>NC_140582.1:1242814772-1243414772 GCF_964204655.1 Triturus cristatus | reverse complement strand
CTTAAAGCGCCTCCCCGCAGAAACCTATCTTTGGACTATTGTGTTGAAATCAGTGAGTGACAGACACTTTTCTCTTTTCCCCACAGGAAGAAGACGCCGATAGCGGACCACCCCGAGACCATCATGGGGTTCAGAGCACTCCTTCTCACCCTTGGGTTCATGTTTGCCATCTTTGTAAATGCCAGTTCCGGCTCCAGTAAGTGACCTGATACAGAGACCGATGGTGGGGGGCACTGATCAGCACATTTCTAATGTAGTGTCACTGTGATGAGCAGTAGGAGACCCTTCATAACAGAAGAAGAACTGGATGGAGTAAAGAGACATATCTCAGTGAAATCTCTCTATTAAATGCAATCATGACAAGATATGGACCCAGCACCCTTAATGCCCCAGACGATGCTGCTCTGAATGTATTGATCATGTAGGGTCTAATGGTTCATGGATTGAACCTCCTGTGGTCGCAGCCAGTATTAACAGTGAAGGGGGTCCAAGCGGGCACAGTTGCCCCCGCTGGTAAGATAAGGAATGCCGTAACATGATGCACAAAGTTTTACAGGCTTTTATCCAGCGCCACCAGGGAGTGGCAGTGAATGGCACCTGCGAACCTATAGGAGAGAATATAGACATCTGCTAAGAACAAAGAAGCGAGCAGCACAGGATGTAGGGTGACCAACCGTCCGTAAATTTCACGAGCCGTCTGTGATTTAGACCTCATGTCCATTGTCCGTGATGACCCCTTTTACGGGTGCCTTTTGTCAGTAATTTGGGCATTGCAGGGAGCGGCGCTGATCCCCTGCGAGAAGCCTCGGCTTCCTGATGGGGGCGCCTCGCACTCCTCCTCGGAGGACAAGAGCAGCCGCACCCGCCCATTGTCATCCTGTATGGGCTGACGATTGTCATCCTGTATGGGCTGATGATTGTCATCCTGTATGGGCTGATGATTGTCATCCTGTATGGGCCGATGATTGTCATCCTGTATGGGCTGATGATTGTCATCCTGTGTGGGCTGATGATTGTCATCCTGTATGGGCTGATGATTGTCATCCTGTATGGGCTGATGATTGTCGCATACAGAAGGACAAGGGGCCACTCTGGGCTGTTACAGCATGTGCTGGCCTCCTCTAGCCTTGGTCTAGGGCAGGGCATTCTGTCAGATGAAGAAATGTCAAAAACGCTCATGCTGCTACCTGAGAATCCAGTTCAATGAACAGAAGGCGGTGAAGCAAGTTAAAAAGAAGGGGTTAGAATTCTTTCACAGTCTCATCATTTTAGAACTGAGGCATTTTCAATATTATAAACAACGAAACCATAGTTGATGCTTTGTATTTTATGCAACTAAAAATAAAGGGCCTAGCGGGCTAGGACGGTGGATGTCAAACCTGGGGAACCAGGTTTGAGTCTCGGCAATGGCGCTCAACATCCTGTGATTCTGGGCAAATCACTTAATCTCCCTGTGCCTAACAAAAATTAATGTGTCCTTGTGTAACATAACTGGTGCTTATGTTAAGGGATATGATTCCTGATACCTTGGGATCAAGTTCACGCTATATAAAACTCAGAAACAAAAACTAACAACCATTGACATAGCCAATAGTCCTGGCTTGATGTAGGTGTAATGTATCATATGTCTGGATGCAATACCAGAAGTAGCAGAATACCAGTTTGGCAGCACACTATGCTAAGCACAGATTTTTAGCTTAGGTGTTTTAAGCCATGCCCTTACTTACATCGGACACGCCCCAAGTTTTTTCAACCCAATTAAAGCCCTGGAAACAACACCATGTCACAGTCGCCTCACGTCCTGGCACTGCATCGTGCATGACCCATGACTTCCACGTTTTCAGATTGCCTATGTGCAGGGGCATAGTGAACCCTCCCCCCACCCTACTCCTTGCATTAGGAACTACAGCAGGGTGGAGTTCTTGATGTTATGTTATGTTAGTAGAACTGTTATAGCGCGCAGCTACCCTAGGGTGTCCTGGCGCTTGCTGTAGTTCTCCCAACACCCAGAAACAAGGAGAATCAGAAAAGCCATGTTTTAAGCGCTTTCCTAAAGGATAGAAGATCCTTCGAATTTCTCAAATTAAAAGGAAGCTCATTCCATGCCCTAGCCACCCCTGCAACAAAACCTCTACCGCCCCATCTGGCTTTCCTTATGATGGGGAGAACAATCAGTTTTCCTCCTAAGGAGCGCAAAGATCTTGCCGGTACATACCAGCGAAATTGTTGTCTCAGTTGTAGAGAACCTGTATTCTGAAGATCGCGAAAAACTAAGCAAAGGGATTTGAAGAGAATTCGCTTTTTTACAGGCAGCCAGTGAAGTTTTCTTATTGAGCCGGAAATCGGGGTAGGCCTCGATGTACCCGTGAGCAGCCTGGCTGCTGAATTCTGGAGCATTTGGAGTTTACGTAAATTGCCCTCCTGCATGTTCAAATAGAGACCATTACAGTAGTCAAGACGTGACATAATCAAGGCTGTTACCACTGTAAATTTGCAATCTGAAGGCAAAAGCGGAAGAACCTTCCTCAGGCTCCTAAGTATGTAAGAGGTGGTGGAGACTACCGCATTAACTTGACCTTGCATAGAAAGGCACTCATCCAGCACTACACCCAAATTTTTGACTTTTCTTGAAGGAACTGGAAGAGTGCCCATAGTCTCAGGCCACCAACTAGGAGTCCAGAGATTGACATTATTGCCGAATAGCATCACCTCTGTCTTACTTGCGTTAAGCTTTAAGCAATTCTGTGACATCCAACTTCCCACTGCTCCCATACAGTCATGTAGCCTCTCCCCTGATGCCTTCTCCTGGCCTGGTTGTATAGAAATTACTATTTGAGTGTCGTCAGCATATGATGTTAGACAAAAGCCGAACGACTCAATCAAAGGGGCCAAAGGAGATACGCAGACATTAAAGAGCGTGGGGCTAACGGAAGAACCCTGTGGAACCCCACAAGGAAGAGAAAAGGAATTGGAGATAAAGTCACTCAAAGCCACTGACTGTTGTCTATCGGAAAGGAAGGACTTTATGAGAGACCATGCTTTATTCTGTATTCCGCATGCCGACAACCTGTCCATCAACACTCCATGATGGACCATGTCAAAGGCCGCGGAGAGGTCGAGTAGGATCAGCACTGCCTTACCACCCTGATCCAGCCCTCTCCTAATCTCATCCGTAGATTTGAGAAGGGCGGTCTCTGTGCTGTGCCCTTCTCTGAAACCAAATTGGGTGGGATCCAAAACATTGGTGTCACGCAGAAAGGCACTCAGCTTAATATTCATATGCTTTTTCACCATTTTCGCCGGTGAAGGAAGGCGTGAAATAGGGCGAAAATTGTTAGGATCGTTAGTATCCAAGTTAGGTTTTTTCAACAATGGAAGCACCGAGGCTACCTTCCATCGCTTAGGAAACTGCCCATGAGAAAACATAGCATTGAAGAGAGTCGTCAATGTCAGAGCTATAGGTTCAGGTGCCAACTTTGCTATTGCCACTGGGCAAGGATCATGAGGCGACCCTGATTTAGCAGTTAACAAAAGATTAAGGGTATCTAGGTATGCTATTGGTGGAAAAATATCCAGAGTGGAATTTAAATCCGGCCAGGCCTTCGGGCCTGAGTTGATGCCAGCCGGATCTTTAAAAGTATTAAAAATTGTTGCTACTTTAGTCTGAAAGAAAGTAGCGATTTCCTCACAGAAATCCCTAGTGGGAGTTAAGTGGGCAGGCAGTGGGTGCGCTAGCCTAGTGACTATTTTATAGAGTTCATTTGTTGAACTACTTGCGAGTTTAATCTGATTTGTAAAAAACTCTCGCTTAGTTTCCATCAACAAATGTTTATAACACACAATACTTTGTTTATAGATCTCTTTTGCAGATGGAAGATAGCCCTTCCTCCATGCCCGTTCCAGTTGTTTACACTTTAGTTTTTGGGATTTCAATTCTAGCGAATACCATGGAGCCGTAGGTTGTAGCCTTTTAGGGATGATTATTTTTTTAGGTGCTAGAGTAAGGCACACATCCTCAATCCATGTTGTATATACAGAGGCGGCTTCTTCTACCTCTGAAAGAAGGGGTCTCTGTGTGGAGAGTAGTAGATCCCTAAAATCATTCCCTCCAACCTCGTTCTAATTTCCTTAAACTTCTCCATCGAAAGGACTATCAGGCCAGTTGCCTCGAACCTAATGGCATAATGATCAGACCAGGCAAGAGGAAAAACATCAATGACCGAAGATGTGTGGAATTTGAAAAAATCCCGTCCAAAGTATGCCCTGCTTGGTGAGTGGGAACCCGCACCAATTGTTTTAGCTCCAGACTGCACATGAGGTCAAGCAGTTTTTCTGTGTCTTTATCATCGTCCATTTCTAAGTGGAAATTAAAATCACCCAAGATGGTGAGTGAATCCAGGGTCAAACCTTCCTCAAGGACAGCTCCTAACTCTGTTAAAAACGGGCTCCTAAGACCCGGAGGTCTGTAAATTAGAAAACCCCTAAACATGAGACAATGATGGAGAGTAAAAGCGAAGGACGCAGCTTCAAAAAATGAGTTAACAATTATGTCAAAAGTGTCTTTAATAGAGCTATCATAGATCACGGCCAGACCTCCACCTTTCTTAAAAGGTCTGTTTGCAATATAGCAGGAAAAAACAGGGGGAGTGGCTTTCACCAGGTCTGGCCCCGAAGCTTCATCCATCCAGGTTTTCGTTATAAAAGCTATTTTAATGTTATTGTACTCTATCAGTGTTGCACATTCGACACTGTGTTTAACCAAAGAGCGTGCATTAACCAATAGGCATTGAGACGCAGCCGTTGTCCTGCCTTTGTTTATATTTAAACCATTTTAGTGAGCTTCTCTTAGCGTTTTGCTAAAACCTAGCTCTGGCAAAGTTGTCAAACAAGCCGGGCATAGCAGTGGTGTGGAACCCAGCCCAGAACTGGGTGTAACACAGACCCAGTCAGGCAGCATTGTAGCATTGTTCATTTGCCCAATAGAATAACTAAAAAAAGGTAAGTCACCTGAAAGTGATTGACCAGGGGTTTTGGTGCATGGCGCAGTACGAGCGCGGACGGGCGCAGACGGGCTTGCCTTAGGCGCGCCTTTGGCGTGCCAGCGGCGCGCATGCGCCATGGGTCCTAAAATAGCGATGTGCCCCAAGAAGCTGAAGCGCCGACCCCCACTCCTCCCAAGATGGCGGCCCCGGACCCTGCCGATCCAAGCCCTCAAGCAGCAGGAAGGCTGTGCAAATATGCAAAAGTGCAGAATGGCAATAGTGTCAACAACAAATAAAACAAATACTATGTCCCCTAAAAACAAATCAGCAGCAATAGCAGTTAAAAGTTTAAAAATTATAAAAAAAGGATACCCCAGCGTGATATGCAGCAAGCGATTCTCCCGGCTCAAGCCTCAGGAGATTACAGATTGATGGGCCTCTTCTGTCTGTACCTCTGGAGACAAAGGCTCCCCTCATAATTGTGAACAGGTGAGTGAGTTAGTAAGTGAAGGAATGGGTGAATGGCTGGATGGATTAGTGATAAGATGAATGGAAGAGTGAAAGGGTGAATGGATCGATAATGAGATAGGATGGATTGATGAGTGAGTGGAAGGATGGATGAAGAAGGGTAAATAGAAGTATAGGTGGAATGGTGGCTGTATGGCTGGAATGGTGGATGGATAGGAGAAAGGGTGGATGGATATATGAGAGGATGGATAGATGAGTGATAGGATCAATGGATGGGTTCATGAGTGGATGGGTGGGTGGATTGATGAGTGAAGGGATGGCTAAGTGTAAGGGGTATGGAGAGAGAAAGGATGGATGGATGAGTGAAAGTATGGATAGATGTATGAAAGTATGGATAGATGATTGACGGGATGGATGGGCGAGTGGGTGTATGGATGAGTGAAAAGAAAGATGTAAGGATGGATGATTGAAAGAATGCATAGATGAGTTAAAGGGAGGGTGAAGATCTGGAAGAAAAGATGGATGGATGGATGGATGGGTGAAATGGTGAATGGATGGACGAATGAGTGACTGGGTGGATGGATGAGCAAGTGAAAGGATGCTGGATGGGTGAAAGGGTAAATGGTTGCATAGATGAGTGGATGGATGGGTGGAAATGTAGATGGATGAGTGAAAGGATAGATGGGGTGAAAGGGTGGATGGATGGATGGATGAGTGAAAGGAGGGATAGAAGGATAGGTTTGGAAATGGTTAAATAGGTTTGGATATGGATGGGCACACAGATGGAAGGACAGAATGAACGGTGAAAGACTGAATGATGGATGAAAGAATGAATGGATGCCACATCCCCGGTTGGCTCAACCCCCATCCCAAACCAACACATGACGTCAGGCAGCAAGAGAGTAACTCTGGCTTGAAATGCTCCTTTTACCTGCCAAAAAGCAGAAACAAATTCCTTGTACAGCGCCATAGTACCACAAGAGACGCTCCACTGTTGTACCGCTGGCCGTCGCTGCTCCCATGACACCGGGAAGCAGTGCAAGCAGCCCTCCACCTGCCCTGAGGCCATGAGAGATGCTTGAGGGCACAACTCCGTGCAGCCCTTCTGTGGGGAAAGGCAGGCAAGACAACATAACCTGCACTTGCAGACAACAGCACCGACGTAACTAGAGTCCCTTCCACCACAAATATTTTGGCCCCACCCACGCTATGCCACTGCCTACCAGTATGGATGACATCTGACTCTTACACCTTGTAGCCTTCATGGTCTTAAGTAACATTTCCTACACATTGACGTTCACATTTATGACTCATTGTCTCTATATAATGTGTGTGATGTAACGCACTCTGACACCCTGCCGTACATACTTCGGGTGAGTAGCACTATATAAGAAATTAAATACACATGAGAGAGTGTCTATGTGAAGAGGAGGGGCACCATTGGAGGGTGGTGGCAAGGCGGGACTGGCCGTACCCGGCACCGGGTGTTTCCCTGGGAGGCTGGAAGGGGGAAGGGGTTTGTTACTGTGGCCTGGCACTGCAAAGTTCCTTGTATATCCAGCAGTTTTCAGGCAGCAATAAAAGTGTCACGATAACTCTGGTGACTAATGTACCTGCTGGGGAGAGATGGGAGTTTTGTTTGGTGGTAGTTTTGAATCAACTAAGGTAGCACAGTAGGTTAATATGCCTGCTGCAAAGAATGTGTACCATGCATATCAAAGAACAGTATTTTATGTGCAGAGCTCACTGAGATTTTGTCACTGAGATTCTTTTGTTTCTGTGCAGTTCATAAGTTGCATACGTAATCTAGCACAGTGAGCTATGAACTGCCATCAAAGAGATGCATGCAAGCTGCATGGTACAGGTTACAAAGTGATGTTTTGTTTCCAGTTATTCATTATACTGCTGTTGATAAAAAAAAGGTTTGTCTGGGTAGTAATACATTCCTATCATTAAAGTCACCCTTTTTAAATTCCTATAAGTAAAGTCAACGCTGACTACTGTTTTATGTTCTAAGTCCTGAGTTTGAGCTTCTTCAGACCAAGCACTCTTACAAAATGCCTACTAGTGTGGGTGACAAGCATTCTACACCTTGTAGTCCCCATTGCCATTTGTAACATTTCCTATACTCTGATTTACACACGTGATAGATTTGGGGGTCTCTAGTTGGCAGAGGTGGGTACATTTGACAAAATAGGGGCCCTTGCGTCTAGTCAGGGTGAGGGATACACTGCCAAAATAACCCCTGCTCACCCCCTTGGTAGCTTGGCATGAGCAGGCAGGCTTATCTCAGAGGCAGTGTGTAAATCCTTTGTGAACACATACAGTAATCCAGTGACAACAACACAGATGGACACCATACAAGTTGTATATTAAAAATAAGTATATTTTATATAGACTTAACACAAGACCACAAACGACAAAAATCCACAATACTATACTTCAAAATGGTAGAATTAGCTTAGTTCTCTCAAGATGGTAAATGCGACACTTTAAGTTCAATGTACCTTTGGATGTGTAACGCTATACAACGACAGAGTTGCAGGGAAGGTGATGCGTCTGTTCCTTACACGCAAGAACAGTGATGCGTTGGGTCCTTACTGCTGCGTAGGGGATGCGTCAGTTCTTCTCCATGTGGGGAGGTGATGCGTCGATTTCTTACTGCGTTTCCGTGGCGGTGAGACCCGCAACGCTGCGATGCGATGAAGATCCGGTGCAATGAAAGAAAAATGGCGTCTTCTTGATGCGACAACGATGCGTGCACGCCCGACAACCGTGCGGCGACTCATCTCTTCTGAGCCGCGAAAAGCCCTTCGGAACGCTTCTCTGGTGATGCGATGACGTCTGCTGCGAATGCGACACTCTTTTCCAGGGATGCGATTCGACAGCGGCGGCACGCATACTCATCGATGCGAGGACAGCGTCTGCGGCAGCGACACTCTTCTCCGGTGATGCGACGGCGTCTGCTGCGACACTCTTCTCCAGTGATGCGAGGCGCTTCGGGTGATGTGATGGTGGCAGCGGTGGCACGCTTGTCCGGTGATGCGACGCGTCTGCTGCGACGGCGAAACTCTTCTCCGGTAATGCGACGACAACGGCTGCGGTGGCGTCACGCTTCTTCATCTTGAGTTGCGCTTCCAGCTCCCAGCGACACACAGTCTCTCAGAAGGCCCAGCTCAACAGCAGGCACTTCAATTCCCAGCAAGGGAAGGCAGGGGAGCTGGTTGGTGAAGTCTTGTCCCTGAGACTTCAGCAGGAGGCAAGCTCTTTCTCAAGTCCTTGGAAATCCTTCACAATTTGATTTGAAAGTAGCACAAAGTCCTTTCTCCTTTCTTTTGCAGTCAGGCAACCACTGCAGGCCAATCCCCCAAACAGCACTCAGCTAGGGATAGTCTCCTCCTCAGTTTCTCTGGTTCCTCTCCTCAGCAAAGGTTCTTCTTGTTTCACAAAGTGATCTAAAGTCTTGGGGTCTGGGCCCCAGTATTTATACTCATATTCTCTTTGTTCTCTGAAGGCAGAGAGGCCTTTGCCTAGTCCAAACCAGTTCTGGTCAGTCCTGGAGCATTTTGTTTACTGGACTCCGTCTTTCCTTTGACAGTGTGGGCCAGGACCATCAGACGCACCACAGGGGGTGGAGCCAGCATTGTAGAGGGAAGGCACAGCCCTATTCAGGTCCCAGGTGCAACTCCTCCCACCCATCTACATGCAGATCTCTCTATTCAACCCTGTGCTGACTCACCCTGTCTCCTGGAATCCCCCAGCCCCTGTCACTCAAACTCCAGACAAGGAATACACACCCTAGCAGAGGCAGGCTTGGATAGTTAGGCAAGAAAATACCTACTTTCTAAAAGTGGTATTTTCAAACACGGAATGTTAAAACCAACTTCACTAAAAGATGTATTTTATCATTCTGAGTGCAGGCATTCTAAATTCGAATTCTACCATGTTACCTGGGTCAGTTAGGATTATAAGATGTTATATCAGTAGCTGGTGCCCCTAGCGCCGAACACGCCGCTGCTTGCAGCTTCGCTAGCACCAGTAAAGTTCTAACTTTTAAAGTACTTGTTTTTAAATTGAACTGCTATTTTGCACACTTTTACTCAAAAGCATACCTGTATTTTAAAACCTGCTCTCGCCCACCTTCCTAGGCCGTCTCCCGGTCCACCACAGCTGTGTGCTGATTGCGTGGAGGAGACATTGGCTTTACTTCCGTTCGGGGCTTGGTCAGCGTGCTAGTTGCAGCCTCCCTCACAGTCATAAGACTGATGCTGCAACGGACGCGCGCAGCGGGCATGCCACTGGCGTGCAGAAGGCGCGCCTAAGGCAAGCCCGTCTGCGCCCGTCCGCACCCGACCGGACCTAGGGGCCAGGTACTCTGGTCAAAAAGTGGTCTATACCTGAGAAGAACTCATGAAATTACAACAAACACCAAACACACTGGCCCTTCCAGAAGCACTAGTAGAAAATCTCCATCTAAATAAGCTACTAGTAGACACCGGAGACCAATGGAGGAGTGGTGTGCCAGGGGATAAGGCCATCAACCTAGGGTTGGAGGCACCCTGGCACCTAAAGACCGCTCTCCTGAAAACCCGGTCCCTCCAAAAGCACAACCTTGAGATCTTTACACTCCTCCAGGATAAGAAGCTTGATCTCCTTGTCTTAATGGAGACCTGGTCAGAGGAAACATCCGGCCCCGATATAGTGGCCTCCCTCCCCCAGATTATGAAATTTTAACGTACAACAGGCAGGCTAGAAAAAGAGGAGGAGGAGTTGCACTCTATTGCCGTAGGTCACTCTCCACTGAGAAAATAGTTGAGGCGAGCCTGGATGGGGCGGAGGTGCTGGGGACCAAGATCGGGCTCAAATCATCATGCCTGATAGTGGTTGTGGTATACTGTCCGCCCCAACCAACCCCACTATTTAATGACATGTTCCATGAAGTGATTAGCGACCTATGCTCCAGATATCAGCAGATCCCGGTACTAGGGGATTTTAACTACCATTGGGACTTTCTACCCAAGGATCATGTAGCTAGCAGGTTCGGAGATCCATGAATATGCTAGGGCTACAGCAACTGGTGGAGTCCCCTACCCACGAGAAGGGTCCTACTCTCGATCTTATCTGGACTACGTCCTCAGCTAAGATACACACTGATTGTAAACCTTGCAGCTGGTCAGATCATTATTTGATCAGCCTCCAACTTCCGATGGATAGCCGCCGGATACACCCCCTCCAATCTGGAGGGCGGCACGGAACTGGCACAAAATAGAGGACCCTAATCTGAGGGAAGCACTAAATAAGACACTACATGCGGGGGTACAGACCGGGGATCCGGACCGGCTGAGGGAAGCCTTCGATTTGGTGGCCCCTATGCAAAGAGAAAGGATACATCTCCGTTGTAAAAAAAGCTAGCAGGAGCTGACGCTACTCCGACCCCTCCCGCTTTGGAGGAGGATCAATGTATAGCTATTGCTGAGTTTTTCGTGGCCAAGGTTGAGCGTATATACGACTCTATGAGTTCTCCCTTGACCGCAACGGACTCTCACCAGACGCAACTGAATGCGCCTGAACTATCCTCCCCTTTGCTGAAGGTCACTAACTGGCAGTTGTTTGATGATACCTCTTTTCTTTCCTGTTTGAACAGTGTCAGATCTGGATCCCCTCGCGATTTGATCCCAGCAAGAGTTTTAAAGTTATTGGATCTCAAACCCCGTCGGGTTCTAATGAGTCTTCTCAATGCGTCCTTGTCGGAGTCCTATGTGCTACCAGAATGGAAGCACGCAATGGTTGTCCCCCTCCTAAAGAAAGCTGGTGCGGACATTGTGAACTTGTCCAACTTTAGACCCATATCTTTGTTGCCTTTTCTTTCAAAGGTACTGGAAAGACATATTAACTCTCAGTTAAATCAAATAGTGGAAAGCTCTGAATTTTTACATCCTTCTCAATCTGGCTTTCGAGCACACTATTCTACTGAGACTGCTCTCCTAGGGGTTACGGAGAAGTTGCGACACGGTATTGATCGAGGGGAAACATCTGCACTCATCCTATTGGATTTGAGTGCGGCCTTTGATACCGTGTCCCATACCATTCTTTTAAATTCCCTCCGGTCCCTTGGAGTGGATGGCCCCGCACTCGCCTGGATTGCCTCCTTTTTGTGTGAGCGCACCTTTCAGGTCTTTTCGACGAAGGCCTCCTCAGCTATTTGTTCATCGGCATATGGCGTCCCCCAGGGGTCTATACTCAGCCCCTTATTATTCAACATTTATGTTAGACCCCTGGCTGCCATCGCTGAGGACGCTGGGCTGACCATCTTTTCATATGCAGATGACACACAGATTGTCTTCTCCCTTTCCAGTAGTGAAGGCAACCGTGACTCTGTTCTAAGAGATGGACTTTCCCGTGTCGCCGAATGGATGCAAACACATCTTTTAAAGTTGAATGGCGACAAGACGGAGGTCGTTATTTTAGGTAAAAACAAAGAGTTATGGGGCCCTCAGCACTGGCCAAGTAATATGGGACCCCTTCCACAACCGGTTTCTGTGGTCCGCAATCTTGGTTTTCTTATTGATGACAAGCTATCAATGAGACAGCAAGTTACCAAGGTTGCCTCCACCTGCTTTGCCATCTTAAGGTGGCTGCAGAAAATTCTGTGGATGCTTCCCCACTCTACTCGGAGAACTGTCGTACAAGCGTTAGTTACATCTCGTCTTGATTACGGCAATGTTCTCTATCTTGGCGCTGATGTTTTTACCTTAAATAAACTCCAGGTAGTACAAAACTCAGCCGCTCGACTTTTATGTAATCTACCACGGAGATCCTCGGCAACACAGGCCCTCCGCGACCTGCATTGGCTGAGAATTGCTAGTCGCATAAAATTCAAAGTCCTGTGTTATCTTTTTAAGATTAAGAATGGTGTGGCCCCAAAATACCTAAAATGCCTTGTTCAAGCATACAAACCCTCTCGCTTGTTAAGATCTTCGGCAAACGGCGACTTTGTTGTTCCAAGATTTAAACTTGTCAGAATGGGTGGACGGTCCTTTTCTTATTTAGGCCCCAAATTCTGGAACACTTTGCCTACTGCCCTTAAGTTGGAAGCCAACTTATTGAACTTCCGCAAAAAATTAAAGACTCTGCTTTTTTAATTTTTTAATTTCTTCCTGTTATTTAATTTGGTGTTGTCATGGTTACTGTGTTCTCCTTTTCTTCTCTAGTCTATCCCTGGCGCCGGGAAACCCACTGCGGGTAGCTGTTGCGCATTATAAGTTTTATAAATAATAATAATAATAAAATAATAACGCACACCATGAAGGGTGCTCCCTGGTGCACACTAGAACTCAGAGGGGAAAAACAGGCCCTACGTCAATACGAGAGACACTGGCGGAAAGCATATGACCCAGAATCCCGGGAAAAGTATAAAACATCATTAGCTCTCTATAAACAAGCATTGGCATAGCCAATAGGTCTCGCCTTTGGGACCGTATAAGTGTTTAGCCATGCAACACTTGATGTTGTTGCACCAAGGAGATTGTGCTGCATAACTCAAAACTTATAAGGTTCCTTCTACTTTCTTAGTACCGTCAATATAGCCACAAAATGTGTTCAAAGTTTTCTAGTCACCCGTGGGCATTCATTTAGTGGTGGTGTCTTGCTTTGTAATCATTTTCCATTAAGTCTTTTAAAATCATCTTGTTTGACCATCATTTCATAAATTTCCTTGTGTAGTGATATATTGATCATTGAGATCTGCCCAAGATCTATACTCCACTCCTTCGATCAGCTAGCCATCCAATGATGGGTACCGTGTGAACTTCCCTAAGTGTGAATCAGGACTGTGCGCCAGGCATTTTGCCTTTACTTCTTTTTGCCAGACCATAAGTAGAACTGCTAGATAGGACGCCGTCTATGCAACTCGGTTGTTCCTGTGGGATAAAGTTAATCATGCTTGTATTAATGAGTTTAGGACCAAAACACCTATTCATCTTCAAATCGCGTATAGATTATAGTATTTTTTTTTGCAAAGCGTACTGGATTCTTGTGTAAATAAAAGCTTAGACCGTTGTGGTGTATCTAGAATGTTTTATTAGTAGCAGCTTATGTAGCAATTGTTTCATTTTATCAATAAATGATTTACATTGTAGGGGTAACCGACACACGTTGTACCTTTTAGCATTGTCCTGTGATATCAGATGCCCGCTTCGGTGCCAGCGGCCTGCATTTAACCCGCTGGTGTGGTTGTTCTCTGGGCATCATGCCTGGGACTGGAGACACCTCCATTTCAACTCGCGGACCGCTTTTTCCCAGGTTGCAATGCTAAGACTGCGTGTCCTTGAAATGCGCTACTGTTGGGACTCAGAAATGGACCGCGCACACGACCACAGAAAGGAACAACCATGCCAGCTGGTGAAATGCAACCCACAGAGCCATATAAGACCACACAGCATTGAGAGCCCAAGGCAATGAGTGCTCAGTGGCAACCCGTATATCGGCTAGCCTTATAAGGGAAAACATCTGCAGAAAGAATGAAGAACCAAAAGAGACAGAAGCTACGAGTTACTATTAATAAAACCTTGTATATAACATAGCAGCTGGATCTTTTACTAACAATGTATTTGTGTTTATTGCGTAACTCTTTTATTTACACCAAGAATCCTCTGACGCTTTGCAAATAACTACTATAATTGCAGATGAATAGGTATCTTTCAGCTTCACGCATCTATACAGAATCTCTTGAATATTAAAAGGGGCCCCTGACTGGACCACATACTGCCCAAGGACGAAGCAATGAACAAGATGAAACCTCCAGCACACACACACACTATACAGGCGTGCCTGTCCATGCCTCATCCGTCTGGTTGGAGCACTCCACCATTCCCCAATTATTACTTTCATCAGTATATTGCCTTCACAGTTCATCAATTGGTGCCTAAGTAAGAGGGATGTTGGGTGAAAAAAGTGTAGCCAGGATGGCATGGGCTCCACTGTAGACAACCAACATGTGAGTCTGTCCACATGACTGTGAGAAGCTAGCCTGGTATATGCTGTCCACTAGTTATAGTGGGCACCCTGTATCAGTCCAAACAACCCCTTATATATGTGAATAGGTTTAAGACAACCTTTATTGAAAGCTATCCTAGTGGGAGCTATGGGGAGCAGCCTTCAGGCTGAGTCTTGAAGGAATGTAAAGCAGCTTGTTTTACCAGTCTATAATCTCCTGAATGATCAAATGAAAGGACAACCACACCAGGTATATATTCAAAATATATGTATTTAAGAGAAAACACACCCCTCTAGTCTCTTTATGAGACTGGAGTTCGAAGTACTTACTTTACAAGTTAGCAATCAACAGTAATTGCACAAATACACGTTTCGGCCCTAGGGGCGTACCAATCCATATACCAATAAAGTGGTATAAGAACCACGACTGAACTAGACAAAAGGCCTAGAGCATATAGAATCGCTGGGACCCCAGGGAACCACCCAAGGTAGTGACACAGGAGACCTACGGGGGCCGTGTGCAGTGTGTGAACACAGCCGCGGGTTCCCGTTAGCTTCTATGGTCAATGTCGCGGTTGGAAATTTAAAGATTAGGGACACTTAGAAATGAGTCAGGAACCATTCCCTTTCGGACTTAGGAAGTTCTAGGGCTAGCACCCATGGGAGCACCGGAGTACTCGTGTTACCTTACTCAGTGAAGCCGGGTGTATAGGTGTCTTTTGGTGTCAGGTCGCGTCGTCGTTTTCAATGGAAGCTGGCGAAAAAGTGCTGCTGCCGTGAAGAGGAGAAGAGTCCGAAGCGATCCAAGCCTGGATCTAGGATAGAAGGAACCTGAAAGCAGAGGGGACAGAGTCTGGGTCACTTACCAGTGACCAAGGGCACGATAGACCAATGCCCACAGATGTTGGGTGCTTCAGGTGAGTTGACGGGTGTCTTGACTCTTCAGCCACGAGGTCCAGGAGGTGCCGATGATGACCAGGAGCTGGATTCGAGCTGTCCCACAAAGTTTGTCGAGTGCTGCAGTGTCGGCGTCCAGATTGGACACAAGTCTTGGCAACGGCAAGTCGCTTGGAATCATAGAAAGGACGTCGGTTCAGACCAGCAAGGTCTGGGGGACTCACCCAGCAAGGGTAAGTCGGGGTACGTCTGGAGCAACCAGAAAAGCCCAATGGGAAGAGGAGTTGCCTTCGTGGGGACCTACTAGCCAACGGGCTAGCTGTCGCGAAGGAGCCTCAAGTGGTCGCACTGGAAACTGGCCCACAGGTCACTCGTCGAGTGGAGGCCAGAAATCTTCGGTGCAGGAGATGCTCATGGCTGGGGCTACTCGGAGCCCAAAGCACAACTTCGAGGAAGACTAGGAAGATGGTGTTGCTGCAAACGTTCACGGTGTCCAGGGGTCACGGTTCCACGTCACTCACGGTAGCCACGGGCCTCAGATTTGCTGTGGACTCAGGGTAGCCTCGGGGAAGTCTGCAAATCTACTTCTGGTGATGCAAAGTCTTCAGCATCCGGCGGGAGCTTCAGCGATGCAGACAGGTCAGTTGCTCCTTGACCCCAACGGAGATTTCTTCAGTCTTCTAAGCAAAGTAGAACGTCGAAGGTCCAGTATATATATATTGCAGTGTTTCGTCCAGGGTAATCTAAAGTCGCAAGTACTGGGTTTCCATACTTATGCAAAGTTTGGGGGTTGGACATACTCTAGGAACCCACCTATGGGAGGGGTTGGAAAGAGGAGTGGTTACACCCATTTCCTTTGTCCTGTTTCGAGCCAGAGCAGTGGCAGGTAGCCCCTGCAACCAGTTTGAACTGGACTATGCACAGGGACACCAAGTGTGCCCCCAGTGCAGGACTTCAAAGCACCAGAGAGTGCTCCAACCCAGCCCCAATACACATCTGCCTGTCTGGGGAGGTGGTTACTCCTCCCTGCGACAGGAAACCTGTTGTCCAGGCCTACCGGGTTAGACCAGTGTGAACATGTCTCTCCCTCTAGAAGGGTGGAATGCTACCCCCGTCGCCAGAACTGGCGGGGAGGGGTAGTATTCCAAAGCGTTTGACACCAAACACAACATGTTTCCGTGCAGCCATCCCAAAGTTAACATTTACCGCGAGGTTATAATGCACTTAAGAGTATATGGTCAGGCTGCACCACAAATAGCATTAGAGGAGATACTACGAACGCTGCAGAGGGGCTCTGCTCATGCAGGGGCACCCTCTCACATAAAAACCAAGCACTCTGCCTTCAGGATTGTTAAGGCCTGCCATAGGAGTGACTTATAGGTTTTATATGTGTGTGCAATGGTAATGATATAGGTAGCCTATACTGTAAGGGGTGCAAGCACCACCTTAAACAGGCTGCAGTAGCGGACCTGTGGTGCCATTTTGGAGTGCTTCCCAGGGGTGGCATAATACATGCTTCAGCCCCTGGTAGGCCTCTGAGGTAACTATGTCCTAGGTACATAGTATACCATATACTAGGGGCTTATAAGGCACTCCAGAATCCAATTAGAAATGTACCTAATGTACATGGAAACCATTTTAGAGAGAAAGCAGATAGACTGGGGCCCTGAATAGCAGGATCCCAGTCCAACTAAGTCATAAACCAGCAAAACACCAGGCAAAAAGTGGGGGCAACCATATAGTCAGATTCCACCTTCCTACAATGACTATACATCAGACACAAAGAGTGCGCCCTGAATATTGCACAGCCAATGTGTTTCCCAACTGCATCACTCTCAGCCGGTAAGGCCTTCCACGGGGCGTGTCCAGGCCGTGTTTTGATATCGTTCAAAGGAAAACTACACGGCGGAACCCAAGGCATGTGTTTTCTGGCCCCAGGAGGCTCAAACCACACTTCAGTTGAACTGAGATTATACAAGAGTTTGTTTGGTAAACTTTCGTGTGTGGAGATGTATGCGCGGTGGTGTCTGTCTAGATCGGCCGACACTGTACTGTTTTCAGGAAGTGCGTCACTTTGAAGAGCTTCGAGGTGTTGTTTGCAAGTGCTCCATTTAGAATCTAATCGGAGTTAAAAACAATAAAAGACAGAGCACTTTAAGCGCGGAGTGCGGGTGTTTGCGATTGCAGTTTTGGTTTCTTTTTTCGAAATCGGCAGTGGGTTGGTTTTAGCGTTATTTCAGTGTCAAATCCATGTTTACACATTTCTTGCTCAGAACTGCCTTGGGAAACTGAGGTTACATTTGTATAAGATGCGCCTGTTTTGCACGCTGGTGGAAAAATATTTCCTGAATGCAATTCAAATTCTTCTCAAAATTAAGAAGATCTCTTCAAGGTGCTTTGCATTTGAAGAGCGAGAAGTTAAAAAAAAAGACAGCAAAAGTGAAAGCAGAGGTGCGCGCGCGCACTGGCAAACACGCGAGTGGTGTGCACGCAGCAGCGCCAAAAGTGAAAGTAATCACGCTCCAGATGGCGCCTCGGGTGCTGAAAGCTGGCAGCTGTGCACGTTCACGCTCGCGTGAACGCAAGCATTAGGCCAGCAAAAGCCGATGGGTAGCACTCTGAAAACCCACTTACTAAGTGTCTCGCAGTGCAGCGCATGCGCTGGCTCAGGCGATACTTAAAAATCAATCATTAGGTCTAAATTAAGCCTAGGCAAAGCACTATGCTACGCTCGCGTAGTTTGCGAAGTTCGCGCTACTTCGCACTACGCGAACTGCACGTAGCACAGTGCGAACACGCGTAGTGTGGTGTTGCGTAGTGCTGCGGTCATTTTTTGCTTGCTCGCGGTCCTCAACGTCAAGTTGGCGACCGCGAGCAAGCAAAATGACATCCCGGCGAGACTTTTTCCTTGTTCGCGATCAGCAACATCAAGTTGGCGATCGCGAGCATGGAAAATAAACCTCCCTGCGAGATTCCCAACGCGAAGAGGTCAGGTTTCTCATTGCGAGTGGTCGCGTATGCTCGCGACCGCTCGCGATGAGAAACTACCAGTTCGTGTTGAGAAAGCTGCCGCTCGAGTAAAAATCTACTCGAGCAGCAGAAAACTACAGCTCGCACTGTGCAAGATGCCATTTTCAATGATTGCACAGTGCCGGTTGCTTGTCCGCACTGTGCAATCATTGAAAACGACATCTGGCACAGTGCGAACAAGGTACTACGCAGTTCGCGAAGTGCTACGCGTAGCTCGCGTAGTGCGAACTGCACTTTGCGTAGCTTCGCGAAGTGCTACTTCGCGAACTACGCCCGGGGTTAGTCTAAATCACTGTACTATGAAGGGAGTATTAGGGAAGCAACAAACGTCCAGAAAGAGACTTTTAACATACTCAAGGAATTGTGTCGCACAAAAGAACAAAGGACTATTGTAAACCAAGCAGAATGTGAAAGAATACAGGATTTCTTCCTGATCAAGTTTATCATTGAAATAAACAATACCGGCATTACTCCCTGTCCCGTAGTAGTGGTGGACCCACCAGAGCCCCTGGATACCTTGCACTCTACCTTCCCGACACTTGATCCTAAGTGCCTAGCCCACATTGTGGCCAAAGTAAAGTCTGGGTCTCTCGAAGATCCTTGCCCCCCTCTGGTGTTTAAAAAGGTCGTCTCGGCAGTAGGGTCAGATGTACTATCCCTACTAAATCTCTCTCTAACTACAGGGTGGTTACCTCAAAAATTCAAAGAAGCTGCGGTGATCCCTTCGCCAAAAAAAGCCGGGGCGGACCTGAGCAATCTGAAAAACTTCCGACCTATCTCCCAGCTACCTTTCTTGATGAAAGTCCTTGAGCAACATGTACTCAAAATTCTCTCGACCTTCCTGGAAGAACATCAGCTGCTACATATACGACAAGCAGGCTTCAGGGCCCAAAACAGCACTGAGTTGGTGATGCTTTCAGTGCTGGATGAATTGAGGCTAGCAGCTGACAAGAAGATTCCCTCGGCACTGATCCTACTAGACCTCTCAGCTGCGTTTGACACAGTGGACCATGCGCAGTTGCTGCCCCGTGTCCGGTGGCTGGGAGTTAGTGGGTCGGTGCTTCAGTGGATCACTTCCTTCCTGGAAAACCGGTCTCAAAGAATCCAACTAGGGGAATGAAGGTCTAGGCAGGGTGTCCTACGCTGGGGGGTCCCAAAAGGCTCAGCACTATCCCCCCTGCTATTTAATATTTATCTTCAGCCGCTGGTCGAATCACTGGCAAAATTAGACTACCAGGAGTTCAACTATGCTGACGACACCCAGCTAATAGTTCGAGTCAATAACTGTCCCCAAGCACAGCTCAATGTCCAGAATATCCTACGGTTCACCATGAATTGTATGACCTTGAACTCACTGAAAGTGAATCCAGATAAGACAGAGGTGCTGGCTTTAACTACAGATGCCTCACCTTGGTCAAATCTTTTCTGGCCCCAAGAGCTCAGTACCACCCTGACACCAGTACCAGTTGTAAAGAGCCTTGGCATCAAATCAGATACCAAACTTACCCTAATCAATCAGGTGTCGGCGGTAATGGGGAGCTGCACAAGTCTGCTGCGGCAACTTCGAAAGCTCGGTACCCTGCAGTCATTTTCTACTATGCGTACCGTCGTGACAGCCCTAATACTATCACGCTTGGACTATGGTAACGCAATATACATAGGGCTCTCTGAAAAACTCCTGGGGGAACTCCAGGTAGTTTTACATGATACAGCAAGGCTGATTTTTAAATTTCCAAGAAGAACACATGTCACCCCCCTGTTGAAACAGTTGCACTGGCTTCCCTATTAGGCAGAGGGTCAGGTTCAAGGGTCTGTGCATTGCCCATAAAGCCAAATATGGAATAACACCCAAATACATCACAGACCGCCTGAAGTCCTATGTGCCTAGTCGGCACCGCTGGTCATCTGAGGCCAGCTTGCTGGCCTGCCCGCGTTTTAATAGAACCACTATGGGAGGACGGGCTTTCTCAGTCGTGATCCCCCAGCTACGTATGAACCTTTGCTACTACCGTACAGGAAAAAACTTAAAACCATCCTGTTTGCTGAGGCATTCGGCTAAATCCATTCAGTGCGCTGACTACACTTGGGACCAATGGACCTCGGTCCACGCTACTAGCACCTAGAGACCTATGGTTATTGGCGCTCTACAAATATAATCTAACAATAACAATTATAATCACACGGCCCATTCTGGCGTACGGGGAACAGGTAGCCTTGCAATAGTGAAAAACGGAAATGGCTATAATTCACTATTAGGACATGCCACACACACCAGGGCATGTCTTACCTAATACTTACCATGCACCCTGCCCTTGGGCCTACCTTAGGGGTGTCTGATATGAAGATTAGGGAAAGTTTAGGGACTGGCAAGTGGGTGCACTTGCCAAGTCGACATGGCAGTACTAGACTGCGCACAGGCTCTGCAATGGCAAGCGTGAGACTTTACAGGCTACTTCTGTGGGTGGCACAACCAGTGTTGCGAGCCCACCAGCAGCATTTGGTTTACAAGCCCTGGGCACATGCAGTGCACTGTACTGGGGTCTGACAAGTAAACCAAATAAGCCAATCATCGAGTCACCAATCCATACATCAATTTACAATAGGGAGAGCATATGCACTTTAGCACTGATCAGCAGTGGTAAAGTGTCCAGAGTCATAAAACAGCCAACAACAGGTCAGGGAAAATACAGGACGAAGGCAAAAAGTTCAGGGATGACCCTGTAAAAAAGGGCCAAGTCCAACAACACGTATGATTCATTGTCTCTGTATGTGTGTGTGTGATGTAAAGTGCTGTGGCAACCTACACTGGTATGAAAGGTGCTCTAAAACAAATGAAATACATGTGAGTGAGAGGCACTGCTGGTGATTGTGGGGGAATCATTGTGGGCAGAGCTCAAAGAAGTGACATACACAAAGAAAACTATCTAGCCGCAGAGTCTGGCTGGCTGAGCCAACAAGCAGAAGCAACATTAACCGCAGGTTTTACAAAATCGAAAACAAATTAGAGATTTGAGTGATAGAGGATAAGCTACAAGACATTTTAAAATCAGCAACATCCTGTTCTGTACTAGTCCCTCAAAGGTTCCCACATGGCCGAGTACAAGAGCAACTTGCAAGAGACTACAATGGTTTTCAGGCTTGAATCCAGTGCCACCAGTAGGTGGCAGTGAATGGCTCTTGGAGCCTATAGGAGAGAGTATGGACAGCACAGGATGGTCTGTGGGCACAGCTCAAAGCAGCGACGTATACAAGGAAAGCAAGGAGGTTTTGGGAGGTTGTTACCCATGTAGAGAGGGGAACTGCAAAGAAGCAAGAATGCCACATAGCTCCCAGGGAGTGGGGGCCATTTCAGTGACTGGTATAGGTGTAAAAGGCCTAGCGCGAGTCATTTACCCTCAATGGATGAGTAAAAGCATACAACTATCCCTTGATGGGCATTTTACCACCAGAAGTACAAACAGCACTGCTCAGTAGGAACAAACGTAAAGCACCAGGCCGAATTTACGGCCACTGATCTCTTTCAGGAAGATCTGCAGCTGGGACCAGAGTGCTTACAAAGGTATTTCATCCATCCTTAGCTAGCAATGTTATTCCCCATTCCTGGTGATCTGCAGCTGGGACCAGAGTGCTTACAAAGGTATTTCATCCATCCTTAGCTAGCAATGTTATTCCCCATTCCTGGTGATCTGTGGCCCTGGTACCCATTTATAAGAAAGGAGACCGTAGTTGTCCTTCTACTAAGGCCTATTTCCCTTTCAGATGGAGCAGGCAACATTGTATTAAATAGACTCCAAGGCTGGGTGCACAAGGACCATGTTCTAACCGAGGTGCAGGCTGGCGTCAGGTCAAGGGCAGTGGAGTAAAGAAACTTGAGGGTCCCCCCTGCAAAGTACATGGAGGGAGCCCCCATGCTCTGAACCTGTCAGGAGCTGTAAGGCCAGGGACCCGCAGTACCACAGGGGCTGCAGGGGCTATTGTTACGCCACTATTACCAATACAACCGTTATAAGAAACCCTGGATAGTGGAGTTAATAGTTGGGCCTAGTCTGCCTGCCGTCTATCATAGGCGGTGGTCTACCCACTACAGGGTCCCTGCCATCAGTACTCCGGGGGAGTTTGTCCTATTCTAAGAGGGTTTCCTGATTCAGACTCCAGTCAGGATATGCTACATTGGGCCCGCCCTTCCTTCAGTTTTGCCAAACGTGCATCCACTGCTCCTTCTCTTTCACACCCCCTTCCTACCTCTTGCTTCCTCTCTCTTCCTTTTCATTCTATCTGACCATCTTATCCATTCTTCTCCCAGCAGTTTTCTTTCTGTTCTCTGTCACTTATCTCCTACTTTTCCTCTCCCATCCCATCGATATCTTCCCATTATGCTTTTCCTATCTCCTGTGCAGTATTTCTCTCTGCTCTTCTTTTATGCTATCTCTTGTATTTCCTTTGTCCATTTTCTCACCCTCTCCATTGCCTACCTCTGTTTTGTCTCTTCCTCTTTTATGCCCCACCCTCTCTTCCTTATCACATTTCCAGCTGACCGTGTCCTTATAGCACGTTGTGACTTCTTTCCTACATACTTTCTCACTGTGCCCCACAATTAGCGCTTCCAGTGCTTTCTCATCTATCACTATGCTCTCCATCAATCCTGTGTGGACCTGCTCCATGGGTGAAAGGCCTCCCGGATTCACAGCTGTATTGTAGACTACGAATGACATGGAGCCTGGATCTCCCGTCTTGAGCTCTCACCCACCAAAAGCACTTGTTTTGGACCATGTATAATCACCTTGTTCAATCATCCCTGACATAGCTGTGGATCCTAAAGCAAACAAGAAAAAAAGCCCCCACCAGGTCAATACCTCATACCCAGAGACATCCACATTGACATAACTCCCCAAAACCCCCATGCGTAATCCAACATAGGGAAACATCAAAAAGAGTATAATGCATGAGGTGCATCATTGAGGTCTGCGCAGTGGCTTAAAGAGGATGTACACTTTTCCTGTGGTCAGAGTACTTTCATCAACATTTACCGTCAGCTGTGACATTAGTAAACTTGGTCATGGAATCTCTCCCCGATGCCTTTTAATTTTTCTAATTCATAGGTGTCCACACTCTGATAATAAATTGTAGAAACCAGGCCGTGCTAAGGTTTTTAACGCATGCAACTGTCTGTTACCATTCTTTTTTTTTTTTAAGTTTCAAAAACCTTTATTAAACAATTGTGCGGTAAATCAGTGCAATATTAGATCAGCAAGTCGTAAGTTACATAATATTCCACGTGTGTGGCACCTTCCCGCAATAACTCGTTTATAACATCAACTCCCTCCCCCCCCCCCCCCCGAGTGCCATCGATGTTGGTTAAGCAGTCTTGCATCACAGTCCAGTCCTTACTAGAAAAGCATGTCATCGTGTAGTGCAGGCGGTTAACGTCAGTGTACTGTACATATAGCAGATGAGACAGTTTAGAGAAGCACATTTATCACGCAACTTCCCCCTGCAGTCCAAACTCCCATCCCCATCTGCCGTGGCAATGCAAACCTGGCGTTTCAAAAGAGCCACCACCTTCCCTTTACATCAGCATTATACAGTACTCATTCTTAATCTAGCCCATCTAAGAGGCGGAGGATCCATTCTCGGGAGCAGCCTCGCCTCCCGCCCTCAATTCTGCACTTTCTGCCTCCCTCTCGCGCTCCGCCTCCTGCCCGAGCAAGTAAGAGGTGAGTGGGCCCCAAATATCCTTCGGACATGATTTTGTAGGCAACAGCTCTGCATAGTAGCCCATATTTTCTTGCCGAGTGGCCATTGTGTGTACCCAGCACTTGAATTTAGGAGCACGTCCTCTCCTCCACCTGCATGCCACATGCCGTTTTGCTAGAAGCAGCCCCATAGCAAGGAACGTTTTATGTGGTGTGTTGATGTCCGGTAACAGCCCCAAGAGAGCCACCAGTAGACAAGGCATCAGCTGGATACCCAACATGTCCGAAAGGCCCCCAAACACCTGTGCCCAAAATGCCTCCACCGGGGGACAACTCCATGCCAAGTGCAGGAAGTCCGCCCCCTCCCTGCCACACCGAGCGCACCTGTCATCGTCCCTGAGACGGAATCGATAGAGTTTAGCCGGGGTATGGTATAATCTGTGTAAGAATTTAAAGTGAATAAGGCGCAATCTACTGTTCCCAGTGATGGCTAATGTCTGCACACAGCTGCGTTCCCATTGATCATCTGTCAATAGAGTTTCTAAGTCCTTATCCCATTCCTGTCTGGCTCTAATAGGGCGAGATGGGGCTGCAGCTTGTGTGTGCTCGTATAGAAGGGATATGATATGTTTAGGGGGATCTGCCTGTAAGAAAGCATGCAGAGGAGCCAACACAGCTGGTTCTTCAAGAAATGTAGGGGGGGCAGCCTTGACACTCTGGCGGAGTCGGGAGTACAGGAATGTGTCCATTATTGTTGGAGGGCGCGCAGCGAAGAATTGCTCCCTGGTACGGAATTGCCCCCCTATGTAGATAGTCTCCCCAAGTAGAATACTTAAGGTCTGCAAGTATCTTCCGGCAGATTCCTTCACACGTAACCTGCAATAAAGGATTAAGTAGCAGGGTCATCTTGGGAGAGTATAGCATCAGGGACTCCAGCTTATGTGCTATTTTGTGCCATGCAATAACAGTACAATATACAGTGGACGGGTCACGCTCCCGCTCCCTTACCGCCGTGAAAATATAAGCCGCAGGGGGTGTCGGGGCCATGTAGCCATCCTCAACCACCAAGTGGGGCATGAAGGGCGGCGGGTGGAACCAATATGTTGCAAAGTGTGCCTGTACACAGTAATAATAAAATTCAAAGTCCGGCACATCATACCCCCCTTGGCGATAAGGCAACATCATCGTGGGTAGATTAAGACGCGCTTGCCTCCCGCCCCATATAAGCCTCGTGAGTTGGGATTTAAGTGTGTTAAAAAAAAGGGACCAAGGTGGTATGGAATATTAATAAAAAGATACAGCAGCTTCGGCAAAAGCACCATTTTATTCAGCGAGATCCTTCCCGCCATGGAAAGGGGGAGCCGCAGCCGCTTCGTAACAGAGTCAGTGATCTTATCCATAGTGGCGCCATAATTCAGTTTCATTAACGCGTCTCTAATCTCTGGTAATGTATATGCCTAGGTATTTGAGCTCCTCCGATTCCCAGACTAGCGGATAGTCCAACTGATGCGGCGGGGTTTTATCTGTAAGTGGGAACACCGTAGACTTAGACCAGTTTATCTGTATTCCTGATATAACACCAAATTTAGTAATTTCCCGCAGTATTTGGTTTAGATTGTCTTGCGTTTTTTTAACATAAAGCGTCATAAAGTCTGCGTATAGGGAAATAAGCAGTTGCCTAGAGGGGTAAATCAGTGCCTTCTCATTATGGTGCTGCCGCAATTTAGCCTCTAGGGGTTCTATGGCTAGAAAGGTGGTGGATCTAGCACCATTTAGGAGCATCGATGCGACAGGTCGACAGTATAGCAATTGTATCCACTGGAGGAAGGCTAAAGGCATCCCCATACGACCCAATATTCCCTGCAGGTAATCCCACTCCAGGGAATCGAACGCTTTGGTAGCGTCCAGGAACACCGCACCACCGAGCAATTGGGGTCAATATCCTGCAGGACTGCAGTCAGGGTTCTGAGATTGTGCGACGTGGCCTGACTCGGGACAAATCCCGCCTGATCAGGTAGTACAAGTCGTTGCATCAGCAAGTTAAGTCTGGTCGCTAGGACCTTTGCAAGTATCTTAGTATCACAATTTAGCAGTGACAGGGTCTGATACGAGCCGCAGCACTTTGGGGGTTTCCCAGGTTTTAGTAAGGAGGTAAATAAGGCTTCGTGCATGGTTCCGGGTAAGCATCCCTCCTCCAACGCCGCATAAAATACTTTCTTCAGAATGGGGGCTAGAATTGGGGCATAGGTTTTATAAAATTCTATCGGCAGCCCATCAGACCCCGGGGCCCGTCCGGACTTCATCTGCATGATAGCCTCTGTGATCTCATCTAATTCTAACTCAAGGCTCAGGAACTTCCGTTGGTTATCACCCAGCCAGGCCAAGGCAGTGTCCTCCAGATAGTCAGCCAGGTCAAGCGGGGTGCCCCTCTGGGAAGTGTACAGGTCACTATAAAAATCTCAAAATGTGGCTAGTTGTTCAGGGAGGTTTCTATGCGTGATACCCAGCGAATCTTGTATTTCTGTCACATAATTGGAAAATCTAGGAGGCCGAATCGCGGCTGCCAGAGCTTTACCCGGTCGATCGCCTTCTCCGTATATTCTGGCCCTATGTGGTTTACCCCGCAGCTTACACTCTCTGTCAGCAAGTTCTTCGTAATCTGTTAGTGTAGTGCGTATACTGGCTCGAAGTGCATGGTCACCAGGGTTAACGCGGAGGCCACATTTCAGCGCTTTGAGTTTATTTTCTAATGTAGAAAGGTCATTGCGCAAAGTTTTAAGGATACCCCCTCCTTTGGAAATGCACCACCCTCGCACCGTGACTTTGAACGCTTCCCATACTATTGTGATGCTGGGGACAGATTTCACATTACGTTCGAAAAACTCTTGTATGTCTTGTAAAATTTCCGCTTTAAACACTGCGTCCTGTAGGTGCAGAGGATTGAGGTGCCAATTATCATACGGGGATTGTTTTAAAGGAATGCGGATCTCTGCCACTACAGGGGAATGGTCTGAGTACTCTTGGCGAGATGTGTCACACTCCCCAGCCAGTTCACCATTCCCACTGACAACAACACATAATCTAGTCTGGCCCAAGATGCGTGAACTGCTGAGTAGTATGTGCCTTCCAGCAATGCAGGGTGCATGTGTCTCCAAGAGTCGAGCAGGTAATTGTCAGTTATGACATCCTGCAGTGTCTGGCGTGATTTGGTGTAGTGCACTGGTAAAGCTCGGGACCTATCCATCCGGGGCTGGAATGCTGTATTAAAATCTCCCCCCATATTACATAAGTAGTGCTCATCTCTTGAATCCTACTCCATAGTCGGAGAAGAGCCTGAGGCTCATCGGTGTTAGGGCGATAATAGTTTGCAAACGTTACATCAAAAGAGTGAAGTCTCACCCAGAGAAGGCATAACCGCCCTCCCGCATCTGTCTCCACACCACCAGGCACAAACGCAAACCCCTTTTTAACCAAGACAGCAACCCCACGGGAATAGGTGGAATACGATGCAAAGCAGCGGTGTGAAGGCCATCTGGAGGCAAACATTGGCGCGGCCCCAGGGCCCAAATGTGTTTCCTGCAATAATTCAACTGTAATGTGATGCCTATCTAGATAACCCAGTACCTGCCTATTTTTTCCCCGGGTTATCCAGTCCCCGCACATTCCACGACATTATTTTGACACTACTCGCAGTGCGTGCGTTGTCTGTCATCATTATGACTTTGAAACAGTGCGCTCAACCTTACATCGTGAACCACTAGCAATTGAGTAATTTGCAACTTAGCACTCGAGATACAACCTCCCTCCTCCCACACCGGCATCCCCAACTTGCCAGGTACATAATCCCCTTCCGCCCAAAAAACTCATACTTCAACTATTACTTTGTCCCTCCTCAACAAGTCTATAAGGGGTACGCCCTTGTAGGGGATACACCAGGGGTACACAGCCTGCCCCTTAACCTCCATACTCGGACCCACCCACTGCTACGCCCTAAGGTGGACAGCTATGGCGGGACGGAGGTAAGGTGCCGAGCATATCATATGGCAATACAAAGTGGAAAGTTATACATCACCATTATAAGTCAGTTTGTGAAAACAGAAAACCAAAGAAACCCCAAGGAGGTTCATCCTGGATTGAAGTGTTTCAGTCCGGGTCCGACAATGAAGAGTGAGATCCAGAGCGCTGCCGCGCCCCCACCCCTTCAGAAGTAGTCTTGTGATGTCTTTTAAGATAGTCCTCAACCTGTTGCGGGTGCTGGAAATAGTGTTGTTTCCCATGATGAGTGATCTTCAATTTCGCTGGGTATAGCATGGCGTAAGGAATTTCTTGCGCTTGGAGCTTTTTCCTAACTGCTGAGAATTTCCGTCTAGCATCTTGCACCGATTGTGTGAAATCTGGAGAAAACGCCAGTGTTGTGTTCTCGTAAGGATCCTGCTTCATTTCACAGGCCCTGCGTAAAGCCGCATCTCTGTCCCGATAGTTTAAAAAACGGGCTATCACTGGTTGCGGCGGCGCTCCCGGAGCAGGGCGAGTCGCCAAGGATCTATGCGCTCTCTCCACCGTGAGGTGTGAGGAGAAGGAGTCCCTGCCAAACAGGTCAGCCACCAGCTTTTCGATAAAATCTTCCATCCGGCCCACATTGGTAGACTCCGCAAGGCCTAGTATGCATACATTGTTCCTTCTGGAGTGAGCCTCCAAATCCTCGTTTTTCTCAGCGATAATCCTAAGTAGCTTATCCATTTGAGTGATGTGCCCTTTGCTGGTAGTAGCCCCATCCTCTAAATATGACACTCTCGTCTCCACTTCCTTAATTCGCGACTCATGCTGATCAAGTTGCTGACTACAGCTTCCATTTGCAGGTTCATCGTGTCTACTTTGGCGTCTACAGACGTAAGACTGTGCTTCACTCCAAGTAGTAACTCCTTCCAATCCTCTTCCGGTACATCCGTGGCTTCAGACTCCGCTGGTTCCGATGATTGCGACCTGGGCGTTTTACGCGGTTCGAATGGGATCTTGGTTTGTATGGCTTCAGTGCGCCCCATATTGCGAATCTGCAGAGGCGGCCAGTTGCAGCAGACGGGTCCTCTCTGAGATCAGCCAGCGCACAAGCACAACTTTATATGCCGAGAAATGAATTGAGAGTTATTCCCACGCGCAGGCCGGCACAAGTTGACTCCGTAGCCTTAGGTGTCGCAATGATTCCTCCTGCTTCTCCCGGATCGCACACAAATCGGCTTCCTCCCAAGTTAGGTGCTAGCGCTTGTGTGCAATGTCCCCAAGAAATGCCAATGTAGAGATAACTTCTGGCAAATGCGATCCAAACGGCCGCAGTGAGGTCCAAAGGCACCCAAAAGAAACCTAACCCTCAGGCAAGTAAATGATGGTTGGGTAGTCTCAAGAGGTAAGCGAAAGACCTTGCTAAGTCTTCAGGATGACAGTAGCGCGCCACACCTGCCACCAAGCGCCACCGCAAGAGGACCACCACGCTCCCCTTGAAATGGCCGCCGGAATCTGGGAGTGCAGCCACCCGCAACACAGCATAGTAGCAGCTCGTGGCATCCATGAATGTCCATTGCAGCATGAGTCAGGCACTCGACAGTGTCCATACATCGTCAGCGGTCAATCCCGGCGCCAAGGGTGTTGAGACTGCGCCTCGGGCGTAGCCGCACTGGCGTGATGAAATGGCGTCCGCTCCTTTCCAAAGCAATGTCCGGGTATGAGAGGGAGAGCGGCGCAGACGGGCGGGACGCGCATCCCAGGCGGCCCGCTAATCCTAGATTCGCACCGCTGAATTCAATTCTGGGCCCCCGGTTGCACCAACGCCCTGTCGCCTTCCGCTGCCGCGATGTCCCGCCAGCGGCCCGCTGCGGGCCTCCGAGTGTCTCCGCTCAACCGCACAGCCTCCTGCAGCGCCACACGTAGCTCCGGGCAAGCAGACCACACACTGGGGTTGCTCTGCCTCCCAGTGCAGTCGCTCGCCCTACTCAGCCAGGCAGGTAACAGTTGGCAAGACGGATCGCGACCGCCTCTGTCAGCAGCGCGAGCACACCCTCTCTTTCTCCAGCGGCCTCGGTCTATCCCAGTAAGCGCATCCGAGTCCCTGCTTCCGTACTCGGCCGCATCAGTCCGCTGCAGGTTGTGGCACCAGAGTCAGCAGCTACCCGCCAGGCCAGACGCAAAAATTTGGTATCACCGGGATCAGCAAGGTTCCGGCTTCTCTCGGTGCGATCAGTTGTTCACATTTGCCATTCAGGATGGGGATTAAGGATGATTATCCGCTCGGCCGGGCTAGAGCCTCACTGGTGCGCGACCATCTTGGTTGTGCGCCACCTAGCGCCCCAACTGTCTGTTACCATTCTTGACCAGAGTATTTGTTAAGGACAGATGTATTTAAACAGTCCATTGTTGTGTTTCCTGGATCCCAACACCTCAGTCTTGCTGCTTTTTCAACCTCCACGTCACTACCTCACAAAGCCATTTACCAATAAGCACCACTATCGATCAGGGGGCGTGGCCAGGGAGACCAAGATTGCGGACGTGTCTGTGTGATGCACCGAGCAGCGGTTCGTCTCACAGAAGCTAACAGGTGACGACGGAGTCCCGATGGAGTGCCCCAATAGCAATAAGGGGCGCTGAACTAGAGACATGCTATAACCCGCCCAAAATCACTGAGTGAGAGCTGATTTTCCCGGTGGAATCAGACCCGGGGACGAGGCTGGCAAACAACATGGCCACGACTCATCGTTGCTGAAGGCCTCCCCTCCGGCACCGTGGCGTGGAGCACTCCTGGGAAGAGACGCATGCCTACCGCCACGGCTGTTGGTGAAGGAGCGACTGCAACCCGGCATCAAGATTCCTCCCCCCACGGGGACCGCAGGTGAGTGCGGGCCTCAGCGGGGCGTAATCTGGTGGAAAGCTCAGAGGCAACTCTTGCAACACTGCGAGACACGGTGCGACATCCTGCACTCTCACGCAACAACTGGTGAGCCGAGCTGGCCCCCGCGAAGAGCATCAAAGGCCGCACAATACTCCTCCGACCCCACAGCACATCAGTAACGCCCCCCCGTCCGCATGGCGCCAGGCCCCGAGGAGCTCAGCCGGGGAAAGGCGCAGGAGGCCTGAAGTGATCCCATGCTGATGGCAGGCCCTGGGTGCTGACTACCTGACTCGCCCCCAGAGGCGCAGTAAAGATGAACAGGGCTCTGTACCCACCACACGCCAACGCCACAAACTACAGCAGGGGCAACACTGCCACGCTTACCTGAAGGGTCCCCCCCATAAGAGACTTTTATCCGAGGCCTTGGCCCACCTGGGTAGCCACCGCAAAGGCGATCGCGGCCAGTGACTCGGCGGAACAATACAGAGGGTGTTGCAAACCCGCAGAACGTTGCCCCCGTTAACTGGCGTGGCTGTTTGGGACCCATTATTCGCCGCTTTCATCCCCCTGTGCCGCATCTGGAGCCCCCCGTCAACACGGCTCCAGGCCTCGAGGCACATGGTGGGAAGGCAAAGGGAAAGGTGCACTAGGGAGATACCCACTAAGCGTGCACTGCGGCGACCTGCACACTGGCGACATGGATGAGTGACCACGTTATACCTTTCAGGCCCCCCCGCATAGTTCTGACACCCCCCTGGCCGTACAGTGCCAGGCCTCGAAGCGCACAGCAGGGGCACACAATCATTATCATTATTTTAGACATCCTTACTCTTTGTATAGAGGCCCGAATAATTATACATGGGAAAAGAGCGACATTGCCTCGCCTATTTACAATCTGCCTACTCAAAACCGCTTTGATATTTTTTCAGGTTTGGAATATGTGGATTGACATAGGAAAACTGTCTGTGATAATTCTCCTGTTAGCCTAGGGTTAAAACATGATAAAGTTCTGCTGAACCCCAAAGAACAGGCTTCTTTACCTTGCACTGAGGATGTTACGTTTGTACAAATTACCCAGACCCTGACTCATGTTAACATAGGGAAGGCTAGCTGCAGTAACACTCATAAGGCTCTTTTTTCACTCAAATCAAACGATGAGGGATCTACTGGCGTCCCTATTTGCACTCGACCTGAGGAAGTAAAGGTATCTTCTTCTCAAAGCAACCAGGGTACTAAAGTAATCAGGAAAGCCTGCACATTCTTATTCTGGAACGTGGCCGGTTTAAGGGAGAAAATCAATAATCCAGCATGGGGCTCTATCATTGAGGGCCATGATATTTTGGCTTTTCAGGGAACTTGGTCTTTGGATCCGGTAAATATTAATGGGTATAGAAGTTTTTTCACCCCGGCTGTGGGGAGTACCCACGGTAGAGCTAAGGGCGGCCTATTAACCCTTGTTTCCAACCAGCTTAAATATGATGGTATTTGGTTTTCCCCTAAATCTAGTTTTTACCAACTAATCATTTTAAGGAATAATAAGGGACTAAATGTCGCCGTAATTAATTTTTATAACAACATACCAAGGAAAGAAATCCCCAGCGTTTTATCCACGCTGAGGGAAGACATACATTATGAAATAGACAAAACCAATAGAGAAGTTATGTTTGTTTGGGGGGGGGGATTTTAATTGCAAACTCTGTACTAAAGGTAAACAGGGTTTATGCGGTTTAACTACCGAACAGGAAATAAACCCAACTCATTTTGAACATTCTCTGATTGGGGACTTATTAAATGATATATTGTTTACGTATGATTTAGGATTTGTAAATGAAATTGCTCGAACGCCCTCCATTTTTGTGCCTACATTTGTTGGTAGAGGAGCACTGTCCATTATTGATTTTATTATTGCCTCTAATAGCTGTCGCCATAAAATTATTAAGTCCAATATTATGGACCAGCCAGTGAGCGATCACTTGCCGCAGATTATGGAGGTTGAAAATGTCTTTCCGGATCAACAAATGGACGCGCTTCCTATACACGTAGCTTCGGACGTGGTCCTCGGCAGACAAAATGGGTACAGCCTAAAATGGAACAAGGTTGTCCCGGAAAGGTTTCTAGATAAATTATTGAACACTTGCTCCAGCAGTTTTGCTACATGCTTGGATGATAATTCTAGTCCTGATTTGATAATCGAACATTTCAATTTAATAGCCTCCACTATTAAGGAAGATTTATGGGTGGTGGCAAATGACAGGGCAAAGGGTAAAAGGAGCTGGTTTGATAACGCCTGCACCAGCTCCCTAACTACCTTGAAAAGAGCTATTCACCAAGTACCACGTAACCCTATTGAAATAAGAAACTGCAGGAAAGCATATAATGAAGCCTTAAAAAAATAGGAAAATGGTTATAAAAAAGGAAGCCTTGGAAGCGTTATGTGAAGCATCACAACAGAAGGATGCATCTGCCTTTTGGAAGGCTGTTAACACCCCTCTTCTCTACGACAACACCAAGGCGCGTATAGAAAATGGCATTACTGAGGAGGATTGGGTGGCGCATTTTTCTTGTCTTTACACCCCGCACGATAATTCCCATTATATTGATAACGCCCCCGGGGACTATATAACGGACAAGGTAGATAAATTAGTTGTAACCCCGGAGGAAGTTAACTTGGCTCTTAATGCGACGAAGGGCGGCAAGGCTGCAGGGCCTGACGGAATCCCTGCTGACTTATTTAAAGATAACGTTGAGTTTTGGGGCCCCATGCTTGTGCAATTATTTAATGCAGCACTGGCTAGGGGCCTAAACCCGACCTGGTTCACCTCAGTGATCGTACCTATTTACAAGAAGGGCGACAGGCAATCTTGCGCCTGCTACAGACCAATCTCCCTACTGGATTCGTCCGTTAAGATCCTTGGGAGAATTATTTTGGCTAGACTGCAAATCTGGGCAGAAGAAAACGAAATAATGAGCGATTTACAATATGGTTTCCAAAAGGGTATTGGAACTCTGGAACAGTGCCTAAATTTAATGATTATACAATCATAATACCTGAGGATTAAGGGCGAGCGCCTGTACCTCACATTCGTCGACCTTTCGTCGGCGTTTGATTGTGTTTCCCATGTTAAATTATGGACTATTTTAAAAGAGATAGGTGTGGAAGATTCCATTGTTTGCTTTTTGAAGGACCTTTATTCAGGTGCCACAGCTTCGGTTCGCTTTGGCCGTGAGGGTCAATGCACAAGGACATTTCAGGTTGGCCGGGGCGTCCCCCAGGGCTGCGTCCTGGCTCCCTTTTTATTCCTGTTGTACATTAATGGCCTTGAACGCCATCTTTTGCGTGATTGCGGGGACATTCCTAGGGTTGGGGGAGGTTTGTCCCCGCGCTCTTGTACGCGGATGACGCAGTCTTAATGGCCCGCACTCCCGTGGCTTTACAAAATCTGATACAATCTTTTGAGTCCTTTATGTCCAGTTTAGACTTAAAAGTTAATTGTACCAAAACCTTTTCAATGAACTGTGGCAATAAATCTGGTAATCATACAAAAAGAATGTTTCTAAATAAAGTTCCTTTGGAATCTACTTCTACCTTCCCATATCTTGGTGTCCTGTTCCATGAAACTGGGGCGTGGCCTCATGCGGTAAAGGCTAGAACTCTTTTGTTTCAAAAAACTATAATGGCCTTAATGAATTTTATTAAAAAACTGCGAAAGAAACCAATTAAAGAAATTTTAACTATTTATAATGCTACATGTACTTCGGTTGCTATGTATGGCTCGGGCCTCTGGGGCCACACTAATATCGACTTAATTCAGAAAGCTGAGAATAGGTTTTTGAGACACGTCTTGAGAGTCCCCCAAAGTGTCGCGATCTACATTTGTCATTCTGAACTTGGCCTAAATTATATATCTGACTTGATCAGAATTCAACCTATTCTTTTGTGGCACAGGGTCTGGACAACTGATGAGTGCTCCCTGAATCGAGTTCTCCTCCAGGATGTTTTAAAACTGGAAAATGTGGACCGTCTAGATTGGCTAAATTATGTCAAAACATTTTTTGGTAAAATTGGTTGCCAACAATATTTTGCAGATCCACCTTCAATGGACGGTATATCCAGGAACTTTTTGTCCAAGTTATCCCTGGAATATCTTATAGAAAATAGAAGCCAAGAGGAATTGAAGAAAAAATCTGTATCTCTGCATTTTTCTTTGTCAATGAGCAACAGTCTGCAGCCATACTTAACTTTGCCGATGTCTAATTACAAATGTTTTATCTTGACTCGTTTTAGATTGTCCATTGTTTTTAGATTATTGTCTTTTCCAGTAATGAATTCTTGGTCGCTGAGTTTACCCTCATGTCCGTGTGATGACTCTTCACCCCAGTCGGATATTCAAATCCTATTTTTTTGTACCTTTTATACCATACCACGTAAGACATATATCATTCCACTCCTCAAAGAAAGGAAAATTAACAAATATCGTTTAGCTTTTTTAGAATTTCAGAGAATGGACACTGTTCTTACTGTTACCGCAGTTTTAACTTATTTTAAAAATGTTTTTAAACTCAGGAAAACATTGGGTTTAGATGTATTTTAAGTTAACTTTTCTCCTTTTTATATTTTTTGTGCTTGTGTACTAAAAATTGTAAATTTAATGCTGTAACTTTCATGGTTTTTTGTCTTTAAAACCGAATAAAGTATTCTTGACTTGACTTGACAGTGCCAGGCCTCGAGGCGCACAGCAGGGGCACACCACGGGTGGCCATAGTTGATCCCAAGCCGGTCACCCAGCTCATCCTCGGAGGCGCTGTAGAGGAAAGCGGGGCTCAGAGATCCCAACGCGTGGATGACACAATCTGCAAGCAAGGCTTCACTGTTGAAATTCCCTACAGTTTCCCCCCGAGTAGACTCACCTTTTTGCGACCTGGACTCATCCCAGTGGTACCCGCAGAGACGAACACGGCCCAGCGGGGCAACCTAGCTAGCACCACTGATCCACAGCGTGGTGCCCCTGCGTCTCGGCGCTACCACAAGGGACCTTTGTGCAGCCGCAGTCATCCTCTGAGCCTCACATACAGCCCCCTGTCTGCACAGGGCCTGTCCTCGAGGCGCGTGATGGGGGAGCAGGAGGAGTAGCGTAAACCCGGCACCACCGGTGGGAACACCAGCAGGCACACACTGCACTCTGGGCACCCTGCCAGGCCCGGTGGACACAGTGAGCGGCAAGCACTGGCCCCTGCACAATGCGACAAAAACGTCCTGCCCACACAGCACCAGGTCTCGAGGTGCACGATGGAGCGATTGGTAAGGGGGTACGCATGCCAGCCCACCATAGGAGGATGACAGGCCCCCACTGCAAGCCGGATTCTGCACCTGGCCCCATAGACACCACCCAGGATGGTGCTCCCCCATGCTGTAGATCAGGCACAGCCACTCAGGCATAGGCACTCCATTAGCCAGGGCATTGGACCGACAAATCCAGCCAACTCACCTGACGACGGCCCACCACCCGGGCAGTTACTCATTCTCTATTTGCCCCCACCCTCCTCTCAAACCACCAGGAGCCTCCATCTACACAGCACTATGGGCCCAACCAGACGAATCTTCCCTGAGACTAATGCTACCCGGGCAACAGATGAGGTAACACAAACAGTGACAATGTCGGACAAGTTGGACATGGTCTTGGTGGCCATAGAACATTCCGGAGTCACCATGGACGACAGATTTGGGGCACTGGCCATGGACCTGAACCTCTTGCGTGACGACCACCACAAGTTAGCAGATAAAGTAAAGCAAGGGGAGAAAACAATACAAACCCTGGAGCCCCAAGTAAAGTCCCAGCAAACCACCCTAAGTGACCGCCAAACGCGAGGAAAATCCTCGAAGATAATCAGATGATCTAGAAGGGCGCTCCAGTAAGATACTCAATCTACCGGAAGGAGTGGAGGGACTAGACCCCATAGACTATGTGGAAACGTGGTTCAAAACCTTTGTGCCGGAAACGGATCTGACCCCATTCTCCTCTAGGTGGAAAGGGCGCATCGCGTCCCGGCCCGCAGACCACCCCCAGGCACCCCGCCCAGACCATTCTTGCTGAAACTACTACATCACCGCAACAGGGACGCAATCCTCCAGGCAGCCAGACAACACGGACCACTCCGGGTCGAAGATAAACAGCTCATGTTGTTTCCTGACTACTCTAAAGCGGGCCAGCGGCAACGCACATCGTTATCAGAGATTAAACGCCTGCTACGCCACAAGCACATTCAGTATGCCCTATTGTTTCCAGCACGCCTCAAAATTATGCACGAGGGCCGCACGCACTTTTTCTCGGATCCCAAGGAAACACACGACCGGGCAACTCAGCACGTACAGGGTATCAAAACCAGTGGCACGCAGCAGGGGACTCGAGAACACAAAAGCCAGAGACGCCCTAAGAAGAAACAGCACAGATTGACCAGATAGCAGAGAGCTCTGATGACGAAAAAAGCCCCCGCCTCTACACACCAGAGGAAGAAGTCAGTGGCAGAAATACCTCCCGAGATGGCTCAATCACTCCACCAATAGTAACTCCACAGACACGCTCATATGGGCTAGGATACTGGACCACATCCAGATCGCCCAAGTCATTTAGTGCCATCCAAGACTTTGGACACTGAATATTATCATGATGACCTGTCCGGGGGGTATTAAATAGAGGAACACCCGGGGCACACCATGCCCGTCTAGCGCACTTATCACACGATACATGGAGGAACCCGCAGGGCACAGTATTTTGCATACTCATGCTGTATAGGGCCACACAGATCACCGCTAGAGACAAGAAGAGACCACGCACCCTCAGATACCGTACTAAAGTATGAATACACCTTTTAGTTTGGATGTGTCGCCCCGAGCAACAGGTCCCTTTAGTTGGGAGGTTTCCCCACATTGCATTTACACCCCCTCCTCTAACAGACTCCCCCAGATATCCTACAGGATAGCGTGCAGGCGGGCAGATCCACAGACCTTAGATGGCTGGCGGAGATTCGGGGAGTCCCTAAGCAACTTACTGGCCCCGGCAGTAAGAACACAAAACTCACAAACAACATAAAATGCCTAACAAGATTTCCAATACAGACATCACGATCATAACGATCAATGTTAGAGGCATGCACACAGCGCGCAAAAGATACGCAGTTTATTCATATATCAAAAGGCAGAACGCGCAAATAGCTGTGTTACAGGAAACACACTTAACCATTTATGCCACCACTTACTCGGCCTTTGCCCGGGGCACCCTAATCTGGCTCCGACCAGGGACACCCTTCCAGGAAACCGAAAGCACGATCGACAAGGAGGGTCGTTACACACTCGTGGAGGGGCTCCTAGAAGGCCAACCCATACTTCTAGGGAGTGTATATGATCCCAACGCAGATCAGGACAAATTCTGGGGACATCTCAATGGGGTACTAGCCCAATACACATCAACGCCGTGGCTTTTAGGGGAAGACTACAACTGCACGCTAGACCCTCATCTCGACACCCTCCTCCTGCACACTCCCCGGCTCATATACAAGCAGAGCGATTCCAAACATGGGTGGCACAATGGGCGCTAGTGGACGTGAGGTGGTCCTGGAACCCGGACGTTAGACTATATTCCTTCCACTCAATCCCCCATAACCTGCGCGTGCGTCTAGACAGATTCCTCTGCTCGGTATCAATGCTACCTAAAGCTCATTACCCAAACTATTTAGGCTGGGTCCTCTCGGACCATGATGCCCACCTCCTGACCCTCAGATGGAGGCCCCCCCACCCCCAGTATCAACGTGGAAATTGCCACAGGAATATCTCACTGATCAAGTGTTCAGACACGACCAGGAGAATAGCATTCGTGAATAATTCAGGACAAACGCCCATACAGTGACCTCCAGGTCACTGGAATAGGATGCCTTTAAAGTAGTCGCTAGAGAGCAGTGCATACAACAGATAATGGGGGTCCGGAAAACACTAGATACCACGCTTCTGCGCGCTGAAACCACATTGGCGACATTAACAAAAGATGCAGACGCGAGTAGCGCCACCACGGCACAAATAGCGACGGCCAAGACAGCTTACACGGCGACATTAAGGGATCTACGTAAATACACCTTCAGAGCGCATGCGGTAAGGACTCATAAAGAGGGGACAGAGCAGGGGCCCTTCTGGCATGGCTGGCCCGACAAGACACAGAGGTAAAACCCACCACAGAACTGGTCGACCGGGCGGTGACTCCCCGACATTCGTAAGTATAGATTCTACAAATTGTACTCAGACACCTACAGAGGCCCGGGGCAAGACAGCCCACTGCTAATAGCACACTTCCTACGACCCTTAACTATTCCATGAATCCCAGCGGAAGCCAGGGACGACATTGACGAAAAGTTAGGATCCACAAATGTCTCCCACGCCATTCGCACCCTGGCGCGCAATAAAGCCCGGGGCATGGACGGATTTCCACTTGAATATTACACCACATTTTCAAGCCAACTGGTCCCTGGAATAGTAGACATGTATGAGGACGCATCGGAGTGGGGTGAACTACCGGGCTCACTTAGAGAGTCAGTTCTGGTGGTGTTCCCAAAACCGGACCGCGACCCCAAACTCCTTGCATCGTAAAGGCCAATAACACTGCTGAACGCAGACTGTAAAATCCTGGGGAAAATTCCAGCGGATCGGTACCCCCAAGTCCTTCCCCCACAGATTCACCCGGATCAGTGTGGGTTTGTCCCAGGATTTAACACATCCCAAAACTTGCACAATCTGTTCCATATACAGGATAGAGCGGGTCCCCAGTTCCCGAGAGCGGCGTGCCTAATTCTTGACCTGGAGAAAGCTTTCAACTCCCTTCTATGGTCCTATCTGTTTGCCGTTCTCTAGCAGAACGATGTGGGTCCAACCCTACTCGCATATATGCAACTCCTATACAAGAACCTCACGACAAGGGTGCGGTTGGGCAAACAAATATATTTCTGCCCCACTCCAGGTGGAGCAGGGTACACGCCAGGGGTGTCCCCTCTCCCCGCTATTATTTGTAGGGACGCCAGACAGCCGCGCTGCCCACAAAGACGCCATCCGCAACCACCACCACCTCATCAGGAACGCCAAAAGGACCTCCTTCTCAGACCGCCTTGACAACAACGCACACAACAGCAAGGAGCTCTTCAACATCGTGAAGGAACTCTCCAACCCTAGCTCCAGCGCCAACGACATCCCGCCATCGCAAGCCCTGTGCGACTCCCTCGCCACCTTCTTTCACCGCAAGATCACCGACATCCATGACAGCTTCAACCCCCGGACGACCCCTACAGGGCTCGACACACCGGACCCACCGCTCCCCACCAACCACGACTCCCTGACAACCTGGGCCAACGTGAGCATCGAGGACACAATCAAGACCATGGGCACAATCCACTCCGGATCCCCGTCCGACCCTCTCCCTCCTCATCTTCAACAAAGCCGGCAAGTCCATCGCACCCCACCTGCGCAACATCATCAACCTCTCCTTCAAGACTGCTACCTTCCCTGAGAACTGGAAGCAGGCAGAGATCAACGCCCTACTGAAGAAACCCAAGGTGGATCCAAGCGACCTCAAGAACTTCCGGCCCATCTCCCTCCTTCCGTTCCCAGCAAAGGTCATCGAGAAGATAGTTAACATCCAGCTCTCCCGTCACCTCGAAGACAACAACTTCCTGGACCCCTCCCAAACAGGATTCCGCAGCAACCACAGCACCGAGACAGCCCTCATCGCCGCCACAGACGACATCAGGATCCTGCTAGACAACAGCAAGATGGCGGCCCTCATACTCCTGGATCTCTCCGCCGCCTTCGACACCGTCTGCCACCACACACTATGCACGTGCCTCCACGACGCAGGGATCCGAGACAAGGCCTTGGACTGGACCACCTCCTTCATCACTGGCAGAACTCAGAAAGTCCGCCTCCCCCCGTTCCGATCCGAAGCCTCCGAGATCATCTGCGGCGTCCCACAGGGATCCTCCCTCAGCCCGACGCTGTTCAACGTCTACATGACACCACTAGCACGCATCGCCCGACAGCACGACCTCAACATGATCTCCTACACCGACGACACGCAGCTGATCCTCTCCCTCACCAAGGACCCTCTCACCGCCAAATCCAATCTCCACCAGGGAATGAAGGCCGTCGCCGACTGGATGAAGGAAAGCCGTCTTAAGCTGAACTCAGACAAGACGGAGATCCTCATCCTCGGGCCCAACCCCTCAGCATGGGACGACTCCTGGTGGCCCGCATCACTGGGTACACCCCCGGCCCCTACCAACCATGCACGCAACCTGGGAGTCATCCTCGACTCAAAACTCACCATGACCAAACAAGTCAATGCAGTCTCCTCCACCTGCTTCAACACCCTCCGCATGCTCCGCAAGATCTACAGATGGATCCCGACAAACACGAGGAAAACAGTCACCCAGGCCCTAGTCAGCAGCAGACTCGAGTACGGAAATGCCCTCTACGCCAGAGCCTCGTCCAAACTCATCAACAGACTGCAAAGAATCCAGAACGAATCTGCACGCCTAATCCTCGACGTCCCGCGCCGCGACCACATCACCCCCCCCCTGAGGAACCTGCACTGGCTCCCCGTTGACAGAAGAATCTCCTTCAAGCTCCTGGTCCATGCACACAAGGCACTCCACAAAACCGGCCAAGCCTATCTCAACAGTCGACTCTCCTTCTACGTACCCAACAGGAAACTCCACTCCGCTGACCACGCCCTGGCAACGGTTCCGCGCATCCGTAGAACCACATCCAGAGGCAGGTCCTTCTCCCACCGCGCTGCCAAGACCTGGAACACCCTCCCCCTCAACCTACAACAAACCAAAGACCTGCTGACCTTCAGAAGACGACTCAAGACCTGGCTCTTTGAGCAGTAGCAGCAGCATCCTGCCCCCCGCTCCTCCCTCAGTGCCTTGAAACCCTCATGGGTATGTAGTGCGCTTTACAAAGGATTTGATTGATTGATTGATTGGAACCCTTGGCGATACAGATGCATCGGGAAGGAAAAGCCTGGGGTATCCCAATAGCTGTCACAGTCCATAGCGTCATCACTATCATCAATCTTTAATGGCATTTTTGTAACAGGGCAGTTTCCTATACGCTGGAAATTGGCCTCTATACTGCCCCTTCTAAAAAAAACAAAAACAAAAAACAGCCTAGACCCTAAGGATCCAAATAACTTTTGCCCTATTTCCAGGATTCCGCTCTCAGCAAAATTGATAGAAAAAATTCTGAATACACAATTAAGTGCCTTCTTAGCTGAGACACAAGCTTTGGATCCCTCCCAATATGGCTTTAGAGAGGGACATAGTACCGAGTCTGCTCTTACTAAGGCCACAGAGGAGATCAGGGAAGCCGTTGATCGGGGTGGCGGGCCAGCTCTGATTTTATTGGATCTGTATGCCGCCTTCGATACGGTCCAATCTGACATCTTGATGGACCGTCTAAAGGCATGTGGGATCCTTGGGAAAGCTTGGGATCTTTTAAGATCTTTTCTATCCAACAGGACTAAATTGTTGCACTGGGAGAACACCAGTCTAAACCTTTTGCATTGCCCTGTGGGGTTCCATAGATGTCCTCTCTCAGTCCCACGCTTTTAAACATGTAAGTTTCTTCTTTGGCCCCATTATCAGTGCATTTGGATTTGGCCTCACCTCGTATGTGGATGACTCCCAAATTTTGGTGTCTCTGCTACCCGGCAAGGACGTGGCAATGGATAAACGCTTTCAAGACTGTATGATATCAGTTGGGAGTTGGATGGCAAAGAACTGCCTAAAACTCAATACTGGTAAAACCGAGGTCATACTGTTTGGCAATGACACTAACTTCTGGACATCAAACTGGTGGCCGGGACTCAATGGCTTCTCTCCGTATGCCCTCAAAAAAGGTTAAAAACTTGGGAGTAATAGTGGATGAGAGTCTTACCTTTGGTCACCAAGTAAACTCAGTGGCATCAAAAACAACTTATGTGATTAGAACGCTTAGGTAAATACTGCCGGCAAACAGTGGTCACGGCTCTTGTAATGTCGAGGCTGGACTATTGCAACGATCTGTATTTAAATGTGCAACAAAGATTCTTGAACAAACTTCAACTGCTGCAGAATGCAGCTGCCAGACTGCTTACTGGCATATCCAGGTTCTCTCGCATATCCAAGGAAATAAAAAAACTGCACTAGCTCCCAGTAAGGAACCGAGTGCGTTTTAAAGCCCTCTGATGGTTTTTAAGGCGCTTCAACGTGCAGGACCCGACTATTTTAAACGCCAGTTCCATTGGTACATACCGTAAAGAACACTTCGCTCACTGGGTGCCAAGTTGGTCTCAGTGACACACACAAAAAAAGCTTGGTGGGGTGGTAGAAGTTTTGCCCCAGATGCCAAGCCCCTGCAGCGGACTTCCAACACATGTTCTGGGGATGCCCTACATTGCAGCAATACTGGAACTACATCCATCAAACACTCAGTGCAACCTCAAACATCCCCGGGGTCAAAACATGGGGTCATGTACGCTAGGGGTGTTCCGAAGATGAAAATCTGATAAGGTACAGGTGTGCTTCATATCCCTTCTACTACTAATGGCGAAGAGAGCTGTAGCCATGCACTGGCAAGCTCCGGGGAGACTTCCAGTGGAGACTTGGGTAGGAGCAGTCAAAAAGTGGGGCACTGTGGAAGAGGAGGCATTCTGAGAAGGGGAAGCGAAGGGAACGCGCAAACACCACATATCCATGGAATGGGCGCAACTCCTATTCCCAATTGACCCAGCAAACTACACGAGCAGAACCAGCCGAGGCGCCCCATGCCCAAACAGCATCCGCCACACCAATAGGACCAGTGGGTTGAAGTAACGAGTCGGAGCATACACCTATCGCAGATGCCCCGTCACAGTCCACACCATGGGGCATAGCCCCAGACCTCGGCAGAGTCTTTAGCCGAGCCCCCTCCCCCCGCATCACTAGTCGCCAGCCGCCAGAGTAGCCCCACACACCTGTAAAGAGGACCAATTTACTCCCCTCCCGACAGGGACGGATGCCCACCCACTCGGGCAGAATACTAAGACCCCCTCAAGAACCATGGGTAGGCGTAGCTTCACAACCAAGCTTTTGACCCATAGGCTTATCCCAGGACACATATGATTGCCACAAATTGCCTCAATGTATGTGTAATACCGGGCCTGTGATGACATATTTTGGCAGCTATGAAAGAAAGCAATCCAATGTACACTGAAGTACCTAAGTTGTCTCTGTCTACCTATACATGTAACTCGACAATGTAAACATCTTTTATGCTTCACTGTATCTAAAGTGTTAACATTTAATAAAAACATTTAAACAAAAAAAAAGCACCTCTATCGATCAAGGACACAACTGAAAAAATAACCCCAAAAATATGCTGTGTTCCAACCCCACACCGTCTTCCCAATAACTCACTTTAAAACACTCGCAGAGGACTGATCTGTCTGATGTTTGACAGCAGGCCTTGAAGCAGACTTACTGCAGCACATCACAACTCATCCAACCTGCTATTGTGCCGAGAACAACTCAAGGCTCTCCTACAAACACCCAACCTGCCAACATGTGAAGCCGCTACTCAAGACTCACTAGTTTCCCCAACTCCTGACATACTGATCATCAGCCCAAACGTTAAGACGTACCTCTTTCTCCAACCTACTGTCCTACAGAAACATTCCAAGGTGTCTTCCCCAAATTTCTCTAAATCGATAAAGACAAAACCAACCATTCACAAACATAACCTTCCACACTGTGCAGCTTTCTCTTCCAAGGTGTTTGAGAGACTGACAGACACACATTCACTGTAGAGTAAGTCCCAGCACTTCTTTTGTCAATTGTCAGAGACAAGGCATTTGATCGAGTGCACTGGCCTTTTTCTGTGGGAAATACTGGATAAGACAGGTCTGGGTACACGATTCTAAACGTGGGGATTGTGCAACTATTGTAGCCTTGCAGCTCAGAAGCTAAGCTGGACCTTCACTTTATCCTAAAAAATGGACTGACATCCTCCACAAAATACACAACTTCTCATTCTGTGACCAGGGAAAGAAGCAATGCATAAGATAACACACAATTGGTACTACACCCCAGCCAAAAAGGTAGAATGGAAACCCAACAGTCCTAATGGCTGTTAGTGCACTTGTGGCCACCCAGACACACTGACTCATCTCCTCTGGCGCTGTCCCAAACTCAAACGCTACTGGTAGGCAGTGCTGAAAGATGTCAATTACATTTTTGAAACAGATATACCATGTCTTCCTAGCTATGTCCTACTGGGACTCCCAATGCCCTGATACACCATCTACACTCTACACTCTAACAAAGGGAAGGCAATTTTAATGGCTTTTGGCTTTGTGTTTGGCTAAACATGTCATCGAAGCCAAATGGGGCAATGCAGTGACAGGGGTTTGGTCACAACAGCCCCAATAAGGGATTGTTATATTCCATATATGTACCTTAACCCCTTCGATGCGCATGACGGAGCGCTTCCATCATGCGCGTCGGTTGCGCTGTGCGCATGACGGAACCGCTCCGTCATGGCCCCGCCCGCGCACAGAACCTTCAGCACAGCGCGGAAATCCGCGCCGCGCTGAAGTGGTTAATATAGGCCCAGGTAACATTGTTGACCACAGACGCTGAGGTTCCTGCATGCAGACACTCCAGCTCGCAGTGGTCTAATACAGCCCTCGTGCGTTGTCCAAATCGAGACCAGGACGGGGTCCCATAGTCTCTCACTTCAGGTAATGGGGTTGACTATATCCTAGAGGGATTCTTGGCTTAACACCTACACACACATGCTAGGTATACTTAAGTACATCTAGTTAGGGAGGCATCATAGAAGTACGCACTTTTATTATCATGCGTTTTATATACTTATATGCATTCATGATCACTGCAAGATGGTAGAGCCATACCATCCATTTACTTTCATAGTGCTTCTAATCATTTATATCTGCTACTGTCTAACAGTTGTTGCAGCTCATCTATTCTACATAGAATAACAAGTGTTCAATAAATTCTTATTGAAAACTCCCAGCCTGTTTATTTTGTGTATCTCTCTGAGACATACTAAGTAAGCACGAGTGACTGAGCGAAAGGTAGTATATTGTTTTCATTGTCCTGAAGGATCAAGGTTGTCATGTTCGATGGTTGCCAAGAACTATTCTCTCCCCGGTAAGAGGAGATTCTAGTGGCACTGTGAGCTAGCTGATACAGAAGGCCAACATACCCGGTGGGGGTGTACAGAGTCAGTCTGACACCAATCCTACAGTGTATACTGTTTGAATGCATAGATCCTGTACAGTTTTTATAGGAACTACACAACATGGTGCCGCCAACATTGGTTGGATACTTATTTAACAGTAGAATCTTGAGTAATTTAGTTGTGCTATTTTCAGAGACCCCTACTCACAAAACACAAGAGAATTCTGGAGTGGGTGGGCACAAAACTCCACCGCAGCTTAGTAGTCAAAAATCCTATTTATTGGCTGTTGGTTAATCAAGCTTGAAGGACACTTTGTTCCTAAATTGTGCAAAACACCTTATGTTAGTTCTCTTGAAAAGTAAGTTCTTACTCTAAACATAATGACTGAGCAGGAAGTAGACCCACTAACGCAAGCACTGCCCCTCTCAGAAGACGAGGATGATGCAAACGCATTATACATTGTGGAAAATTTTAGAAATGCTGTCACCCTAAAACTGGGCACACATAGTCTAACACCTAGAGGTGTCTCAGTAGCATTCGTGATTGAAGTACACAAATCATATAGAACAGAGGTATTCTATTTGTGGGTTATATTCCCAGCAGCAAAGGCAAGAACAAAAACATTTCATTACTACACAGAAGATGAAACACTGTATGAGGACATTGACGTTCCACTCACTTACCAGGAACACTTATACTGGTTTAAAGGTGTCCTTCCCCATACAAGGAATCGAGTAAGACCCGGTCAGCTCTGAAGAGAAGAAGCAACATGGGCAATATTAGTGGCCTACACACCACATTCTGAAATTGAAACAATACCATGAGGAGACTTAGTCATACTTCACAAAGAGTTGATAAAACTGTATAGAAACATGACGCAATTTGTCATGAGAACACTTGCAGTCCAGCCAGCAATGGTTACAACAAATACAACTCCAGTTCAGAATACAGCAACTAAAATTACACCACAAACGTTACACAGAGTAATGGGTAAAATGCCTGCAAAGCATAAACAAATGCCATTCTGGGTAGCTCGGAAAGTAACAAAGCTAGAAGCAGTATTCCCGAATACTAGCCCTTAAGAAAAACACAGAATGTTGACAATCTGCTTGCCCATGGGGATAACACCACAGATAGAGGATTGTACCTATTGGGGTACAGGTTTTGCTGCCATATATACCAGAACACATGGTATCCCGTCATTAGCAGTAATACCAGATGTATTAAGACAAATACAAAATGAGTACGGAGCAGAACCTGCTCTGAACTTATGGATGAAATTACTAGGTAATTATGCCCAGGTATCAGCTATAATACTAGTGAATATTAAAGGGGAAGCAGGATCAGTGGCAATCCGTCAACGCCTTAGGGAGTTCAGTCCTTTACAGCAGGAACATGAATTACCTAAAAGAATTGAACTGCGAATGCAGAGTAAGGCAGAAACAGTTTGGGTGGAAAATCATTAAAACCACAACTGTATAGTCCCGAAAAGGAAACCTTCAAGCAGACACCTACTTCATCAAAGAAGAAGTCGGACAATAATAAAAAACAAAAAGTTAAAGAAAACAGATCTCAATAAAGAGGTAGGTCTCCTCCACAGGAGCCCTCCGAAAGGAGGGATAACCTTAGGAATAGGTACAATATTAGGAAACCTGACAGGTATCAGGACACTGATACACGTTCCTCTCGATCCTTTCAGGGTTCGACAAAAAACTCGGAGAGGGAAGGACAGTCAGGCAGACAAGAAGAGCGTACAGAGTCCAGAGACAAGCAGCACACAAGATTACACTTCCAAACAAGAAGATAAACCAAAACCAAAGCCTCAGTTCAAAAAGAAGGTCGCAGGTCTAAAGATCAGACATCCCCAGAATTCTGAGGACTCAACTAATGAACGGGGAATGGGCTCTGACGATGCTAGACAGCACGGCAGAAGTAACAATAGCTCGCCAGAACCTAATGGAATTTCTGGTGACAGCGGAGTTGAATGATTACATCACGGTGGAGAAACCTGATACTAGAGTAAGTGTCCCGCATAAGTTATATGAAATAACGCTCCAAATGAAGGGGGACTAACCCAGGAAAGTGAGAGGTCTCTTTTGGGAGAACATGATGTTTGGTTATGACATCTTTTTAGCTGTACAAGATTGGCCGCCAGTATTTGTCATGGAATGCCCTAAGGGAGAAACAGTAATTTTACCAGCCTTTTCTGACCCTGTTTCCAAATATTTAAAATACACATATGCATGGGAGTGGGCGATAGCCCTAGCCCCAGCATTATATAAAAACCTTGTCGGACGGGATGAGGATTCAGCCCACAACATAATTCTATTAAAAAATACTCCTACTGCACAGAAGCAGTATTCAATAAAGCAAGAAGCTAAAAAAAGGTCAGGGAGATCTTAGATCAACTTGAATACCAAGGGGTGATTGGAACTTGCACCTCTCAAATGAACAATCCTTTGTTTCCTGTAATGAAACCGGACAACTCATATCATCTAGTTTTAGATTACAGACATTTAAAGACTTGCACAAAGACATTTGCAGTACAAAATGCACATAGTGCTGCATTAATGAATAACATTGTTCAGAAAAAATACAAAACCACACTTGATATCTCAAATGGATTTTTCTGCCAGAATATAGTGCCTGAAGCAGGTATTTAACCGCATTTTCCGCGTTAGGCTCCCAGCATCAATTCTGTTGACTCCCCCCAGGGTATAAGAACAGGCCGGGGTAGTTTTCGGCCAGAGTAACTGAATTACTTCAAACTCTGGATGTAGAGGCATTGTCCTATGTGGATGATATTTATCTAACATATGATGACCTGGAGGAACACTTAAACAGAATGAATACCATCATTTTGGGATTTGCCTCTGAGGGTTACAAATCCAACTTTAAAAAGTCGAAAATAGCTCACATCAATGTACTTTTTCTAGGATATGAGCTTTCAAGTGAAGGGAAAAGCCTAGCAGCTAACTTTTTAGAAAAGTGTGCGATGCTCCACACTCCAAAATTATTACAAAACTTACAATCAACCCTGGGATTCCTGAATTTTGGCAGAACATACATTTTGGATTACGCAGATAGAGTTAAACCTTTCTACGATTTAAAAAAACCTGACTTTTCAGATAGACAATGGACACAGGAACACACAGATACCTTTCGTTCCCTGCAAGCTGACATGATAGCTGCCAAACACTTAAAGACACGTGTAAATGTCCACAATCTGGTGATTCGTATAGTTGCGGGTCAATCAGGGTACACCTACCTAACATATAACTAGGGCTCCCGGTTTTCCTCTTAAACAGATTTTTACATATAAATACAGACGGAAAACTATTTTTCCTTTGTCTGTATTTATATTTAGAAACGGCAAAATACTAGTAAATTTTGCCACGCTGCCGTGCTTCAGCCCAGAGTTGCCACGCCCCTGTTCCTTTTGTTGCTGCCCCAGACCTTCTTTGGAATTCGGCATCTCCAGGGCTCCGCCGCCCGAGTGAGCTCTGCGCCAGCCCGTTGCCATTTCGCAAGGTAAGTGTATTTCTGTGGCCTCAGGGGACAGATTAATGGTGGCCTCACAGCAACCCAGGACACTACCCCTTGAATGCCGCTCCTGACACTGTCTGTCCCGCTGCAGCCTCGGGCTCCGGCCCCCCACGTATGAACCGGCAGTATCAGGGGGGTTCGTATTGTTTTTGTTTGTTCAGAACAGTAATTAACGTTCATTGAGCCGAAGGATTAGGATAACTGCAGCTCAGGGAGTGTGCATTGTATTCTGCGAGCTGTGCTTTGAAATAGTCCTGTTTGCTTGTTAAAACTATGCAATGATGTTAAAAAGATACACTTTCCTGAAGCAAGGTGACGGACAGCACCTCTGTTTTGAGACCTTGCTGGGAGCCTGCACGTAGTCGGGTTTATAAAATATTAAAATATCTTAACTAAATCTCCAATAAAGATACAACATGTTGGACACTGTACTCGTTGTAAAAATGAGCACCCCCTCCGAAAAAACAAATGCAAACCAAACCAGCATTATGGCTTTAATTTTACCATCCTTTCAAAGATGAAAGACTGAGGTGACTCTGCCAACATTTGAGCTTACGATATGTCAGGAATCACCACTTAACTTGCTGAGCCATCTGATAGAATGGGATTACGGCAACAGTGCTGGGCTTGGAACAGAGCACTGGCATATCAGCAGGTTAGGCTTCAGTGTGCTGATTCACGCAAACTGCATTTGTGCTTTCCTTTGCCTCCATGCACTATCAAATTAAAGACAGCCCAGTTGGTTTCTATTTTGTTTTAAACAGCTGGATTTGCGCCCTTTCTTGTGTGTGGTTGTTTGTAAGCTTATCTTGATGCATGGGTGTGTGTCTTGCGTCTTATTCCTCACTTGGGTGGGGGAGCTTGTGGTGTCCCTTTTGCATTGTGATCGGTGTGTGTTGAGCTTGTTGCCATTTAGTTTGTTGTTCCCTCAGCTCTTTTGTCCATGTACAAACAGTTGCACATGTGTTTTTTGGGACTGAAAAAAAAGTGGAATAATACTAGCTGTAGCGTCGTCTTTTGCTTGTGGGAAAATAAATGTGGATGAATACAGAAAAAATGCCCTAAAAAATAAATATGGATAAATGCAGATGGAAATGGGAAATGGCAAAAAAATAAATACCATAAAACAAGAGGAGTGCTACATATAACGAAGGTGAAACTGTACCAATAGCGTAAAAATCACATTTGTACACGAATGCTGAGATGCGCTTTAGATCAACAGAATTTTTTTTAACAGCGGTACAGACTACTGTTGTTAGAGGAAGAGCACTGGCTCAAGGAAAGCGAATAATTTGCATAACCCCAGTTCCAGCCTAGAGGCAGCGACAAAGGCAAGTGTTCCTAACGCTAAAGCCTTACATACAAGATGGATACAATGGGCTAATTCTCTTAATGCCACAGATGTAGAATACAGGTACGACCCAAGTCCAAAGACACAAGCTTTTCTGCAATACGTACAATAATATTCTCTACCAAATTAAATAATGCCTCTGGATCAGTATGAATATATAGTCTACACTGATCTGCTCATTCGGCCATAGGAAGCAAACAAAAATACAGCGCTGCATGTGCTATCGTTAGAGGATGCATGCAGGATGGAAAATTTCATCTGAGTTGTACAAAAACAAAATCTCTAGGAGACTGCACAGCACAGCTGGCAGAATTACAAGTCCTGTTACTGGCACTGGTAAATACGGATCGAGAATTCCCCACACTAATTGTGAGTGATTCCATTTTCTATGTACAGTCGCATAATGAGTATTTGCACCACTGGAGACAGAACAGGTTCAAAGATGCAAAAGGTGGTACAATTAAGCACAAAACGCTATGGGAACAGGTAGTGGAGTTGAAAAACAAACTACTGCGGGCTCATGTGATACATACACTGAGTCATCAACGTGATGGCATTCACATTGAATGGAATTCATTGGCTGACGAAGTCATAATGGGGGCTGTTTGCGGGGCTTCCGTAGCTGCAATCACTCATTCAAAAACGAGAATAGACTGTGAGATCATGGTTGCAATTATTGCTACACGCAATAAAACGACACTACCAAAAAAGGTTGCCACTCAAGTACTCCTACAAGTTAGATGCCAAAAAAGTTCTATTTGCTCAGATCCCTGGAGTGGGGGATAGAGTAATAAGGATCGTAGGTTAGGTTTAATTCTAGCAGCACTCAAGGGGATAGGTTCTGGACATGCAGGAGTTACAGCAACTGTTTCCTTATTGAAACAATGCTATTGGTGGCCAGGATTGGCAAAGCAAACTAAAGGCTATGTCTTGAAATGTGACATCTGCCAGCAGATGAAAGGCTCCACAATAACACGTCCAGCACAGACACCTTTATTAATATCAGACAAATCACTCACGTGTGTTAACTTGGGCCACTGCGACCCCTTACAAAGAGATGGGTCATACATATATATCATGATTCCTGCTCTAGATTCATATGGGTGTTGTTCCAATGCTCGACTGACGCTCAAACTGTTATAAAAGATTTGCGAGTCTTTATAGGGACATACGCAATTGACACATTACATTCTGACTGTGACCCCGCATTTAGCTCTCTGGCTTACAAGGAAGCCATGCGAGGATTGGGTGTAGCATTGCTGTACTCCTCTCCGTACCATCCCGAGGGAAATTTGGTTGTGGAGAGGAAAAACCAGGACTTAAAGCAGTCTTTAACAGCTAGAGTATTAGGCTCGGGTGAAAGTTGGGTAAAACTTTTGTATGGAGTTCAAAGAGCATTGAGTAATATGCCAAGAAGTTCTCTAGGGAGAGTCACTCCTTAAGAGGCCCTATTTGGGACAAGAATCTGGGTACCTGATCTTGATTGTGAAGGAACAGTGGCGGCTGAAAAACCTTTTGACATTCATAATCATTTGGCTGTTTTACGGGATCTAAATGAATCCAGGGCACTACAAAGCAATGCCCAGGTAAAAAGGACCGCCACTGGAGAAGTCAAGTCAGTCACGGGACGACTTGTCTGGATCCCAAAAGTCAGGGAGCTGGTCAGAGAGAAAATAGCAGACAAAAAGAACTTGGGCCATGATACAGAAAGCCTGTACCTGTCCTTGCCATTGGAGGAACAAGAATGGTACTTCTGCTGCCTCTTGCCAAAAAAACGGAGAAAAGATTTGTCTCAATCGACCTAATCAAACCACACTATGTGGCGGATACTGAGTAGTAAGGCTCGTGGACTCCGACGTAGCAAACACCCTCCTCTCGCTACAATACAAGAATTACAAACAGAAAGACTCCTCCCATTTCAAGAGTCCCCTGCACGGAATTATGGACTATGCAACAATGCTAAGGAACTCGTTCCTCTTGAACCTGAAGTTCAAATTCAAAAACAAAATGAAAGACAAATTTCTATTCAACCAAACACAGATGTCTACATCAACATGCCCCAACAAGAGCAAGCTACAGTTTCCACAGGCCCTGCGGAAATACCAAAAATTGATCGAACTGCATCTGGCTATTTTATACACTTTGATACTACTCAAAAAACCCAAGGCAGACCCTATAGACCTCAAGAACTTCCGGCCCATCTTGCTGCTCCCGTTCCTGGCCAAGGTCATCGAGAAGATCGTCAACAGACAGCTAACCCGATACCTCGAAGAAAACAGAATCCTGGACCCCTCCCAATCAGGGTTCCGCAGCATCCACAGCACCGAGACCGCCCTCATCACCGCCACCGACGACATCAGGACACTACTGAGACTGCAGCCCTCATCCTCCCGGACCTCTCCGCTGCCTTCAACACCGTCTGCTACCGCACACTACGCACACGCCTCCTCTCCAGCAGAACTCAGAGTGTCCGCCTCCCCCCATTCTGATCCAAAGCCTCCGAGATCATCTGCGGCGTACCCCAGGGTTCCTACCTCAGCCCGACACTCTTCAACATTTACATGGCCCCGCTCGCACACGTCAACTGACAGCACAACCTCAACATAATCTCCTACGCCGACGACACTCAACTGATCCTCTCCCTCACCAAGGACCCCATCACCGACCAAAGCCAACCTCCACGAAGGAATGAAGGCCCGCATGACTGGATGAAGACCAGCCGACTGAAGCTGAACACGGACAAAATAGAGGTCCTCATCCTCGGCTTCAACCCTTCAGCCTGGGATGACTCCTGGTGGGCAAAGGCATTGGGGGCAGCCCCAACACCCACCGACCACGAACGCAACCTGGGAATCATCCTCAACTCAACGCTCTCCATGACCATGCAAGTCAACGCCGTCTGCTCCTCCTGCTTCAACACCCTCTGAATGCTCCGCAAGATCTACAGGTGGATCCCGACAGATACAAGAAGAACAGTCACCCAGGCCCTCGTCAGCAGCAGACTTGACTCCGGAAACGCCCTCTACGCGGGAGCCCCAACCAAGTTCATCAAACGACTGCAACGCATCCAAAATGCCTCGGCACGATTGATCCTCGACATACCACGCCACGGCCACATCACCCCCCACCAGAGAAACCTTCACTGGCTGCCTGTCAACAAGAGGATATCCTTCAAGCTCCTCATACACGCACACAAGGCACTCCACAAGACCGGCCCAGCCTACCTCAACAAACGGCTTTCCTTCTACATCCCCAATTGCCAGCTCCGCCCTGCCGACCTTGCACTTGCCACCGTCCCGTGCATCCGAAGAACAACCACCAGTGGGAGGTCCTTCTCCCGCCTCGCTGCCAAGACCTGGAACACCCTCCCACTGAGGCTACGACAGACCCAAGACCTGCTGACCTTCAGGAGGCTACTCAAGACCTGGCTGTTCGATCAGTAGCGATCCCCCCCCCAGCGCCTTGAGACCCTCACGGGTATGTAGTGCGCTCTACAAATGTTTGATTGATTGATTGATTGATACGTTTTCTTTGGATCCAAGTGAACCTGAAACGATGCCAGCCCAAAAAACTTGCAAGCAGAAATTTAAAGACTTTCTGAACTTTCTTAAAAAGGCTTACCTGGTATCACCTTGGGTAGAACTCCGAATAATTACCAGGATACATTTCTTTTTTTCTGAATAGGCTTAGTAATTGTTTTTAGCATGCTTATAAATGGAACTTACCGTCGACAAAGCTCTGTGCTCAAAAAGTGAATCTGATTCTGAAACTTCACCTATCACCACATCGAGAACAAGGAGACTTGTTATCAGTGAACAATACAACAGTACCTATACCTGATGGTATAGTATGGGACAAGGTTGACTATGATATATTTGGTCTGACCAAACTTTTAAAAATTCCACACTTATTTAAAATATCATTGAGTGATATCATTACCACCAGTACATTTTCCGATGATTGGGATTATGAAACTGTAAATAATATGTTGTTTGATTTGGAAAAAACTGCTGCATTTTCTAATAGTGAAATGTTGGAAAGCACATCAGATTTGAAAACAATGTATTGCTATCAACATTATGGTCATAATTTTCTGCAGAAACCTGTTAATCCCAGAAATGTTTTCACATACCACCAATGGGAACATTGCCCTACACCACCAAAGAATAGTTCAAAAATATTTGCGCAGAATTTTCCATATTTTTCAGGGTTCAACACATCAGACCCAGCCTCATATTATTATAAGGTTGCACCAACCCCAGCACAGAAAAATATGTCGACAAACAAAAACAGATTTACTCTGCTTCCTTTTTTGCCCAGTTGTCTGAACAAGGTTTCGACTATAGACTTAAAATCTGTCAGAGGTACTAGAGACTGGCAGGTCCAGGGAACAGAGGGACTATTTAGAGCATGCCTCACTCCTCAGCAAATCTTGTTTTTAAATGACACCGTGCAACAAACGTCCTGTCTTGGAATAGCCGAGAACAAAGACATGAATACGCCTTGGATGCCCAAACTATCACACACAGAGGATAACATTACATCACAAGAAGGGATTACGTTAGAAGAGATCATGCAGTACAATGGACCAGACCCCGATTGGAAGGGATGTTTGATTTGCCCACAGACACCAATAGATGTCAGGAAAGATTCATGGGTAAAGCAAAGGATTTAATATCCACAGGCCAGATCCACGCTATGTACAGAGAGAACACCCTGGGGTAGAGACATCATACAGTGTTGGGAAGTTATGCCTCGAATGGCAAAAAACCACTCACACAGGTTAAACAACACTTATCCTTACTTCCAGAGGATGTGGACCTACGGGAGTCTTTATTAGGTCCCAGAAGGCCACGTCAAAAACTTTTCTTCTATGCTGTCTATAATGAAATCTGGAAAATATCCCAACAAGAGGCTGCGGAGAGATTACGTGAAATAGGTCGTTTAAACCTAGAGAAAGCTCTAGTAGTGGTTGACAAAGGGTTAACTACACTAACCTCCAGGATATATTCTTTAGGCAACATTGTATCGTCTGCGATAGATATATTAGAACAAGATTTGTCTATATTACAACACGGGCAATCACAATTATGTTCTTTTATGTTGTTAAGCTGGACGCTGCAATCTTTGCACACAGGCTATGTGCCTTGGCGTTTCATCAACAGTACATCTCTGTTCTCTGCATGCAATCTAAAAGATAAACCGATAGAAATGGAACAAAGGGGGAGCAAAATATACAATGCTGCGTATTAAAAAGCTAGACAGATTAGCTTTTACAGTGGCAGAATCACCGTCCACAGAATGGTTAATTCATGGCCATATAACCTCTACCGGTCACCACTTTCCAGTTTCAATATTGCCTTGAACAAAAGCAGGCAGGCAGATATGAAGAAAATGGCAGGGAATTCATCAAGGAATCTAGGGAATTACTGTACAGATTTCGATGTCGGAGTGGGGATAGAGAAGTATTTCTAAGTGGTACGTATTGTGGGAACACTTTAAGTGGATCACTCATATGCCAGGATATAATGCTGCATGGGGCCTGCAACGGTTCAGTAGCAAAGCTGACCTGTCACTTGAGGGGTGCCCCAGCTGCAGTGATCACTCTAGTATTCAGGCTACTTTCGAATGGGAGTTACTTGATGCTGAACGATCAAGGTTGCTGTGGGATGCTTCCGGGCATCATATACCTGGTAACTGTGAGCTCCAGGGTTACTTGCTGTATGCAAGTATTGTTTCCACCAACACATACAGTCAGGGAGGAGCCGTTATGGCCTTCACTAAATGTTTATTTAATACGGTTTGATGCTTTGAGCAGAATGAAAGCCATGCTTCTACAGAAGACCGTGCCCTTAATCTCCGCTCTAGAGACTTTTGATCTCTAAATCACAAGGTCCTCAGCTGAGATACAGGCAATCATATGTGTGAACTGCCCTATCAGGAATCAGGGCCAAGGGCCAATTCAGACTTACCATATGGTGGCAGCTGTTTGGCGGAGAGAGCAGTGGACATTTTCCGGTGGTCGTAGGGAAAGCTCCCTTGGTCTCTGGCATTGGAGAAAATGCCGGAACTCCTCGGTTTTCCAAGATGGCCGCCTTCGATGAACAGCGGTCAGTGTTCCAGTCTTCTACCTGGGAGTGTTAGGACCACTAATGAGACATCGGTGCACCTTTCCAACGGCTCAATTCTCCGAGTATGCTGAGGAGAATAGTGGCGTTTTCACGTACATGTGCATTAGAGTTTCAGTCAGGGTAGTTTTAGTTTCCGTTTCGTGTTCGACGGCAGAGATAGGTTTTCGTCCCTCTTTGGGCGTGTTCTTCGGGTTCAAGGAGAAGTCTGCAAGAAATAAAAAGAAAAAAGACAAGTAACTGCTGAGAAGTATATCCTGAAAGAGGGAGAGTATACGACAGAAGATATCACTTACCTCTATCCCCAGAGGAATCCTGTACCAGCTCACGCAAGTACCCCTTTAGAGAAAAAAGAGAATTGAAGATATGATTATAAAAGGAAATATATTCTGATAATATACATATTAATAGAAAAGAGCTTAATGAGTAAAACATATTTACCAGTTTATCCTCATACAGAATATTAAATTCTTTTCAAGTGTTATTTACTTGCCCTGGAAGAGTTTTGAAGATAATACCTATTACACAATAGAATTTAAGAATACACTTACACAGAAGAAAATATCAGAAGAGGAACAATAACCTATTTAGTAAAGGGTATGTTTATAGAAGACTTAGATTACAGAAGTAAAAGGTTGTACAGTGTTATTTCTAGAGTGAAGTATCGTGTTCATTTGTTTTACAGTGTTCAAAAAACGTTTAGCTAGAAGTAAGAAGTGGCTGAAGACGTGAGAACACCTAGAGGAACACAAGGCTGTCTCTTCTCTGTCCCCATCCTCTTTCCCCCGGAATACTTTAGTCAACTCTTTGTTCATGTAAGGGGTGTTTTGTAGAATTCCAGAGAGGCATTGGGAAAAGGTTTCATTCTGCTCCTGTGAATTTTTGGGAACTTAAATTGCGCTCCGACATGCCCCTTCCATTTTGCAGAAATGGTAAATCATATCTTTAACATGTCTGCTATGAAGGGCATCGTCCACCTATTTAAGACCATAGGTTCAGGTCTATTAAGCACCTTTCACAGGGTACTCGGAGTTATTCCAAACTTTATACACTCCGTCCTCAGAAGTATTTTTGGAGGACTTCCGCTGATGCTGTTTCTAATAGCAGGTATACTGATTGTATTTTTTCTGCTACTCAATGGACATCCCAGTCACCAAGGGGATAGAAGCAGTACTCCTTAAGTGAAATACCGTGATCGCATGGTACAACATCTGGGCATGCCTCGCTTGAGAGAACTAAGTGCATCTTGGGTCTTGTCATTTAGACCAGTCTGGATGGACTGCATCTTACCTGTCCTCTGATGCCTGTTCTGCGGAGAAGAATGCGTGTTGGATCTCTGTATCAAACTTCCATCATGTGCGCAAATGGACCTCAATGCTTTATTGGACCTTATAACGGCCCATGTTCTGCAGTGTCCCCAGCGTATTCCCATGTTGATGGTGGCATTCCTAGAGCCACCACAGGTAGTATTGGCTCCTGTTGGTATGAACACCGGCTCCTCCAGTGATACCCAGGCCTTGGATGGTGCACATGCTGCCCCAGCATCGGCTGTGGAAAGTACGGAACATCATCTGTGCTCAAATAACATAATTTGCAAGGTGTTACAGGGACCGTCATCTGCGGAGGCAGGCAACGATAATGTTGCGTCTACCAGCCAGGACATATAAAAATTTGACTCATTTGGCTCGACGTGTGCCGGCCTTATTTTAAAACAAACTAAAATTGGAACTCAAAAGCAAAATTGACACTTTTTTGGGGCATGCATGGCTTTCAAAATGCTTCAAACTATACCTACGTACACATTAGAGCTATGGCTTGAGTGTTTATTTATCTTTTTTACATTTTTTTCCTTTTTTTTAACCCCTTCGCTGCCAGACCTTTTCCCCTCCTGTGACACGCCCTTTTTTGGCTATTTGGGGTAGTGCGCGCTGAGGCCCCTGTAACTTTTTGACCACATAAGGTATCCACGCCAAATTTGCATCCTTTTCTTCCAACATCATGGGGATTCTAAAGCTACTCAGGGTTTGTGGATTCTCCTAGAGGGGTCACAGAAATGAGCCAAAATACAGCAAAACTTTGTTTTTTTTCGGAAAAATTGGAAAAACGGGCTGCAAATGAAAGCATCTGGGTTTTTCCCTGCAAATGTTATCAAAAAAGGGTTTATGGGGTTGAAATCACCATTTTCCCAGCTTTTCGGGGATACCAGACTTTTGTCAAAAACCCAACATTTTTTACACAGTTTTGGCATTTTTCTGGGACATAGCCTAATTTTGCTATTTTTTGTGCTTTTGACCTCCTTCCAGTTAATGACAGAAATGGGTACAAAAGCAATAATGGATCCTGGAAAGCTATACATTTTCGAGAAGAAGACAAAATTCTGAATTCAGCAAGGGGTCATTTGTGTAGATCCATCAAGGTTTTTTTTTATAGAAACTAACAGTTGAATATAGGATAAATTGAAAATTAGTTGAAAAAAAAAGCCTTTCATGTCAACGTTTTCACCTGTAACTTCTTCTAATTATGACAGCTCTTTGAAAGCAATATATCATTACATCCGCTGGACATTACTGGTTGTGGAGATATATAGGACTTGTAGGTTCACCAAGAACCCGACGAACCCAGAGCCAAAAACTGAGCAGCAACTTGCAATGGTTTTTTATTATGTACCGGGTATATAGTAATTATTCTGTAAAAATGTGTACATGGAAAAATCGGTCTGAAAGACACCTATGTATTTCTGAAATGGGAACAAAATATAGAGTTTAGAAACAGTAGATATTTGCACATTTCTGAAATTGGGAATACTCATACTAGCATGAGAATTATCAGTCATTTTTAAGAATGACTTCTTTTTTACACAATATCTTTCATTTGGAAGACAGAAATGCATCGAAAGTCAATAGATAATACCAGTTTCTTTACAAAACTGAATTACCCTAAGTCTCCCGATAAAAATGCTACCTCACTTATGTGGGTAGGCATAGTGCCCGCGACAGGAAACGGCGCAAAACGCAACGTGGTCACAACTCAATATCGCAGTGAAAATTTACCCTTTTTTGGCAAACTGCCTAGCTCTAGTTTTTGAACCCTAGCTCTGCGGGCACCTTGGGAAACCTAGCAAACCTATACATTTTTGAAAACTAGACACCCAGGGGAATCCAGGATTGGGTGACTTGACTGCCTCCCACCAGGGTCTGTTACCCAGAATCCCTTGCAAACCTAAAAAATTGACAAAAAAACACATTTTCCCCACATTTCTGAGGTGGAAAGTTCCGGAATCTGCGTGGATCCACACATTTCAACCCACCCCGCGTTCCCCAAAGTCTTACGAGAAAAATGGTACCTCACTTGTGTGGGTCGGCCTAGTGCCCACGGCGCAAAACGCAACGTGGTCACACCTCAATTTCGCAGTGAAAAATGCCCCTTTTTTGGCAAAATGTCTAGCTGTAGTTTTTGAACCCTAGCTCTGCGGGCACCTTGGGAAACCTAGCAAACCTATACATTTTTGATAACTAGACACCCCTGTGCTTCCAGGGAGGCATGGCTTGCGCGGATCCCCCAACGTTTCCTTACCCAGAATCCCCTGCAAACCTCAATTTTAGCTGAAAAAAAATAACATTTTTCAGACATTTTTGTGTGGGAAAATTGAGGCATCACCGGGCTGACACAAATTTCCTACCACCCAGCGTTCCCCCGGGTCTCCCGATAAAAACAGTGCCTCAATTGTGTGGGAGGCCCAAGTACCCATGACAGGCAAGGCCCCAAAACGTATTGAGGCGACATGAAAATTGCCTACCTCAAAACGACCTGGTTTTGCAAGGGGGGTCACCTGGGTTTTTGGCCGGTGCTCGGCGGCCACCTAGGGGAACCTACCAAACCCACACATTTCTGAAAACTACCAAACCCACACATTTCTGAAAACTAGACACCCGGGGGATTCCAGGGAGGTATGGCTTGCATGGATCCCCCAACGTTTCCTTACCCAGAATGCCCTGCAAACCTCAAATTTAGCTGAAAAAATCACCTTTTTCACACATTTTTGTGTGGGAAAGTTGAGGCATCACCGGGCTGACACAAATTTCCTACCACCCAGCGTTCCCCCGGGTCTCCCGATAAAAACGGTGCCTCACTCGTGTGGGAGGCCCAAGTACCAGCGACAGGCAAAGGCCCAAAACGTAGTGAGGCGCACTACGTTTAGGACCCTTGCCTGTTGAGGCGCACTACGGTTTGGACCCTTGCCTATCGTGGGTACTTGGGCCTCCCACACGAGTGAGGCACTGTTTTTATCAGGAGACCCGGGGGAACGCTGGGTGGTAGGAAATTTGTGTCAGCCCGGTGATGCCACAACTTTCCCACACAAAAATGTGTGAAAAAGATGATTTTTTCAGCTAAATTTGAGGTTTGCAGGGCATTCTGGGTAAGGAAACGTTGGGGGATCCACGCAAGCCATACCTCCCTGGAATCCCCCGGGTGTCTAGTTTTCAGAAATGTGTGAGTTTGGTAGGTTCCCCTAGGTGGCCGCCGAGCACCGGGCCAAAAATCCAGGTGACACCCCTTGCAAAACCAGGTCGTTTTGAGGTAGGCAATTTTCATGTCGCCTCAATACGTTTTGGGCCCTTGCCTGTCGCGGGTACTTGGGCCTCCCACACGAGTGAGGCACCATTTTTATCGGGAGACCAAAGGGGGAACGCTGGGTGGTAGGAAATTTGTGTCAGCCCGGTGGTGCCTCAACTTTCCCACCAAAAATGTGTGAAAAAGGTGATTTTTTCAGCTAAATTTGAGGTTTGCAGGGCATTCTGGGTAAGGAAACGTTGGGGGATTCACGCAAGCCATACCTCCCTGGAATCCCCCGGGTGTCTAGTTTTAGGAAATGTGTGGGTTTGGTAGGTTCCCCTATGTCACCGCCGAGCACCGGGCCAAAAACCCAGGTGACCCCCCTTGCAAAACCAGGTCGTTTTGAGGTAGGCAATTTTCATGTCGCCTCAATTCGTTTTGGGCCCTTGCCTGTCGCGGGTATTTGGGCCTCCCACACGAGTGAGGCACCGTTTTTATCGGGAGACCCGGGGGAACGCTGGGTGGTAGGAAATTTGTGTCAGCCCGGTGATGCCTCAACTTTCCCACACAAAAATGTGTGAAAAAGGTGATGTTTTCAGCTAAATTTGAAGTTTGCAGTGCATTCTGGGTAAGGAAACGTTGGGGGATCCACGCAAGCCATACCTCCCTGGAATCCCCCGGGTGTATAGTTTTCAGAAATGTGTGGGTTTGGTAGGTTCCCCTAGGTGGCCGCCGAGCACCGGCCAAAAACCCAGGTGACCCCCCTTGCAAAACCAGGTCATTTTGAGGTAGGCAATTTTCATGTCGCCTCAATACGTTTTGGGGCCTTGCCTGTCGCGGGTACTTGGGCCTCCCACACGAGTGAGGCACCGTTTTTATCGGGAGACCCAGGGGAACGCTGGGTGGTAGGAAATTTGTGTCAGCCCGGTGATGCCACAACTTTCCCACACACAAATGTGTGAAAAAGGTGATTTTTCAGCTAAATTTGAGGTTTGCAGGGCATTCTGGGTAAGGAAACGTTGGGGGATCCACGCAAGCCATACCTCCCTGGAATCCCCCGGGTGTCTAGTTTTCAGAAATGTGTGGGTTTGGTAGGTTCCCCTAGGTGGCCGCCGAGCACCGGGCCAAAAACCCAGCTGACCCCCCTTGCAAAACCAGGTCGTTTTGAGGTAGGCAATTTTCATGTCGCCTCAATACGTTTTGGGGCCTTGCCTGTCGCGGGTACTTGGGCCTCCCACACAAGTGAGGCACCGTTTTTATCGGGAGACCCGGGGGAACGCTGGGTGGTAGGAAATTTGTGTCAGCCCTGTGATGCCACAACTTTCCCACACAAAAATGTGTGAAAAAGGTGATTTTTTCAGCTAAATTTGAGGTTTGCAGGGCATTCTGGGTAAGGAAACGTTGGGGATCCACGCAAGCCATACCTCCCTGGAATCCCCCAGGTGTCTAGTTTTCAGAAATGTGTGGGTTTGGTAGGTTCCCCTAGGTGGCCGCCGAGCACCGTGCCAAAAACCCAGGTGACCCCCCTTGCAAAACCAGGTCGTTTTGAGGTAGGCAATTTTCATGTCGCCTCAATACGTTTTGGGCCCTTGCCTGTCGCGGGTACTTGGGCCTCCCACACGAGTGAAGCACCGTTTTTATCGGGAGACCCGGGTGAACGCTGGGTGGTAGGAAATTTGTGTCAGCCCGGTGAGGCCTCAACTTTGCCACACAAAAATTTGTGAAAAAGGTGATGTTTTCAGCTAAATTTGAGGTTTGCAGGGCATTCTGGGTAAGGAAACGTTGGGGGATGCACGCAAGCCATACCTCCCTGGAATCCCCCGGGTGTCTAGTTTTCAGAAATGTGTGGGTTTGGTAGGTTCCCTTAGGTGGCCACCGAGCACCGGGCCAAAAACCCAGGTGACCCCCCTTGCAAAACCAGGTCGTTTTGAGGTAGGCAATTTTCATGTCGCCTCAATACGTTTTGGGGCCTTGCCTGTCGCGGGTACTTGGGCCTCCCACACAAGTGAGGCACCGTTTTTATCGGGAGACCCGGGGGAACGCTGGGTGGTAGGAAATGTGTGTCAGCCCGGTGATGCCACAACTTTCCCACACAAAAATGTGTGAAAAAGTTGATTTTTTCAGCTAAATTTGAGGTTTGCAGGGCATTCTGGGTAAGGAAACGTTGGGGATCCACGCAAGCCATACCTCCCTGGAATCCCCCGGGTGTCTAGTTTTCAGTAATGTGTGGGTTTGGTAGGAGTAATGACGATCTAATTGTTCTATGCAAATTTCATATTCATTCAGATTTCTTTGTTCAGAAGCACTTAAGTCTGGTAAATGTTCCAACACATCTTGTCCCTCACCCCCAAGGCAATGCAGTAGTAATGACTGTTTACGTTCTGCGCTTAAATTCGTCCCACACACTCTAGCATAGTTCACAAATATTTTTTTCCATTTTTGCCATTTCACATTGGGTTCCCCTGGGCTCGTTAAAAAAAAGGGCGTTGTGTCACATTCTGCATTCTCCTTTATTTTTTTTATTTTTTTTTTAATTATAAGCACATTAACCATACCCTTGTAATGCATCTAACATATCATAACTTGCATACTGGTATCACTTCAGATGAATAACCTTTTAACTCACTGACTTTTGCACCAGCTTGACCTTAACCCCTTCAGTGCCCCGCCCTTTCCCCGCCCTGTGCCGGGCGTTGCATTAGCGGGCGGGGTTCATGACGAGATAGTCTCGTCATGGGCACAGCGCAACCGCGCTCCATGACGAGACCATCTCGTCATGGGCACTGAAGGAGTTAAAAACAAACCTTAAGTGAGCTAAAATACTTAATTTATAAAAACAGAAGTGTGACATTAATTTTGCTGAAAACCCGCAATGAGTCTCTCCCTCCTTCCTCTTTTTTTCAAAACCACAAAAAAAAAAGGGGCCAAACTCTTAGAATTCGCAAGAACCCAAGTCTCCAAGTTCTATGAATATCAACCTGCTTGAAGTGTTATATTTGAGGAAAGAAAAAAAAAATGAACAACTTTACAGCAACTGTCACCTTGTTAATCCTTGAAACATGCCATCAGCAGTGGAAAAATTCACCCCCGATCTCTTCAATCAGCTAGGGTGACTCACAATAATTTCAACACCTCAAAGTAAATAAATATTCAGCTCCTCTTGAATGTGCGCCCGTAACGCACAGCGTTTCTTGGTTTACACTGAGAACGATTCTTTCAATGACGACTCCTTACGCGATAGGCTAGATTCAAGCCTCGCTCTGGAAATCACCCAACCGATGATTCAAGCCTCGCTCTGGAATCGCCTCCTTCTCCAATGATGACGCGCATACATCAGATGATGTACCCACATCACCGTCGATACTCTTGCTTCCTTCTTCGATGCTGGCGTGCATGCGCTAGATGACGTACTCGCGTAGCTGTCAATATTCACTGTTTCTTTAATTAAATTTCACCAAGGCTTTCCGCTTCTGCCGCGGCTCTCCGCACATCTCCAGTCGACCTCCAACAGACTTCCAAGCCAGGAATACGTAGAGGAGACTGTCCGAAACTTGAAGCACCCGCAAACCTTCAAACCAGATTGATGTTGAGGTGTTCGTCCTGATCCCACATTTCTCCCGTTCGTCGCCAAATAAATGTGGTGTTCTTCAATAAGGTAGGACCAGGAAAAGCAAGTAAGGTGTAACAAGTCAGTTTATTCACCTCATCCACCAAATCTCTCCGTCTAACTGTCTTCTCTGGAATCCTCCTACACAAAACGTTCTCTCCTTCCAGAACAGAATGGAAGACTAGAGATGGTGTATTCTATCTTATAACATTTAAAGAAATAAGGCCACAAGAGGAAAATGTACCACATTACATTCCCCTAGGTGGCCGCCGAGCACCGGGCCAAAAACCCAGGTGACCCCCCTTGCAAAACCAGGTCGTTTTGAGGTAGGCAATTTTCATGTTGCCTCAATACGTTTTGGGGCCTTGCCTGTCGCGGGTACTTGGGCCTCCCACACGAGTGAGGCACTGTTTTTATCGGGAGACCCGGGGGAACACTGGGTGGTAGGAAATTTGTGTCAGCCCGGTGATGCCACAACTTTCCCACACAAAAATGTGTGAAAAAGGAGATTTTTTCAGCTAAATTTGAGGTTTGCAGGGCATTCTGGGTAATGAAACGTTGGGAGATCCACGCAAACCATACCTCCCTGGAATCCCCCGGGTGTCTAGTTTTCAGAAATGTGTGGGTTTGGTAGGTTTCCCTAGGTGGCCGCCAAGCCCGGGGCCAAAAACTCATAGGACCCCCTTTGCAAAACCAGGTTGTTTTGTGATAGGTAATTTTGATGTCTCCTCAATAGGTTTTGGGCCCTTGCCTGACGCGGGCACTATGCCTACCCACGCAAGTGAGGTACCATTTTTCTCTGAAGACTTTGGGGAACGCAGGGTGGGTGGAATTTTGTGGACCCACGCAGATTCCAGAACTTTCCGACAAAGAAATGTGAGGAAAATGTGTTATTTTGAACACATTTTTAGGTTTGCAATGGATTCTGGGTAACGGAACCTGGTGAGAGCCAGTGAAGTCACCCCATCCAGGATTCCCCTCGGTGTCTAGTTTTAAAGAATGTACAGTTTTGCAAGGTTTGCCTACGTGCCAACTGCGCTAGGGCCCAAAATCCACAGGTATGCACATTGCTAAAAAAACAAAAACAAAATCGGAGCCCAGTGGGCTTTCTGCCGCCCTGGGGGGGAATCGGGGAAGGGGGTTTCATCCTGATATGCCCCTAAAGGGGCAGAAAGACTGTGGCTATTTTTTGTGGGGGTGGGGGCATTGGTATGACCATTTTGGGCAGCCCCCACACCCACGCATAAAAAAAACCTGCATACTCGCTGGCGCCTACTGGGCTTTCTGCCTCCCCAGGTGGCAGATCAGGGGCCACTGCCACCATCTGCCCTCCCGGGGGGGCAGAAAGACTGGAATTTTTCTGGGGGTGGGGTGGGGTATTGTCATGCCCATTTTGGGGAGCCCCTACCCCTACACTAATAAAACAAAAAAATCCATGGTTTCTAGTGGGCATTCTGTGCCCCCAGGGGGGGGCCAGATTGGGGGCTACAGCTCCCATCTGCCTCCTGGGGGGCAGAAAGACTGACATTTTTGTGGGGGGGGGGGTGGGAGTGGGGGCATTGGCGTGCCCGTTTCAGGCAGCCCACACCCTAAAAACAATTGCGTAAAAAAATCCCTGGTGTTTAGTGGGCTTTCTGCCCCCCCCCCCGAGTGGGCTTTCTGCCCCCCCCCCCGAAGGGGCAGATTAGGGGCCAATGCCCTATCTGCCCCCCAGGGGGGCAGAAAGACGAAATTTTCTTTTTTTTTACAATTCCCTGGTGTCTAGTGAGCTCTTTGCCCCCCCGGGGGGGCAGATTGGGGGCCGATGCCCCATCTGCCCCTGCAATGGTGGCGGGTGGGTGGGGGCATTGGCGTTGCAGGTAGCCCCCACCCTAAAAATAAAACTAAAAACTAATCCCTGGTGTTTAGTGGGCTTTCTGCCCCCCGAAGGTGCAGATTAGGGGCCAATGCCCCATCTGCCCCTGGGGGGGGGCAGAAAAACTGTAGTAATTGGGGGGCGGGGTGGGGGCATGGGCCTGCCCGTTTTGGGCAGCCCCACCCCTATTTTTGTTTTGTTTTACAATTCCCTGGTGTCTAGTGGGCTTTTTGCCCCCCCGGGGGGCAGATTGGGGGCCGATGCCCCATCTGCTCCCCAGGGGGGGCAGAAAGGCTGTAATGGTGGTGGGAGGGTGGGGGCATTGGCGTGCCCGTTGCGGGCAGCCCCCACCCTAAAAATAAAACTAAAAACTAATCCCTGGTGTTTAGTGGGCTTTCTGCCCCCCCGGAGGGGCAGATTAGGGGCCAATGCCCCATCTGCCCCGGGGGGGGGGCAGAAAGACTGTAGTAATTGGGGGGGGCATGGGCCTGCCCGTTTTGGGCAGCCCCCACCCCTATTTTTTTTTTTACAAAACTTCCCTGGTGTCTAGTGGGCTTTTTACCGACCCGGGGGGGGGGGGCAGATTGGGGGCTAATGCCCCCATCCGCCCCCCAGGGGGGGCAAAAAGACTAAAATTGCCAAAAATAAACAGAAGGGAGCAAAGGCCCTTGCCCAAGGGGCCGCTCCCCCCTCCCTGGTGTCTAGTGGGTGGATCCCTGCCTGGGGATCGCCTCTCCCGTCTTTCTACGTGCTCAGGGGGCTGAGATAGCCCCCTGAGCACGTATAAAGTGAAACCTGAAATGAGCCTCTTGGCTCATTTCAGTTTCACTTTCACTGTAATGACGTCGGCGCGACGTGCGCGACGATCGTCATTACAGTGAAAGGGGGGGGGGGGGCCTTGGGTGCTGTGGAAGCTCTTCCCCAGCTCCCGTGGCTATTTTTACAGAAAGGGAATCCCTCTGGTGCCCGCACCAGAGGGATTCCCTAGGGTATGCCTCATGACGAGCTGGACTCGTCATGGGCACAGCGCGACTGTGCTCCATGACGAGTCCAGCTTGTCATGGGCATACAAGGGGATAAAGATTTTAAAAATATTTTAGCAAAACAAATGTTTTTATTATAGCTATGTGCATACCAATATCTAGTCAGCCTAGTAGTACGTTAATAATTTACATATATCGTCCAGTCGGAAGAGGAGTGGGTGTTATATTCCATATAGGTACCCCAATATAGGCCCAGGTAACATTGTAACCCTTCACCTATATTCTTCCCTACATTACACTTATAACGGTTTACAGGGACTGACCTTTTACCTAGATATGTCACTGCATTCAGAACGCTGGTTTTCCCTAGTTCGAATCTCATACATTATGCATGAGGTTTCTTGGAAGCACAGCAGGACTACCACCTTCTGTATAATATCTATGTATATAGTTCATGCCCGACGTCATCCTTAGGCCAACACAGTAACATAGCGAGTAGGACCCCTGGGGAGACCTATGGGTATACATACATCACATCTTGCTAAGATAGACAGAGGAGAACGAGACTTCCTGGCTGACACACTGACCAGAGACGCTGAGGTTCCTGCATGCAGACACTCTAGCTCGCAGAGGTCTAAAACAGCCGTCGCGGGGTGTCCATCTCGAGACCAGGACGGGTTCCCACAGTCTCTCACTTCAGGTAATGGGGTTGACTATATCTTAGAGGGATTCTTGGCTTAACACCTACACACATGCTAGATACACTTAGGTACATTTAGTTAGGGAGGCATCATAGGAGTATGCACTTTTATTATCATGTATTTTATGTACTTGCATGTATTCATGATTACTGCAAAATGGTAGAACTATACCATCCATTTACTGTCATAGTACTGCTAATCATTTATATCTGCTACTATCTAACGGTTGGTGCAGCTCATCTGTTCTACACTAGAACAACAACTGTTCAATAAATATAAACTCCCAGCCTGTTTATTCTGTGTATCTCTCTGAGACAGACTAAGTAAGCACGAGTGACTGAGCGAAAGGTAATATATTGTTTCCACGGTCCTGAGTGATCAGGGTTGTCATGCTCTGAGGTTGCCAAGAACTATTTCTCGCCTTGGTAAGAGGAGATTCTAGTGGCACTGTGAGCTAGCTGATACAGAAGGCCAACATACCCGGTGGGGTTGTACATAGTCAATCTGACACCAATCCTACAGTGTATGCTGTCCGAATGCGCAGATCCTGTATAGTTTTTATAGGAACTACACGACAGGCTACTGTCCTCAAAATTGCTGTGAAGACAGGTCAGGCCTCTAGTGAGCTGCAGAACCACAACCTGTGTTGCTGGGCTTCGGGAAGTCTGTAGGACGACAGGAGCAGCAGACCAGTCAGCTTTGTTGTGGTGCCTGCAGATGCAGGGGAGTGACTCCATGTCTCCAAGGGAGATTTTTTCATGTGTTCTTGATACCCACAGGTCTGCTGAAGAACCTGGATAAAGCACAGACTTGGACGATGAAGAAGTCTTCAAGAACAGGGGAGACCAGGAGCAGCAGGAGTCTTCCTTGGTGCAGTCTCAGTTCCAGTCGAAGTCCAACGAAGTCCATGTGTCCAGACGATTGAAGAGCAATGCAGTTTCAGGGTTGAGTCTTGTCCCATGGCAAATCTAAGGACCCACCCACAGTGGAGCACTTGAATACCCTAAGGAAAGGGTTGGAACGGCTGAGGGGTCCCATCCAGAGGAGGGGCTGGACAGAAGGGAGGATACTCCCATGTCCATTGTCCAGTTTCACACCTGAGCGGGAACCAAGGGTTCCTGAACTGGTTCAAACTGGAGTTTGCAGGGAGGATACCAAATGTGCCCTTCAAAGCAGGCTGGTGGCACTGGCAAGCTACACCACCCCAGCCCAATATGCCAAGTCCTGTCTGAATGGTGGTCACACCTTCCTGTGACAGGAAACCTATTATTCTACCTTCCCCTGCTCGAACTTGGCTCAGCAGCAGGAGGGAGAATTGTGCCTGTGGTCGGCAGCAGCACTAGTTCGCTTGCAGACCCTGAAAGGCTAGTTCTGGGAGTATGGGGGGTACCCAAAGGAGCCCCCCAGTACTTGGAATCATACTTCCAGCACCATAAACAGTGTTAGGGTATGATTCCAACAGGTTTGATACCAAACATATAGTTAGACATCTTGTAATGACTGATGTCTAATATGTCTAAAAATGCCTGACCACACTTGCAAAGCCTGGAGAATCGACTCCTGGGTTTGTCGGGTGTTCTGCTCATGCAGGGGCACCCTCATACTTATAACCAAGTACCCTGCCCTCAGGACTGAAGAGCCAGCCATAGGGGTGACTTAAATGTTTAAAGTGCAGTGACCTCAGATATACGGAAACATATCTGTCGTGAGGTGTGCAAGCACCAACTCACACAGGCTACAAAGGCTGATCTGTAGTCAGAATTTAAGTGGACTCCCATGGGTGACAAAATACATGCTGCAGTCCATGGGAGACCTCTGGTGTACCAATGCCCTGGTACCTCACTGCCATATACTAGGGACTTACAAGGGTACACCAGTAGCCAATTGTGGAGGTACCAAAGTACTTACCATGTCAATTTAGGGGAGAGCACAGTTGCTGGGGTCCTGGTTAGCAGGATTCCAGCCGACTAGGTAAAAACACACTGACACGAAGCAAACAGTGGGGGTGACCATGAAAGCAGATCCTACTTTCCTACACTGACTATTGTAATAAGAAAGCCCTCAGCATTAATTGTATTAAGATTAAGGTTATGGCACTAGGATCGTCACCAGACCTGGAGGAAGACACTGATAAATGACAATCACATTGGGGGTGTAATGTTCTTTGATTCCTGGAGATACAAATACAGTACAACACACAAATTTAAGGGGTAGGAGGAAGAGCCTCACTCAAGCCCTCCTAGGTATACCTTTTAACACACATAGAAATGGGGCTCCAAAAGTATGGTCGCTGAGAAGAAAAAAGAGGGGACAACTCACAAGTGTATTAATACTGCCCTCACCCACAGAAATGTGGCATGCTTCATCATAGGGCTGCTGACACACCCCCGTGCAGACCAACGCTGGAGGTGGAGCAATAGGGAGGGGGAAGATGCAACACAAAACAGAAAAAACGAAGTCCTACCTGGACCAGATTAATCCAGAACTGAAACACGCACTATATTTTCAAGGTCTAATCTATCAATGTGTTGTGTTGCCCGTGTGCCACGCAAAGGCGAGGCAACACTAAAGTAAGATTTATCAAGCCATGCAGGACCACGGAAGGTGACCTTGCGTAGCCTGATAAATCTGGAGTGACGCAACCCAGTGCAAAACGCTGCGTTGTGCAACTCTTCCTCTGAGAGGCGTTTTGTGCGTGGAGCTTGGGTGTTCCCACCCATTAACCCATGGATTTTGGTGCATCCCCAGATTTATCAACACTGGTAAACATGGGAATGCAACAAAATGCCATGCCTCCCAGGAGTAGGCCTGGGCGGAGTTCGCGGAGTTCCACTACGTGGAACTCTGCAATGTGACTAAAAAACTCAGCTGCTCTATGCGGAGTTCCGCAAGTGGCGGAGTGTGATAAGTCGTGCTGTTTGCACTGATTTTTTACATCAGGTGTTTGTCCCGCACTGTAAAATTAGCTCAAATGGCACCAAGTGCAGCACAAGAAGGCGCGGCTTGTTTCTGCCGCTTGAGTAGATGTTCCACTCGAGCGACAGCTTTCGCAATGTTAACGGAAGGTTTCTCAACGCGAGCGGTCGTGATAATCTGCGCCCACCTGCATTGAGAAGTCTTGCTGGTAGGTGGTCTGGAGTAAGATTTTCTTCACTTACGCTCACCAACTTAACATAGGCAAGCAAGGAAAGAAAGAAATCTGCTCTGCTGAGTTTTGGGGAATTCTGCGTGCTGCACGGAGTAGGATAAACTCTGCAAGCTGGAGCAGAATTTCACACCCAGGCCTACCCAGGAGAGGTGCAAAGTCTAGAAATAGCTTTATTATTCCTCATTGTTTCCTGTGTTTAAGTGTGCTGGACACTGTAGCAAACTTAGAAAGAGGAAATTGCTGCAGAGGATTGTTTTTGTGCAGGAAGGTGTCCCTTCCTGCACAAAAACAAACCTGCCTGCAACACAGGCACCATTGCACAATAGTGCAAGGGTGCTTGTGGTGGCGCTAGCCAAAGGGCGCCAGTACAAGTACAGGACAGGAATGCGCTGTATAATGATAAATACAGCATATTCCTGTCCTTTAATGCAACACACCACAGCAAGGTGACTCGCTGTGCTGTGGAAAAGTTTAATAAATATTCCCCAAAGTTTAGAATGGTGAGTTTCCCCACTAGAGAATATCTCGTTAGGTGTTCAAGACTCCAAAGGTGGAAGTGAATGCAGTGATTATTTGACTGGCGCAAAGGAGAATATTGTGCAGTTTTTGCTTTTTTACACACAATGTATTACTGACTGTGAAAGATGGCAGCTACACACGTCTCCCTGAGCTCGGCTCAGTTTTTTCATCTGAAAAGCTATTTTCAACCTTACTATTCTACTATGTCAGACAGAAAAGAACATTTTAATTCCTGTAAGACCTGTGGGAAGAAGAGAGTTCATGTGGACGACCCACATAAGGAATGCTTTTACTGCTTTCATCCCAAGCATGAGGTAAAAGAATGCAAGATTTGTCGCACTTTCTCCTCAAATACTCTGAGGGTCAGGGAAGGGAGCCTACTCCTATGGCTTCAGAAAACAAAATCTCATAAAACATCTTCTAGGTCTCACAAAAGGTCTAGATCCCATAAATGGACATCAGAGGAGTCTAGAAAATCCTTGAGTACTTCTCATTAGCCACACATTTCCAAGAAAAAGGAGAATCAAAAACATTTCTCCTGGCCCATCAATTCCATTCTGCTGATCCGACCATGAGGCATATATCTTCTTCCAAGTCCCTCTCGATGATGCCTTATCGTCGACACCAAGATCGTCGATGACTAGAAGTACCACTATCTATCGTCAAGACCGTCAAATGCAAAAACGACGACAACTGCCTCCATCAGCTCTCCCATCTCGTCTACAAAGATTCAGGTGTCTATGAACTTCTTGTTGACGCCCCCATCAACAACGAGCCCATCGACGATATTACTGTTGATGATGGTTCCAGCAACGCCCCCGTTGACAACGGCCCTGTCGGCGTTGATCCCATCAACGTTGCTCCGTTGATGGCAGTCTCATTGACTGCGGTCCCGTCAATATCGTCGACCACAATGCCAAAGAAGGGCGCTTACATCCCTCCGATGACGACACTGTCGTTGCAGTGGCGGCTTACTGCCCAGAAGCAGGAAGCACCCAGGCTCCCCTGAGTCAATCACAACGCTGCTGACCTGCGTTGTGATTGATCTGAGCACCGTGGTTCATCCAGGGACTGGGAGCCTGGGCATGTTCTCCATCCAGACTGTAATGCAGCCGGTTTGGAGAATATGTAAAGTGCGCATGATGGTTTGGCCGGCCTAAGATGGCCGCCAAACTGTCAAGAACACTGATAACTGTGCATACCACTCCCCGTGGGTGCCTGTATCTTACTGACTCCACACCCAAGACTCCGGGATACAAATAAAACAATAATAATCCACAGTTTTTTATTCTTTTTTTTTATGCTGCTGGAAGGGGGGGGGGGGTGATGCTCCTCCGCCATAGCAGACGATTAAGGTTCCTAAGGTCAGCAGAATCTTTCTACATCCTGAAGCCACCTCACCCAGCAAGGTCTCACTTCTGCCTCCAAGTCATCTCCTGGACATTGAGGAATCTGATGATGATGATGGCGGATTGTTTGGTTTAGCCCACAGCCCTTCAGAACTGAATGTTAAATGCCAGGAGAAAGATGAGGATTTTGAGGAGGAAGGGCATTACTATCAGTATTAATATCCTCCACGTCCAAGACATAATAAGCCTCACTGATATTATTCCCATCCTCCATCTACGCGGGATACTGCACATCTTCCTGTAAGAGTGATGCAAAGTGGCTTGTAAATACGCCTCCATATACATACATATATACATACATGCATACGTACATACATGCACGCATACTGTGCCTCAGATTGCAGTGAACCAAAGACCAGGAGATGGTAATGAGGCAGGCTAGTGCTGCCTCTTTCCTGAAATTTCAAAAGTGATTTTCCCTTCCCGTGATTGCATCATCTTAAACAGTTTTTGCTTGTGGATATTACAGTTTCAAAACTGAAGTTTTTAACCTGCCAGTAATTGCATCATTTTTCACCGGTTTTGTTTAGAAACTTGTGGTTTTTACTTGCCAGTGACTGTTTCATTTAACCTGTTGAATAATGGGATTTGCAGTCCAAAATCTGCTGTTTTTTTCCTCACATTTCCTGTGACTACCTGTTTTTCCCTCCTATTTTCTCCCTTGCTCTGTGCTCAGACCTGTATGTTAAGCAATCCACCCCCAGCTCCCATTTTGTGTTAGCAAGTGAGTGAAACCAGATTCCCCCCATTTCCACTTTAGCAACAGGGATACTTCACATCAGCGGTGAACAGAGGGTGCTTTGAGACAGCAGTAATCTGCTGTGAGCTGCTTAAGCTGTGTTTTTAGGGCTTGTGCACCCACTGTAAAGAAACAAGGGAACCCAAGTAAGGTCTGTGTTATAATGTTATGCACTTTTCTTTTCTCTGTGTGCCTGTTGTCATGGTGACATCTGGGTGTTCTAGAATATGACCATGACTCTGGCTGGGGTTGAGAATTGTAAGGAGTTGGAAAAGGTTCATCCTGAGGCAGTTGGGTGGATGAGCTGTTGCTTATGATATGCTTAATAAATCTTAAGAAGAATCCAGTATATCTGCTTTGATTATTTGGAAGATATCACTTTTTAACACTGGCGACGACTGGGAACTTCAACAGCTCAACTCCAGAGGATCGTTTTTATATTATCAACATCCTTCTTCAAACAACTTCCATAACAGAAAGATCAGAACTTTTCACCGCTTCAAACTTCAAGATGAAGTAAGATCGTTCAATCTTTATTTATTATGGATGACTTTGGTCTGAACAACCTGGCTAAATTACATTTGGATTTTGTCTGCTTGCTCGTTTAAAATATTTCTTTCGAACTTGTGTGATAGTTAATGCAACGGAGTACGAGCGCTCAGAGATGCTTCCTACATCAAAGTTGTATTTAACCTAATTTAAGTTCGTGGAAGAGGTGTTTCAAATATACATTTAGAAACCTTAAATTTTAAAAAAGGCAAACGTACAGTTGGGATTCACCTTTGTACTCGTCCTCGAGCTGCCTCGTGTTCTTGTGTCCGCGTTAGATTTATGACGTTTCGTCCACTGAAACGCAAGCGGAGCGGAGCTTCAGGGTGGAGTCACACGGTTGCCCGGTAACGTAGACCTCTCACGTTGCGCTGACGTCTCTCCATCAATGAAACACATGCTGAGGGGTTTTCCTGTTACGATGGCAGGTGCCTAGTAACGAAAACCATTATTCACGTTGCGCTGATGCGCACAGCATTGTGGGCAAAAGAGCAAGTAGTCTGTAAACAACGTGGTCAATATCAATATTAACTCCCTGCAGCTTTGTTAAAATTGAGTAGTCAAGTTGCGCTGATGCGCACAGCATTTCAGCCTCCTGATACTTTTGATGTAACGAAAATCATTATTCACGTTGCGCTGATGCGCACAGCATTGTGGGCACAGGAGCAAGTAGTGTTTAAACAACGTGGTCAATATCAATATTAGCTCCCTGCAGCTTTATTAAAATTGAGAAGTCAACTTGCGCTGGTTATCTTGCTCTAATGTGCACAGTTTTATGCACATAGGGAGAATAAAACTGTGTAGTCATGTCGCGCTGATGCGCACAGCATTTCAGCCTCCTGATACTTTTGAGGCACACACAATTTCAACCTACTGATACTTTTCTGTCCTTTCTTCGGCAGCGGGGTCTGGTTATCTTGCTCTAATGTGCACGGTTTTATGGACATGAGAATAAAAGACGAGGAAAAAACAAGAATAAGAGGATTACTCGCGCTGATGTGCACAGCTTTGAGAAGAAAATAAGTTACATCCTGCGCTGATGTGCACAGCGTTTTAGCTTTGAGCTCACAATATTGAAGTGTGTTCTTTTGGTCCCTACTTTGCGCTGATGCGCACACCATTGTAACCTTTTCTGAATGTATGTTTTTAATGGTATGATTATATACATAGCATAGTCTTATAGTGTCACAACACTGAACTGGTAACTAGGTGTACAGTTTATATTGCTTATACAAGTTGGTTGGTGCTTATTTACTGACTAACTTATTTCATTAATTTCTTGGTATTTTCTTCTTATTTTGCTCATACTTTCTGTCATATATCAACAATGCAGAATGTAACGGCTGCACCATTTTTTCTACAAACACCTGGTGAACCTCCGATAAAATGGTCTAAATGGAAAAAGGTATTCGAACGTTATGCTCGCGTATGTGGCACGTCTTAGTGTTGAAAGGATAACAGCCTTACTTATGCACTGTCTTGGTTCCGAGGGTCAAGATGTCTTTGACCATCTTCCCAGCGTTCCAGACAATACTGCTGCAAGCCTCAACGAGTTTGAAATTTGTATGTATAAATTAGACCTTCATTATCTACCCAAGTACTATACTTGAACGTTATCATTTTGGGAAATGGATGCAAAAGGAAGGAGAAAGTATTGAGAACTATGTAACATAACATAACACGTGTATGTGTAAAGCGCACGTTCACCACTACGGGTATCTTGGCGCTGAATAACAGATGTTTATTGTTACCCAACTCAATGGTACTCATTTTATCGACCTCAGATGGATGAAAGGCTGAGTGGACCCACTTTAAGGAGGTTAAGGAGATTAGCTTCCACCTGCAAGTTTGACGCGCTCATTGAAGAAAGGATACGTGATCAATTCATGTTAGGTTGTGTATCTGAAAAGATACGCGATGAATTGTGGTTAAAGGACGAACCAACTTTTGATGAGGTTTTGCTGGTGGCTAAGATAATTGAGCATTCTATTGAGTGCGTTAAAGAAATCAAAAAAGATTTATGTAAAGATGTTGCGACTGTCAATACTAACCCCGTTTCCGATGATAGTCTTAAATTGAAAGGTTCTCAAGTGAAAGACAAACAGCTCAGGAAACCTCGTCCACAATTTAACGAAGAGAACAAATGCTTTCGATGTAATAATATTGGTCACTGGGCCAATGACAAATCCTGTCCTGCTTTGAATGCAGTTTGTTCTTACTGTAAAAAAAGAGGCCATTTTGTTGTAGCTTGCAGTATTAAATCTTCTAAACTAAAGGTAAATGAGATAAGACAACATGATTCCAATGATAAACATGATTTTGAGTGCGGATAAATTATTGTTCAAGTGGGCAGTGAGGGTCCTTTGGATTACATTCTTGTGGAAGGTCAAAAAACAAAGGTGTTATTTGACTCTGGTGCTAAGATAACTATTGTTTCAAATAAGTTCTTTAACGAGAATCTCAGCAGCAGAATCAACCTGCTTAAGCCTGACATCTATCCTACTGCTTATGGTGGAGACCCAATCGAACTAAAAGGGTATTTTATTGTTTTGATTGAATATGAGGGTCGTTACACATCTGGGAAAGTATATGTCTCAAAGAAAGGGGACAGCATCATTAGTTGGTGGCATCAAAAGGACCTGGGGGTCATGTTAGATCCTAATAATGATCCTCCAATAATCCTTAAAGAGATAAAAAAAAATGTGGAAACTGTATGTCTTCAATCCTCCTTACAAGCACAACTTATGGAAGGGTTTCCTCGGGTGTTTGGTGATCAATTGGGGTGTTTGAGGGGTTACAGTCACAAAATAAAATTAGCTCCAGGATCCATACCTGTTTCTAGCAAAGTTCGTAACGTCCCTTTTAGTGTCAGGGACGAGATGTTGCAAGAATTACAAAAACTTAAATCATAGGGAATTATAGAGGAGGTTGAAGGCACTTCCTGGTTGGCTCCGGTTGTAGCCGCTGGAAAATCGGATGGATCTTTGAGGTTATGTGTGGACCTCAGACAACTTAACAAGTGTGTGCTTGTAGATAAGTATCCTTTACCCAATATTTCGGAACTTTTAAGTATGGTAAGTGGTGCTAAGGTGTTTAGCACCATTGATTTAACATCCGCGTACCACCAAATTATGCTTGATGAATCTTCCAGAGACTTAACCTCTTTTGTGACACCTTTCGGAACTTTCAGATTTGTGAGGCTCCCTTTCAGTCTGGTCTCTGCTGCTTCCGTCTTTCTGAGGGTCATGGAGAAGGCATTGGTGAAGATTCCTGGGGTTTGTGTCTATCAGGACGATATCTTAGTGTATGGTCCTAATGAATTAGAACATGCAAGAAGGGTTCGCTTAGTGTTAGGTAGCCTTGCTTCCCATAATCTTACTATTAAGCGTGAGAAGTGTAAATTTGGCTTGGACAAAATTGACTACTTGGGACATTCAATCACTACTGATGGTGTAGTCCCCAAAGCTGAGTTAGTTAATACCATTATGGAACTCACTCCTCCTTCATCAAAAGAAGAACTTATGAGTTTCCTGGGTATGGCAGAATATTATAACAAGTTTGTTAAGAATTTTGCTGAGGCCACTCATAATATGAGGAATTTACTTTAAAAAGGTGTCAAATTTGTATGGAATGACTTTTGTGATAGAGAATTTGTTGATTTGAAGGGCAAGTTACAGGCAGCTCCTAGGCTTCGCAATTTTGATCCCACAAAGTTTTCAGTCATTTCCACTGATGCTAGTCTCAAAGGGTTAGGTGCTGTGTTCTATCAAGGAGGGACTAACCCTGAGAATACCATAATGTTCATCTCTAGGAGTTTGAAGGGGGCGGAGTCCAGATATTCGGTAATTGAGAGGGAGGCTCTGGCAGTCTACTGGGCCATCAAAAAATTAGAAAAATTCCTTTGGGGAACTTCATTTATGGTTAGGACAGATCATAAACCGTTATGTGAGGTTTTGACTAACAAGGGTATTGACTCTATCTCACCTAGGATCTCCAAGTGGGTTGTTGGATTACAAGGTTTTGATTTCACAGTTAAACATGTGCCTGGCTCAGAAAATGTGGTTGCGGATACACTTTCAAGATTAGTTTCCTCTGATCACTCTCTCTCTCATGATGACCCTAATTTTAATTTACCCCATGATTTTGTTTGTGGGATTGATTTTAAGATAATTTCCCAGGATCGTTGGGTTTATGCATGTTTAGAAGATCAGTCTATTCAAGAGGTCTCAACTTTAATCCATGATGGGTGGCATCACAAGGAACAAGCGGGATTGTCTGTGAGAGACTTTTGGTCTGTTAAGGATCAATTGTCTAATAGTGATGGAATGTTGTGGAGAGGTCACAGACTTGTCCCTCCTGTTTCCTTAAGGAATGAGTTACTTAACTTAGCTCATGAGGCACATCTTGGGATTTCAAAAACCAAAGAGAGACTACGTTCTTCTTATTGGTGGCCTGGGATGGACATTCAAATTGAACGAATGGTTAGAGAATGTGCTGAATGTTCTCTCAGTGAGAAGTCTCTGAAGATCAGGACTCAACCCATGGTAAAGAGGTCGCGCCCTTCGGGGCCGTGGAAAGACATTGCCCTTGATATTTTGGGGCCTGTACATGGTGATGGGTCTGATACTTTTGTCATTGTGCTTATGGATCTTTATTCTAGATGGCCGGAAATATCCTTTGCAAGAAACATTTGTACAAAAACTGTTATTGACTTTTCAAAGAACATAATCTCTAGAGAGGGCATTCCTGAAAGTTTTCTAACTGATAATGGGGTGCAATTAGTTTCTAAGGAAATGGAGAATTTTCTCACTAATTGTGGGATTGTTCACTAGAAGTGTGCGCTTTACCACCCTGAATCAAATGGTACTGTGGAGAGGTTTAACAGGGTGATAAAAGAAACCATTGCTTTAGCGAAGCAGAATAATCTTGATTGGAAAGAAGAAGTTTTCAAGAGGGTTAGTGTACATCGCTTTGCACCTCATTCGGCTACAGGCAAATCACCTTTCATTTTATTTCGTGGGAGGCAACCTGACACTTTCCTTGAACCTCCTTGGTTTAATAAACTTCTTTCTGACAAAGGTGTTTCTCCTGATTTGAGTTCATGGAAGGATAGGGAGGAACGTGTTTGTCAGAAAAGTAAAGAAAATTACGACCTGAGGCATGCTGTTAAAGATACTAAAGTTAAGATTGGGGATTTTGTCAAGATTAAGTGCCCTGGGTTTGGAATTTCTGGTTTCAAGTTTTCAAAGCCTTATAAGGTTGTTAAAGTTTTTCACAATGCAGTCAGAACCTCAGATCATAAAGTGTGGAATTTGAACAGAGTGGCTGTGTGTGGCAAAAATAATGTGTTGGGCATTGTTCTACTGATATTGGTGTTCAGATTCAGGGTGGATCTCTGAGGAAATCTTGCAGGGAAAAGCATAGCCCGTCATATTTAATGGATTATGTCACATCTATATAATGTTTTGTGGAGAACGCATAATTCTCTGCATTTAAAGGCTATGTTTATTTGATGTATTTTAATACGGTGTTTCTCTCCTTTATGTGTCATATTGTTATATAAGGGAGGGAGATATGTTATAATGTTATGCACTTTTCTTTTCTCTGTGTGCCTGTTGTCATGGTGACATCTGGGTGTTCTAGAATATGACCATGACTCTGGCTGGGGTTGAGAATTGTAAGGAGTTGGAAAAGGTTCATCCTGAGGCAGTTGGGTGGATGAGCTGTTGCTTATGATATGCTTAATAAATCTTAAGAAGAATCCAGTATATCTCCTCTGATTATTTGGAAGACATCACTTTTTAACAGTCTGCCTCTCAGAAGCCAGCATTTACTGTCTGTAACCCAGGAACACGGACCTTACACAACCCTATATCTGGAATTACGAGCACGCGGCTGCGGTTCCCTTCCCCATTGGGATACTCAAGCCATCGTGCCTTTCCCTTCCCATCACTGGATGGGTCTCACTAATACTGCGCCATTACCTTTGACGCTCTAAGCGGTCCGGGTCCCCTACACCTCTGATTGTATTTTTATTGGTCTGGCTGTTCACCATTCGTGCACTCAGCTCCATATTTGTTAATATCCATGCAGGAGTTGCCAACATTTGTTACAGGCAATTGGACACAGGCATGCTTATTCTAAATGTCCTGATGATGATCCATTTATTGTATATATGGATCGAAACGCCGTTGACACTCGATACACATTATACTCAGTTTAGTAGTAGTAAAGTTAGGAGTCCTAACTTTTGGACTCCTAAACTGAGAAAAATCCTAATTTTAAGACTTTCGGTATTCACAGAAGGCATTTAGGAGTCCTAAAGTTAGGACTCCTAACTTCTGTGAATACCGAAGTGAGCAAGTGTCTTCTGTGAATACCAAAATGAGTAAGTGCCTTCTGTGAATACGAAAATGGTAGTAAGTTTAGGATTTTGTCTTAAGTTAGTTCTGTGAATCGGGCCCTGTGTGTTTAACAAACCTAGAGCTTTGCCTGAGCCTTTTGTAATTTTCATTGTTTGTCCCTCTTAGTTTAGTTGGATACAGGTTTGTGTCCCACTTACAAATTGTCTTGTCAGTATTGTTCCTATTTGAATTTAAAATATTAAATATCTGACCTCTGTCCGGCTGGACAAGGTATATAAATATAGTACTGACTGGGTCTATCTTCATTTCCACCCTTTTTTACTGTTGTTTCTCTAGGGACCACTGTTCTTAAAAATAGACCTGTATGTTAAGCAATGCACCCCAGCTCCCATTTTGTGATAGCAAGTGAGTGAAACCAGATTTCCCCCCCCCCCCCCCTTCCCCTTTAGCAACAGGGATATTCTACATCAGAGAGTGAACAGAGGGTGCTCTGAGACAGCACCAATGTGCTGCGAGCTGTTAAAGCTGTGTTTTTTAGGGATTGTGCACTCATTTTTTTGGCTAGGAAAGTGAATAAAGTTTTATACAAGCAGTATTGTTAGAGGCCATAGTTTGTTAGGCCCTTACCTGCAGAAGTCCAAAGTGTGGATTGAGCCTGTCTGTCTCCTAGGAGAATCTGAATTGAGGAGCAGCTTCCGACTCCCTGGGCAGGCAACCTTGCCTGAGATCGCTGGGACCTTACATAGTCTACTATTGGATGCTACATGTATGCACTGATGGGTAGTTGCATCTGGTGTTTCTATTAGGGTTAGTGTTCTCATTGGTTGGGTATCTGAGGGTTCTGATTGGTTTCTGGGCCAGTGATTCTATTGATGCAAGGCTTAGGGTTAGTGATTTCATTGGTGGATAGGTTTAAGGTTTCGGATAGGTTCCTGGGACTGAGCTTTCTATTGGACGTCGGGTTTAGGGTTTCCTATGTGACTGGCTGCTGAGACTAGGGTTGGGACTACGGCAAGGGTTACGCTTTCTATTGGACATAGGGCTTAGGGTTTCCTGTGTGATTGGTTGCTGTGGAATAGGGTTTGGACTAGGGCCTTCTATTGGATGTAGGGTTTAGTTCCTGATTGATTGCTTGGACTAGGGCATTGATTGGTTGTAAGGTCTTGGTCTCCTATTGGACTTAGGATTTAGGACTAGTGTGATAGGTTAGGGTTAGAGTTCCCATTGGCTGAAGGGGTCACCTGATTACGAGGGCTATATAAGGCCAGTGCTTAGGGCATCTCAGCCTGGGCGTCGCGGCTAAGGGTGGAGAGAACAATGGTGAGTGCCTGTTTGAGCCTGTTGGGGACTTGGGACAGAAATGCTGCCCAAATGTTTATACACCAGCGTCCACCCTACACCACCCACACCCACAACCATATTAATACGCTCACATCAAATGTACTCCACATATTTACTACAAACCAACCCTATGCACAATGCAATGTCTCAGCACCCACTACTAAACCACACAAACCACACCTATACATCCTTCTATCCCAGCTACCACACATTTCCACCATCACCTACAAACAGTACACAACACTATGATTAACACAACCCAATTCCACACTACACTGAACTATATCCCAACCAGACACACACTCCATGCTCTAAGTATACCTAACAGACCCCTTTTTGTCACTAACAAACCTATACTCAGCCTTCCATCCTTTCGCCAACAAACACCTTCCTCTTCTTTCAACCACAATAAGACAAACACACAACACTTACACTCCACTGCACCACACATATTACCTCTTGCAGCAACAAGTCTAAGACAAACACTCATAGCTCTACTCCATCCTCTCTTACACACAACATACACTCTACTCACAAACACATCACCACCCCCTTTTCCTTAGCACTTCCTCTCACAAACAATACTATACTAACACATCCATCTCATAAAACAAATACATCAGCATATCCTTTCACTACTCCTCAAAAACAAAACATATCACGTACACCAGCACAACAAAATCTCTCAAGCGCAACACCTCATAATACTTACCATCACAAACTTCAAACATACACCCACCTTTCAAATTACACAAATGAGCAAACTCCAATACCAAGCTTTCTCTCTTCCACCGCACCCAACACATATACAGCATCACAGCAACTCTTTTAACCGCCTCTCATCCATTGGACAGTTTAGAACCTTACTACATGACCCACACGCTGCACAGCCACTCCTGACTCATACACCTTCCACCCTAAACATACGCAAACAAAGTAAGCAACGTGTCACACCTCACAACTTCGCTTCTTTATGTCTCCTGAAAAACAAGGTTACACTACAAAAACAACACAGCACAACAACTCACCCTCAAACACCCTCTCCACCACCTATACATGCAGACCCATCAAAATGCCTTCGTAGCCTGCTGGACGAAGAACACGATACAGATAAGCTACACGATTGCTATCCACACATATCTAATACCAACACTAAGGACACACCAGCTGCAAGCCCACAAAATACTGCCCACTCCTCTGCAAAACAAAGTCACACTATCTCCAAAGCACATTCTCTGAACAGTCTAATAATAAATGCTTGATCGCTCTCTAAGAACAAACAACACATCCAGGACCTTCATACTGATGCAAAACCAGACATACTATTCATAACTGAATCATGGTGGGGAGATGATCTGGCTCAAGTCCTCTAGGCAATCAAACAATCGCCCAAAATCGCATAGGCAAAAAAGGAGGTGGCCTAGCTGTTGTGTTCAGACAAATATTGCAGATCACTAAAGTTGACAACGTCTCCATAAAAAATTGTGAGGCCCTTTTCACCAGATGCAATCCTACCCCACCTTCCTCCTGTAACTTCTTACTCCTTTACAGACCTCCACCTATCAAGGCAACATTCCCAGACACGCTTCTAGACACAGTTTCAAACCTGATAACACTACACTTCAACCTATGCATTCTAGAGAACCTGAACATTTGGTTTGACAAACCCAATATGCCCCATCCAAAAACAATCATCACTGGCCTAGATGCATTGAACCGGCATCAGATTGTCCACAAACCCACACACATCGCTGGACACATCCTAGATGTCATTTATGCTAATACAGAACAAGTAATCTTTTAAACTAGAATTCCAGTCGCATGGTCAGACTACCATTTGCTTGCCTTCCCACCTAAAACCAGCTTACATGCATCCACCTATCAAACTAAATTTTGAACACTTAGAAAACACAGCTTACATTCAGGACATATGTAGACACAATAAATTAAATTAAAAACTATGAGTGGCTACCGGAAGCTTTTGATATCCTGATACCACTCAAAACAACACAACAGAACAAAAGAAAACAAGCACCTTGGAGATACAGAGATAAAAGAGATAAAACATCAAATTAAAAACCTGCAACACGCCCGGCTCAAAACAAACTCCACTCAAGACAAAACTCTCCTACAGAACATTAACAGATTATACAAGTCACCTATCAAAAAAGCAAGGAAAATTACTATTCAGACAGAATTCAAAATGCTAAATGTGCAAATAAAGAATTCTATAAAATTCTCAATGAATTTTTTCATAAATCAAAATGCTTAGCAGCAGCTCATCCCGTTACTCAAGAGTTCACAGACAATTTGGCAAATCATTACACGGACAAAGCAGACACATTGGACCCACACTTAAAACAGAGACAAAGCATCAGCACTAACCCTTTTACAAAGCTACAATCCAAGAATCCCCTAACCCTGCCTCTCTGTTCCTTCCAACACATTTCACACAATAAATTTATGGACCTGGTCAGAGCAAGCAGGCCTGTCGGCAGCCCTTCTGACCCGTGTCCACCACAAACCTTCAAGACAATTCATCTAACAACCTCAGCTGCCAACCCAGTAAGGAGAATCAAAAACAACTCCTTAACTTCCGGAATATTTCCAGAAGAACTCAAAAAGTCATTCATATGCTCATTACTGAAGAAAACAAACTTGGACCTGCTGAACCCTGACAACTACAGACCGATTTCAAATGGACCTTTCCTTGGCATACTGATAGAAAGAGCAGCGTTCGCCCAGATGTCACAGTTCATTGAAGAGAATTCCATACTTTCAGACTTCCAAATGGGAGTCTGTCCAGGAAGAGGCACAGAATCTGCCCTGCTTGCCATCTGGGATGACCTGAAGAACACAGTTGACTGCAATGGGGTTTCTGCGCTACTTCTCTTGGATCTCTTGGCTGTCTTTGACACGGTTGACCATGACACTCCTCAATACAGAGACTCTACGACATACCATGATACAAAGACTCTACGAAGCTGGCATAGAGGGGACTACTCTAGATTGGATCGTGTCCTAACTTCGCAACAGAACTAATGTCATCCATACCCCACCTTTATCGTCCAAACCGTACTTCAGAAAAGCAGGGGTCCCTCAAGGCTCTATCATCTCGCCTATGCTTTTCAACATCTACATGAAGTTATTACCGCCACTGATCAATCAATTTCACCTCACGTGCTATAACTGTGCAGATGACACGCAAATACTCCTTCAACTGCAATGCTCCAAAGACATTGGAAACTTGCCAATTTTCAGTTGTCTCAGAACCGTGGATCAATGGATGACGTGGAGCCATCTCAAATTGAATGCTTCCAAAATGGAAATACTCATGTGTGGCGATTGGAAACATTATGACCCGGTCGCCATGTGGCCTGATGTTCTGGGAACACCGCCTAAAATATTGAAGGAAGTAAGAAACCTCGGAATGACCATGGACTCCAAGCTATTGATAAATGCCATAGTGGACAAAGCTTTTTTAGTATAAAACCTCTGTGACGAATCTTCCCCCTTTTGGGATTTCCACACAAGGTCCGGGCTACCATCTCCCTTGTTCTGTCCAAACTTGATTACGCTAAAAGCCTCCAGCACAGATCACCTTTAACGACCATGAAAAGACTACAATGGATTCAGAACTCGGTTGCCAAACTACTCTTGCCAATCAAACTGCGAGACCACATCTCACCTGCCTTGAAAGCCCTGCATTGGTTACCGGTCGTCCTTCGGAGCTGTGGCCAGGGCCTCAGCGGGGCCGCGCTGATCTTGGGATGCGATTAGACTGAGCCGTGCTGGCAGAGGCGGAGAGCGACTCTTTCTCGTATGTTCGTGACGCCTTCCTGCTCTTAGCGTTTCGCCTACGTCCAGGCCGCAGCTACTGAGGAAGGAAGGACAGACCAGCAACACGCCGCCGGTGACCAGAGAGGCCTGTGGGGGCTCACAGGTTCAGATCTCTGAGTGGTCCCAAAATGATGCCGTTGCAGTGCCGAATATGCATCCAAGTTGAAAGAATAGGGGCGCCACTCGGGACCATTGTTGTTTGTTTCCTCTCTGGGAGTCAGCCCACAGGACTGCGAGGACCAGCAGGCCGTTGACACTCTCCTGCCGCCTCTTCCTCTGGGACTCCGCCCCCCTGTGCTGGACACTACAAGACGCCTCGCGGCCCCCGCTTCGCGGGCGCCGCTCGGGACCATTGTTGTTTGTTTCCTCTCTGGGAGTCAGCCCACAGGACTGCGAGGACCAGCAGGCCGTTGACACTCTCCTGCCGCCTCTTCCTCTGGACTCCGCCCCCCTTTTTGCTGATTGATTATAGCGTGCGTGTGGTCACGCAGCACGGGACGCAGCACGGGACGCAGCGCGGGCGAAGCCCGGGCAAAGGGCGGGCACGTTCTAGCCCGACTAGTCCACATATCCAATGATGTAGACTGAGCAATGGTCCGTCCTATACAATAGTCGACGGCGTTGCGACCCTTCTGAGTTGTAGGGTCTCTTCAGGACTGTCAATACAGGGACATCTGAGTTACGTAAGTATCCTTAGTGACGTTGTGGTGCCTTGTGTACACGTGAAAAGGAAAGAGAAAAAATGAACTCACGTGAGTACCCAGCCGGGTTCTCACGAGATGGACCTTGGATTTCCTTCGATGTCTAGGGTCTAAGTGATGCTGTGATGTGCAGACTTCCTTCAGTGTTGCCTCATGGGCACCGTATATGAAAGCATGGTAAAGTCGTTCAGTGTATGGTATTAGAGGCTGGCGGACGAATCTCCACGGGTAACGCTGCTTCCTCTCTGGGTATGGGTTCGTTACTGGAGCAGTCTACATCATTGGATATGTGGACTGTCCACAAACTATATCAAATTGGCCGTTCTACATAACTTTATGGAAACCTTGTATTAGAAATTCGTTTCACAATGTACAGTCACTTGTTTGGTTCCATGTTTCACTGGGGGACACTATGCACAAGTTTTTGATTTAATGAAGTGTATATATAGAAGTGTATATACTGATTACTGTTTTTCATAAAATAACTAATTGAATATACTGTGTAGAGAACTTATTTTGCCCTCTGACACCATAGTCCATACAGTGCTATTGCGATTGTGCAATATTATCATTTATTTGATTCCTTATTATCCACTGGAACCGTCGTCAAACATAGAAAAGCTTATCAAGCCAAGGTCCGAACTTCCCCATACCCCGTTAATTGTGGGAAGAGCGAGGGAGGTTATTACACCATTAGAGCCTCTATCCAACTCTATAGCAATTGTCTCTAGTTTGGTAAATCCCCTTCCCCAACTTTCAGCTATTCCAAAAGTATCAAATCATGTTGCTCCCCCCTCCACTCCTGAGGTGTTGGATAAGCCTATTACGGTTACAGAGCAAGAAAACCAGGAGGTCATTGGTACGGGGAAGGCCCAAATACTACATCTCCCCCCGGAAGCGGCGCCCTTGGTAGTTGTCCTAGCTGGAGTCCCTAAACTTACTAACACAAAAGATGAATCATATGTCTCTTTAAAGAACAAAGTAGTAAGTTGGTTAAATAAGCATAGACCTCTGCCCCCAAAATTTGTGGGTGAAATTTTAATGGCTAGAAGGGTTCCATGGCTGGGATCTTCTAGGAAAAGTATCTCTGGCGACTGTGTTGTTGTAAATTTTAGGGACCCAGGAGCTGTTTCCTTTATTCTTGGTTGTCCCCATGCAGAGGAAGAGTCTTTGATACGAACTCTCCCTTTGGCTTTCTTTTATCCACCATACGATTTGAATTTTGACGAAGCACTGGAACCAGGGTGGACGAGGGTGGGCCGGAGAAGTCACACTAGAGGGGTCACGAGTAATTGTCCTCACCCAAGCACTATTCCGTATTTTAGAGATTATAACAGGTTTAGATGCTTGAGTGAGATAGATTGACTAACCACTAACTCTGATTTAGCAAGTGCCCCGCCCCCTGTTCATATGGATAGCAATGAAACTCCTTATTTTGATCCCAGAGCCACATTAGCTAATAAGGGCGGTTTGGAGGGCTTGGATGCCTCCAATAATTTATTAACTACAACTCTTCCTGACACAACATACTTAGGTGATATGAATAAGCCTGTTGATTATAGTCCCGGGGCTGTAAATTTGACAGTCACTGTAGATATCCTGCGCCCAATTCCGGAAGTTTTACCTTCTGTTGCACCACTAAGAATTCTATCATGGAATTTAGCCGGTATTGCTAATAAACTAATGTGCCCTGAATGGGGCCTGTTTATAGACAATAATGATATATGCCTTTGCCAAGAAACTTGGGCAAGGGATGAACACTATCGTAGTGGTTTTGCCTCTTTTTCGATTCCAGCTAGGTGGGGGGGGAGGGGTAGACCATCAGGAGGTCTGACAATCTGGGTTCGTACTCATTTGGGATGCCAGGCGACGGCTGTGGATACTTCATCCTTGGATGTGCAGTGTGTGATCCTGGCATGGCCTAATGATTTCCGGCTTACTCTGATTAATGTTTACTCTAGACCGGTAAGCATTACAGCGGAGTCAAACACCATTGACGAGCTTTCCATCTTTTTAAATACCATTCCCCAGGACTCCACCACGCTAATAGGAGGAGATTTCAATTGTCACTTTGAGCCGTTACCGGGTTTGATAGATGGTGACATTCAACAGGAGGATGACTATTGGGCAATACCCCCAGCTGTGGGCCCGTCACCCAGGTCTTGGACGCCTCTCGTTGTGCAGATTACGGCCATAACGTTAAAGCACTCATTCAGGGCATGCAATGGCCGTTTTCAATCTGATGCCCCCGCTAAGTGCACTTATAATAAACCTGGTAAAGAGTCCAGGTTAGATTACATTTTTGTCGAGACAAGTGCATGGGAAAAGGTTCTGGACTTCTGGGTTGAATCAAGGGAAGATAGTGATCACAACCCACTGATTCTCCAGCTGCTATCTCCGGGAACTTAATTGTGCCTTGTACTGAAAATAAAGACTTAGATACAGGTTGTGATCTATCTAGTAACAGGCGCAGGTTAAGGTGGGAAAAATTAGTTAATTACCCTGCCTTATTGCCTGGGTCATATGAAAAGGTAATCCCGCTATTGGAAGCTGTTGGCTCTTTACCACTGCATGCTCCCACTCTTGAAATGTACAAGTAGTTTGAGGAGCTAAATTTGGAGCTTAACACTATTTTTGCCAGTGTCCTAAATCCTATAGTGACTAAAGACTCTAGGAGCCGTAATGTTCCTACTTGGTACAATACTGCTTGTAGAAAATCAAAAACCCAACATCTTGAAGCTGTCAAATCCAATAATAATAAGGTATTAGTTAGACAGAAACGCTGGGAATACAAGCAACTAATCGATCATGCTAAATCTGAGTGGGACAGCGATAAATGGGATAATTTAACGGAGGCAATCCACAAAAAAGACTCCCGCAAGTTCTGGCAAATTGTTAACACGGGATCGTCCGAATCTTTATCGGCTATAGCTACTAACATCGCTGCCAGTGTATGGGAAGCCCATTTTTCCTCCCTTTATGGTAGTGAATTACTCACTGATGGTGATACTCAGGGGGAAAAAACGATCAAACTTACTATAGATCAATATGGGGACGACTTTGAGGAACAGGAAGTATTGGACATAATTTCTAGTCTTCAAGCAGGTAAAGCCCCTGGTCTTGATAAACTCCCTGGCGATCTTTTTAAAAATGAACTGCTGATTTGGGCCCCTTATTTAACGGCGTTATTTAATGCAGTTCAGCAGGGTATGGCAATACCCAGTACTTGGTTGGGAGCTGAAATAGTCCCAATTTTTAAGAAAGGCTCTCCTTAACTTCCAGCAAATTATAGGCCTATAAGCCTGTCCCCCAAAAAATCTTTGCAAAATTGATTCTAGAGTGCCTTGGGGTCTGGATGGAGGAGTTCTCCATCCTGAGTCCCTATCAGGCAGGGTTTAGGAAGAATGTTTCAACTTTGGACCAGATCTTCCGCCTTATGATGTTACACTGGAAAACTGTAAAGGTTGAGGGTGCCTCCTTGTATACTGTATTTGTGGACTTACGTGCGGCCTTTGACTTGGTCCCTAGATCAAAACTATGGTCTGTACTATCTCAGTTGGGTATCCCTGCCTCTTTACTTAACATGATAATTCGTCTACACACGGGAAATTTTGCGCAAGTTAGGTGTGGGTAGAATGGGGCACTAACATCTAAATTCCCCGTTGCTAAGGGAGTCAGACAGGGGTGTGTTCTGGCTCCAACCCTTTTTTGTTTATATGTAAATGGGGCTTTCTCACATCTAAGCAAGGTTATTGATAACGATGCCCCCAAACTTGCCGGTGATAGGGTCCCAGCGATAATGTTCGCAGATGACACCCTATTACTGTCTAAATCGCCGATGGGCCTACAGCGCGTGCTGAATGGCTTTGAATTATTTTGTCTGGAGCAGGGATTAGAAATAAATACCCTTAAAACAAAATTCATGATTTTAATCCTCCAATTACTACATGCCCAAATCCGTGTATAGGGGGAATTGCTTTGGAAAGGGTCCATACTTTTGAGTACTTGGGGCTCACTTTAAACGAAACAATGACATGGGCCCCACACCAAACTAAGGCACAATTAAAATTAGTCCAAGCAATTGGGAGGATTATGAAACTTTTCATTACATCAAGCGTAAAACCGATTGCCCCGCCTATTGAAATATATAAAGTACAGGCTAGAGGTCGAGCGGTTTATGGAAGTGAACTCTGGGGGACCAAGTGCTCCCCAGTGATTTCATCCATTGAAACTAAGTTCCTTAGGCAATTGTTTGCCCTCCCCTCTAGTACTCCTTTACTTCCATTGAGACTTGATTTGGGCTTACGACCAATGGATGAAGTTCTAGGTCTCAAGCCTTTAACTTTTTGGAGGAGGATCTGGACTACTCCTGAGCTCCAGGTCTATAGAAATGAACTCATGGAAATTTTGAGTCTACCAAATGCAGCGAGACACCCTTGGCTTAGCTATGTGAAGAAGGAACTAGGCTTATTAGGCTTCCCACAACTATGGTCGGACCCGTTGACAACATGTTTTACTGTTTCCCGAAAGCTACTCATTAATTCTTATTATGAATCTAAGTTAGTAGCTTTCATTCGTAAATCTCAATCTTCTACTCTAACATATGCTTTTTTAAATTTTAAAGATTTTTATCATTTTGAGGAGACCTTGAGCGAGATTAGACCCCATTTTGCAGTGGAGATATGCCGCTTTCCCCTAAAAATTGTCCAGGCTGCAATGCTGAACTGGAAACTGATTTACACGTGTTATTCTTTTGTCCTGCTTATAATAAAATCAGGAAATGTTGGATAGCCCCTCTTTGTAGGAATTTGGGGTTTATTCTATGTATGCCTGCTTATCGGGTCCTTAAAACAGATCTATCTACTCCAATAGTTTTTGCTGTATCTTCATTTCTTGCGTCTATGTGGAGGAAGAGAAGATCTTGTATAACTATTGCCTGACGTTGCAGGTATTCACTCTATATCATTAATTTCCTATTGTGATGTATATGCAGGTTGATTACTTATTGTATTTGTTTTATTTTTTATGTAAGATTTTTCTCTGTACTTTTATGACTATGTGTCGAAATAAAGATTGAGATGATGATGGTTACCGGTTGCCAGGAGATCCACATTTAAGCTACTTTGTATCACCCACAAAGCAATACATGGGATGGGACCGCTTTTCATCAGGAATAAAATAACCAAACACATTCAACAAAGAAACCTCCTCTCTAGAGTGGCACCTAGCCTCAAAATCCCAAGATACAAGAAAATAACCATGGGTGGCACATCCTTCTCTTTTCAAGCAGCAAAACTATGGAACTCTTTACCCCCCAACATATGATGCACGGATAACCACCTTATCTTCAGAAAATTACTCAAGAATTGGCTCTTCCCCACATACATAACCACCAAAGGCAAACAGATAAAAATATACAGCAGACCGCTCTGTATATAAGCATGTATTTGTACTATAGATATGTACCTAAATATATGTGTATTACTTTGTATAAATATATAGAATAATTATGTTTAAAAAATATTAGGGCATATGCATCAACATTAGCATTTGCGATTCCTTATTAGCGAAAAATAAGGATTCGCTAATAAGGAATAGCAAAAGGCTATGCATGTAGGAATCGCTATTCAAATAGCGATTCCTTAACTTTCCTTAATTGCTACTAGCAAATAGCGAGTAGCAATTAAGGAATGCCGTACCAATCATTCCTATGGGCCTCCAGGCCCATAGGAATGAATCGGAGATTGCATGAGCAAATAGCGAGTACCAGTAGGTTCTCGCTAATTGCTCATGCAATTTCAAGGGTGCAAGGGTGTCAAAATGACACCCTATAGCACCCCTGAAAATGATATGTGCACATATGTTGCACACACACATGCTCTAAGGGCATGTGTGTGCGCAACATGAAACTTTGAAAAATGCACAAAAGTGCATTTTTCAAAGTTTTTGCAAATTACCATGCAGTTCATCTTCATGGTAATTTGCTCCCCCTATTAGCGAAATCGCTAATTTTTTAACTTTGATGCATTGCATTTAAGGAATCTCACTTTGGGATTCCTTAAATGCAATCGCTATTTAAGGAATCGGTATTTAAGGAATCCCTATTTAAGGAATCGGTATTTAAGGAATCCCTATTTAAAGAATCGGTATTTAAGGATTCCTTAAATAGCGATTTCTGCTTTTGGGTTGATGCATTGGGATTGGGTATTTTTAACTTAATACCGGGAGCTATTAGCGAATCGGTATTTTACCGACTGGATTTTGGGTTGATGCATGAGGCTGATTATGTATTATATATCTATATTTAGATATTCATTAGTTCTGCTTAACAAATGTACATATTACTGATAGTTACATTATTCTGTTTTTAACATGTATATAAGTGACTGCATAAATAAGTAAATCTTTTTATCATAACTATGGTGATGAATCTCCGGGGGCGGGTAAGCTCCCGTGGCTTTCATACATACAGCATATGACAGCTAGTTTGGGACGGGGTGATCTCTGGGGTGACCCGGAGCTCGCCTGCTCCTCACTTTCAAGGAAATCATTAAAGGTCCACTACGGGGAGTTCAATCTAGCACAGCTCCACCGCAGCCCCCTAATAGGCAAGTTGACCTCAGCTTTTGTAGAAATTAAAGATAGATATAGCTTTGAACCAGCCTTGGATGATATCAAGCCGGCAGCTGCAAGAAAGCTGTTTCTTCAATTCAGGTATGGGTCCCTGCCTCTTCGCTCTCTTACACACAAATGGGGGGGTCTGCAAGCTTTGAAATGCCCGGCATGCGAATGCCCCGCGGAGACAGTCCTTCACGTGTTTTTTAGTTGCCCCGTATATCATAAGGCAAGAATGAGCTGGTTAGTACCGATTTGCAGAAACTTGGGAACCAGGAGTTGCTCTGAGGCCTTCAGGATTCTGAAACATGACTGTAGCACCCCAATAGTATACTCAGTAGCAGGATTCCTTTTTTCCATGTGGTGTACCCGCAGAGCACTTTTAAAATTATCTTAAATAGTACAGACCATGGCTCTGCACAAAGGAAATGGGGTTTCTTCCCAAGGATCCCCCTATATTATTGGCAATCTGTAAAAAGTACGCATCCATGGACCCGTTCGGCACCTAGGCCCTATTGTCTAATGACTAGCTGTACCTGAGTTACGTATTCAGTGTTTGGTATCACGCCTCTGGAGAAACTGACCTTTTAATCAATCATTTGTTTTAACTATTTATTTACTATGCATTATGCACTTTTTTTTTTGATTTCAAAAGAATTTATTATTTTAAAGGAGCAGAAGAAACATAAAATATAAGCAAAAGTGATACAAATGATATCAGCTAGAACACACATATGGTATAATCTGTAAATATCAGAAAAATAAGTTAATTAGAGAAACAGCAATTGATAACCGGAAGAAGTAATTATCAAAAGTATCACAATCAGATTTTAATTTAGGGATGAAAGGAAAGAAAAGAAGAAAGCAAAGATGGAAAAAATAGGGTAAAGCTGAAAAAAGACAAGACGAAGTGAAAGGAGAGAAAAGGATTTCCAAAGGATTCACCCAACACCCAAGACATCATTAACCAGACAAATCAAAAGGATATTGTTCCACCAACCCCTCTGAGGCCATTTCCATGTACGTATCTAGAACCTTCCACACACCATTAGATATAGAAGGAGAGAGATGAGCGTGATCAACTGAAGTATGAGCACTTCGTAGGAAGGAAACCCAAGCCCACAAAGTATGGTAAGAAACTGAAGAGAAAGATTTCCACTCCATGAGAATTACTTTGACTGCAATAGTTAGTAAAATATCCAACAGTTGTAACTCCATGGAATCCAAAGGCAAAGGGACCGAGGCTGCCAACGGGCCTAAAAGAATTAATGGGAAAGAAAGTTGAAACTTGATATTAAAGATATTCATGAGGTGTTTGTGAATTAAACCCCAAAAGGGTTGGAGAAGAGAACAATCAAAAAACATATGCTGAAAGTCGCCTGGTGCAAGATCACAGCTCCAACACCGATTGTCTTCTTTGAGATTTAACGAAAATAAACGAGTGGGAGTCCAGTGAAGAAGATTAATAGAGAAAAACTTAGATTGCATTAATGAGGGGGCGATTTTGTTACGAAGAGAAAGTTTACCAATATCTTGCCATGTGTCTGAAGAGATATGATCGGTAACACTATGATCGAAATGATGTAGCCATTTTTGCTGTGCGACAGTCTGGGAAGGAAGTGTAGAAGACGACAAAAATTTATAAATCCTAGATGCTACATGACCAGACCTAATCCATAGTTGAAAAAGCGTAATCATAGGGAGGATGGATGAAGGCGTACTTTAGCAAGTGCTACCTTTATCTTAAGAAAGGTATAAAAGTCTAGATTGGATAAAGAAAATTGTTGAGCCAGGGACGAGAAAGGGAGAGGATCATTGTTGGAATCATAAAGATGTTTAACAAGTGAGATACCTTTCCCAGTCCAGTAAGACATCAAGTCTGGATCAATATTAATTTTAATTTTGGAATTCCGCCAAATAGATGACCATCTAGTTTTATGCAGTGGAATCGCCACTCTCTTATCCACCTTGCGAACCGCAGCAATAGTGTCTAAAATAATAGATCTAGAGAATGGAATAGAAAGGGTATTCGAGGTTAAAAAAGATACAGTCGGAAGAGGGGAGGCCAATTCCTGTTCTATTAGCAACCAAGCTGGAACGTGAATAGAAGGAGAGGAAAACCAGAGCGCACCCTGAGAAGCCAAAAAAGCAGATTGATATTTCCCCCAATCAGGAAGATTACAACCTCCCATATCATAGGATTTCCGCAAGAATTTATAGGAAATTCTAGCCCTTTTGTTATTCCATAAAAATTTGGAAGTCAATAGATCCAGGTCGTGAAAAAATGCATCCGAGAGCTTTACCGGAAGCATAGAAGAAATAAAAAATTAACAATGGGTGTTATCATCATTTTAAGAGTTTGGAGTCGGCCCCACCAAGAAATATGCTTCGGAGACCAGTTTTCTAAAAGACTTTGCACCTTAAGAATAGTTTGAGATTCGTTATAAGTAACCGTAGCATAAAGGGTGGAGCAAAAATAAATACCCAGATATTTTAGTTGCTTAGATTGCCATTTAAAGCCCGCCGAACCCATGTGAGAAGAGAAACAGTAAGCATTTAGGGGAAACATCTCTGTCTTATCCTTGTTCAGGGTATATCCTGACACCTTTGAGAAAATAGAAATCGTATCAGAAATAGCAGGGATGGCCAGTGCAATATCATCCGAGAAAATGAGAACATCATCAGCATAAGCAGCTGTTTTTATCTGATGAGAACCAAAAGAGAACCCCTTAATATCTGGATGTACGTCAATCATTCTGAGAAGAGGATCAATGGACAACAAAAATAAAAGAGGAGACAAAGGACACCCTTGTCTAGTACCCTGCCGAAGGTTAAAAAAGGACGACGTAGCTCCATTCACTCTTATGTTAGCTCTAGGTCGGGAGTAAAGAGACATAACCATACGAATAAAAGACTCACCAAGGTTATGTGCACATAAAACAGCACGTAAAAAAGCCCAAGAGACCTTATCAAAGGCCTTTTCAGCATCAAGGGCCAAGGCCGCCGCCGGAAGGTTAGATCGCTTGGCGGAACCGAGAATATGACAAAAAGTACGGATCTTATCACGTGCAAGACGCCCCTTTACAAAACCTGTTTGGGAAGGATGAACCAATTGAGGAATAAAGGACTCTAAACGTTTAGCCAAAATTTTAGCAAAAATCTTAGCTTCCATGTTAAGAAGGGAAATAGGACGAAAATTCTTGGGGTCTGAATGATCTTTCCCTTCTTTGGGGATTACTACAATAGTAGCATCAGCAGCGGAACCAGACACCGAACTATCTTTAATAAAAGCATCAAAGACGGATTGAAGTTTCGGAACAATCACGGAAATAAAGGTTTTATAAAACAAAATAGGATATCCATCAGGACCAGGAGCCTTACCGGAACGAGTAGCCTTAATCGCAGAAATGATTTCATCAGAGATAATCGGACCATTCAATGAGTTATTATCTTCCTCCGATATAACTTTCAAAGGAACTGACTTCAAGAACTCCTGGCATTGTTCAAAAGAAGCTTGAGTAGAAGGGGTATATAACTTATTATAGAAATCGCGAAAGACCTCGAGAATTTCCTCAGTTTGAAATTTTTTCTTACCAAGCTGGTCAGTAATAGAAGAGATTTGGGAAGATTTACAAGAAGATTCCTGGAACTTTAATGTAGCTGCAAGAATCTTGCCCGCACGATTTTTTAACAGCAACTTCTTCGATTTCTGAGCCTGAAGACCAATATGAGCTCTCTTAGTGACTATGGTATTGTACGTATATTTTAAATTCTTAATAGATTGGAGGCAGGACTTATCCTGAGAATGACGAAAAAGGGATTCCTGACGTTTAATCTCATCTGCTAAATCCGTGAGCTCCTTTTTAATGGCTGCGTTTCTCCTTGACATACACTTAATGACCTGCCCACGGAAAGTACATTTAAAAGAGTCCCAGAGAACAACAGGGGAGCTGACTGAACCAACATTCTCAAGAAAAAAAGTCTCAATATCCTTGGAGAACTCTCGAACCTGGGAATCATCATGTAAAACCTCCATGTTTAATCTCCACGAACGAGATCTTGCCCTAGGGGCAAAAGACATAAGTGTGAGAGTCACCGCGGCATGGTCTGAAACCAAAATAGGATGAATAAGCGGAGAAGAAGAAGATTGAACAAGAGAGGAATGAACCAAAAGATAATCAATGCGTGAAAAGGACGAATGAGGGGAAGAAAAAAAGGAGAAGTCACTGCCAGTGGGATTATGAAGACGCCAGACATCCTGAAGATGGATCAGGGAACACATATTAATCAGTTGTTTATGCGCTTGAGGGGGACGAAAGTTAAAGGCAGAGTTTCTATCCAAGATAGGATCCATTGGTAAATTAAAGTCTCCACCTACAATAAGATTGCCAGAATGAGGTGTGTCATTTAGCTTTTTAGTGATTGTTTTCCAAAAGACGGGTCATCCTTGTTAGGGGCATAGATATTCATGACAAATAGATCGGCATTCCCATCGGACACCTTAGACAGTAGCCACCGACCCTCTGCATCCTGTTCAGAGGAGACGATAGACAATCCAGAATTTTTAGAAACTAAAGTAATTACCCCATTTCTTTTACCAGAGGCATCTGAACAAGCAACATCAGAGACCCATTCTTTCTTCAGAAATAACGCCTCCTTGGCAGAGACCTTTGTCTCTTGAAAAAGGACTAGATCCGAAGAAAGAGATTTGCAGTAGTCTAAAATCTTAGACCTTTTAACTGGGTGATTTAACCCTTTAACATTAAGGGAGAGTATATTCAATCCAGACATAGAGCCATTAACAGGAGAAAAAGATATTTCATATATGATATATGAACTACAACATCCAAGAGACCACGCCACCAGACACTAGAAACCAACACGAAACAGGGAGAATCCAAAGAGGAAATCCAAAGAGAAAGGAAGAGAGAAAAGGAGAAAGAAAGCAAGAAAATAAACAGAAAGAGAGAGAGAAGGGCCCATAAGGCAGGTCTGAAAAAGACCAAATTCATACAAGGGGGAGCATGGGAAAATGAGCAAGGGGACCAACCAGAGGAATATAAAACATCAGCATAAATAGCCCCAAAACAGTACATAATTGATTAATTATAGCATTCTGGAAACTGAACAACTTGAAAGTCTATAAAGGCAACACGTTTAACCAAATTGATAAATAGGTAACAGTTAAAATAGATCATAACAATCAGGAAAGGCAGAAAGAAGAGAAAAGACAAATGCAATCAATAAGAGCTGATGAAAAATGAGCTAAAAGCTAATATTACTATTAGGTAGAGCGAGACCGAAAATCATCCTGAAGAGCAACAGAAAAAGAATAAAGAGAAAAGAAAATTCATTCCAAAGCAGACTATATGGTACATTGTGGGGGAAACATAATAGAGAGAACAGCATGTAGTAACAGCTCAATATAACAATCAATGAAGCCTTATGGCAGATAAATAAGAAAAATTAATACTATATATAAATATGTAAAACCTATAGAAATCTTATATATGGCTGTCCACAAATAGGTAGAACCGGATACACTCAATTTAACTAAAAGAGGTGAGGATATCATAATTATATGAACATGTAAGTAAAGAGACATAAGACTATCAATTACAAAACAACTATAGAAATTCGACCTAGTCGAAAAAGATAATTAATAATACGAAATAAACAAATCAATCAATGATATAGCAGTGAAATGGATATAACCACTAACTAAATAGAAGAAACATATTAACTCTAATTTCAGCAATACATAAACATCTAATAAGCATCTATGACTCAAATATGTACCCAAACTATACAACAATACATTAAAAAAAACAATGGTATACTTCCATAAATATGAAACAACAAAAGACAACCATCAAGCAGAAAGACCAAAAACAAAGAGAAAAAGAAAACCAAGTCTCACATCAAAAGTTGACGAAAAGAAAGAAGTCATACACCGGGATAAGAAACAGACCAGGACCTAATATGTCAAAAGACAAACTGGGAAGGAAAAGAGTAATAAGGACGACACGCGAGCAGGAATGAAATCAAACCATCAAGAGACGCAACCACGAAATACAGGAAGATTCATACAATAAAACTAACGACAACAAAGACCACTACACCATAACGATAGGAAGGGAGCACCAGAAGACGACAAAAACACACCAAACCCAATGGACACTAAGACCACCACGCAGATCTAAAAGCAACTAAACTTAATAGATCTGACAAAGAAGAAAACACATTGCAGTATGTATAACCGCATCAGGTGCCAGAAGAACCAGGAACATGCGAGGCCTCCAATTGAAGATCCATCTGTAGCTCCATCTGATTATCCAAAAACGAGGCCAAGTCAGCAGGTTCATCAAAGATTCTGGAGCGACCTTTGAAAGTAATGCGTAATTTTGAAGGGCCAGCAAAAGAAAAGGGTATATTCATCTCAGATAGATGCTTCCGGAGATTAAGAAAGCCCTTCCTCATTACCGTGTCTCTGGCAAAGTCTTGAGAAATTGAAATGCGATGACCATTCCAAGAGACAACTCTAACCTTCCGCATATGAGCCAGAATTTGTTCTGTGTGCTGATGGCGCAGTGGCTTAAAAATTATCGCTCTAGGTTGAGTAGCAGACTTAGGGCGAAGGGTAGGGATACGGTGTGCACGTTCCAGCTCAAAATCTCTTTGGAAAGAAATTTGTAACGTAGAGGGAATCCATTGATAGAGGAAATCAATCAAAGAAGATGCATCTTTCTCAACATCTTCCGGAAGACCAAAAATGCGCAAATTAGATCTTCGGTTACGATCTTCTTGCTCAGTGAGGTCTTTCCGCAAGGCCGCCATTGAGCGCTCTAACTGGCAAAGAGATCTAGAGTGCTTTTGCATGGAATCCTCTGCGCCACTAATACGTGCTTCTGTGTCTGAAACACGAAGGGAAAGGGCCTTGAAATCATTCCTGATGGCTAACACCTCCACTTGCAGTAAGTCTGTGTTAGTCTTGGTAGACTGCGCAATTTCATGGACCTCATTAAGGCGCGTCAAGATAGTCTCAAGAGTGGAGTTAGGGTCCTTTTGAACAGACTCAGGTGTAGGGGAGACCTGTTTGGACCTCTTAAGGGACGCTTTAGAATCCTTTGCGTCTTTAGCATTTGGTGACGGGCCCATATTCGCAGCCATAGAGCACACCACCTCAGCAGGAGCAAAATACTTCAGAAAGGTTAAAGAAAGGTAATGCCAGAGGATGTATAAAAACTCAATGTGTAATAAGGAAAAGAGCACAAAATGGAGAGTGCACCTTCAGCAAAAAGAACAGGACGGTAAAAATTGCGGGCTTACAAGGTCAAGGAAATGAACCACCTCACAAAAATATCATGCCCTGCAGATATCAAGAGGACTCCTTCCGACATCCAAAAACAGCTAAGAAGCAGGGAAACATAGATCAAAGAAGCCCCATATAAAGGCATTGGCGGTATTCTGAAGATAAAAAAACCAAAAATAAGTTCACAAACGAAAGTAATGCAGCAGAAGGGAAGAAAAAATCAAATTAGCCTTATAAAGTGTAAGAAAACGTCACCAGCTCTTGTTTGTCATCATTTCTGACCAGTCCGTAGCAGTAGCGTCGTCGTACTGAGGAGAAAAACAACTTCGCCAGTGAGGAATAAAAATGGCGGCCGCTCGTGAAAACACCGAGCGCTACCAACCGACGTCCTGAATGTGGTCACCGGCAGCCCCAAAGTGCAGGAAACTTCCTCAAAACACACTCGGCTGCATCGTAAACATGATGCCAACTGCTGGAGTGTACAGGGCCGTCCGCAGCGGCAGCAAAACCTCCGTCGGCCGTTGCTCAGCGCAGAGCTCAAGCGCAAGCCGCCATCTCGCAGCGGCGCGCAAGCCACGCCCCCTGCATTATGCACTTTTAAATGCTAGTACTGTTTTTCGCCCTGATTAATTTATTGTCATACTAGACGTGATTATTTCCTGGTGAAATAACCCGAAATGAGGGCACCTTAGAATTATATCAGGCAATACTTTTTTTACAAATATATGCCACATACAATGTCCATACACTGTTTTAATTAAATCCTTTCTATGTAGTATCTGAGACTAAGTTGTAGGATAAATTGATCTTTTAAATTATTTATTCATTTCGCACTATGCACTTTCAAATGTGAGCACTGCCTCCTGTCTTGACCAATCCACTGCCATACCCGTAGCGATCAATTTATCTGGTGAAGTAAACTGATTAGAGGACATCCTAAAACTGTGTTAGGCAATCTCTATCGACTAATATGTGTGCCAAGTTATGCCTACTCTTGTTGTCTTTTATTTTAACGTCTTTTTTTTTTTTTAAATTGAAAAAATGTGTATGCATTGTCATTTGCACTTTTAAGGTCATACTGGCCGAAATAAAGTTTTTATTGAATTGAATTGAAAAATTTAATTGAACATAACTATTTATCTACACTTGCTTCACTCTTGATCTACAAAAATTTTATATAAATAAATAAAACTAAGTTAAAGTACGACAACACTTGAAATCCAGAGTTTATTCAAAGCATCTTTAATCTACATAATCCACCTTCCTTTATGCATCTAAATACCTTCCATGGACTTATGGATCTATATCTTTATTACTTTTGGATCTATATATTTATTCCTTTTACTTATTTATTTCCTTTCCTCTAATTCAGCATTTCCAACGCGCTGCCCTATTTCTCACCCAATACCTCTATCAATATATCCATTACCTCCACTTTCTCATTCATTCCAAACCCTTTACCACTACTATGATCCTCAAAATAACCCTTTCGAGACTCTTCCCTACTCCACCCCTCCTTACATCATCTCATACCTTTTACTATTCTGATCCCCAAAACAAACCTTTCTAAACCCTCCCTCTGACTCTTCCCCCTCCACCTCCCTTTTGCTCATCCCCCTTCACCCCCCTTTTACTCATCCCAAGCCTCTTCCTCCTGGTATGAGCTCCAAAACAAACAAAAACAATTCTAAATCCTTCCCCTCTATCCCTCCAGTATCCTTCTCAATCCCAGAAACTGACTAACACATCCACTGCTCAAATTACTTTCATATTTTCACTATACTAATTCACCACTAATCCTTTATGGGTTCCGGAGTAGCGTGCTAATTGCCGAAAAAGCACTTTGACGCCTCGTCAGAGGTAGGAAGAGCTATATAAATGCAAACCTTTTCCCTCTTCTACCCCTCCACTATGCTTTTCAATCCAAATAACAGACTAACATATCCACCGCTCAAACTACTTTCATATTTTCACTATATTAATTCACCACTTATCCTTTATGGGTTCCGGAGTAGCGTGCTACTAGCTGAAAAAGCACTTCGACGCCTCGTCAGGGGTAGTAAGCACTATATAAATGCAATTACAATATAATATACATGCATGCCTGTATACCAACATACACACATACATAAATGCAGACATGCATATATACATACATACCCACATATATTCAAGCCACATACATACAACCAAGAATATACACATGCATATATATATATATACGCAGACATACATACTAGCAACATATATACAATCAAGGATATACACATGCATATATATATATATACACGCAGACATACATACTAGCAAAATATATACAATCAAGCATAGGCACATGCACACATTTATGCATACATACATATTTACATACATACATAACTATATACATACATACACAGGTAAACAGGCCTTCTTAAGATGCTCCTCTGAAGCTGGTGCACACGTGTAGTTGGGTAGATCTTGTGTTTCTCATCACTACAGACACAACCACATACACTCGTCACCACCACACTTTCAGAGCTGAATGGTCGTTGTGCATCATATACATATATGCATACATGACTACTTGGGGAAATGGCGATTTCTAACCTCATTACAATGTTCTGTTGAAGATTCTAACCATATCCTGATATGTATTTGGAGTTCATGGGGCATATTTAGGAAATAATCATGCAACGCACCAATCCACCTTGTTGCGCTGCGTGATAGGGAAATGGCAAGAATGCGCTGTATTTGACACAATATAGCGCTGTCCTCTCTTTTACCAGCGCTAGCACAATGTTCTGCCTAGCGCCAGCGCAGGCGCCCTTGCGTCATGGTGCAAGGTGGCTGCGTTGTAAGCAGGGTTGTTTTGGTGCAGGAACGGACACCGTCCTGCACAAGAACAATCCTGAGAGGCATTCTCCTCATTCTATGTGTGCTGAGAACAGATATCAGGTGCAAATAACTCTCTCTCTGCTGCTTTTCAGGTCTGATCTTGTTCACGGTGGACAATCCGGGGGTCATCAGGGCGGCCTCGCCCCCAGCTGCTTACGGCGATGATTTCACATCCAGAACTCGTGTTCTGGGGACGCTGGGCGGTGTAAACCATGTGTTCTTCAGCCCAGGGGGTCTTCTGTATATCGTGAGAGGTTCTGAGCTATATAGCGGTCCCAAGCCTTCAGATCCATCCAGGTACTGGTTCCAAGGTCCTGGAAGGCGCGTAGGTAGAGCAGGCTGGGATGCATTCAATCGCTTTTTCTTTAACCCCAATGGAGATCTTTATGCCGTCACTCATCAGGGTGAGCTTTACGCAGGCCACCCGCCGACCAATGAAAACCAGGTTTGGAAGGACGCACTAGGTAGAAAAGTTGGTAATGGCGGATGGAGTGGATTTCACGCCCTCTTCTTCAACCCCCAAGGGATCCTGCACGCAGTGACTGCTGATGATAGATTTGTAAAAGGATATCCTCCAACGAATGCAAATGACAACTGGATTGCAAGAAGCCAGGCCATCGGAGCAGGTGGATGGATCAATTTAAGCCGATTTATGTCCTTTACTCCTGATGGCAACCTTTGGTGTGTCTCCAAGTCAGAGGGGAAGATCTACAGGGCCTCTCCGCCAACCTGGGGCGACAACTGGCTTGGAAGAGCCCAAAATCTGGGTGTGCACTACTTCTTTAAATTCATGGCCTTCACAACGTGGTGATGAAGAGAAGAGACCAACACCCTTGTCTACGTACGTATGACGTCATGTTCTCCTCTAATACTTTTCACAAAAGCTCTTAGTTGAACTTTGCCTTTGAGTTATTCACTCTTCTTTCCTACAGGGAGTTTTGAAAATGCACGGATGCTAATTGGGCGAGGATGTGGTCTGACGGCTAGAGCTGCCGACTTTGGTGCTGGACACCAGGGTTCGAGCCTCGGGGTCGCGTCCACATCCTGTGATTCTGGGCAAATCACTCCATCTCCCCGTTCCTGAATGTGTAATGTAAATACGGTGCTCATGTACAGCGCTCCAATACCTTCGGGTCGAGTTCGCGCTATATAAATATGCAAAAAATGTCAGTGTAGCCAACACACTCCATCCATCTTCGGTTCTCCAACATCACCGTTTCCTCCTAATGAGTAACAAGTCTCGCTTTTTACAAGCACCCCTTCGCACATTAATGGCAGCTGATTGGGGAATAGGTTGAGATGTTGGCAGGGGTGCCAGACCTTGGGTGACAGTTTCTCTTACAAGACAGGAGCAGTATGTAATTAAAACAGCACAGTCTTTTGATTTTCAGAAATAAAACACCAAAGCGGGGTTTACTTTATAACACTAGACAAAGATGTCCTAGATGAGTTGGGGGTATCCTAGTCTGCGACCACTAAGTCTTGAATTACGGACATTCGATGACCTATCAAGGGTGGGAGCCCCTCCCTAAGTGACTAATGCAACAAGAACGATTGGTGGACCGAATGTTGAACAATGTCAGCATCCTGGGACCAGTTTTGGGGTTTCACCCCTCAACAGCCAGGATAGCTTGACTCCAGTGGCATGGAGAACACGGACCCACGTCTGGGCATCCTCGTCCCACTCGGGGTGACAAATGCAAAAACAACAGTTGATGGACAGAATGCAGAACAATGTCATACATTCACCCCAGTACAGAGATCTGGGCCTAAATCCATTGTTTTTTTGCTTACCATGCCATTCCAGTTTGAACCCAGCCATATGCAAATCAGTCTTGATCCTGTGCCCCATGGGAACAGTCCAGCCCGAACTGCCAGGCCAGGTCCTCCCTGGACTGGAAACAAGCATCCTAGGACCGGTTTCGGGGTTTCACTCCTCTTCAGCCAGGATAGCTTGATTCCAGTGGCATGGAGAGCACAGGACTCACGTCTGAGCATACCCATCCCGCACAGGATGACAAATGCAAAAACAACAATTGATGGACAGAATGCAGAACAATGTCAAACATTCACCCCCGTACAGAGATGAAGGTTTGCATTGTTAAGCATTCCATCCATCATTTGTTCCTTTTGCTTTTGTCGCCCTAAGTGGGAAGGGTATGTACAGACGTGGGTCCCGTGCTAACTGTGCCACTTGATTCAAGCTAGCCTAGCTGAGGCCCCAAAACAAGTCCCAGGATGCTTGTTTCCAGTCCAGGGTGGACCTTGCTTCGCAGGTTGGGCTGGACTGTTCCCATGAGGCACAGGGTCAAGACTGATTTGCATATGGCTAGGTTCAAACTGGAATGGCATGGTGAGCAAAAGAACGATGGATTAAACCCAGATCCCTGTGACTGGGGGTGGTTGTTGGCATTGCTCAGGATTCCGTCTATCATTTGTTCCTTTTGCTTTTGTCTCCCTAAGTGAGGCGGCCTGTAACATGCTGTGGAGGAGCCGGTCTTCCAGGCGCTAGAAAACTAGCACATGATTTCCAACAACTGAGCCAGCTAAGGCTGCGCTGCCAGAAACTGAGCAACCTTCAAGGTGAAGTAACCATGAGTGGGGCTTTCCGTTACCACCCCACTGCAAATAAAGCCCTTTTTATTGAGTAGAACCATCTAACTAAATATTAGGTGCAGGTGCTCAAATTAGTTTAGGAGGCCCCACCCACGTTCCCAGCTCCGCCCACTTCCTTCAGAGGCTCCACCCACTTCATTTATTGGTCCCACCCACATCCACAAGCCAATTGCTCTTTTAAAATTTTCAAAACTCAAGGCCCTCCTTCTCGAGGCTAGGTGATATCCATTTCTGATGGTAACAAACATAGCAGTCGAATTTGGGATGACAAGTAATGCAGCAAGTTCTGAATTCCCAATGCCTTCTACTCTGGTATCCCACAAGTTTAAATTTGGCGAAATGTTCAATTCGGAAACTGCGGAAAAATAAGGAATTAGCCTGGCAATTGGTTGTGGTTACTGATTCCTGCAGTAAGTCCCTCAATTTGTAAGGGCACTGTCGGGATCCCAGTGCGGGACATTGTGATATTCCTGCATCCAGGAAATACTGATATCAATGGTATCCAGCTCAAACCCCATTCATTACTATGAGCACCAAAAGTGCTGTTTCCTATGAAAAGAAAAAATATGGAGGAAAGGTCTACATAAATGTATGGAGTAGTGCACATTTTTACTAATACATTGCATTTGCAAAACGCCTAATATCCACAAGGCTTATCTGTCTTAGCAAACCTCTGCTTCCCCGAGTCACAGAAATTTATTAATTCTAGCTTTGCACATACGATTTATCGACAATTCCATATTTTTGGAGTTACAAAATTACAGACAAACCTTTCTGGCAAGTTTACTCATTATGCATAACAAGAGTAACCATAAGGCAATAACAAGTCAAAGTCGGGCAGAAGACTGAATCTTTTGCAAATTACACTCATTTTTGCTTTTTCTTCTTATGCAAAATAATCTCCCATGTAGATTAAAGGCTTCTTCTATACATTCTGAAAATCGGAAGGGGATTGATTCTTTCACAAACCCAATTTGCAAACTATGTCAGCATTCTTTTTATATCAGTAAATACATAAATTAGAAATGATCGCAGATAATGGAAAGCATTTTGGCTTTGCCGTTATTCACCCCATTCCAAAATGACATTCCAGTTGCCTTATTGTGAAAACACTTTTATTTCCACTTTTATTTCCACTCCAATGCAAAGCAACAGAGGAAAATCCACCCACAGGGTGGATCTTTTCCAGGTCATTCGTAGGTTTAGGGTGTGAAAAATCCTAAAATTAAGCTTCTGTAAATAAGGATGTTGAAAAATGATTCTGTAATCCAACGTTTTGCAGCTGCAATTTTTGGGGGGATTTAGTACCATTGGGCCCGATTCACAGAACTGACTTAAGACAAAATCATAAACTTACTACCATTTTCGTATTCACAGAAGGCACTTACTTACTTCGGTATTCACAGAAGTTAGGAGTCCTAACTTTAGGACTCCTAAATGCCTTCTGTGAATACCGAAAGTCTTAAAGTTAGGAGTCCTAACTTTACTACTACTAAACTGAGAAAAATCCTAATTTTAAGGCTTTCGGTATTCACAGAAGGCATTTAGTAGTCCTAAAGTTAGGAGTTCTAACTTTACTACTACCAAATTGAGAAAAATCCTAATTTTAAGACTTTCGGTATTCACAGAAGGCATTTAGGAGTCCTAAAGTTAGGTGTCCTAACTATACTACTACTAAACTGAGAAAAATCCTAATTTTAAGGCTTTCGGTATTCACAGAAGACATTTAGGAGTCCTAAAGTTAGGACTCCTAACTTTTGTGAATACCGAAATGAGTAAGTGCCTTCTGTGAATACCAAAATGAGTAAGTGCCTTCTGTGAATACCAAAATGGTAGCAAGTTTAGGATTTTGTCTTAAGTTAGTTCTGTGAATCGGGCCCCAAGTGACTGGGCTGAGACCAGTATCAGTCTCTGACCAGGAACACTGCTCAGTACAATATTCCAGCAGTGCTAAGTATCCAGTCAGTACGGGTGACTTTTCTAAAAATGGTTTCATGCTTACTTGGTTTTCTAAATCTTTACATAGAAAAATCCCTTTGTTAGAGTTCCGCTATATATCTCTTACCAGGTTCTTGATAGTAATTTAATGTTTGTGATGTTTCCTAATCACATTGTTTCTCTGCAGGTTTTGCATTGATATTTCCCCCTTATCTCAAATGTAAGGTTATTATCTACTTATGATGTCTTTTAAATTCCAAGGGTCATACAATTCATTCCGAACAAGTCAAGCAATAACCTGCACACTCTACCTACGCAAGTGGAGTCGGAAATTTGCAAAGATGCTAAAGTTTAAAAAAGCAAATGGAAAATCCTGCAGAGTATTTACGGGAGAATTCTAGTTTTTTGCCCCTTAAAAAAAATGACTACCTCCTCTGAACTCTTCAGTTTGTCACTACACTATTACAGAACCATGCCAGACAGAAATCATCATTTCGTGTAGACAAAGATTTTGGGAGGCTTAGTGCGAGCAGGATGCAATCTGCTTTAACATGTTATTTCACTAAAAAACAAACTGACCGAGACTGAGTGCAGAGCAGCACGTGCACTATGAGACTCAAACGCAGCCTGCCCTCTGGCAACCATCGTCCGCTTTTACAAGGCAATAAATATGAAGGGCAGGCCGAGCCCTCAGCACAGGAGACCAGAGATTAAAAGAACGTGCCTAAATTCCGGAAAGTTATTTATTTTTGGTTAGTGCAGCTCTTTTGCTTTAATGAAGCAAGTACATTCAATATACAAAAACAAAAATGATACCTGTATTGATTGTGGGTGCCGGCGCTCATATATATTCAGCAATTCTAAAACGTTTATTGGCACTTTGGAAGTCCTGCACACTTCCAGCCTGGCGGGCCCCAGCTCAGCCAAGAGCCCGCCCTCAGCCATTCTTCAAAGCAAATCAAACAACATTCTTTGAAAGCAGGCGTGATCTGCACACGACTTGACATCACTAACATGATGAGGACGCTCTTCAAGAATGCCTGGAAAAGGGTGGGACTTCCTCTGAGACATACTAGGCAGCAGCCACAGAAGAGCAGCACAGGAAATTATTTTAATAATTACCGGGTGATGGCTGATCTGCTGGAAGAGAAAAATCGGAAAGACCTGGCCCGGTAAAATAAGTGCCGGTGCTGAGCACCGGAAAGCTCCGGCACAAATTAAGCACTGGCCACGAGCAACAATTCATTACACATAGGGGTCCACCAGGGCCTTCTGGCACATGCCTAGTTCTGTGAAGCACGGGGAGGTCATGCGGTCTCTTGACCTGCTCCCGAATCTTCTCATAAATGTCTATTTGTCCTAGTCAATTCCTTTCTCTCCTATAAACAGAAAATATCTTACCTCAGCACTCTCAAAGTTTAACTTTCTATATTTTATGGCAGTAAGCCTAAAAGATAGATCCAATACTTAATGTGACTACTCACAGGAAAAACAAGTCTGGAAGCATACATTCAACAAAGATCTGTTTTATGTTAATTGACCAAATACACCGTGTTTCACTAGAAATAAGAGATCATGTCTAGGACAGTAATGTAGTTTAAGCTAGCACAGTCCTGATGGTTATTATGAACAACAGAGGTACAGTTGGGGAGGAGGAGCCTAGCGCGCAACCAAGATGGCCGCGTAGGTGCGAGGCTCCCGAGGACCTCCGCGACCTCCTATGACTATCCTGAACATATCCTGATCCAGATGAGGGGACTGTGTTGGTGAGCCTGAGCTGAGGTGGCACCCGTTTTCCGCTTCCAAATCGGACCTCGGACACCGGCTTTAGCACCGATTGAGGTTTGCGGCCTTCTCCTAGCCGAACCCCGGATTTGCGCTGTGGGGCGATCCAGTGACAAAGTGAACAACAGCGGCGGGCAGGGCTTGGTGACTCGCGTACCCCGCACTTTCACTTTCGCTTTCGCACCCCCCTTGCTGTCTCTGCGAGGTTGGGTCGCGGGGCATTGTGTGTTGGTGTGGCCTCGCCGGGGGACCCTGCCTGCCCGCCGGCTGTGATCCGCCCCACAGATCTGGGGTGGCACCCCCCCGGAGCCCGTGGACCGGCTTGCCTGCCCTTCACGACGTGGCTGGTGCGACCGGGAGACTGGGACCATGGCCACGAAACAAGATGGTGACCGGGCAAAGATAAAATCGACCCGGCGTGGCGCAGCCCATCAGTCCAACAGCATGGATCGATATACCCTCCAGAAGGGATCTCCCGAGGTGCCACGCAGGTCCCCTGAGGGCCCTACTGATGCCCCCGATCTGCCCACGGATCTGACTCTGCGGGATGTCATGGGCGCCATCGCCGAGATGAAGGCCTCGGTGGGCCAGCGTTTTGATACACTGGCGCAGAAGATCGACTCGGTCCTCGTGGATGTTGGCCTGGTAAGGGCCGATCTCTCCAAGACCAACGACCGAGTCGATTCTTTGGCCCACACCGCATCGGGCCTTACGACAGATGTGGCGGCCCTACAAACGGAGGTGCGCCGGCTTGCTCGGGCGAGTGCGCTGATGGATCGCCGCCTGGAGGACTCCGAGAGTCGGGCCCGGAGGAACAACATCCGTATCATCGGGGTGCCTGAGGGACGTGAGGAGGCGGCGGCGGACCTTTTTGTGGAAGACCTGATTGTTACCCATCTCCAGCCACGGGGGCTGAGTAAATTCTTTGCTGTGGAGAGGGCCCACAGGGTTCCTGGGGGAAGGCCTAAGGTCGGAGCCACTCCGAGACCTCTCATTGCCCGGATTTTTAATTTTCGGGACAGAGACGCTATCCTGCAATCCTCCAGACTACAGGGACCGATTAGACTTGACAATATGGACATTAATTTTTATCCTGATTTCACCCCAGCGGTCCAGAAGCAGAGACTGAGCTTCCTCGGTGTCAAACGTCGTCTTCGGGACCTAAACCTCAAATACGCCATGCTTTTCCCAGCTAAGCTGCGAGTGGAGGTGGATGGTCGCACGCACTTTTTTGATCGTCCCGAAGCGGCCGGGGACTGGCTGGATACTCTGTCTGGGGATCGGGATCGGGGTGGCGTGGGGGGAGCGGCGGGGGGGAGAGGGCTCGCCGGATCAGGACTGAGGGACTAATATTAGGCCTCGCTCGGGACTAAAATGATGCCACTTTTGACCATACTTCTGTTCGCTTAATTTCCCCTCCTATGGAGGTTGTGTGGCGTCTCTTGGGGGTTCTCCCTCCTCCTCTGGGGGTCTAGTTAGTTTAACTATCTATGGGGCGACAGGCACACTGCACGTTGGGGGGGCTGTTTGGGCTCATGCAGGGGTGCAGGGAGGGGGGAGTTCTGTTGGGGTGGGTGGGCAGGGATGGGGTGTTGTTCGTTATTATCACAAGGCAAACCTTTTTTTGTGTTGGTTCTAATGTGCTCTCGGGGGGACGAATGATGGTTCCTGTGTATGATGGGGGAAAGGGAATTAACTTTGTTGTCTTGGAACGTTAATGGACTGGGGGACAGGATCAAACGAGGTGTGGTCCTGCAGTTTCTGAAGCGACTCTCGCCCGATGTAGTCTTTCTGCAGGAGACACACCTTATTGGCAATTCCTTCTGTGCCATGAATCGGCGCGGCTACCGCCTCGTGGCCCACTCGGGCTTCACGTCAGGCTCAAGGGGTGTGGGTATCATGGTAAAGAATTCGCTCCCGTTAGAAATTGATGAGGTGCTCCACGACGATAGGGGACGTTACACTGTCTTGGTGGGGATAATGGAGGGCAAAGTGATTGTCTTTGTGTCAGTGTACGTCCCACCGGGGTTGCAGTCGACCACCTTTGCAGACCTGGGGCGCCTCCTCCTTGGCCTTCCGGGGGGGCTTCTGGTGGTGGGGGGGGATTTCAATGCGGTGGTTTCTGGGACTGTGGATCGTCACCCCCCTAGGGACCTCCCCCGGGCACAGGCGTGGCTATCCGGCCTCTTGGATACACTGGGATTGGTGGACTGCTGGCGCTTAAAACATCCCACGCAGCTGCAGTACACTTTCCACTCGGGGGCCCATGGTAGTCTCTCACGGCTTGATTATGTCCTTGTCCCGGCGGCGTATGTCGGGAGGGTGGGGGAGGTGCGCCATTTGGCACGGGGTATCTCGGACCACTCTCCGCTCCTGTTACATTTCGATGTCTTTCCGAGGGGTGAGAGCAGGGTGGTCCCAATCAATTCCTGGTACCTGCGCGACCCCACCATTCGCGCTGACTTGATTAAATCCCTCCAGCGCTATTTTGATGAGAATGTGGGGTCAGTGCCTTCGGCTATCTCCCTGTGGGAGGCCTTCAAAAAAGTACTCAGAGGGGAGGCCCTATCCCTTATTTCCCATGCCCGGAGGCGCGAGCGGGAGGAGGTAACCCGGGTGGAGGCTGAAATAGCTGAGTTGGAGGGTAATCTAGAAGATGGGGTGACGGATGCTGCACTACATGTCCTCCAACTCAAACAAGCGGCTTATAGGGCCCTAGTCACGGAGGCGGCCAGGGGCCTTAGTAGAGAGCAACAGGGGCGACTGTATTTTATTTATTTATTTATTTATTTTGACATTTGTAAAGCGCGAAACGAAGGCCCGTGGGCATCTCGGCGCTAAGTAACTGCAATGTTTAGCCAGAAGGGAACTGGGAGGTCAGTGATTAAAAAGCCAGGTTTTGAGATTTTTTCGGAAGGACCAGAGGGACATGCTGGTCTTGATGAAGTGAGGCAGTGTGTTCCACAGTTTTGGAGCAGCCACCAGAAATCTTCTGTCACCCCAGTTAACAGATTTGGTTCGGGGGATCACCAGATCCAGGGAGCTGGAAGAGCGCAGTGCTCTGGATGGACAATAGGGGATAAGGTTCTGAGTGAAGAACGCTGGGACAGCGTTGTGTAAAGCCTTGTATACCAAGCACAAGGTTTTGAACATGATCCTCTTCCTCACCGGAAGCCAATGGAGTTGTTTCATGGTAGGTAGAACCGGATGGAATTTGGGGATTCGCCCTAGGAGCCTGGCGGCCGCGTTCTGTATGGACTGCATTTTTGTTAACACTCTCTCCTGGGCCCCTAGAAACAAAGCGTTACAATAATCTAGGGTGGAAAGCACCAGGGAGCTTACCAGCGTTTTCGCCATGTTTTCAGGTAAGAAGGGCAGAATTTTTTTGATGAGCCTCAGTTTATAAAAGGCTGAAGAGGATATTTGATTGGCGTGTGGTAGGAAATTCAGACGGTTGTCAAACATAACTCCCAGGTTTCTTACTTTATCCACCGGAACTGGGGGCTGGCCCATAGATGACGGCCACCAGCGGGAGGACCACTCCGGAGAGAGATTGCCGAAGATTACAACCTCCGATTTGTCGGAGTTTAACTTCAGACAATTGTGCGACATCCAGTTCCCGATGGCCGACATGCCCTGATTGAACATGTCGGCTTTCTGAAGGCCGTCATTTTTGACGGCTAGGACCAGTTGAGTGTCATCAGCGTATGAAGTAAGGCTCATCCCATGTGCCCTGATGACATTGGCAAGGTCCGACACATAGATGTTAAATAGTGTCGGACTAAGGGATGAGCCTTGGGGAACTCCACAAGGTAGTGACAGAGGGGAGGATTCAAAAGGTCCCACTGTGACGACCTGGGTCCTGTTGGCCAGGAAGGAGGCAAGAAGATTTTTGGCGTTACCTTGGATGCCTATGCTCTCGACACGGTCGACCAAGATGGTATGGTCGACCGTGTCGAAAGCCGCCGACAGGTCTAGTAATATCAAGACGGCGGTACCTCCCGCATCCCGGATAAGTCTGATGTCGTCCGCCGCTTTCACCAAGGCCGTCTCGGTACCGTGGAAGCGACGGAAGCCAAACTGTGATTCATCTAGGCATTTGTTATCCTCGATGAAGGAAGAGAGTTGGGCATTCATGATTTTTTCCACAATTTTTGCTAAAAGTGGGAGACTGGCGATGGGGCGGTAGCTTTTGGGTTCATCTTTATCAAGGGTAGATTTTTTGAGCAACGGTTTTATAAGGGTTTTCTTTAGTGTCTCGGGATAGATGCCAGTGCTAAACATGGAGTTACAGATATTGGTAATGGAGGGTAGAACTGTATCCATAATAGGTCTCAGGACCTTCAAGGGACAAGGGTCGAGGGCCGATCCTGATTTAATGGTGGATACCGTTGTTTGCACCTGCGGGCACGTGACCTCGCTGAACTGCGAGAGAATAGGTCCTTCAAGTTGAGTAGATGGGCTGTGGGAGAGAGTGACGTTATTGGTGAAGACCCTGTAAATGTCGTCCACTTTACTGAAGAAGAACCTAGATAAAGCGTCGCAAAGGGTTTGAGACGGGGGAGGTGTGAGATCCACGGAGAAACCCGCCAATTGTTTGGTGGTCTCGTATAGACATTTATTAGAGTTTTGTGCTGTTTCAATTTTGTTGCAATAATACTTTTTTTTTGCATCCAAGATAAGATGTTTGTATTTTGCTACTGATTCTTTGTATAGGAGTTTGGCTTCGGGTGTGTAGTCCTTCCGCCAATGTCTCTCTCTATTTCTGCACTGTTGTTTTTGGGTACGCAGTTCCTCTGAGTACCATGGGGCCGAGGGGGTCGATCTGTTGCGTGACCGTTGTTTAAGTGTGACCAGATCTTTTGCTGCTGTGCTCACCCAGTTGTAAAATTGGGACGTAGCATTATTGGGGTCCGGAGATAACGTGGGGAGGGTATCTTTAAGCAAAGTTTCCAGCCTGTGTACATCTAAGTCATCCCATGCCAGGTAGGGGGGACAGGAGTTAGGGTGGGGCTTGTTGGCCTGGGGGTCGCCCACTGGAAGTGAAGCCAGAATGAGATGGTGATCCGACCAAATTAAAGGGAGTATTTCTGTAAGTTTGAGGCCCGAGGCATTAGAAAAAATGCCGTCTAGTGTGTGCCCTCCTTCATGCGTAGGGGAATGGACCAAGGGGGATAGACCAAAAGTGGACATGTCAGCTAAAAACGTGGCTGTGTCAGGATTGTTGGGCACATCAAAATGGAAATTAAAATCACCTAGAATGGTGAAGGAGTTCTCCAGTGCGGATGTTTCTAGGAAGGATCTATGAGCCCCCAGGAAGTCACACCTGGGTCCCGGTGGTCGATAAAGAAGGATCCCTTTGAAGGTGTAGGAAGGGGTCAGTTTTATTGCGAATTCTAAGGCTTCGCAAGAAGTCTGAGGAATTAGCGTGTGCCTTACAATGTAGGTGTCTCGGGCAATGATAGCAATGCCGCCACCTTTTTTCTCGGTTTGCCTGTCCAGCCTATAAATGGCAAACCCAGCAGGAACGGCTATGACAAGATCCGGATCAGATGCTTGGCCCATCCAAGTTTCCGTCATGAACAGGATATCTATTTTGTGGTCCTGTATCAGTTCATGGATGTCCTGGCTGTGTTTGCTAAGTGAACGGACGTTTGTGAGCGCAATGGTGTAAGATTTCGTCAGATGGTGCTTACCAGTCTGAGAAGATTTGCAAATGACCGGTAAAATGGCGTGACAGCCAGGGCAGTATGCTGCATGCTTTGTAAGCAGGGCATTAGGATGGAATATGCAGCATGAATGACTGGTCGGGGGGCGAAAAGCCTGTAGCTGAGCGGCTGAATAACTGATACAGGGGTAGGATGGAACAGACCAAGGGGGGTGGCCCTGGCCAGGCGCGGACGGGCGCAGACGGGCTTGCCTTCGGCGCGCCCGCTGCGCCCGCCCGCTGCGCGGTCGGGCGGCTCTGTTGTTAATATACATAGCGGGGCGGGCAGGAGGAGGGTGGGAGGGGCGCCGAGCAAACCGGGCAGCCTTCCCAACACAAGATGGCGCCCAAAGTCAAGCTAATAGCTCCCCAGCGCGTGAACAGCGTCGCTGAGGTAAGAAATGAACCTGAGCCTCTGCGAATTAGTCTTGCCTGGGAGGGGGGGCGACAATATAAAACAGCGCCTGATTAAAATAATTACAAAGGTTAAAACGAGTATAGCAGTCAGTCGTTTTTCAAATACATCCAAAAACACAGAGCAAACCTCCGGCTTCCGCCTCAGAGGGAAAACATTGTCTTGAGCTACGTCCAGCTCAAGATACTCCACCGGGTCTACATGACGGGGCCAAAGCTTCTGCGTATGGGCTATGCTGGAGATGGGTTGTGTAAGCGTGGGTGTGGTGCTTTGGGGACCTTTCTGCATATTTTGTGGGAGTGCCCGGAGGTGGAAGGGTTCTGGCGTGGTGTACATGAGGTGCTGCGACTGGTTACGCATGTGGCGCTGTTGCCTGAAGCGAGGAGATGCCTGTTGAATGTGTGGGAACCGACTGATTACTCGGCGCCGCAGACGTGGTGGGTGACTCTGGGATATATGATAGCCAAGCGTGATATTGCTCAACTGTGGGGATCCCAGAGACCCCCGACGGTCTCGGCCTGGAAAGAACACATGGACTGGTGCATGTTTCGAGAAAAGGTGGTGTATGTGGCGAGGGGTAAGCCTGGGACATGGGTTAAAGTATGGGGCCCCTGGAACGCCTACCGCGGGGGTATCTGTGCACCACCGTTGCTGCCTGATACCTCGCCAGCCCCATCCCCTTAGCCGACTCATGTATGATGTGGGTGATAAGGCTGGTAAACTGATAGCGTGGTTGGATAAAAAGGAGAGAGCGAATCGTGTGGTCCCGCTGATTGAGAAAACGAATGGTGTGTGTGTAACTGAGCCAGAAGAAATTGTCTCCTGTTTCGCGGATTATTTCCGCGAGGTGTATTCCCCGGTCTCTTCTTGCTCTGAAGAGGATTCCCGTGCCCTGCTCAGGGATATCGCGCTGCCGTCCCTTTCCGGGGAGGACAGGGTGTCGCTGGACGCCGCTCCCACCTCCGACGAAATCGCCCTCGCCATACGCTCGGTCGCTTCTGGCAAGGCCATGGGCCCGAATGGTATCCCTATCGAGTTGTATAAGTTGCGACCGGATACATTGGCGCCCCACCTCCGCGCAATGTTCCTGGCAGCCCACTCGCTGGGCTCCCTCCCGCTTGACCAGCGTCTGGCTACAATCGTGGTGATCCACAAGGAAGGGAGACCTCGGGACCGGGTTATATCTTATCGGCCTATCTCACTACTGAATGCGGAGCCCAAAATTCTCGCCAAGGTACTAGCCAATCGGCTGGTCGGTGTGGTGGGAGATCTGGTTCATCAGGACCAGTCCGGCTTTATTCCCCATCGCAACACAGCCCTTAACCTGCGGCGTTTGCATGGGGTGCTCGCGCGCGTCCCATTTATACGGGAACCGGCCATTTTGGCGTCCTTGGACGCCACCATGGCGTTTGACACGCTTGAGTGGCCATACATCTGGGCGATGCTTGCGAAGTTTGGATTTGGCCCAGGATTCATCAGTTGGGTCAAATTGTTGTATTCGGGCCCATTGGCGCAGGTGGTGGTGAACGGAAGAGTATCGGCTTCGTTTGAGCTGGGCCGGGGCACGCGACAGGGCTGTCCCTTGTCGCCACTTCTTTTTGCGCTTGCCTTGGAGCCCCTGGCGGAGTGGCTGCGATGGGAGCCTTCCATCCGTGGTCTCCGTTGGACCCCCGAGTATGAGGACCGCGTATCCCTATACGCTGATGACATCCTTCTGTACCTAGCCTCCCCACGTAAATCACTTATAGTGCTGGTTGATGTTTTACATTCATTTGGTCGTAACTCCGGTCTCGTCATCAACTGGGCTAAATCGTGCGTGTATGTTCTCTCTGGGGAGGCTCCTATTCTCCCGCGGGGCTGTCCGATCCAGATCGCCCCGCAGGGATTTCGGTACCTGGGTGTCTTCATTACTCTGGACCCGGAGGCCCGGTATGAACGGAACCTTCTTCCCCCCCCTCCAGCGCCTGCGGGTAGATGTCGCACGCTGGCGGCGCCTGCCGCTTTCGCCGCTCGGCTGGGCGGCATTGTTCAAGATGATGTCTCTGCCGCGTTTCCTGTACGCTTTGCAGAACACTATGGACTTAGTCCCGGCGCGCTACTTCCGTGAGGTGGAGAGTCTGCAGCGCCGCCTGTTCTGGGACGGGAGGCCGCGTATTGCCCTGGCGAAGTTGATGCTCCCATGGTATGACGGGGGGATTGCCCTCCCGGATATTAAACGGTACTATTGGGCCTCCCAGCTCGCTGCAATTAACCATGGCCTATACGGGCCCGCCTTAAACCCGGCATTCGAAATGGACAAGATGCTCCTGCCAGGTGGCGACTACAATCGAGCGCTCTATTCTAGCGCGCCCGACGCTCGTCTGACGGGCCCCACGCGTGTCATGGTGCAAGTGTGGCACGCGGCCAATGCAGCTATGGGGTGGAAGGACCGTTTGACCCGGGCGTCACCACTATACGCGTCTGAGCGGTTAGGTTCCCTGTGGACCTCTAAGGGCTTTAAGAAGTGGGACATAATAGGTATCAGTAAAGTGGGGGATCTCTGGACGAGGGGAGGATTTAAAACGTTCGATATGCTGCAGACGGAATTTCAGTTGCAGGGCAGTGAATACTTTCGGTATTTGCAGGTCCGTCATGCGCTGGGCTCCGTCTTCTCGGACGTTGCCTCCATCCCGGAATATTCCCCCCTGGAGGATAGAATGCTGGATGGGCACGTCCCGGACAGCACGATCTCACTGATATACAAAAAGCTGATAAACGACCGCTCGGGCCTGTTGACTGCCCTTCGTGCGGCTTGGGTTGCCGACGGGCTGGAGTTGGACGACGAGGACTGGACCTCCGCGGTGGCCTCCCCGAAGGAGGTGGCCATACCGGCTCGCCTTCGCTTCGTCCAGCTCAAGATACTCCACCGGGTCTACATGACGGGGCCAAAGCTTCTGCGTATGGGCTATGCTGGAGATGGGTTGTGTAAGCGTGGGTGTGGTGCTTTGGGGACCTTTCTGCATATTTTGTGGGAGTGCCCGGAGGTGGAAGGGTTCTGGCGTGGTGTACATGACGTGCTGCGACTGGTTACGCATGTGGCGCTGTTGCCTGAAGCGAGGAGATGCCTGTTGAATGTGTGGGAACCGACTGATTACTCGGCGCCGCAGACGTGGTGGGTGACTCTGGGATATATGATAGCCAAGCGTGATATTGCTCAACTGTGGGGATCCCAGAGACCCCCGACGGTCTCGGCCTGGAAAGAACACATGGACTGGTGCATGTTTCGAGAAAAGGTGGTGTATGTGGCGAGGGGTAAGCCTGGGACATGGGTGAAAGTATGGGGCCCCTGGAACGCCTACCGCGGGGGTATCTGTGCACCACCGTTGCTGCCTGATACCTCGCCAGCCCCATCCCCTTAGCCGACTCATTCCCCCGCTGCCGGGCATTGGGTTCCCCCAGTCCTCGCTCTGTTCTCTTCCCCCTCTTTAGACTTCTGTGGATAGTTGGGATCCCCCCTCTAGGGGAGCACGTGCTGCTATTTCCGATTGTGGGTTGCCTTGTGGGTGTGGTTTTCTTGTTGTTCCTAATTTAAAATGAAACCGTATAATGGGGTCTGGATGATGTGGCTTTTGACGTTGTTACCTCCTGAGAAATGCTCCTCCGTAACACCACGTGTTCCATAAATGTATGTCGCATGTTCCTATCATTGCTAGCGGCCGGCCGGAAGGTTGTAGGCCCATACTTGTATACTCTTAAGACTTGTAATAAACGGTTTCAAAAAAAAAAAAAAAAAAACAGAGGTACAGTTGGCATGTGGAGGTCCTGTTCTTAGAGCCTCCTTGGTGATGGCAGATGATGGCAGCCAACACCTGTTTCGTTACTTCTGTAACTTCCTCAAGGCTGCAAATGATGTAAAAAAGAAAAGCCATCACATAAAATCAAAACAAAGAAATATACAAACTAAGAGGTGATGCGCTGAGACAAAAGAAAAAGTGACCAACGAAAAATAAAAACTTGACAAAGTGACAAGAGTTCAAACGTGAAACACAGATCCAATCAAAAACCACGCCAATGTAGGTGAGTGCAGGAAAGAGCCAGACAACCCAATAAAAACAATAAAGTGTAACATTATCAATTAAAAAGTGTTTCTGGACAAGATCCATAGAGGTTTCAGAAACGTGCGAAGAAATTCTGGTGGATATTGCCATAACGGCCCAGGTGAAAGGGACCAATGGTCACTCTGAGTTCTTAGAAATATATCTACCTTGATCTAAAATAACAATGCTCTGATTTTGGGAAAACCACCCAAGATGTATGGGCCTAATGATTTCGGCAAAAAGTCAGGAAACACTAAACACACAAAAAAACAAGATTGAGAGTTATGTAACCTATACCAGGTCTATGAGTATTTGGACAAAATCCTGTCTTAACAAAAGGAAGCACCTTGTGATAAACAGGTACCAATATCAAATAATTCCTTGATGTAGTACAAATCTAGAAGAAAGGGTCCTGGAACAGGTATAACCAGCCTCCAATCTTTGTCTGAGGAATGACTCTAACGTATATATCTTGCAGGCTTCCCAGTTGTCTAAAATTAAACGCATTAAAAGATCACCCAGTCCAAACCCATAGACTGGAAAAAGCTAAGAGTAAACTTACATCTAATGTGTTCAGTTAGAAGTAACCTTTGAAGTAAACGAAAAATGAGAAGAACCTCTGTAACAGGTTTCGATAATATCACCTAAGTAGAGAGAAAAAAGGTAGATATGTATGTCATTATCATGATAATAATAAAATACCTTGCGCAGAACCTCATCTATAAGAGTCCAAGAACTACAATAAATAAGGAACCGCAATTGTAAGTTCTTGTGAAAAATAGTATAGCTAGAACGCAACATAAAAAAGATTCTACACTATAAACACTTACTTTGTAGGAAAGCTATGAGGTAAGGAAGTTTTTCAGTATCAATTGGGTAAAGTATGCCCCTGTAAAACAAAAAACAAGAAAAGGGGTATAATGCAGATGCACAAAATGCTGCACTATAGTTGCATGCATCCAAGATAGCTAAATCTAGGAAATATAATGACTTACTTGATATAGAGTCAATAATTTCTAGAGGAACAATGTATGCCTCTGTAAAAAACAGCAGAAAAAGCAACAATTTAAAGTCTGTGTGACAAAACTATGCAAACTACCATGTAAACGCCACAAAGACTGTAAATGCAACCACTTACTTGCCTAGACTGCCAAAGGTACGAGGGCTGCAGTGTGCCCCTAAAGAAAAGTAAAAGTGCACAGGTGAGTAAAGGCCTCGGGGCCCCCCCTAGCGAATAGCAATGCTCCGTTGTCGCTCCTCATCACTTAAGATTAAAGAGGCAATTAATTTGGAAAGATAGAGCTGCATTAACTATCCTGTATCCCAGCAAAACGCCGTCTCGGAGTGGAATCTTGGTAAATTTGGCATGAGAGTAACAGTCCCGCATCCCGGAGCTTAAATACTTAGCACTGAGACTGGCCCTATCGGAAAAACAGACGACGGACTCGCGAATTGCTAGATGGCTGTTTCTGATGGCGGCCATATTGATAAAGTGCCCGGCGTTTCAGGAAAACTCCAATAAAGGTGCTCTATATAGACATGGGATGCCCTAATAAGCATCAAACAGTGTTAGGAGGAGACGTTTAATTACTCACCTGGAGACAGAAAGGCGCCAGGAGAAAGATGGCCTCAGAGAGCTGCCTTAAGAGGATATGCGTATGCAAGGTAATACTATGAAAGACAATGGTGAAATAGTAAAAGGTTAAACGGGTAAGAGGGAAAAGGAAAGAATGTGAAGTCTCCTGTACCTACGTGTAAGCCAGAGATTGAATCATGTCGGGCCGAATCAGCGATTAGGCGACTGTATGAACAGGGTTGGACCTGATTTTCGTCATTTGGTGTTTCCCTAAACATTTTGCTTTGCCATCTGGGTTTTGCTGTTTCTCTTGTGCGGCCTCCAGGCTCTGGGCACTTTCCCACTGTAAATACAGTATGACAGTGCACGCGCCCTTCCTACCAATGTTGGGAAGTGGCACTGACTCGATGTTCTGAAACACGGGCTGGTCGGCCATTGCAGACCGGTGGGTGCACCCTGGCATCTATTGTGATTGAACTAATGGGCAGCCTGCCATTGCAGGCCACTGTATGTGTGCACCCGCACCTATGGTACCCGTGATTGCGTGTGCAGCCTGCCATCACAGGTCTGTGCATGCGCACAGATACCCGTATTAGTAAGCCTGTGTCCAGTCTGCCGCTCAGACTCGGGTGGGCGCACTTGCACCCCTGGTGCTGGGGACTATGTTCAACCTGCTATCGCAGGTCTGTGTGCACACTGGCGCACGTGCACCCAGGTAGTGTGTTGTGTGTTTTCACTATCTATGAGGCTTGCTCTTTCCATGGGTTAACATGGGAAATTGGTTGACATTGACATGACATTACTACGGCAGCAATAGTGGATTCCAAGGGAGCAGCCTCATGATGTTTCCTATCAATGGATTCGCCAGGCCAAACCCTTTCCTGTGGTAAAGGGGGTTTTGGCATAACTCACGTAGAAATGCCACTTATAGAATATGGACATTTCTATGCACTACGAGTCTTGTGTGCAGTGGTGGCTGGCTCCAGTAGACACGAGGGGTCAGGGAGCACATCTGTACATTCCACAGCGACCATCGTAAACCATGGTGTAGGAAACCCACCTCTCTATATAGTGCGACATAATGGGGTACACTGTGCAGAGAAGTCAGAGCGAGCCTTATTGGTTTACAGAGGGAAAGTAGATAATACTAGCGCTTTATTTGTGGTAGTGTGGGCGAGGGGTGAGGCTTATCAGAGGTAAGTGCTAAGCATGTATTGTACTCACAGAGGCAATAAACTGGAACACACCCTCAAGAATGAAGTCAAGACCGATTTATAAAAATATAGCAAGTCTTTTTATATATATTTTGAACCAAGAAAATCAGTTACAGGTAAGCATGTAATATGTTTCAGCAATAAGCAAGGTATGTACATGTAATTAACAGTTATCCTATGGAGAAAAACATAGAACGCAATAAATCAAGTGCAGCAGGACTTGGGGTTCACCTTCCACAATTCGACTGCTAGAGAGCCAGGATCCAAAGTCCTACCAGCAGCTTCTCTGGGGCGTCCCTGATTCGGCTGGGAGCAGGGTGCTGGGAGAGTAAGTAGCTGGTGCGGTACGAAGAAGGGGAGGCCACCTAAAAACAGGCTGCACGGGGGGGGGGCTTGTAGGCAAGTACATGGGCTCTGACAAGAGTGCAGAGGTCTCTATGGCCTGGGGACTGGGGACCATGGGAGCACAAAGGTTTCAGAGATTCCCCGGCTGGTGGGGCTGGGTGCAGAGGAAGTAGGTGATATGAGCTCTGGTGCGCAAAGTACATCTCGCGGTCAGGGGCAAACACCTCAGAGGGGCTGGTGCAGGATAGCTGGGCCACTCAAAGTGGGTCTCAGGGCCGCTGACATCCCTCGATGGCTGCTTAGTTCTCAGGCAGTTGGAGTCCGGCTTGGACTCTCATTTTCGGTCTTGGGTTGCAGGGCATCTGGTACACCGAGGTTGGTGCTGCTCGGCTCTGGAGGATCCTGCTGCCTCCAAATTTGGTGAAGAGTCAGATTTTATCTTTCAGAGCTGTGCAACCTTTTTCTGGGCAGTTGCAGTGTAGACGGGCCAGGGAGCTGCAAGTCAAGTGTTTGGATCCTGCGGTTTCGGGGCCTGCAATTCAGAAAAGTAGGTCTTCTACTCCAAGGGAGTTCTTAGACAATTTGGCGAAGTGCTGGAGGGTCCCTAGGGTTTGTAGAGGTCTTCCAGTGGCAGGACGAGACAGGGCACCATGATTATTGAGTCTTTGGGCTGCAGGCAGGGTTTTGCGCCAAAATCCATTCCAGGATCTCTGTTCTCGGTGTCAGCTGCTCTTCTTTGTCCTTGATCTTCTTGTGTCCATCGAATCTGAATCTCGGTGCTCAGGGGTGCCACAAAAATACAAAATAAGGGGCGTTACAGGGAGTGCCAGGTAGTGGCCAATGGGCTACTTACCTTTAGGGTGATTATACCCTCTAAATGCTCAGCAAATGTGGGGAGTGGACGTGACCTGATAGGCTATTTGCCATCTGATGCTAGCAGGAGAGGCGTGGAGCAGAGTTAGAGGTGGCATCGCCTTGAAATCGTCCCACCCTGGAAAGCTGTTCCTGTCTGGAGGAGATGTGAAGCACCTTCGCCCAGGACAGGCATTGTTTCTGGCCCCTGGGAGTAAAGGTTCTCACCTCATGGGTCCAGAAACATGTCTAGTAACGGCAGACTGGTGGAGACCAGTCAGGAACACACTAGTAGTCAGTCGACTTCCGGGAACCCTTCTAAAGGGTCCTCTGGGTGCAATTATAAATAAATCTGACACTGGAATCAGTGCGAGTTTATTATGAGATGTTTGGTACCAAACATCCTGTAATACAGTGAAGCCATCATGGAGCTGAGTAGCTCGTAATGACGGGTTTCCAGCCCATGCATGCTCTATGGCTTCCCTGTTCACTTACGAGATCCAAGATTCGACATGGATATTGCAGGGGACCTATCTGCTCATGCAGATGTCCTCACAGGGTATATAGTGTACCCTGCCAGAGGGGTGACTTGCCAATATCCCATACAGTGATTGTGGGCATGGCACACAGCCATGTTGAATCTTTGGTTTTGTCTGCACCAAGGCACACAGTCTGCAATGGCAGCATGTGTAGCCTTGGTGAGGGGACTTTAGGGAGGCACAATTTGTGCTTCTACCCTTGGGTTCCCTCTTCAGTTCCAAAGCCCTATGTACCAGGGGTACCATTTACAAGGGACTTACAAGCAGGACTGAAGTGATGCCAATTGGGAATCAAAAGGTACATTTAAAGGGAAGGAGCTCTGGCACAGGGGGCCTGATCCTGTCGAAATCACATCATTTTCCAGGCAAAAAGTGGGGGCCAACCATGTTCGAAAGAGGCACTTTGCTACACATGGGCATACCACTAGAATGACAGTCCTCTGCCATTTGGGGGCCGGATGTGATAGATTGGAGAGAGAGGTTTCTACGCTTTGGCACTCATTCCGATGGTGGTGGTACCACTTCAGATGGCTCAGCTGCTGCTGCAATCTGAGTGACGCATTAGAATGCATGTGGTCGGAGGCAGCAGGTGGAGGAACAGTATGATGCTTTCCCACGGGCTCAAGGAGCCCGATGGACCATCGGAGGGTCAGTAATACCTACAATAGGGACAATGTCCCTTTCCGCCTGCCTTTTCACGGTGGTTCGCCCGCCATGAAGAGGCAGTCGGAAAGTGACTTTGGGGGCCCCTAGCGGGCCCTCCCTTCCCATTGGCCCTCCACTATCGGGCTTGGGGGCACCTATGGTGCCTGCCTAAACATCCCTGCACCATGTGGCAGGCACCCCATGGTACCTACCATGTGGTGCAGGGATGTTTTTAAAGTGTACATTTTCTGTTGCTGGTTGTGCTTAGAGTTGGTGTCCATCTCAGTTTGCTGTGGGCGGGCAGTCTTATTATAGGTGTCCATCTCAGTTGTTGCCTGTGGGCGGTGATTCTTATTGTAGGAGTTCATCTCAGTGGTTTCCTGTGGTGGCATTTCTTGCTGTAGGTATCTGTCGGAGTTATTGCCTTTGGGCGGTGAGTCCTATTGTGGGTGTCAATCTCAGCTGCTGCCTGTAGGTGATGAATCTTATTTTGGGTGTCAATCTCAGTTGTTGCCTGTGGGCATAGAGTCCTATTGTGGGTGTTGATCTCTGTTGTTTCCTGTGGGTGGTGAGTCTTATTGTGGGTGTCCATCTTAGTTGTTGCCTGTGGCTGATGAGTCCAGTTTTGGGTGTCCATCTCTGTTGTTGCTGTGGGCGGTGAGTCCTATTGTGGGTGTCGAACTCCGCTGTTGCCTGTACGCGGTGAGTCATACCATTGTCAGGCATGCTTCACCTTGCAGTACGTGGATTTGTAAAGCGTGAACGTAGCTACAAAGCAATGAGGTGCTGTGCAGTAAGGGGTACAGCATTGTGGGCAGGAAAAAATAAGACAGAACATATGAAAGTTTGAGAAGGAAAGGGGTGATGGCACAGAGAAGAGGCCCCGATTGCGCTGTCTAGTGATTTTGTTCTATAAAGGTAAACTCAACAGAGGGGCTTCAGAAAGGATGACAAAGCAAAATATATTTTTTGCAGCTGAAACACCATATTTTCCACCATAAACCCTTAGGTTGACTATCCTTTTAATGTGGAATCCTTCCTTCCTCATGATGCAGTGAAGGCAGAGGAGTTTGCAAGCACCTGAAACCTGTCATCATTCTGTAAGACAAATCTAGGTGTGGTTCCGTCCATATTGCTTCTGTCCGAGTGTTGCTCCACAACAGTGAATGTGCAGGCAGATGTGGGTGAATATATACATTTTGGATTGGTTTTCATATTTTTGGGATTCACAGCATCCTCCAATAACCCCAGGAAATATTATTAAATCTGTAGTTTTGGTAAAGCCTGCATGTCATTTTGGCCCAGGAATGTCTGAATGCAGTCTGTTGTCATCTCTTGCTGTGAACAAGACATCTGCATTTACTGTGTCATGTGAAATGCACATTTACTTTCTAGCCTTTAATTCCACTCAACAAATATTGAATTTGTGCAGCCACAGCCCCATTACCACACTCAGTTCAACACTTGTGCCTACTCGAGAAGGGAAATACAGTTAGGGCATTGACAAATGTTGGTCTGTCCCAGTCCAGTGCAACTCCCGTGACACTCACATGGGAACCTACATTACATCACCCTCAGGAAAAAAGTTCTCTGCTGGCACATGTCACCAGAGTAATGAAGTTTACGTGGTTCATGCACCTGTAGCTACTCCAGTACATGTATTTTCTTTGCATTCTGGGACTTGTAGTCCTTTAGATATTAGCCACCAGTACCAGAAATAAATTACAAATTTGATTAAATGAAGTGTATGAAAGCAAGGCAGCAGCTTTCATTTAAGGCACAACTGCTCCTTGTAAAATACACCATTGATGACGTAACTCATCATTAGGCCTGGGCGGTAAATCCCGTTCCGGAGAACGCGGAATTGCCAAAAATTCCGCGATCCGCGGCTTCGTGGACTTTTTTGCTTGTTCGCACTTTCAAAATGCGTGTTCGCGAGATTTTTCCCCCCAAACATGCAAACAGCGTTTGTGAACAGGAAAAAAGCATCATGAACAAGCAATTCCGTGCGTTCGCGGAATTTCTGCGTGCTTGTGGAGATTATTTACCGTTTCGCAGAGCTTTACGTAGCGCAACTACGCAAATTCCGCCCACCCCTACGAGTCATCATACGTGGTAACCTAACGAGGATATAATCACATGGAAACATACACATGAACAAATTCATAAGGGCACCACATAATACTGAACACATTTGTCATTAAATTGTCAATCACATTAGGAAAACTACAATAAGTGCCAAGCAGCTTTTAAACTCAATAAAAATCCCTGATGTCATCTCTAACCACAATGGAAACCTTACCCACAGCATTAATTATAAACTTATCATACCCTACCCACATCTCTCACCTTGAGACTGACCCTAGCCCTTAAATGTTACTTCCAGTGGAGACAAAATGTGGTTCTCTCGTAGGGAATTTCCATTTATAGTCATAAGCACTGAATAGTACCGCCCACATGTGGGGACCCAGGAGCACCTTTTCACAATATATCTTCTTAAGTGTAGACGTTCGCCTTTCTTCAGGAAGGCCAGCGAGTCACTTAAGAAAGACAGATATTATGCAGCCTACAGGACTCGGCTGCAATGCCCAGTTCTTGATCTTGTACTCAAGAAAGGGGCCAGGAGAAGAATTGAATATGTGTATAATTTCAGGATGATTTAATATAACAGCATAAATCTCTTACTCAAACCCTTTTTTGATAGAGCATAGGGGGAACAACCTTTACAACGCAACCTTTACAGCGCACTACCATTACAACGAAACTGTTACAACGCGAGTGCATTGACAACGCAGGACATTACAACGCAAGTCTTTACATCGACTTGCACTAGATGGCGTGCTAACATTAAAAATAGTGTAGTTTACTATCCCAACACCTTCCCTACTGTTACGTGGACTGGAGTTGGAATAGTAAATTACACTTTTTTAATGTTAGCACGCCATCTAGTGCAAGTCGATGTAATGTCCTGCGTTTTCAATGCACTCGCGTTGTAAAACTTTGGTTGTAACAGCATGCGTTGTAACAGCATGCGTTGTAACGTCATACATCCAGAGCATAGAGCTGAAAGAGAGCGGGACAGTTTAGCCGCATAGGCTGTCGTTCTATGAGTTAAAAATAGAGTCTGTGCCTTTAAGAACACAGAGACCACCAGCATCCCATCATGCTCAGCAGGTGGCAGTTGCTTTAGTTATTTTTCCAGCTCCTGCTGACAGGACCCTGGAGCATTGAGCTCCGCTACATTTTGGCTTTCATCTGCAAAATTCTCAGCTGAATTTTGGTGACAACCTTTTCCTTCGATGTCTTTGGTCTCTCCCTGACCTTTTCTATCTTTTTTCGATAGAAATTAGAGGTTTTTTGACAGAAAAACCTCATCTCTTTTTGGCTAATGCCCAGGCTATGGGAGAAAAAAGGCCAAGACAGACCCTTATGAGGTGTGTATATTCTGTCTCCCAGAAGATCATATTCCTGAGTCTTGCCATCACTGCTGGAGCTTTTAAAGAAGCACCCTGAGAGACCGACAGAAGATTCGCTAATCCATGGTACAGAGGAGCGAAGAAGACGACAGACGCAGTCTGAAGGTGGGACCTCAGGGCAAGGTGAGGGTTTGACCTCTACCAGGGCTCTGTCATCTGTTTCTTAAGAGTGTGCCAAGAAGAAAACAGCACAAAAATGCCATCGGTCCCGGTCGACGCAGAGAACATTGACACCAAGGAGAGGTATGGTGCCGACCTGTTTGCCATCTATCCATGGCTCAACGTCAAGCAAGTACCGCAGGTTACTGTTGAGGCCAGGAGTATCTACACCGATAACTACTCCGCCGACCCACAGGCGTTGCTGGCGTCGAGGAGTCGAACATTTACGAGGCCATCAAGACTGTCGCCGTTGAGATCCGTGTCGACGTCAAGGCACCGTCGAAGATCGACATCGAGGTATGCTCTCAACATCAATGCACCTTCGGCAATCACAGTCAACAAGCAGGTCAACGTCAAGGTCAGTCGACATTGAGAACTCTTTCGACATCATCTAGGCTACAGGAGGAAAGAAAGAAGACAAGACGAATGTACTCCTCCCCAGATTCGGAGTACTCTAAAGCATATTCTCCTTCTTCAGGAATCCAAACATCTTGTCCACCATCAGCTCCATCTCCTTCTCATCTGCCACCTCCTCAGCCTCCTCCACCATGGCCTCCAGCTCCACTGGCATGGTCACTCCAAGACCCAGATCTCGTTCCAGGTCGCGCTATCATTCTAGATGCCACTGTCACAGCCCAAGGCACACTTCTACCTATTCGAGGTGCTTCCGCCATCATTATCATCATTCACGATCTCGGTTATAACATCATAAGGATATATCCTCCACTTCAACTGGACGATACTCCCCAACACTTTCAGGCTCTCCACCACCATGTATATCACCGGTGGATATCATGAAATTTCAAGAGGTCCTCATGAGTTGTGCGACAAAACTTAACATTCCTAAATCGACTCCAACACCACTGACATCAGTCATTTTTGAGACTGTACAACACAGGTCAGAACCAAGGCCTTTGCTGCCTCTAGTACCAGGTCTCCTTGAACCTGCTATGGACCTCTTGACACCAGCCTCTGTTAAGACCGCACCATCTAGGCTTCAAAAGAAATACCGCCCTCCGGAGCAAGATCCTGCTTTCCTCCGAACAGATCCTACACCAGACTCGGTGATTGTATTAGCAGCAAAGAAGCAACATGCCACCACTACCACTTCTACATTGCCTCCCAGTAAGGAGAGTTGGAAGTTAGACTCTGTACATCGTAAAGAGTGCAGAACGGCAGCAACCACCATTAAAGCAGCCAGTGCCACTGCTCTCCTAGGCAGATATGACAGGTCCCAGTGGGAAACCATGAACCAGTTTGCAGAACTTCTCCCTAGAGATTAGAGGGAATACTTCTTGGAAATCCTGAATGAAGTATTAATGGTCTCAATCAGGTTATTAGTGCTGCAGCAGACTTTTCTCTATTAGCAGCTCAAGAGTACTACCACGGCCTCGCTCTTAGAAGGTACTCTTGGCTCCGCCTTACATCACTCAAGCCAGAATCGCAGCAAAGAATATAAATTCTGCCATTCTCTGCTACCACTCTATTTGGAAGCCGTGCCAATGATGAGATGGCACGCATAATAGTGGAAATGGAAGCTCTAAAGACAGTGTGCTTAGAGAGACCTGTGGAGCAGAGGAAATCTTTCCGACCCTACTGAGGCCGTTTCTGTTCCCAGAGGGTTCAAACCACTTACTGGTATCAGGGCCAGCAGCAAAGTGGTGCACAACAACAGCAGCAACGTCCCTACCAATCATATTGAAGAAAGTAGCCTAGCGGGAGATCTACCCAGCAGCTTGCTCAAGGGGGCAAACAACAATCTGGCTCAAACCCTGAATCATTACTTTCCCCTTTCCTGTTACAAACTCCGGTGGGGGTAAGCATCCAACATTATCTGGCAGAGTGGCAAAACTTCACGCAAGACGCCTGGGTACTGAATGTTGTTTTCAATAGATATTGTCTGAAGTTCACCAGTCCGGGACCGTCCATACCTCCAAAACCATCCAGTTTCCAACTCCCACTGTTACGATTGGAGGTCAACATCCTCTCACAAAAGCTGGTGGTGGAACCTGTTCCTCACCAACAACGAGGTACAGGCATTTATTCCAGGTACTTTTTCGTCAAGAAAAAAAGACAAGAACAAATTCAGGCCCATTCTCAACCTCAAAACAGCCAACAAGTAGCTTCAGCGAGAAAAGTTCTGGATGCTGGTATTACACCAAATTTATCCCCAATTACACCAGGGGGATTGGCTCTGTTGCAACGACTTTCAAGACGCATACTTTCATACACCAATCGCCAGAAAGCATCGAAAGTTCTTGAGGTTCGTGGTGGGACAGGACCATTGCCAATACCAAGTCCTCCCATTTGGTCTGAAGTCAGCACCCCGAACATTCTCCAAGTGCATGGCAGTAGTGGCTGCCCATCTCCAGAGATTCAAGATATTCGTCTACCCATACCTAGACGATTGGCTAATCAAGGCGTCCATGTCTCAGGAAGCTCAGCTTCATTACAACTGGACTTGTAATCCCCTGTGGAGGCTTGGCCTTCAGATCAATCACAGCAAGCCTGTCTCTATCCCAGTGCAAACCTTACATTATCTGGGAGCCTCCATCGACGGTGTAAGGGCAAAAGGGTGTCCTTCGGAGAAGAGATGCTTACCGATCCTTCAGAAGTATTATTCTCTCATGAAATCTTCCCATCCAACAGTGAGAACAGTAGCTCCCTTCTCGGAATGATGGCCTCCAGCATCTTTCTCACACCGAATGCCCATCTCCACATGAGGCCTCTACAGGAATGTCTTGAGGACTAGTGGGACCAATTAACAGGCAACTGAGAAGACCGGACACAATTGTCCCTCCATGCGAAGCTGTCCCTCAAATGATGGTGCTCTCCAAGCAATCTCCTCAAAGGCACTCCATTTCATCAGGAGATTCCACCTCAAACCATAGTCACGGATGCCTCACTGCTGGGAATGGGAGGTCCATATGGACCACCTCCAGACCCAGGGAAAATGGTCAGAGAAGGAATCAACGTACCATATCAATCTCCTCAAACTCCGCACAGTCCATCTGGCGCTGAAGGCGTATCATCCATCGTTCAGGTCCCTCTCCCTGCTTGTTCAGACAGATAATACGACAACCATGTACTACCTCAACAAGCAGGAAAGGTGACGTCCAGGCCCTTGTCACACGAGACCCAGGGGATCTAGAAATGGCTTCTAGCCAGGGACCCGACGATCACAGCAACACGCCTGCCAGGTGTACATAACGCTCAGGCAGACTCCCTCAGCAGACTCCTGCAAGAAAACCATGAGTGGTTCTTAAACGATGACGTCGTCCAAAACCTCTTTCAATGGTGGGGAACTCCGGCTAGCGACTGGTTTGCCATCGCAGAAAATAAAAAATACCAAAGCTTCGCCTCGAGGTACTTCCAGCCAGGGACGCTGGGCATGCCTTAGGGATCAATTGGAATTGTAAATTTCTCTACGCTTTCCCACTGATTCCGTCAATCCCAACAATCCTCATCAATTTGTACCAATCGAGAACCAAGATGACCCTCATAGCTCCAGAGTGGCCACGTCAATTGTGGTTCACGGACCTCCTTCACCTGTCCGTCCATCCACATCTCAAGCTGCCATGCAGACCAGATGTGCCAACGAAGTTCGGAGTCCAGATGTTACACATCAATTTCTCCTCTTTGAATTTGGCAACATGGCTCCTGAGCTAGTACAGTATGGACAGTTGACTCTGCCACAAGACTGCATGGATATCCTGAAAGAGGCTAAGCGGCCTTCCACCCGTTCTGCATATGCCTTCAAATGGAAGAGATTTTGCATATGGAGTTCTTCTAACAGCGTGGACCCTATATCTTGCCAGGAAGTTGTCATTCTTTCATTCTTTCTTCATTTGGCAAAATCTGGCTTGCAATTCTCTTTCATAAAGGTTCACCTGGCAGCTCTTACTGCATACAAAAAACGTCCTTCTCAAATCTTTCTTCAATATCCCCTTCGTAAAGGATTTTTAGAAATGTTGAAGAAGGTTCTTCCTTCCATTAGGCGTCCTTCTCCTCCCTGCGAGCTTAATATAGTACTTTTGCGTCTTATGCAGGACCCCTTTGAGCCGATCCACAAAGCCTCCCTGCAACACCTTTCTTGGAAGACAGCTTTCCTTGTAGCAATAACATCGGCTCGGAGGGTTAGCAAGATCTAAGTGCTTTGTTCTCACAAACCATATACAGTCTTCCACTCATGTTAATCAAACTATCTCCTTACCAACATTCTTTCAGAATCTCTCTACTCCAGCTGAAAGACCTCTTCATTCACTGAATATGAAGAGAGTTATGAAATTCTATCTCGATAAGGCAAGGGACATCTGCAGAAAGTACCAATTATTTATCAACTAAGGTTTGGTCCGTACGGGTTTAGTCACTTCCAAACAATCTATCTCCCGATGGATAATTTCCGGCCTCCTTTTGTGCTGCCAAAAAGTTGACAAGACACTATCAGCTAAACCTAAAGCGCACTCCACTAGAGTGAAAGCGGCTACTGCTGCTTTATTGAGGAATATCTCTATTCCGGATATTTGCAAAGCAGCCATGTGGAGATCTGTCCATACATTTTCCAAACATTACTGCCTAGGCTCGGATGCTAGAGCAGACGCTCAAGTAGAACAGGCCTGTCTTCGAAATCTATTTCCTTAAATGGCTACCATAGTTCACTCTGTCTTTTCCACCGTGCTTATGACTATAAAAGGCAATCCCCTACCAGAGAAGGTTTAATTTCTTACCAGTAACTCCAGTTCTCTCGTAAGGGAATTTCCATTATAGTCATAAGCAACCCGCCCTCCTCCCCGTTGAATAGACAATGGTAACCATGGGACCTAAATATCATCACTCATCGACTTCAAAAGGAACTGAAGCAACTCTTTTTTTCCTCTTCATTGGATGATTATTTTAATAACAACAAAATAACTTTATATTATGTTTCTTCGTTACCACTCCATGCAAGACGTCTTCCTAACCTGAGAGCTCTGCTCAGAGGGAGCAGCTGAGTAGCTTATCTATGCTGCATGTTTCGCTTTGGGAAGGTCAATTAAATATATAAACGTGTGTTTGTGTTTTGGTTTGTTGTATCTGCTGACTTACTGGAGGCTTAAAGTTAGTTTACAGCTGACACATGTTTCTTTTATTAATTTTTCTAGAATGCCACATCAATAAGACAGATGTTTAAAAGGTGTGGAGGAAAGCCAAGCCTCAGGGATTTCAACGCTGGATACCACTCTATCCGGAAATGTTACAGACCCTCTAAGACATCCAGTTCCTGATTAAATGACTGATTTTTACAAAACAGCTGGGAGAAAGATCAAGTCATTCTGCTGCTCGCTGTATATGCACGAATACTCTGCAGTCGTACAATCTATACATAACCTTTTTTATGGTTTTCTCACAGTTTCAAATAAAGGGTGATTGAAGTGTCAACATTTGTCCTGATTCTTTCTTTTTGTGTTCTGTCTTAAAAGTGCAGCTGTCACCAGACAATTATGTGAGCATCACTAGAGAGGGGCTTTGGCTCCGCCGACATGTTGTGAACCAGGAGTACATGTTTTCATTGAACAGAAGTTGTGTGCTTCCACAAAAAAAGTACTTGCCGCCACACAGCTGTATTCATTTTGTTTATGTATCCAGCTGCCTAAGCTTGAACTTTAAAGCATATACACATGACATTCTTACTCCGCCAAAGTGCAGAAACAAACTGAAAATATGGGTAAACGTGCGTTCATACTCCCGTATTTAAAACATCGGAGAAGAGGCAAAGAAAAAGGCGTTTAACTCTGGATTCTTGCAGTGTGGAAGGTGGCGAAAAAGGGTGGTGAAATTGCGGTTTTATTTTTCTCTTTTTATTACACTTTTCCCGCCTTGCTTCCATTTAAACTTAGCTGGGGCAGCGACGGGATGGCAGGAAAGCCATTAAATACCGCCTGGGTCGAGGTGGCAGTTAGAGCGTTTTGGGGAAGAAATACTGAAAGCATGGCTTCTGCTGGAGCCCAACTCCACCTGTGGTAAAAGGCTTCCATGGTCCCCAGATTTCCGTCCAGAAACAAAATCGAAGTGTGAGGTATTACCGCTACTTCTCCCGCCCGGTATTACCACGTCCGCTCCTGTAATTACCAGTCATGTGTAAAATGTTGTAACGAGATAAAATGTCCAGTAAACTAATCAGTCATTTTTTCCTTTTTAGCAGACAACAGTTCACCGTCTCCAGCTTTCACTGCCTCCAGTTGCTTTCTGTCTCCTGCACCTTCCGTCTTGCTCCCTCTTCTCTTTGCCTGTAGCTCACCTCTCTGTCCTCAGGTTTCTCCTTTATGTCACTTGCACTGACCCTTTATTCTTCTCATTCTCTTATTGACATGTTCTCCATTTTTAGGTCGAGCCTAGGCAGCGCGCATGCACTGTCTACAACACCTGCTGTAATCCTTACAGGCATTGTAATCCTATCTGCTGCTTGTCATTGGTTTACTTGCCTATCGCTCTTCTTTGTTGGCTACTGATTGGTTGGCACTCCCGTAACATCACTTCCTGTTTTCTCTTAGTAGCACCGGCCAAGCACAGTTTTGTTACGCTATAGGCAGGCCCGGACTGGTGCTTTCGGGCACCGGGCAATTCCCAATAGGCTGGATGGGGTGGGGGCTGGTTTTCCGATAGGGGGCCGGTTTTGTGGCTGGGGGGCCGATTTTCAGTCCGACCGTCGTCGGACCGTGAGACTGTCTGACTGACTGTCCGACTCTCAGTCCGACAGACAGTCAGTCAGACTTCCAAGTTCCCAGCAAAAGCAAGACTACTACTCCGACCGAGTCCGCTCTCTGAGTGCAGCTGCAGGGAAAACAGCAGCAAGCCTGATTGACCCCTGCAGTGTGCAAGTGGAACCGAACTGTCAGGAGGAGAAGGTGCCTCTGCACAGCGCACAGAATGATGCACTGACTCCTCCTCCGCCGCGTCTGCGCGCCTCTCTAGGGTGCGGCTGATGTCATTCCCGCATGCGCGATTTAAACTGCGCAACTGCCTGCAGCATCAGGAGTGACGACGAGCAGAGGTCCGCACTTCTTGATCTTGGGCGGCCATAATTTAATTATTCTTTCCTAGGCTAGCCCGCCGACGTAGCCCCCCTGTGTCTGCAGACTGCCACCAACAGCAGGTGAGTACGTAACGTTTTTCTGGCACCAAATCAATTAATATGACATTGATTCATCATGGTGGGTGGCACAAACAGTTGGCGGGCGTCGCGCCTCGTGCAGTGGTGGTGACGGGTGGTGGTTTGGAGATTCCATTACCGTGTATGCACAGCTCTGTCCTCTGTGTACATGCTGAGGCCTCTCGCCTGCTAGCGCCTTGTTTAACCTTCACTGAGCTACCCATTCCTGAGCTGAGCGCACAACTCAGGCTCAGCCTGAGTTGTGCGCTCAGCCTCTCACGGGACCTTTGCGGGTGCTGGCAATAAATCAAAATGTGTAATTATGATGATGAATCAATCATCATCATGATTACAATTTTTGATTTGGTGGCGCGCATGGTGCGGGCGGCCAGGCCGCGATTAAAGTAGGAGAATTTACCTAAGCTAATGCAACAGGCTGGCTGGCTGCTTTTTTCGTTCTCCTACTTTAATCACGGCCTAGGCATGGGTTTGATTAATATTAGTGATCAGCATTTGCTGTAACTTTAAGGGATTGGGCATGAAATCTGTAGGCTGCACCGAGCTATTTTTGATCTTAGTTTGAGAAACTATTCAGTAAGATGCAGACTCACTTTATTGTGGTAAATCACTGGCAGAGCTACGCATGAAACCTTTTTCATGGGCATTTAATCTCACTGCTTTCCTTTTATCCATACCCCATGTCTAAACCTTTCCCATGTCAACTCCTCCTTTCTGTCCCTCAAAACTTACACCTGTTTGTATCTCTTCATATTTTTGTCTCCCTTTGTCTCCTTTGCCAAGTCTGTCTTACTCTCCCCTATTCAGTCTCTTCCCCCTTTTTTTTTTCTCTCTCTACCTACGCTCAGTTGCTTTTCTTAATTCTCTTCCTCTTGAATTTACCGGGGGTTCTTTCGTCTCTTTTCCCCATCTTTACCTCTCACTGCCTCCTGCTTCTGCATCACTGTACCTTCCTTCCATCTCATTGGCGACTGGTGGCTCGGAATTTCGTAGCTATTTGTTTCTGTTTTTACACGAATACAATGAACAAAATTGTGTTTATGTGCCATTACAATACTTTTGCAATGTCTTCTCTCCCTCTCTTGAGCGGTATGTCAAGTCATACATTTCCCTATCTCGTTTACAATTGAACAGGGAACTCGCTGGCCGCACACAATAAATTAACTGATTGGTAAGGTTGGCAGCGTGTGATCGCGCACCAGAGCTTGCTCTCGGTTTGCCAAACAAGTGACCTACTGTATAATCAAGGCCCAGGAGGAGCGCTTGCACTGCTGCCGGAACCCTGTGAGCACCGGTATTCTCCCCGTCTAAGGAGAAGCTCCAGTCCTCCAGGAGAGAAAACTGAGAAATGCTGGAATTCCATAACGACGAGTACCGGCCCATTTAAAACACAGGTCATGAAGACCAGTCGGCAGGGTTTCTTGACCCTAGAGCCAGAAAGGCCATCATTGTAGTACAACTGTACCCAGCGGTGCATCCTGTAAACCTGACCCCATGGTGTCCATTGAAATTGCCATATCAATCATGTGCCTTAGTGATAACTCCTAACAGTGAAATCTACTTATTTTTGACTGAAAACCGGAGGTAATCGTATGATCACACATTTGTTTTGCACTTTGAGGAGCAAAGGAAAGGGAGACTGACAAACGTGATGTAAAAAAAGTTGTCTGTTACTTTGGATCTGCTGCAGTTTACAGGTTTTGAAATGCTGACTCGGAGGTGTCCAAGTTTGGTCCAGGAAGGCTGGATCCTTGGCTGGTGTTGGGATAAGCACAGACTGTGTAATGTGTTTCATTTCAGACTCGGTGGATGTGCATTTATCTCATGTCCATAACCTTAAAACGTCCCTATGACTATGGACCTTTTCGGTTAAGTGTTGCCTGCTGTCAATATTGGGACGTGCTCTGTCTGGCATGCATGTTGCCCCATAGGTGGCTGAAGCGCAGCCAGTCGGGGTTGAGAGCCTACTTGAGTGTGGCTAGCAGTGACTTCGTTTGGCGAGCCGATCATGCAGAGAATGAGAAGGCTACTGTGATAGCTGCCTCAGCCTCTCGGGACTGCAGGGGGATGGGGGGGGGGGGCCGCCAGGGCCACCGAAAGTAAATCACAGGCCCAATTAAACAAGCATTTACAATGCAATGGTCTCGGCATTGGTAAAGTTAGAGCTATTGGCATTGCTCATGACATTATTTTTGTTTATGTTTTTAAAACATGTAAAGAAACGGCATTGTCATGAGCAATGACAATAGCTCTAACTTTAACAATGCCGAGACCGTTGCATTGTAAATGCTTGTTGTGCCTTGTTATCGCGGAGCTCGGACACACATACGGATCTGGCATCTCGCGCATTTTGTAATTATTCAGTAACATACCATCACCAATCGCATAAGACGCTAGGTAAAACAAGCGTTGGTTGCTAATTTATCACCTCACATCTCAGTGCCAATCTCTTAAGATCTGGGGGCAGCAGTCACAGCTATGCGGCAAACGGAGCACCGGCCCTGGGGCACTGATTGCAGGAAGGGTCGTGACTTAAAAAAAAAATGCTTGTGCTAAGCTTCTTTCGGGTTCTCCGCCCCTCGCTCCATGGCACTCAGATGAGAACTGTGCCTCCGCATAAACCCTCCCCTACCCGCTCTATCTATGTGGGGCCGCACTTCCAGCTCTGCGCACAAGCTATAACTATAACAAAATAATGTAGGAGCCATTACTGGCTGTGGATTAATCTGCACTTATAGGCAGAGCAGAGGAATGCACTTTCAAGCATTATGACCTAATCACAAGCCTTGCTAATGTTTTTGTTCTTTTTACAGACTAACGTAGATAATTTCTCCACAGCTTTTATTTATTAGGTCTCGCCTGACCAGCGCTTTAGCGCTGCTCTGGCGAGACTTATAGTAAGCGCGTTTTGGAAGTGCAAACAGTGGCTTTGCAGGCCTCCAACTACAGTGCATGTGACCCGTCCGGGCGCGCGCACCATTTGGAGTCCTGCAACCACTTGTTTGCTTTCACTTTAGCCGTGATTCATCGCACCATTTGGCAGCCTGCGTGCCCGCCCCCACTCCCCCTCCCACTCCGTCAGCTTCAGTGCGCGCTTGTTTTCTTTCTTCCTCTTTAACTTTGCATCTTCTTTCCCCGTTCTCTTTTTGTATCTTACTCCATCCTCTTTCCGTTATATTCCACTTTCTCTATTTCTTTCCTTTCTCCGTCTCACGCTTTCTCTTCATTTTGACCCCTATATTTCTTTCTTCGCTGGTATTCGTTGTTTTTCTCTTTGGTTGTATTTCACTTTCTCCATTTTACTCTTTCTTCGCTCTCTGTCTCACACTCTTTCCTTTTTCTTTGAGCTCTATATTTGTCTTACTTCCCTTGTTCTTTTTCTCCCATTCTTTTTGCATGCCTCGCTCGTTTTTTTCTCTCTTTTCACCTCCCCTTTCTACCTTGCTTTGTTTCTCTCTCTGCCCTTCTCTGTTTAACCCATCCAGGCCCCCGTTGCCTCCATCTAAGCCTCTCTCTTCCTATTTTTTAAGTTGTGCGTCGTTGCAGTATCTGACTTCTCCCACACTCGGATACATCGCCAGGTAGGAGGCAGCACGCGCCTCCCGAGGACGTCTCGTGACCATCTCTTTGTTCCATGATATAGTTGAAATTGATATGCCTACAACAGGCTTCCTGGAAATAGCATATATTTCCAAATCTTCCTGAAATAAGACGGCATCCGCCTAGGCGCTGCATTGAACTGCATTAAAATTACAGTTATGTAGTGCTTGGCACCCCTGACGAGAGGCGGCAGCGCTATATGTTGTGTTAAGTAAATGAAGCACGTGCCGTGCTGATCAGTGTTGATCAAGGTGGGATAATGGCATTTTAATGGCAGCTGGTGTGTGACAAGTGTATGACCGGTCTCAGTTTGTTACAAACACCGATGTCGTGGTCCAGGTATATCCACACAGTGCGCACAGCCCGGCTGCCCGGGGGAGGGGTGAGGAGGGGGTGTGCTGAGCACGGCTCTGCAGCTGAGTTCTCCGTCTCACATTATCAGGTACAACATTAAACTAGGGGAAACCGTACATTAGTGCAGCCTACCAGCTGTCCTTAATCACGTGCGCCCCCTGCGTGCAACAATTCACTGTCCCCCCCCCCCCCCCCCGCCCCACTGCCCTCGCGAAAAATATTTCGGAGTAAAAACCTAGCACAGTGGTCAGATTTCTATCCTTGTGATATAGATTTGCCCACGTTTAATGCACACACGAGTGAACTTTTCTTACTGACTCCTGTGGGTACGTGTAGTTTCTTCCTTCTTATGTAATCACCTCACGTGCAATATTGTATATATCTTGTTTCACATATGTTATTGGGGTATCTGTCTATTAGGAAACAACTGATTCATAAAATGATAATTTATTTTTCACTGAAACATTTTAAGTGTATTAATGAGAAGAACTAATTAACAGATATAAAAACACTCTGTGTAAGATCTAGGCAAACGCAGGCGCAGAACAAAACTCTCAGCAACACCCAGGCTTCAGACAAGTCCATACCTTTTTTTGGAGAAAACCACTCCATCCCTAAAGGTTGCACTTTCTTCCTCAGTTCCATATCTGTTCTTTGCCCCTGTCTCTGTTCCTCTGTTTCATTTCGCCTGTCCCTCCTGAAGGCTTTGAGTTAATCTTACAGAGTGCATAAAGTGCTGGGCAAACATTCAGCATAACTTAACTAAACACACACACACGCAATCACTCTCTCTTTTCGCTCCCTCCCTCCATCTTCCCTCTCTCTCTCTCGCCCTAACTCTCTCTCTCTTCTTCTTCTTGTTCTCTCTTTCTCCCTGCCTCTTCCCCCTCTCTCTCCCTCTTCCCACCTCTCTCCCTCCCCCCCCTCTCCCACTCCCCCTCCCACTGCACGCCTCACACTGCTGCATGCCGCACACTGCTGCACACCGCACGCTGCTGCACGCCGCACACTGCTACACACTGCTGCATGCCACACACTGCTGCACGCCACACACTGCTGCATGCCGCTGCACGCCACACACTGCTGCACGCCACACACTGCTGCACGCCACACACTGCTGCACGCCGCACACTGCTGCACGCCGCACACTGCTGCACGCTGCAAACTGCTACACGAAACACTGCTGCACGCCACACACTGCTGCATGCCACACACTGCTGCACGCCACACACTGCTGCACGCCGCACAATGCTACACGAAACACTGTTGCACGGCACACACTGCTGCATGCTGCACACTGCTGCATGCCACACACTGCTGCACACTGCTGAATTACTCACTGCTGCATGCTGCACAACACTGCTGCACGCAGCACACTGCTGCAGCCGCACACTGCTGCACGCTGCACACTGCTGCACGCCGCTGCATGCTACACAGTGCTGCATGCCTCACACTGCTACACGAAACACTGCTGCACGCCACACACTGCTGCACGCAGCACACTGCTGCACGCCGCACACTGCTGCACGCCGCACACTGCTACACGAAACACTGCTGCACGCCACGCACTGTTGCACGCCACACACTGCTGCACGCCACACACTGCTGCACGCCGCACAATGCTACACGATACACTGCTGCACGCCACACACTGCTGCACTGCACACACTGCTGCATGCCGCACACTGCTGCACGCCACACACTGCTGCACGCCACACACTGCTGCACACTGCTGCATTACTCACTGCTGCATGCTGCACGACACTGCTGCACGCAGCACACTGCTGCACGCCGCACACTGCTGCATGCCACACACTGCTGCACGCCGCTGCACGCCACACAGTGCTGCATGCCTCACACTGCTTCACGAAACACTGCTGCACGCCACACACTGCTGCATGCCACACACTGCTGCACGCCACACACTGCTGCACGCCACACACTTCTGCACGCCGCACACTGCTGCATGCCGCACACTGCTGCATGCCTCACACTGCTGCACGCCTCACACTGCTGCACGCCACACACTGCTGCACGCCGCACACTGCTGCACACCGCACACTGCTGCACGCCGCACACTGCTTTTATGCAAGTTTATGCTACTGACATTATAAATGACAATGCCTTTTATTTGTTTTAAAACCAAAACATAAATAAAAGGCATTGTAATTTTACAATGCCAATAGCTCAAACTCTTATAAATGCGAGACCTATTGCATTGCAAATGCTTGTTTTTATACTTCACACGCAAACTGCAAACATCGAAATGGTACACAGAAGGCTAGTGAAAACTCGGAGGCTCGGAATTGTAATAATTATCCAGCCATCCCCTTCAAGTACACCACTACCATCGTAGCAACAGACAGTCAAGTCAGGGTGAGCACTGAGCTGAGGAAAGAAGCACAAAAAATTAACCCCTTTGCAGGCCAGAGTAATTGCAGCGCGGCTCCAAGCCCCTCGGGCCGCTGATCCGGGCCAACGCTCTCAGGACGGGCTAAGCCGAGGCTTCAGGCCTCTGTGTCCGACGGAAGCTGGGGCCACTGACCTGGCCGTCATCCTAAGGCTGAGCCGACGCTGATTGGACAGGAGAAGGGCCCCGGCCTTAGGTAGGGCCCCAGGGGACTGCGCAGCGCACCGAAGCCGTCAGCGGCCTGGAGATGATGTCATTGGCTGAGCCAGGCAGCGCAGGGCAAGCGTCCGAGAACGGCAATGCGCGTGCACGCGCACTGACATGCAGGCTGCGCACGCTCATATGTAAAGCACACATGCATGCACAGGTGCAAACTCCAGGAACCATGCGCAAACACCAGCAGGTCCAAAGGACGACCCGACAGACACACTCATGCGTACAGGCAAACATACCTACCTCGCCCATACACACAGACAAATAGACACACAAACATATGCTAAGAGGCGCCTGCAGACAGACCAACAGACACATGCACTCATGGAGACAGGCCATCAGGCTCCTACAGACAGGGCAACAGACATATAGCCACATGCACTCATGCAGACAGGCCAACAGACATACAGACACATGAACTCGTGCACACAGGCCATGAGACAGGTCAGGAGCTAGCAGCCGGGCACTGAGACCACAGAGCACCTGAAGCTTGGAACAGCGCCGCGAAGCCGGCCACGAGTCCGTACAACTGGGCCTTTGCATCGTCTAGTGGCCCCTCCCCCCACATCAGCGTTCTGAGGCGCTCCCTTAGGGGATCCCAAAGCTCCCATCCATTGTGCGGCGCCGACAGGACTAATAGAAGCGTCGATGGAGAGGGGAAAGCCTCACGCACACCCCATTAGTTCCCGACTGCCAATAATCTGCAGCCGAGGGCTGATCGATGGAGTGAATGGTGGTTTGTCAGGGGAGGATCGATCAGTGGCGCGTGGACATCACCCCCTCATGACAGAACCCACACTCTGCTGGGAGAGCCTCCCTCAGTTCCCGGGTCACGAAACCGGGGCATTACAGGGTTCGGGGATCGCCCCGTGCTATAACAGTGGCATGCAGTAGGGTGCACGAGAAAAAAAATAAAAAATAGTGCTTTTAGTGCCACCCTGAGGCGGGCATTAGCGTCAATGAAATATGTCGTTATTTCTAAGTGCCGCCCTGGTCAACACAGCATTTCTCTCAAGCGGCCTTTACACTGAGCTGAACATCACCCTGTATTTAAACATGCGTGTCCCTCCTCAGGGTGCTAGATAAGCAGAATTGCAGCCCAAAAAAGTAGTGTATTGCTGTGACTCACCTTACTGTTTTGCTTTTTTCGCTAATGGAAAATAAATTAGGAAATAACAGTTCTGGTGACTTGTGGTGTCTCACAATTTCTTAGAATGCTAAGTCGGTTGTGAAACAGACATCCGGTCACTCACAGCAACGAGTCGCTCTTTTCAAGAAAGTTCAGCGAGCTGTGGCTGTATAAATCCGATACTTTGGAATGCAAATAATGCTACGCAAGCTCGTACAAAAAATGGCCGGCGAGTCACCAACATTCCCTGGATGCGAAGTACACTGGCACAGTGGCACATTACAGACTCGGAAACCCACTGAAATGCTTCGTTCCTTTCCGAAACACTGGGCAGCCTAGGCCACAGCAGACCCGTGACTGTTTTCCGGCATGATATGCTGCCATGTTTCAGAGCTCACCGCCGCCTTCCACCCCCCAGTCTGTGACATGCCACATACGGCATAGTTTGCCGATGACCCCGAGCCATGGTCAGATCGACGCGTGCTTAAGATGCGGAATAGACTTATTTCTAAAGGAAGTGTACACCCCAAGTAGAGAAATAAAGGCGAGCTCTGTGCAAATGCAAAGATGTCTTGTAGGGTTACTTTCATTTTCACCGCCTTTCCCCTCGCCCCGGTCGCTGGATTCCAGCTTGCTGACGCAATCTCCCCCGTATACTCTGACCCGTTCGAAGACCTCGCTGCAGGTCCCAGGACAATCAATGCACTATATATAGACCGCGGCTGGAGGGAGGAGTCGCTAAAAGCCAGGAACATGCATTCACAACAGGTGAGTGGCAGCAACCGACATCTCTCAATTCATACAGTAATGTTGACAGGATCTGATCCAACAAAGCGTGAGTAGCGCACGGAGAACAAAGGGGAAAACATCTTGCGCTACTACGGGCCGGGATGTTTTTTCATCGCAGTCTGTAAAGAGGGAGAAAACAAGGAGATCAGGTGAGGGAGCAACGCCGGGACACCACCGCCTTTCTCCGAGGCACAGCAGAAAATGCCTCGGAGAAAGGGAGTGTCCTTTTCGGATTGGGGGGCGTGTTTTGCTGTTGTCTCCTCCCTGAGACTTCTCGCAAAAAACACGCCCCCCGATCCGAAAAGGACGGGGCAGGATTAGAGTGACGGGACCTCTTCTCCAATGGCTGGCCAGCATTTACTAGGCCAGCCAATGGAGAACAGGGAAGAAGAGGGGCGGGTTCAAGCCCCTCTTCACCCAAGTCATTATGTCTCGCGAGCGAGACTGCGCAAGCGCAGCCATCGCTAGCCGAGACCTAAAAATGTTTAGATTACTCCTCTCAAAATCGGAATGGTTGTATTAAAAATGCAGAAATGGCTGCTGTGTGTTGTGGTCGCACATTATACATTCTTTAATGTTCAACAATTAAACTCAGAAGCCACATAAACGTGATTTGCCTCAGTAGTTCAGCCAGTGGGGAAGAAAGATGCTTGTGCGACCAGATACTGTCCTTGCGACACTGGGTCTGGTTTGAACTGTGCAGATATACAGGTGTTTCACTGCGTACAAGGGGTGGGGAATGAGAGAGAGAGGGAAGTAATGTGTCTTTGTTAGTGTGTGAGAGTGAGACAGACAGGGCCGGTTTTATGAGGGGGGGGGGGGGCGGTTTCGCTGGGGCCGGTTTTCGGGCCTTGACTCCGTGAGCCAGTGACCTTACTGCGGGAGGGTTATGGAAAGGCACAACTGGCAGCATTTCTATGGCCAGGCCCCTGTGTTCATGGCATCAATATATGGTGGGGCTGAGGCTGCCTGGTGTCATGCGCATTGAGGGCGAGGCTCGCGCAATGAATAGTTCGCGTTTGGTTTGCAGCTTGCACACCACGCCCAGGCTAGTTCTGCTCTCTTCTTCTGCGTCTGCTGCCCGCAGGTGAGTGTCTGGTCACTCAGGCAGGCCTGGTGTCTCGTGCCATGCCGTCCGTCACTCACGGGTCCACTCGGGGTGGGTTGTCATCATGTCATCCTGGGCTGGGCACAGTCAGGTGGGGGCAGGCGTCCGGGCTGGGATTAAAAGTAAATTGAACTATAATAGGCCCCGGCCCGGTTTTGCCAGGATGGGATTGCCCCGATTGCATACATTTATTTGCTCCACGCACTATTAAATTAACTGGGCTGGGCAGGCAGGCACTTTCACTTTCGGCACCACATGGCCACAAGAACAACTCGTGACCCACTGACCCGACCAGGCACGATCTTTGAGTCACGTCACCAGAGAGACCCTGTGATGATCAAGGGGGCAAAATGATACACTGCAAAAAATGTTTGTGTTTTGGGCTGAAATGGCTGGTATTACCCTTTTCTAACAAAATAACTATAACATTTGGAAAGAGAACCAAAGGGGCAAGCGTAGTTGGGTGACACTTGACAAAACTGTTAAAACTGATAAGCAAACTTTAAATAATCGTACCCTGCAGGGGAATATCACATCCTGGGATCTTTTCAATATGAAACCATCCCTAAAAAGCTTCGCGCGATGTATCTCTCTCAAACAGGATAATGAATAACTTCTTCACTTTACAAAACTTTATAGAATGAAAATGTTTACCCTTACACATAACCAACCTCTTTTGGGAGGACTGACTGGTGCAGCCACACCTGATGCTGATCTGGGGAGCGCTGTGTAAAGAAATAACTTATGGGTTTAATAGCACCTGCTGCAAAGTACCTTGTGTGTAGTGTGTCCAGCAGTTTTCAGGCAACAATAAAAATGCCAGGTTAACTCTGGTGGTTAATGTTCCTGCTGGAGAGATTAGAGTTTGGGCTTGTGACAGTTTTGACTCATCATAAAGTAGCACAAAGGGTTAATATGTATGCTGCAAAGAACATGTACCATGCAAATCACATAACTGTATTTTATGTGCATAGCTCAGTGGGTTACTGCTTTTGCCACAGAGATGTTTTTGTAACCAGCGGTTCCTAAATTACAATCCTAATATAGCAGTAATGACCAATAAACTGTCATCAAAGAGCTGCAGGCAAACTGCATGCTATAGGTTAGAACATTATTTTTTCCCCAGTTTTTCATTATCCAAATGCTGCTAAAAAAGGTTTGTTTCGGTAGAAATATATTCTTAATAGTAAAGCCAACCCCAACCACTGAAGTACATTTTAAATCCTGAGTTTGTGCTTCTCCAGAACACACATTCTTAAACTGTACTGCCTACCAGTATGGATGATATGTGATTCCTACACCCTGCAATTCACATTGTCTTATTTATTATTTTCTATAGACTGATTTTACACACGTATAATTAATTGTCTCCATATATAATGTGCGTGTGTGTGTGTTGTAAAGTGTTCACACAACCTACACTGCCTGGTATGAGTAGCGCTATGAAAAACAAATGAAATGCATATGAGAATGGCTATGCAAAGAAGAAGGGCACTATTGGAGGGTGTTGGCGAGGGATTCTACGGAGAAATAGATGACGGGGTGTGCCAAAAAAGACTGTTGCCCCTGGCGCCACCAGCGCTAAAGCCGGCTCTACCTTCTTCATGTCAGAGTTTATTATTTGTACTCCTTTTAAAAGGGATTAAAGACTGGGCCCCTGGAATTCAAACTCTTGACCCACTCAGGTGCTTATTTACATGTCACCACTAGTGCAAGCCCTGTCCATAAGGCAGGGTGCAGTATGCAGAGTTCAGTGTATTTAAATGGTTTGCCATATACTTTTAAGTTTTATATGTCCCAGAATAGGCGAGACTCAAATGCTAGCCTAGTTCTTTGTGTGATTCTCGAATTTTTCACAATCCCATGACTTCAGTGATGTACAGGCAACATTGATGACAGCACCCACACTCTAAAAAGTGTTCCAGTGCCACTGACCTGGGTGCCTTTGTGTGAATTTTTTTATTCTTTCTGGCCAGGGTGACGTGTGAGACATTTCCATACTTTCTGGCTGCTTATGTGTGTGACGTTTCCATGCTTACTGGCCTGGGTGCTTATATGTAACGTTTCCAAGCTTTCTGGCCTGGTGTGACCAGGCCTGAGTGTGATGTTTCCATTGTTTCTGGCCTCTGTGCCCTAGGTACTAGTTATCAGATGCTTTTGTGTGACATTTCCACAGTTTCTGCCCTCAGGATATAAAAATCATGTAATGTTTGCACATTGTCTTGAAAAAAATTTCCTCTGAACCTTTGCACAGTTGTTTGAAGTTAAGTGCGTTTTTAAATGTCTTTATACTATTTTATATTAAGAATAAATTGGTGATATTTAAATTCATGTTTCGTGCTCAACATTTCCTTTTTTAGTGTTCTCTGTAGGAATGTCTTAAGACAATCTAATCTGTAATGAAAAATGTGTTAAAATGCATTGTTTTGGCCTTTCTGTCTCCAAAAGTTTCTTGGGGGGAGAACCCCCCAAACTCCCCCTAGTAGTGGTTGTTCACTGCACTTGCTCGCCATATGGGGGCTGGTCTCACTTTTACTTTGTTCTCTCTGATTCACTACTCGTGTCTATTTTTGGTGCTCTCTGTAAGAATGTCTAGGGGTACATATAACTTGGTGGGTAACCTGGTGCTCTTTAAGGTCATCATCTACTATTTACTGTGCTTTGAAAGTTGATACAATTAAATATGTAATGAAAAAAGTGTTGTAAAATGCACCATTTTGGTCTGTCTTTTTCCCAAATTTTCTTGGAGGGGGTGAACCCCCACCAAACCCCCCCTAGTAGTGTGCAGGCTCACTCGCTGCGCCCGCTCGCAAAGCGCCGGACGGGGGCTGGTCTGGCAAAATTTGCCAGGGCTGCTTTCAGTTCCCAGTCCGGCCCTGGAGACAGAGGTGCAAATCTGTGTTTGTGTGTGTGTGACAGCGAGACAAAGTATGTATGTATTTACATGTGTGCAAAAGCCATATTGTTTCTGTTCGTATGTTTGAGTGGGAAGCAGAAACACGCATACACAATGGGGGTGTGTGCGTGCAAGCGAGAGTGTGGGTGTGAGAGAGAAGATTAAGGGGAGACTGTGTGAGAGGGTGAAACAGAGAAATACGAATGGATTTTTTTTCATTCTTTGGCTAGGGGGTTAGTTTACCTCTGTAAATACCCTTATATGTCACCTTCCACATTCTGCCTAAAGTGGTATTGAAAAGTGTGGCCATACCCTTAAAATAGTGCAGCACATGAACCTACAAGCAGTGTTTTTTTTATAGTTACACACGGTTACATGAAACACTTCAACAGCCACAGTCCCCAAATGTGAAGTGTATGTGTGTGGGTCTTCCTGGGAGGTCGGGCCACTAGACAATGCACACACTGCAGGAGTGAAAGCGACAAGAGAATGTTTACTAACATGGTGCACTCCATGAGACTGCATGCAGTGTTCACTATTTTGATATGAAAACGTTTAGCAGACAGACATGCCCCCAAACATGCAGTCATGAGTTGTCACTTCAAAGCAGCTGAACATATGTACTTATCCTTCCTTCTAGAACAACTATGCCATAACAGAGTGGCCATGCATGTGATTGCCCATGTATGTAGTCTTTGTGACATGTCTTGTTTGCTGTGGGTACCCGTTTCTATCAGAGAAACCACAAAATGTTACTGACTGGCAGGCATATGGGCGAGAGAACTGCCTTCCCAGCAATTCTAGCGCCTACACATTCTAACTTCTATCTGCAGCAAGCGCTTTTTTTGCTGAGAACGCCGCCCAACCAAACTCCTGGTGAAAGAGCACACTGGGGGAGTGGGTGGAGGGGGAGCTCATTCGCACTGCCTTCTACATCTATAGAAACGCAGGGGCCATGCCCTGCTGCAGGCTGGAAGGTCTGCTGTCACGCGCATCTGTTGGGCACACGGTACTGCGGACGCATTCAAAGGTGTAAACTGTACACAAGCACTCTCGCGCCTGCCAGTACAAATCCCCGTGCCAGGGACTCTGCCCACTACAGAAGATGGCTTGAAATGCCGCACCTCCAGCCTGCGCAAGATCTGACTGACCCATCCACCTTTCGATGTCTGTAATTGTGGCATGGGAGGAGGGGGGGGCACTCTCTCTCTGCCGCACCTGCCGCATATCTGATGGGACCTCGTGCATGTAACGAACACCCCAGCGTGCCCCGTCCTTACTGCAGGGGGGAGCCTGTTTTTGCCAATTCACTCTGATCCGACGAGGCACACAAGTCAAACTGTGATCGCTTTGGTAATTCCGACAAAATAAAATAAATGGCTTGTATTTTTCCTTCTCTTTTTTCTTCTTGCATTGTGAGCAGCCCTCCTTTTAAATGTACCTTTTTAGAGAGTGGCTGCCTGACTGTAAACCCAGCAGGTACAAGCAAATCTCCTTAAAAAGGGAGGGGGGGAGTCCCGCTATTACCACATTGCCACTAATTAATCTCCAATACGCCTCTCTCAAGAGTAGTAACGCAAGATCTGGGCTTGGCGCGTGTGCTCGCCGTTGTGTTCAACCAGGACTTCTCTGTGATGCAGACGTGACCTCAATTTCCTATTATCACAGGTGCATTACATATCTTATAAAAGGTGGCTCCAAGCTTATGGGAGGCCCCACCGGATACACCCATCGCACAATAACGCACTAGCTGGAGTTTGTGAGCCCACGGTTGTGCCGATTCCAGTGTATCTGTATGGTCTAGAGCGCCTTATTCGTTTTTATAGCAGCTTTATATTTCCTTGTCATATGAATGCATTTTTAATGCCGGCGTTTCTGGAATATTGAAAACCTAAAACACAAAAAAGAACTATGTTTTGGAAGGCCCACCTCTTATATTTCGTAGCACTGTCCCTGGACAGCATGAAAAGATCTCATCCTCGGTTTATTTTGATTGCAAGTTTCATCTACATTCAGAGGAAGAAACCACAAAAAGGCAAGTACAAAAGAGTCAGAGACAAAGAGAAGGGACCGAGAGTGAAACAAAAAGCGAAAATCAAGGTGGAAGAGAGATGAAAGTAAGAAGAAAAGACAAATGCGGACAGAAAAGGGAACAGTGTGATCGCTCTCGCGCTCTCTCTCTCTCTAGCGCTCTCTCTCGCGCTCAATCAATCAATCATAGGCATTTGTATAGCGCACTGCTCACCTGGAGGGTCTCAAGGCGCTGGGGGGGGAACGCTACTGCTCGAACAGCCAGGTCTTGAGTTGCTTCCTGAAGGCGAGATGGTCTTGCGTTGTCCGGAGGTGGATGGGGAGGGAGTTCCATGTCTTGGCTGCCAGGTAGAAGGATCTTCCTCCGGCGGTGGCTCTGCGGATGCGGGGGAAGGTGGCAAGAGCGAGGCTGGCGGAGCGGAGCTGGCGGGTGGGCTTGTGGAAGGTCAGGCGGCTGTTGAGGAACTTGGGGCCCAGGTCGTGGAGAGCCTTGTGTGCGTGGGTGAGGAGTCGGAACGTGATTCTTTTGTTGACGGGGAGCCAGTGCAGGTCTCTCAGGTGTCCGGAGATGTGGCTGTGTCGGGGGATGTCCAGGATGAGTCGTGCTGAGGCGTTCTGGATCCGTTGGAGTTTCTTCTGGAGTTTGGCGGCGGTGCCGGCGTAGAGGGCGTTCCCGTAGTCCAGCCTGCTGGTGACGAGGGCCTGGGTGACCGTCTTCCTGGTCTCGGTGGGGATCCACCGGAAGATCTTTCGAAGCATGCGCAGGGTGTTGAAGAATGAAGACGAGACGGCGTTGACTTGTCTGGTCATCGAGAGGGAGGAGTCCAGGATGAAGCCTAGGTTGCGTGCGTGGTCCGTTGGCTTGGGGGTGGCTCCCAGGGCGGGGGGCCACCAGGAGTCGTCCCAGGCGGAGGGTGATGATCCCAGGATGAGGACCTCCGTCTTGTCTGAGTTCAGTTTCAGGCGGCTGTTCTTCATCCATTCGGCGACGTCTTTCATCCCTTCGTGTAGGCTGGCTCTGGCGGCGTCCGGGTCGCTGGTGAGGGAGAGGATCAGCTGGGTGTCGTCAGCGTAGGTGATGATCTTGAGGTTGTGTTGACGTGCGATGGTTGCGAGGGGGCTCATGTAGACGTTGAAGAGGGTGGGGCTGAGCGATGACCCTTGTGGAACGCCGCAGATGACTTCGGTGGCCGCTGACCGGAACGGGGGGAGACGGACTCTCTGGGTTCTTCCGGCGAGGAATGAGGTGATCCACTCCAAGGCCTTCTCCTGGATGCCGGTGTTGTTCAGGCGCTGTACCAGGGTGCGGTGGCAGACAGTGTCGAACGCTGCGGAGAGATCCAGGAGGATGAGGGCCGCAGTTTCCCCGTTGTCCATTAGGGATCTGATGTCGTCTGTGGCTGCGATGAGGGCGGTCTCCGTGCTGTGGTTGGCTCGGAAGCCGGATTGCGAGTGGTCGAGGGATCCGTTGGTCTCGAGGAAGGCGGCTAGCTGTCTGTTGACGGTCTTCTCGATGACTTTGGCAGGAAACTGGAGGAGCGAGATGGAGCGGTAGTTCTTGAGGTCGGAGGGGTCTGCAGTTGGTTTCTTCAGCAGGGCACTGATCTCGGCGTGTTTCCAGCACTCCGGGAAGGTGGCGGTGTTGAAGGAGGCGTTGATGATGTCGCGGAGGTGGGGTGCGATGATGTGGTCGGCCGTGTTGAAGATGTGGTGTGGGCAGGGGTCCGTAGGGGATCCGGAGTGGATGGTGTTCATTGTGCGTGTTGTGTCTTCGGTGCTGACTGGGGTCCAGGTGCGGAGGGTGGCGGTGGGGGGCATCGGTTCGGTGGTGGGGTTCGTGGTTGGTGGGCCGAAGCTGTTGTGAATGTTAGCGATCTTGTCATGGAAGAAGGCTGCGAGGGAGTCGCAGAGGTCTTGCGAGGGAGTGATGTCATTGTTTCCGGCGTCGGGGTTGGAGAGCTCTTTGACGATGCTGAAGAGTTCCTTGCTGTTGTGGGTGTTGTTGTCCAGTCGTTCCTTGAAGGCTGTCTTCTTTGTGGCGCGGATCAGTTGGTGGTGTTTGCGGGTGGCGTGTTTGAGGGCCGTCATGTTGTCTGTGGTCTGGTTGGTGCACCAGGTGTTCTCCAGGGAGCGGCAGTTCTTCTTGGAGGTGATGAGCTCGTCGGTGAACCAGGAGGCTTTCTTGCTGCCGCGTCTGCTGGGGGGGTTCTTCTTCAGTGGTGCGAGGGCGTCTGCGCAGTTGGTGATCCACTGTGTGAGGTTGTTGGCGGCTTCGTTGGGGTCCGTTGAGCTGGTGGGGGGGTTCTGGCTGAGGAAGGTGGTGAGCTGGTCGCCGGTGATCTTGTTCCAGCTCCTGCGGGGGGCTTGTTGAGGGTGGTGGTGGGTCGTCGTTTTACTGAAGCTGAAGTGGATGCAGCTGTGGTCAGTCCACAGGAGATTGGTGGAGTGGCTGATGGTGACGTATTTGCTGGATGAGAAGACTGGGTCAAGCGTGTGGCCGGCGTAGTGGGTGGGGGTGGTTACCAGTTGATTGAGTCTGAGGTTGGCCAGGTTGTCCAGCAGAGCAGTGGTGTTGCGGTCCTTGTTGTCCTCCAGGTGGAAGTTGAGGTCCCCCAGGAGGATGTAGTCGGTGGAATTGATGGCGTGCGGGCTGACGAAGTCTGTGATGTCTTCGCTGAACTGTGTGCGTGGTCCTGGTGGTCTGTAGACGAGGGTGCCTCTGAGCGTGGTCTTGGGGTCGGTGTGTATCTGGAAGTGGAGGTGTTCGGCGGAGGTGAAGGTGTCATCGGAGTTGGTCGTGATGCGGATGGTGTTCTTGTGGATGATGGCGATGCCTCCTCCTGTCTGGTTGACGCGGTCCTTCCTGGTGATTTTGTAGCCTTTCGGGACGGCGATGGCGACGTCGGGCGCTGAGGAGGCGTTCATCCAGGTTTCCGTCAGGAAGGCGATGTCTGGTGCTGTCGAGTCGAGGAGGTTCCAGAGTTCGACGGCATGCCTGTGAACGGAGCGGGTGTTGAGCAGGATGCACATCAGGTGTTTGTTGCTGGGGCTCGGTTTAGCAGGTGCGCTGTTGGGTCGGAGGCCGGTGAAGCGGCAGGTCAGGCAGGTGAAGTGTCCGTGGGTGCATCTCGGGGTGGCTCGGTAGCAGGCGGTGTTTCGGCCGGCGTTGAGTGCGTGGAGGGTTTTGGCGTCGTAGATGTGCAGGGTGTGCTGGCGAGGGCGAGGACCAGGGGGTCTGGCGCTGGGCGCGGTCCAGGCGCGGACGGGCTTACCTTTGGCGCTCAATCGGCGCTCCCGCTGCGCGCGTCCGCTCTGGGGGCGTCATAAGTAAGGAGCCGGGAGGGAGGAGCAGCTGGGTGGCGGGAGCGGGGTAGCGAATGGAATCACAGGGGGGCGGGGCCGCAGGGAGGCAGCGGCGGGAAATTCCAAGAAGCAGCGGGCAGCGGCAAATTCCCAGGAGCAGAGGGAAATTCCCAGGAGCAGCGGGCAGCGAGCGAAGGAATCTGCAGGCAGGAGGCGGCAGAGGCAGGCAGGAGCGGCAGCAGTGAGTGGGGCGACCAAGCCCTGTGGAGGGCTGAGCGGTCACCCCTCCTCGCGTGTGTGCAGAACACCGGCATCCACTAGCCCCTGCTCTTCACGCAGTCTACCCTGTACATGCACATCAACATGCACACAATGTAGTGTGCAAACGCTGCCAATCTGCACGCACACGCTTTCTTGCACACAGTTGCCCATTCTGTGTAGCACACACCCACGCAGTCATTCATACCCAGGCCCTCCCACAAAAACCCTCACATGTGTCCTTTTACACTCCCATCACCATAACAGCTGAAATGGAGGCCAACAAACCACACAAAAGAAAAAGCGGAGGTGGTTGCGACTGCAAGCGCACCCCGAAGAACATTAGGCTTCTCATCACCCCCGCTCTCTCCCTCTCTCTGGCTCCCTCACGTGCTCTCTATTTATCCCTCTCAATCTCTCTCTATACCTGTCCCCCTATCGCTCTGTCACTCTCTCCCCTTCTCTCGCCCTCCCTCGTCCTGATGTTCTTTAAGGTCATCATATACTATTTACTGTGCTTTGAAAGTTGATACAATTTGAATATGTAATGAAAAATGTGCTGTAAAATCTACCATTTTGATCTGTCGTTTTCCAAAAATTTCTTGGGGGAGAGGCCCCCCCCCCAGTGGCGGTCGGGCACCCTCGCCATAGGTGTAGATATGTTCTTTTGGGGACTACTTCTTTTATTTCCATGTGTGCATAACTTTTTTCCCCATGGGCGCCGCACTTCATGTTTCAGCACGGCAGCCATTACTACGTATCTTGTTTATTGGTATTGTCCAGAAGTTACCTTCGCGCAAGGCCATCATTCCCATTGCTAATCTTATCTAATGGTAACTTGATGTTTCAGAAATAAATAACTGCGTCATATAGGGCAAACAAGCCAAGTTTCTCTGTGCAAACAGATCTTTTGGGCTTTGCCTGGGAACATGAAATTTGATTTTTTAAACGGTGTACATTTGATTTGTACTGTTCTTAGCGCTCGCCGACTCAGTAAGAAATGGTCGCCACCTCTTCACGGGTCAGAGAGGCTGGTGGTGCCTGTGTGAGATGGGAGGGATGACGCAGAGCCTGCTGCAGGTGCTGCTAGCTCAAGAAGCACTAACGGCGCTGAAGCGTCCAAAGCACAGGGCTGTTCGAAGCAAAGGGAGATAAAGGCAGTGCAATGCCAGCGTTCAGTCATTTCCAGCTCCCCGTCTGCCGCTGCCCCCTCCTCACTGTAGTGTCGCGGTCTACTTGACGCGCACTACGTCAGGGCCGGAATGCGTGTAGCGGCCATATCGGACGCTACTGCGCATGCGCGTGAGTCAGCGCGGCGCGAGAGAAGCGAACGGAGCTTGTTGCCCGGCGCTCTCTCGGTGTGATAGCATAATTGTGAATAAAGGCAAGTTACACATATCTATCCAGTCTCCTGCACATCCTTGGGGGGCACCTGCACCACACAGAGGATCAGCAACATTACAGTGGCGACGAGGCTCGGACAGAGCGGACCCAGTGATCCCCAGTGAGGGAGGTGCCCCTATCCTGCACATAGGAGGAAGACCTACACAGGGGGGCGTCACCCCACGCGAAAAGCAGATCCGATAGGTCAAGGACAGACACCAACGCACCGGGAGAGCGCGGCAGTGGCAGACGGACACCAGAGGGAGGCACGTGAGCAGTAAGTGTGCCGACCACGAGGTAGAGGAACGTCCGGGGCGAACCGTAGTGCGGCAGCAGAGACCCTGGCGGAATCGGGTGGAGACGGCGCAGGCAGCTCCGACGAGATCCCAGTGACCCGAAGAAGGGGGGAGAGGACAGAAGCGCCAGGTAGCCCGAGGAAACAGGCGGAATGTTAAGATGAGTGCGCAGGCATCAGCATTAACGACGCCGGTCCCGTTCCTTCCAAGGCCAGGAGAACCCCAAATGAAATGGGAAGACTGGAGGGAGTATTTTTAAAAAATTACCTAGAAGCGCTGGAAGACGAGAACGAGGAGGCGTTCTTCAGCGCCAGGAGGAAGAGGATACTCTTGCATAATCTGGGACCAGAAGGCATTTGGGTATTCCAAAACCTAACACCAGTCGCCAGACAGGCAGCGGACGCCGACGTGTTCAAACACGCCCTCGAAGATTTGGACAACCACTATCGTCCCGCAGTGTGCACCTCCATCGACCGCTACAATTTCCAGCAGAGGAAGCAAGAAGCGGGGGAAACGATAGACGACTACGTGGCGGCACTGAGGAAACTCGCGATAACATGCAAATATGGGGCATTACAGGACGAATTCATTAAAGACCAAATCGTAATGCATACGACAAGCAAATCAGTGCAAGATAAATTGTGGGCGAGTGGAGATGCGACGCTGAAAGACGTGATCGCCATAGTGAAGAGGGCGGAACTGACCAAGCGCTGCGCAGAAGCAGCAAAGAGAGATCAAGCCCCGAGACTCACGATAAATAAGGTAGACGACGCGGACCAGTATGGAAGAGGAAAACCGGCGCCTGGAGAATACAAAGGATCATACAAAGCGAAAGGGACACCGGGACAACCGTGGAAGCAAGACAAGGGAGAAACGGCGAGGTGCTACAGATGTGGAAGCCCGGGCCACGCGGCACAAGACAAACGGTGCCCCGCCTTCAGAGCCAAGTGTGCATTTTGCAGCCTGGTCGGCCACTATGAGAAGGAAAGGGAAACAACGCGCGGTGAAATTCGTGGCGCAGGACATAGGAGAAGAAGAAGACGGCCAGGAGGAAGACGACGAAGTCCTGTGCGTGGAAGATCAAGTACTGGGCATCGACGGGAGGAGAGCGCGCAAGCCCCAGTGCGACATGCTCATCGGAGGAGTAGGAATCACCATAGTGGCGGATTCGGGGTCCCCTTACACGATCGTCCAAAGAACGGTGTGGAACGAGAGGTTCAAACCCACACTTGGCTCACGTCTAGAACCACCCGACATACGACCGGTCACCTACACAGGGGAACCCATTCCGATGGTAGGATTCAGGAGACTGCTGTTCCAGTTCAAAGAACGCAGCGCCCACTGTCAACTATACGTCGCGGAGAAGGGACCATCAGTCCTTGGGTGGATGGACCAAGGAGAGTTGGGCGTACAGCTGAATCCAGGAGGGGACACCCAAGTGCTGGTGACTTTGGACGGAGAAGAGTCGACGGCAGCGAAATGGCGAGGCGGACACCCGAAAGTGTTCGGCGGCAAGATCGGAAAACTTGAGAAGTTTACCCACAAGATCGTCCTCAAGGAGAACGTCAGCCCTGTGGCGCACAGAGTAAGGAACATACCGATCGCAGTGAGAGAGGCAGTGCAACAGGAACTACACCGACTGGAGGACGGGGGAATCATCGAACCGATCGACAGCGCGGAGTGGCTGGCGCCACTGGGAGTGGCCATGAAACCCTCAGGCAAGGTGCGCTTATGCGTGGATCTCCGAGAATTAAACAAGTGCATCGTGGTAGAGAAATTCCCATTACCACGCATAGAGGAAATGTTGGCCCGCATGAAAGGCGTGAAATGGTTCTCTACCATCGACCTACTATCGGCATACCACCAGGTGGTGCTGCATCCCACGAGCAAGAAACTGACGTCATTCATAACGCCGTTTGGATGCTATCAGTTCTGTCGCACGCCCTTCGGACTAGCATCCGCAGCAGCAGTGTTCCAAAAGCTGATGGCCCGCCTATTCAAGGGTATAGAGGGAGTGCAATACTTCCATGATGATATTCTAGTAATGGGGAAGGAGCTAGAAGACCACGACGAGAAGCTGGAAGCGGTATTAAAGATCTTGGAGGAAAACGGTCTGACGGCGGAGTGGGAGAAGTGTCATTTCGGAATGACATCAGTCACATACCTGGGGCACGAGATAGGAGAACACGGGATAACACAGAAGAAAGGGAATGTGAAGGCCATCTGTGACGCGCCCCCGCCCACATCCAAGGAAGAAGTAAGGTCCTTTCTAGGGATGGCAGAATACTACAGCAAGTTTGTCCACCATTTCGCCACGAAAACACACAACATGAGACAACTCACGAGTGACAAGACTGCGTTTGCATGGACGGAAGAGGCGCAAGAAGAGTTTGACACGGTGAAACGTGAAATCAGCCAGGCGATCCCGCTGCATGGGTACGATCCCCTGGGGAGATCCATATTGATGACGGACGCAAGTGAAAAAGGGTTAGGAGCGGTGCTCATGCAAGAAAGACCAGAAGGCGGGACGGAGACGATCAGCTTCGCGTCCAGGACATTGACGTCACCTGAACAAAAGTTCAGCGTGATCGAAAAAGAGATGCTAGCCGTGGTCTGGGCCATGGGAAAGTACCGCCAGTTCCTGTGGGGCACACGATTTCAAGTGAAGACGGACCACAAACCCCTAGTGAAGGTTTTGACGTCCGGCGGCCATGCTAGCGCCACACCCCGGATTGCAAAAATGACGCTGAAACTCCTGGAGTATCGGTACGACGTGGAGTACATACCGGGCTCGAGAAACAAGATAGCGGATTACCTCAGCAGGGCGTCAGCAATGGAAAGCGCCACCAGCGGCACTGAGGAAGAAGACGAGATGGTAGCCCTGACGGACGATCCGGAAAAGGCCATCAGTAGACAGGAGTGGAAAGACGCGTACGCAGCAGATGGAGATCTGGGCGACATCAAGAAGTACATCGTACAAGGGTGGCCGGAGAGGAGACGACAGAGGCCCAAGGTCCGGCAGTTCTACGAGGTTCGAGAGGAGCTGTCGGTGGGGAACGACGGGGTGTTCGTATACAGAGGAAACAGAGTGGTGCCACCGGAGAACATAATACCGGATCTGCTATCTATATTACACGAAGGACACCTGGGAATTGTGAAGACGAAGGCCAGGACCAAACAAACGTATTGGTGGCCGGGGATGGATACGCAAGTAGAAAGGCACGTGAGAGACTGCGCGCAGTGCCAAGGAGCGGACAAGATACTAAAGCCAATGAGGCCGGCTCTAGGGAAATTCACGAATCCCAGCAACCCATGGGAAGAGGTGGCAGTGGACATCTTAGGACCTATACTGGACGAACAGGGGATACCCAAATACCTATGCGTATTAGTGGACAAGTACTCAAAGTGGCCAGAGGTACACATCCAAGAGGTCATGGACACAGACGCAATATTGAGCTTCCTCAAGGCGTATTCCTCAGGGAAGGCATGCCCAGAACTATAATCAGTGACAATGGTCCCCAATTCACCTCGGACAAATGGTCCAAATTCGCAGAAAGGAACGCCATTCTACTCAGACACACGTCGATATATCATCCGGCCAGTAACGGACAAGTAGAAAGGTTTAATAGGGTGCTCATGGGCTCCATACAGGCTGCCATCACGAGGGGCAAAGACTGGGAAAAAGAAGTACAAAGCACAATCTGGGCATACCGCATCACCCCCACCGGTACGGGGTTACAGCCCCTTCCAAATCCTACGAGGAAGGCAACCCTTCACCAGAGACAATGTTGCTTGGCAAGAGAAGACAATCACCCGCAAGTGGTCTCCAGCGGTGGTACAACACAACCTGGAGAAGGCACAACGCATTTACACTGAACACTACAACCACAACAGAAAGGTGAAGGAGACAGTGTTGGAAAAAGGGGAGTGGGTCAGAGTGAAGCTGGCAGTTCTAAAGCGAAAGGGAGAAAGCAAGTACTCCCCACCCCTAAGAGTGGAAGAAGTGTACGACCGAGCAGCGTTGCTCAGTGATGGAAATGTGTGGTCCCACGACCGCATGGCCAAGTGCAACAAAATCTTACAATGGCCCCGGGAGGACACGGAAGGGGCAACACCACCAGAAGGGGCGACAAGGGAAGCAGGAGCTCCTAAGGGAGAGTGCGGAGAGAACAGGGGTGAAGAACAAGACGGTGAGAGAGACATACCGGAAGGATGGGCCAAGGAGGAAAGAGCCCGGGAAGACGGTGAGAACGGAGAGAGAGAGGGCCAGGGCACTCTGGAAGGTAGAAGGGGAAGCCCTGTCGCAGAAGGAGGTCAAGAAGGACATACCACCCCGGTAAGACACACCCGGGTTGGGCGAGCAGTGGTGAGACCAGCCAAGTTCAGAGACTATGAAATGGACTGATCACCTGGTTGGGTACATTGTGTTGTATGGTATAAAAGGGGGAGATATGTAGTGTCGCGGTCTAGTTGACGCGCACTACGTCAGGGCCGGAATGTGCGTAGCGGCCATATCGGACGCTACTGTGCATGCGCGTGAGTCAGCGTGGCGCGAGAGAAGCGAACAGAGCTTGTTGCTCGGCGCTCTCTCGGTGTGATAGCATAATTGTGAATAAAGGCAAGTTACACATATCTATCCAGTCTCCTGCACATCCTTGGGGGGCACCTGCACCACACAGAGGATCAGCAACATTACACTCACGTGTGTGCAGAACACCGGCATCCACTGGCCCCTGCTCTTCATGCAGTCTACCCTGTACATGCACATCAACATGCACACAATGTAGTGTGCAAACGCTGCCAATCTGCACGCACACGCTTTCTTGCACACAGTTGCCCATTCTGTGTAGCACACACCCACGCAGTCATTCATACCCAGGCCCTCCCACAAAAACCCTCACATGTGTCCTTTTACACTCCCATCACCATAACAGCTGAAATGGAGGCCAAAAAACCACACAAAAGAAAAAGCGGAGGTGGTTGCGACTGCAAGCGCACCCCGAAGAACATTAGGCTTCTCATCACCCCCGCAGTGCCAGTGGTGCTTGGTACGGGTTGTCCCCTCCTCCATTCCTCATTTCTCCCCACAAACCCCACAACATATAGGGTGACTAACCACCCCTATTTTTCGCGGACTGTTCCTTTAACTGAAGCCATTTGTCTGTAATTTTCGTTATTTTGGGTGACAGACAACGATGTGAATTGTTTCACCCTCCAATGGTCGCCCAGTACTTTGTGTGGAGAGCTGCTGGGAGTGGCTTGAAAGCCATCAGCCAATCCTAGTGCTCGCTGCTCCACTGCAGGACTAATCTGGCCCAATGAAGACAGCTTGGGTTTCCCAGCCATGGGTTGCTTTAGCTCATGCAGAGCATGCTTTCAGCCTTTTCCAAACTTGTTTACAGGGACCTGCACTTTTGGAAGTGCAACTTCGTCTGCACCCGGACACCAAGTCAGCCACGGGCTTCATTACCCCCTTCAACCCCTTGGCAAGGACAAGTGGAATCATTGTGCTGTTCATGGTTTGAACTTTTACAAGAGCGTTTATTTTCTGTATAATGAAGTTTGTCTACTGTCAAGGTGTTTTCTCTTGCTCTCTGTCTCCCCATGTGTACTCGTTCCTCCTCTCTCTCTCTCTCACTCCACCCTCAGGCTCTCTCTCTCTCTCTCTCTCTCTCTCTGTCTCTCTCTCTCTCTATCTCTCTTTCTCTCTCTCCCCCCCCCCTCTCTCTCTCTGGCTCTCTCTATCTCTTTCTATTTCTCTCTCTCCCCCCCTCTTGCTCTCTCTCTCGCTCTCTCTCTTTCTACCCCTCTCTCACTCTCTCTACCCCTCTCTCTTTCTCCCCTCTCTATCTCTCTTTCTACCCCTCTCTCTCCCCCCCTCTCGCTCTCTCTCTACCCCTCTCTCTTTCTCCCCACTCTATCTCTCTTTCTCCCCTCTCTATCTCTCTTTCGACCCCTCTCTCTCCCCTCTCTCGCTCTCTCTCTACCCCTCTCTCTTTCTCCCCTCTCTATATCTCTTTCTATCCATCTCTCTCTCTCCCCTCCCCTCTCCCTGTCTATCTCTCTCTCTCCTGCTTCCCACTCCCAGGCCAATCATAGCTGTGGCATAAAATATAGTGCACTTACATTTAATGCTGTGAGGAATCTGCACTCAGAACCCACGAAATGAAGCAAGCACACCAGACAGGCGGAGATATCAAAATAGAATAATAGTGGTCGGACCATCAACTGCCTGCGTGTGATTCGTGCAATCAGCACATGGCCTGCACCGGTATTGGCTCATTTACTGACATGATATGATCATATTTGTTTGGCTCAACTCCAGGGATGGTTTTTTAAATGAAAAGAAAATGAGTATTACATCCACCTTTTCTCACTATGAAAGTAAGTACATATATTATCACGGCCACTACAAGATGTATTCACCTACTTAATGTTTGGCACCAAAAAAATGATTTTGCCTATAGGGTTGGTTGGTCCATGCCTAGTACAGTGGACAGAGACTGTCCTACAAAAATACACTGAAACTCTACTCACACCTCTTTAGGTCAGCAGAGATATCTTTAAATGCCTCAAAACATTGACTGATAATCGCTCTCGCGGATGCTTGCGATTGCACAAATCCATATGGCCATTTCACTGGCTGAGATGAGTTCACATTCTGAGGGTTTTTTTATATGGTAGAGTGACTCTGTTTATTGAGCTCTGAAAGCTGCATCAGCAATAGAGGCAGGCCAGATGCACCACTGGTGCCAGGAGGGCTAGGTGAAAGGTCAACCAGATGTTAGACACACCTCCTGGCAGTTTATCCAATCACACCTCACTTTCACCTTTTGGGGTTCGGAACAGTCAGTCTCTCCAATGCTGTTTATCTTTAGCTCCTGACAGCCTCCTCTTGCCGTTAATACCTGCTGTCACTGCTGTCCCTACCTAGAGTCTACATGTCTTTGCTGCTAGCCTCTGAGCACTGGACTGTCTCTGCTACAGGTCTATAATACCTGGCCATCTCTGCTGCCTGACTCTCACGTCTTCAGCATCTTTGCTCCCTGTTGAATCTCTGTCTGCTTCTTCTGTTTGGCTCTGCTCTCACGTCTTCAGCATCTTTGCTCCCTGTTCGACCACTGGCTGCTTCTTCTGTTCGGCTCTGCTCTCACATCTTCACTATCTTTGCTCCCCTGTGTGACCTCTGGCTGCTTCTTCTTTTCGGCTCTGCTCCCACGTCTTCAGCATCTTTGCTCCCTGTTGAACCACTGGCTGCTTCTTCTGTTCGGCTCTGCTCTCACATCTTCACTATCTTTGCTCCCCTGTTGAACCACTGGCTGCTTCTTCTGTTCGGCTCCGCTCTCACGTCTTCAGCATCTTTGCTCCCTGTTCGACCACTGGCTGCTTCTTCTGTTCGGCTCTGCTCTCACATCTTCACTATCTTTGCTCCCCTGTGTGACCTCTGGCTGCTTCTTCTTTTCGGCTCTGCTCCCACGTCTTCAGCATCTTTGCTCCCTGTTGAACCACTGGCTGCTTCTTCTGTTCGGCTCTGCTCTCACATCTTCACTATCTTTGCTCCCCTGTTGAACCACTGGCTGCTTCTTCTGTTCGGCTCTGCTCTCACGTCTTCACTATCTTTGCTCCCCTGTTGAACCACTGGCTGCTTCTTCTGTTCAGCTCTGCTCTCACATCTTCTCTATCTTTGCTGCCCTGTTTAACCTGTGGCTGCTTCACCTGATCGGCTCTGCTCTCACATCTTCACTATCTTTGCTCCCCTGTTGAACCTCTGGCTGCTTCTTCTGTTCGGCTCTGCTCTCACATCTTCACTATCTTTGCTCCCCTGTTGAACCTCTGGCTGTTTCTTCTGTTTGGCTCTGCTCTCACGTGTTTATCATCTTTGCTCCCTGTTGAACCACTGGCTGCTTCTTCTGTTCGGCTCTGCTCTCACATCTTCACTATCTTTGCTCCCCTGTTGAACCTCTGGCTGCTTCTTCTGTTCGGCTCTGCTCTCACGTCTTCAGCATCTTTGCTCCCCTGTTTAACCTCTGGCTGCTTCTTCTTTTTGGCTCTGCTCTCACGTCTTCAGCATCTTTGCTCCCCTGTTGAACCACTGGCTGCTTCTTCTGTTCGGCTCTGCTCTCACATCTTCACTATCTTTGCTCCCCTGTTGAACCACTGGCTGCTTCTTCTGTTCGGCTCTGCTCTCACGTCTTCACTATCTTTGCTCCCCTGTTGAACCACTGGCTGCTTCTTCTGTTCAGTTCTGCTCTCACATCTTCTCTATCTTTGCTGCCCTGTTTAACCTGTGGCTGCTTCACCTGATCGGCTCTGCTCTCACATCTTCACTATCTTTGCTCCCCTGTTGAACCTCTGGCTGCTTCTTCTGTTCGGCTCTGCTCTCACATCTTCACTATCTTTGCTCCCCTGTTGAACCTCTGGCTGTTTCTTCTGTTTGGCTCTGCTCTCACGTGTTTATCATCTTTGCTCCCTGTTGAACCACTGGCTGCTTCTTCTGTTCGGCTCTGCTCTCACATCTTCACTATCTTTGCTCCCCTGTTGAACCTCTGGCTGCTTCTTCTGTTCGGCTCTGCTCTCACGTCTTCAGCATCTTTGCTCCCCTGTTTAACCTCTGGCTGCTTCTTTTTGGCTCTGCTCTCACGTCTTCAGCATCTTTGCTCCCCTGTTGAACCTCTGGCTGCTTCTTCTGTTCGGCTCTGCTCTCACGTCTTCAGCATCTTTGCTCCCTGTTGAACCTCTGGCTGCTTCTTCTGTTTGGCTCTGCTCTCACGTCTTCAGCACCTTTGCTCCCTTGTTGAACCTCTGGCTGCTTCTTCTGTTCGGCTCGGCTCTCACATCTTCAATATCTTTGCTCCCCTGTTGAACCTCTGGCTGCTTCTTCTGTTCGGCTCTGCTCTCACGTCTTCAGCATCTTTGCTCCCTGTTCGACCACTGGCTGCTTCTTCTGTTTGGCTCTGCTCTCACATCTTCACTCTCTTTGCTTACCTGTTGAACCTCTGGCTGCTTCTTCTGTTCGGCTCTGCTCTCACGTCTTTATCATCTTTGCTCCCTGTTGAACCACTGGCTGCTTCCTCTGTTCGGCTCTGCTCTCACATCTTCACTATCTTTGCTCCCCTGTTGAATCTCTGGCTGCTTCTTCTTTTTGGCTCTGCTCTCACGTCTTCAGCATCTTTGCTCCCCTGTTGAACCTCTGGCTGCTTTTCCTGTTCGGCTCTGCTCCCACGTCTTCAGCATCTTTGCTCCCCTGTTGAACCTCTAGCTGCTTCTTCTGTTCGGCTCTGCTCTCACGTCTTCAGCATCTTTGCCCCCCTGTTGAACCTCTGGCTGCTTCTTCTGTTCCGCTCTGCTCTCACATCTTCACTATCTTTGCTCCCCTGTTGAACCTCTGGCTGTTTCTTCTGTTCGGCTCTGCTCTCACATCTTCAGCATCTTTGCTCCCTGTTCAACCACTGGCTGCTTCTTCTGTTTGGCTCTGCGCTCACATCTTCACTATCTTTGCTCCCCTGTTGAACCTCTGGCTGCTTCTTCTGTTCGGCTCTGCTCTCACGTCTTCAGCATCTTTTCTCCCCTGTTTAACCTCTGGCTGCTTCTTCTTTTTGGCTCTGCTCTCACGTCTTCAGCATCTTTGCTCCCTGTTGAACCTCTGGCTGCTTCTTCTGTTTGGCTCTGCTCTCACGTCTTCAGCATCTTTGCTCCCTGTTCGACCACTGGCTGCTTCTTCTGTTCGGCTCTGCTCTCACATCTTCACTCTCTTTGCTTACCTGTTGAACCTCTGGCTGCTTCTTCTGTTCGGCTCTGCTCTCACGTCTTTATCATCTTTGCTCCCTGTTGAACCACTGGCTGCTTCCTCTGTTCGGCTCTGCTCTCACATCTTCACTATCTTTGCTCCCCTGTTGAACCTCTGGCTGCTTCTTCTGTTCGGCTCAGCTCTCACATCTTCAGCATCTTTGCTCCCCTGTTGAACCTCTGGCTGCTTCTTCTGTTCGGCTCTGCTCTCACGTCTTCAGCATCTTTGCTTCCCTGTTGAACCTCTGGCTGCTTCTTCTGTTCGGCTCTGCTCTCACGTGTTCAGCATCTTTGCGCCCTGTGAACCACTGGCTGCTTCTTCTGTTCGGCTCTGTTCTCACATCTTCACTATCTTTGCTCCCCTGTTTAACCTCTGGCTGCTTCTTCTGTTTGGCTCTGCTCTCACGTCTTCAGCATCTTTGCTCCCTGTTGAACCACTGGCTGCTTTTTCTGTTCGGCTCTGCTCTCACGTCTTCAGCATCTTTGCTCCCTGTTGAACCTCTGGCTGCTTCTTCTGTTCGGCTCCGCTCTCACGTCTTCAGCATCTTTGCTCCCTGTTGAACCACTGGCTGCTTCTTCTGTTCGGCTCTGCTCTCACATCTTCACTATCTTTGCTCCCCTGTTTAACCTCTGGCTGCTTCTTCTGTTTAGCTCTGCTCTCACATCTTCAGCATCTTTGCCCCCCTGTTGAACCTCTGGCTGCTTCTTCTGTTCGGCTCTGCTCTCACGTCTTCAGCATCTTTGCTCCCTGCTGAACCACTGGCTGCTTCTTCTGTTCGGCTCTGCTCTCATATCTTCACTATCTTTGCTCTCCTGTTTAACCTCTGGCTGCTTCTTCAGTTCAGCTCTGCTCCCACGTCTTCAGCATCTTTGGTCCCCTGTTGAACCTCTGGCTGCTTCTTCTGTTCGGCTCTGCTCTCACGTCTTCAGCATCTTTGGTCACCTGTTGAACCTCTGACTGTTTCTACTGTTCGGCTCTGCTCTCACGTCTTCAGCATCTTTGCTCCCTGTTGAACCACTGGCTGCTTCTTCTGCTCAGCTCTGCTCTCACATGTTCAGCATCTTTACTCCCTGTTGAACCACTGGTTGCTTCTCCTGTTCGGCTCTGCTCTCACGTCTTCAGCGCTCCCTTTTTTATCCACTGGCTGCTTCTTCTGTTCGGCTCTGCTCTCACGTCTTCAGCGTCTTTGCTCCCGTTTAACCTATGGCTGCTTCATATGTTCGCCTTTTGCTCTGTCTCAGGTGCACAGTGACAGCCCAGAGACCCCGTGTCTCAGCTGACAGTCTCTAGCCCTTACTTTCTCGAGCCCTCTCCGACTCTCTGCTCTGAAGGACTCATTGAAACTGGCAGTCGTGGGATAATAACCCTGTTTCTATATGTTGTGGCTTGCACAACATATAGAATCCTGGAGCCCTGTGTGGCTTCATTGGAAATCGCTTTCCTAGCACAGTTACCAGCTATTGTTTATTAGGTCTCGCGCCTAGCGTTGCACTGCACAGCAGTGCCCGCACACCGCGAGACATTTAGTTGGTGACAAAACGGGGATTCAGCACTGACCTAGGAATCGCACACGCTCGTGCGTGTGCGATTCCTTTTGTGCTACCCCATTGGCCTTTTCGTGCGTCTTTTTATTAAAGACTGCACACAATTGGCCAAAGGCGGACGCATTACTCCGCCCATGGCCTATTGGTGTCTATTACGCGCTTGGTGCGCGTAATAGACACCAATTGGCCATGTGGTTTCAATCATAGTGCCCAGACACGGGCGTGATAATTGAAATCACATGCTTGGCTGTGGCGCGCATGCGCACACCACTTGCAGGTTTCTTTGTTTTCCATATCGCGATCGCGTTCATTTTCGTGATTGTTTTCCTTGTTTCCTTTCCCTTCATACATATTGCAGTCCGTGCCCTTTTCTAAATCTAACAAAAAAATGCTACCCACGTCCAGTCATAAGCACGTGCAGGTTTGGTGCTGCATACGCGTCCATTTGCCCTATGAAATGATGCAGCAAGAGGCTGTGTAATTAAACCTTTTACATGGTGTTCCCTCTTAAGCATCCATTCACCAGGGTGGTGCACACGTCTCGCTGAATGTGGCCCGGCGGCTTGCTTCCAGCCAGAGAGACAGGTAGTGACCTCACTGTCTTCGTACATGGTCTGTGGGGTCCGTGTCAGCTGCTTTCACCTTAGAAACGATGCTTCAGAGGCTGCTGTGTGGAGCCGAGCAGAGGAGTGTTAACACAAAATCCACACTGCTGCACTTTACGGAGGTCACGAGTCACCTGGATCAGCACTAGGGGTCACTGACAGGAAAAGGGGCTCAACAGTACCTCGCCCTCTCTAAAAGAAGTGCTTCGAAGCACTCCCGCTGCTCTGAGTGTGTTCAGCCTCAGCGCCACTTGTGCACAGTGCACTTGTGGTATTCTCTAGTGGCGGAGACCCCCCCACACACACACAGACACAACGGAATGACATTTACTCCCGCAGTGTCTGATTGAATGTGTTGTTTCTGTATTTTGTTTTGGTTTCACACACACATATCAGACAGCCTTTGCGAAAATAGTGTGATTCTGTGTGCGTGTGTTTGTGTTACTAACTCCCAAGCTTGACTCTAGAGTTTACATTGAACACTATCTCCTTGCTATTTGGGGATCTCGAGCACGAGATACCATCTCTGTGGCTCCTTGGCTAAGAGTTTACCCAGTGTAGGCTTCGCAGCGCTATTGGTCACTGGACATAAGACGGCTGTTTCAAGGGGTCTAATTTGATGTGCCGTTACTCTTGGGAGGTTATGTGAGTGTGAACTGCTATGGTAGCACTGCAAACTCGTTTATTACGGCTGCCCCCATAAAACGAAAAATACCGCTCGTTAAAAATAACCAAGGTCAATGTGCGCCAATGTACGCTTTGCACAGAGGGGGCGGGGCTGTTCATAAAATACATTTGGAAAACCCCTGCTATCAGCTACTCGAGTAAGCCATCTCTGCCTTAGTTGATGCTGTGTCAGGGCGTGGGCCCTGAATGTAGTCGCCGAATGGCTATTAAATTATAAACATTATTTGCTGCGTGAAAGCCATATTGTAGCGTGATCTACATACTACACAAAAAAGGTGTTATTTGGGCCGACTTGTTTTCCTCTAAATTGTAATACCTTGGTATCATTAATGTAATACATTATCTTCATTTCTTTTGCGCCTGAGGTTCGGTACTTTTAGGGATTTCGAAAACTGAGTAAAAGCACAGCACTAGTTAGCTCTACATTGTTTACTTCAAACAATAAGACAGAATATTTTCGATTGTAAGCGGGCGTTCTTAAAACGCATTACAGCGAGTTTGTCCAAACCCCTGGCTGCTTTCTATGACTTTAAATTTAGACAGTCTGCATTAAACAACAGAAAGCACAGAGTCCTCTTTCTGTGGCATTCGGAAGCTCAATAACAAGCATTGGCATAGCCAATAGGTCTCGCCTTTGGGACCTTATAAGTGTTTAGCCATGCAACAGTTGATGTTGTTGCACCAAGGATATTGTGCTGCATAACTAAATACGTATAAGGTCCCAAAAGCGAGACCTATTGGGTATGCCAATGCTTGTTTTAGTTTGGCCTATATATTTTACTAAATGTACGTCCTTTCCTTTACGAGCTAGTAACTTTTAATGCTCCCGAGAAAAGCAGTCCTGCTTGAAATGCTTCAGGATGTGTCATTATCCCATAGTAAACAGGGAATCATTCTTTTAAATCAATTAATCCACGCCGTTTGTAGACAAATGAATTGACAAATACACCAATTAACTATTAAAAGGACCCATACAATGCAAACTTTGCACCAGCCCAAGACATCGTTTGTGGTGACTGTGCACTTGAGAAACACACACTACATAACACAGCAAAGTACACAACCACAGAGCAATCGATTATTCCCTTCGTTTCAATAGTCCCGTTCCATCAGGATCTATTATTGTGGATACAAATAAATCAATTTCTAAAGGGTTGTGAAGGCCATAATTAAAGAATTATTGATTTTATTACCTTCCCATTCTCAACCCCAAAACATCTGATTAATAACCATGATAAGGACATTCTGTACACAAACGTGGGTACAAACACCAGGTACACATTACTATCTCGTTCCACGTCTAAGGGCAGCCAAACCCACATTTCACTTTACTTACCATGCACAAGTGCTCCAGTGTGCTTTACTCTCTCCCAGTCATACCTTCAAGCATATCCTGGGCTGTGCCCAACTATGCAAGAACATATACAACAGGCCTCCTAACCTCATCACACGTCCTATCCTACTGGAAACTACTGAAACTAAAGTATTGTTTTTTATTTTTATACTATTTCTTTCACTCTTTTTTCCTTCTGTATCTTGTTGTGTTTATTAACTGTTCGTATGATGGTTGCAATGTAAAAGTAACTGTTATGACCCCCCCAAAAAGCAACATTAAAGTTGTGAAACACGTGTTGGACAGTGTTTGTTGATAATAAAGATAACAGTACAGAATTAACAGCAAAAAATGACTACTTTTCCTTTTGCATCTTTTGCTATTGACCTTCGGGTTTTCCACTTCCTAATTTACCCCAATAGAAAAGGCTAAAGGTCACTGCCAGTTTCCTACGTCCAGCAAACTCACCTCAGCCAGTGCTGTGAGCTTCCTTAAGATCTTGTATTCAGGGGACACAACATCTTTTGTAGCATTGACACCTAGTCAGCATCATCCTGTCACTTTAACATCTTTTCGCGCCATTTTTATTTGACCCTATCCCGCCATGGCCCATTCCATCATATCCCCCACCCAGATGTTCATTGGTGGTGCCTTTGGTCTCAGCCAAAGTAGAACTACCCTGAGCTTGGCTAGGATAACTCCCAGACCATCAACTTTGCATTTCTGTTTATTTATTTTCAAGCTGGGAGCACTGCTTCACCCCTAACTTAGGTGGACCTCTATAAGTGGCTGCCGCCGCTGTACATTAAAACAGTAATGCTATATCAGCTGACACAGCCACGTTATACATATATAGGGTCATGGCACCGTGAGCAGTCACACGACTGGCCACGCCAATCTGGCTCACCTTTAGTAGAATTAGAAAGGTCCAATGTCCATAATTATATTGGGCCACACTGAACACTCTTCAACAGGCACACACATACAAACCCCAGCCGTGGTTGCAGAGTGGCACTCTGCTTTCACTTTGTGCCTTTGCCACTCTATTTTGCACAACGGATCCGTAATATGGCTGTCCCACTCGGTGAGTCCCACGGTACCGTCTAAGCCGGCAGATACTGGGAATGTCTGCCGCATTCCCGCAGCGTGCCATTAACACCAGAGCTGAATCATAACTTGTACATACTTGTGTCTGGAGCGGGATAGTAAGGGTGCGGAGCCACTTTCTACACCAAGCTTCTGTTGCGTGTTTATGGTTTATAGAGTTCAAATCTGCTCATTGCTTGCCATTGCTTTTCATTTGCCTATATCAGTGTCCTTTAGAAATCCTTCCTTGCTAGTGGTCAGTCACGCCTCTTTGTCCCTCCTTTTTGTCTTCTGTTCCATTCACCACTTCGTGCACAAACTACCTATCCTTCTCTATTTTCCTTTTTATATATTCTGTGCAGCTCTCACCCCTATGTATTCACCATGTCACATAATTCCAGTACACAAATACACAAAACACCACACAATTCCACAGCAATTCCAATTCAACCCACATAATTCCACTCCAAACCACATACATCCGCTCCACTTCAAACCAAAAGACATAGATAACCCATTGTCATCTACAAAACCCATAGCTCTAACTCTCGCAAATGCCAGACCTATTGAATTGGAAATGCTTGTTCCTTTGTGTTTTTGGTTCTCTCCCTTCTCTGATATTTCAAGTGCTGCTGTGAATTCCACACTGTGCCTAACCGTGTCCCTGATTTTAGGTCTCGCCTGAGCCAGCGCATGCGATGCTCTGGCAAGACTTTTAGTAAGTGGGCTTCAAAAAGCTCACCACACGCTTTTTGTGTGGCCTAAAGCGTTCGGTTGCGCACACGATTACGCGCACAGGCACCATCTGGCTTTCCTCTCTCCTTATGGCTCATGAAGAGCATTGCTCGCGGGCACCCTTACATAGCGCGCACATCGCACACCATTCGTCAGACTTTTTTTTTTTTCTCTCCGTCTGCCTGTCTATCCCCTTCTCTCACCCAGACCTACCACCTCTTTTCCCTGCCTCTCCTTTATCCTCCTTCTACTCATATTGTCTCTTTCTCTCACAGTGTCTCTCTCTCCGCCTCTGTTTCTTTCTTCCGTCTCTCTGCCTTTCCAGCGCCCCCACCCCTTTCTTCCTCCTGGTCAACCTCCACCCCCCTCCCCCCATCTTTATCTCTCCTGGCTCTCTGTTCTCATTCCTCCAACCTTGTGCCCCTGTCTTCCACACTCCTTCACTGTACTTTAGCAGCGTGACAAGTTAAACACCCTCTTCTGAGGCAAATGCATACATTACTCCGACAACACCCCTTACAATAGTTGAACCGTTTTACAGCTCTTTGAAATGTTGCCTGAATGAGGCAGCGGCAGCATGTTTACACGACCTGTCTGTTTTTTTCACTTTAATGTATTTCATTCGTTTTTATTTTCATGTTTATATTCCAGATTTAGTCATTACAAAACACTCCATATTGTGTCATCTGCTTCAACAGGCTCAGCAAAGCCATTAGATTTCTCGTTTTGTTAAGGGAAATTTGATTTGATTTGCGATTGTATTTATAAAGCGCAACTATCACTCCGCGAGGAGTATCTTGGCGCTAACGTCGTACAGTGATGAGAAAAGAAGAGGATATTGACCTGCTAAGAGTGATTAGATCAAAGCAAGACAGCAGTCCTCCGAGATGCCATAGATCCAGGTTTTAAGTTCTTTCCTGAATGAAAGTTCAGTGTTGCAAAGTTTGATCTGAGCTGGGAGCTTATTCCAGGCTCTGGCGCCCAGGAAGGCCAGGGTTCTTGCCCCTTTTGATTTGTATCTAAAGTTGGGCAGTTTGAGAAGATTTGCCGAAGAAGATCTGAGCAACCTGGTAGTGGTATATGGGGTGAAACGTGCAGACAAAATTTGAGACCAACCTTCATTTTTGCCCTATACGTGACAAGAAGAATCTTAAAAAGGATTCTTTTGGGGATCGGAAGCCAATGAAGTTTATTGAAGGCTGCAGAGGCTGAAGACTTTCTAGGGAGCTTAAGCACCAGGCGGGCTGCGGCATGTTGTACCACCTGAAGCTTCTTTAGAACTGACCTATTGACTCCAGCCAAAAGGCCATTACAGTAGTCAATACGAGAGAGTATCAGGGCCACTGCCACAGACTTTCTTGCAGACAGAGGGAGAAACTTAAACATTTTTTTTAAAGATTTGATTAGACTGAAACATATGCCTGCAACTGTTTTAGTGTGGGGAAGGAAAGAGAGAGAGTTGTCAAATTGAACTCATAAGTTCCTAGCAACCTTCACAACCTCAGGAGGTGGGGTTGCTCCGTCAGGCCACCATTTAGACGGCTGGAAGGAGACATCCGGCCCTATAGGGAGAATCTCCGTTTTGTGCGTATTACACTTCAGATGATTGTTCAACATCCATTGAAGGACAGCAGTCAAGCACAGTTTGAAGTTCATTTCAGCCTGCGTGGAGTCATTCTCCAAGGAGATAATCATTTGGGTGTCATCTGCGTATGACATAACCTCGATCCCAAAAGAATTGATCAAGGTGATGAGGGGAGCCATATAAACATTGAAGAGTAACGGGCTAAGGGAAGATCCCTGAAGGACTCCTGCCGTGATGGGGCGCTCTGAGGAGAGGAACGGGCCAAGGGTAACCGCCTGTCTCCGAGAGGCCAGGAAGGATTTGATCCACTTCAGCACCGTACCAGAAATGCCGCTGCATTCGAGACGCCTCAGAAGAATGTCATGGGAGATCGTATCGAATGCAGCCGACAGATCCAAAAGAATCAGGACCGCTCTCCTACCTCTATCTGTGATCATTTTCAAAGAGTCAGAGACTTCAATGAGGGCTGACTCAGTAAGTGTTTGGGCCGAAATCTGGTTTGACATGGATGGAGAGTATGTTGCTCTTCAAGAAATTTTGTTAACTCCTTTAGAACAAAGATTTCCGTGATTTTACCCAAAATTGGGAGAAGTGAGATGGGGCGAAGGTTAGAGAGCACCGTCGAGTCAATATGTTTTTTTTTTTAAGTGGTTTAACCAGCGCCAGCTTCCACTCCGCTGGGACAACAACCGTCCTAAGAGATGAATTGACAATCTGGTTGATCATAGGGTTTACTACCTCTAGCAATTTGTTTAGAACTGATGGAGGACAGGCATCCAATGGTGATCCAGATTAGCATTTTTCAATGGCCATGAGGGTCATGTCTAGCGAGACAGGTTCAAATGTGGAGATAGAGGCCGAGCTATCCGTCAGAAGAGGATCCGAGATAGGATTACAGCCTGGAAAGTCTCTCTGAATTTTGAGGATTTTTTCATCAAAGAACAGGGAGATCTGATCACACAGTGACTGAGAAGCTGGAAGCTCCCTTTTTTCTGCCATAGCTTTAGTAAAAGACTTCACAATTTGAGAAATCACTTTCTGATTGTCTTTGGCTGTGTTAATTATTTTTGTAAAAAATTCCTTTTTTGCCTGTTGAAACTGGAAAAAGTATGCTTTTCTACCTTCCCTGAACATTTTTTTTTTCCTCCCTATATCCCTTTCTCCACTGTCGCTCCAGTTGCCTGCAGTGCAGGCGAGCTTGGGCCAATTAGGGCGTGAACCAGGGAGTATTTAGGTTTATTGATTTTAACGGTTTGCTCTTCATGTTTGAGGGCATGACAGCCAAGACTGGAAGAGACGAGAATCAGTCTCTGTTTGGCCTGTCAAAGTTGGAGCGAGATCTTTAGCCGTCATCAGTAGATTGGGGTTTTTCACGATCTGTGCCCAAACAGGCCCCTGCTGAGGTTTATTAAAAGATTTCACTATCTGTGTCGTCGGGGGCATCGTGATTCTGAGGGGAATGAGGGAATGATCGGACGAGATTAAGGGGGAGGGAGAGTCTACAGGGTAAGTTAGAGCAGACCCCATCAAGGGTATGACCTGCCAGATGGGTAGGACCCTTCACTATTTGTTGTAGCGAGAATAGGTCAAGTACTTGAAGAAAATTACATGTCCCCGGATTAGAGTTATCCTCTAAATGGAGATTAAAATCACCAAGAAGTGTGAAATTCGCATATATGAGCATGAGGTGACTCAAGGAATCATTAAGTGAGTCGAGGAATTTAGTATTTTGACCAGGAGGCCGGTAGATAAGGGCACCTGACAAGCATGCAGTGGCAGTCAAAGAAAGACAGAAGCCTAGACTTTCGGCTTCTTTCATAGTGTCCAATTCAAAAAAAGTGCAGACAAAGGAGTCACGCAGGATAATGGCCAATCCTCCACCCCTACCCATCAGCCGGTCCTTCCTATGTATGAGATAGCCTGGTGGGACGGAGTCCGCCACATCCGGGCTACTCCAGTCTTTAAGCCAGGTCTCTGTCACAAATAAAATGTCTAGTTGGGAGTCCAATAAAAGGTCTCTGATGTCTTGACTGTGTTTGCCCATGGATCGTGCATTAATTAGACCTCCTGTGAGTAGACCCCCGTTCTTAACATTAGCAGACCTGGAGTTTATTTCATGATTAGAGACACCCGTCGCTAGTACAAACGGAAGGTCTAACAAGCATTCAGAGCAGGAGCAGGCTCCATAAGTGAGGTCTGGAGAAATGAGATGTTGGCAAGGAGGTTTCGAATTTAGGCTTTTTAGGACCTCAGCCTGATAAGTTCTTGTGATAAATTGGGCAGCGCGTCCCGTCATTGTCCCGTCCTTGGCACGAACAGGCGCAGACGGGCTTGCCTTTGGCGCGCCGCCGGCGCGCACGCTGCGCGAGTCCACTGCGCGTCCGGCCCAGCCTGGATTTAAGTAGCTGGCCGGCGCGTGAAGCCCGCCTCTCCGTCCTTCCTGGACAATCAACCAACAGAGGCACTGGTTGGCTGGGGCGTGAGAGGGTGCATCCGCTTCCCTCCAATCAAACGGCTGCAGAGCCGGCGTTGGACCGGGGAAGCGGAAGCCAATATACGCACAAAAGTGAATGTTACAGATTTGTTTGCTTCGTTAAAAACAACATTACAGGTGTTAAAAAATAAGATTTCTAATTAAAAAGAGACAGAAGTTCTGGTTCTTACTTTTTTGGAAAAAGTGCAAATAAACGCCCTAACATGTGCATAATAGCAAGCAGACAATATCGCCTCCAGAGGTATTCCCCTTTAGTCAATGACAGACATCAAAGAACAGTATTCAATTTTAAAAAACAGGATGAGGGATTTCCTCACCGTGTAAGACGGTGTAATGTTTGATCATTCTTTGGAGAGGTTGTGTGTCTTGCCTAAGCCGTCATACCGCAGGCGCTAGAAGTATGGATGGAGGATGGGGTGCTGCAACAACCATGTTAGAGTTCAGAAGGTGAATGAGCAATAAAGATGCCTTTAATTAGTATTTTTATTTTGTCACATTTATTGTGTGTGCCAAAACAGAGGTCAAATGTCGGGCTATGTCGTCTGACAAATTACTGCTTAATTTATGACATGTAGATTAGTGCTTCCTTTTTTTAGGTCGAGCCTGGGCCAGCGTGCATGCGTTGCTACTGCATGATGTAGTAATTGTTTAGATTTTCAATCCTTGGTGGCACAGCACCCAATATAGAGTGCTGCATGGCTAAAAACTTATAAGGTCCCAAAGGTGAGACCTAGTGGCTATGCCAATGCTTGTTAGATTAGCTCGCTGAGTACTCTCATGCTTGCTTTCTTCTTTCGTTTGTTGATTAACCTTCTTCCATCCCCTCCAGCCCTCTTAACCTGTCTCACATTTACACTGCTACACACTTGTGCCGTCTCGCTGCATCACTTCTTGCATTTTTCTGTTCCCTCTTTCTCTTCTTGTTGTCCATCTGCTTCCCTCCTCTCTTCGTTTCCTTCATTCACTCCACTTACTTCTTCTCTCCTCCCCAGTTGCAGTCTTTCCTTCCTACGTCCCTTTCTTCTTTTCTTCTTTTTCGTTTTCCCATTATATCTCTTTTTTCTCTTTTCTTCTCTTACCCCTTCATTGCTTCCTCTCCCTTCCCTCATTCACTTCTCTTTGTTTCCACGCACTCTCTGCCTTTTCTCCTTTCTGCTTCCTTTGCACTACCATATTATTTTGCCTGTGTCTCTATGTTTATCTTAAACACGTTAGTGAATAATGGGTGGAAACAAACAAATCCCACACCTGTAAATAATTTGGCTTTAAAATTATTTGATACAGTGCAAATGATTCAAGCTTTTAAACCTCCAGGACTACAACATGACCACAAACGAAATACTGTGTGCACGCGTGGGAGAAAGCGTCGGTGTCAGGGAGTTTAAAGTACCATCTGCATTATCGACAGCAGAGCTCCGAGTGAGCCTCAGTACTATCATGAGCAGAGCTCCGAGTGAGCCTCAGTGCTATCATGAGCAGAGCTCTGAGTGAGCCTCAGTGCTATCATGAGCAGAGCTCCGAGTGAGCCTCAATACTATCATGAGCAGAGCTCCGAGTGAGCCTCAATACTATCATGAGCAGAGCTCAGAGTGAGCCTCAGTACTATCATGAGCAGAGCTCAGAGTGAGCCTCAGTACTATCATGAGCAGAGCTCCGAGTGAGCCTCAGTACTATCATGAGCAGAGCTCCGAGTGAGCCTCAGTGTTATCATGAGCAGAGCTCCGAGTGAGCCTCAGTGCTATCATGAGCAGAGCTCCTAGTGAGCCTCAGTGCTATCATGAGCAGAGCTCCGAGTGAGCCTCAGTACTATCATGAGCAGAGCTCCGAGTGAGCCTCAGTACTATCATGAGCAGAGCTCCTAGTGAGCCTCAGTGCTATCATGAGCACAGCTCCAAGTGAGCCTCAGTGCTATCATGAGCAGAGCTCCGAGTGAGCCTCAGTGCTATCATGAGCAGAGCTCCGATTGAGCCTCAGTGCTATCATGAGCAGAGCTCCTAGTGAGCCTCAGTGCTATCATGAGCAGAGCTCCGAGTGAGCCCCAGTGCTATCATGAGCAGAGCTCCTAGTGAGCCTCAGTGCTATCATGAGCAGAGCTTCGAGTGAGCCTCGGTGCTATCATGAGCAGAGCTCCGAGTGAGCCTCAGTGCTATCATGAGCAGAGCTCCGAGTGAGCCTCAGTGCTATCATGAGCAGAGCTCCGATTGAGCCTCAGTGCTATCATGAGCAGAGCTCCTAGTGAGCCTCAGTGCTATCATGAGCAGAGCTCCGATTGAGCCTCAGTGCTATCATGAGCAGAGCTCCGATTGAGCCTCAGTGCTATCATGAGCAGAGCTCCAAGTGAGCCTCGGTGCTATCATGAGCAGAGCTCCGATTGAGCCTCAGTGCTATCATGAGCAGAGCTCCGAGCGAGCCACAGTGCTATCATGAGCAGAACTCCAGGCGAGCCTCAGTGCTATCATGAGCAGAGCTCGTAGTGAGCCGAGAACTATCAGTTGCAAACTTGGAGTGTGTCAGTGAATCAGCAAGATCAAAGCTCTGAGTGAGCCAAGTGGCCTGTGTATAATCAGAAGCAGAGCTCTGAGTGAGCTAAGTGTGCCTGTGTATCAGCAGAAGCAGAGCTCTGAGTGAGCTAAGTGTGCCTGTCTATCATCTGAAGCAGAGGTGTGAGTGAGCTAAGTGTGCCTGTGAATCAATAGAGCCAGAGCTCTGAGTCATCTAATTGTGACTGTATCATCATAAGCAGAGCTCTGAGTGAGCCAAGCACGCCTCTGTACCATCATAAGGAGAGCTGTGAGTGAGGCAAGCAAGCCTCTGTACCATCATAAGGAGAGCTGTGAGTGAGGCAAGCAAGCCTCTGTATCATCATAAGGAGAGCTGTGAGTGAGGCAAGCAAGCCTCTGTATCATCAGAAGGAGAGCTGTGAGTGAGGCAAGCAAGCCTCTGTATCATCATAAGGAGAGCTGTGAGTGAGCTAAGCCTGCCTGTGTATAATCAGAAGCAGAGGTGTGAGTGAGGCAAGCAAGCCTCTGTACCATCATAAGGAGAGCTGTGAGTGAGGCAAGCAAGCCTTTGTATCATCATAAGGAGAGCTGTGAGTGAGGCAAGCAAGCCTCTGTACCATCATAAGGAGAGCTGTGAGTGAGGCAAGCAAGCCTCTGTACCATCATAAGAAGAACTCTGAGTGAGGCAAGCACACCTCTGTATCATCATAAGGAGAGCTGTGAGTGAGGCAAGCACGCCTCTGTATCATCCTAAGGAGAGCTGTGAGTGAGGCAAGCACGCCTCTGTATCATCATAAGGAGAGCTCTGAGTGATTTAAGCCTGCCTGTGTATAATCAGAGGCAGGGCTCTGAGTGAGCTGTATTTGAGTTGGTGTCCTATCAAGAACAGATGCATGAGAGTGTCAGTACCTAACCAAGAGCAGACCTGGGACTGATTTAGGGTGTAATGAAGAGATTATCCGAGAGGTACTACAGGTTTTTAAGATTTGATCTTTGTATCATTTATAATGGGAGCAGCTTTTCTAGTGAGTCTGTGTTATCAAAAGCTGGACCTGGGTGTCACTAAGGCCACGGTCCAGAGTGAGTTAGGATGTCTCTGAAAGCAGAACCATGAGTAAGTTATCAGGAGCAGAGCTCTGGGTGAAGGAAGCTAGTATCAGACACAGAGATCTGATTGACCCTCGGCATTATTAATAGGAGTTTGAGTAGACAGGATAGTATTAGCAAAATTATGTTTGAGACTGTGTTTTATCAGGAGCAGAGCTCTGCACCAATCAGAAATGAGCTAGAGCTGAGCTCACTGTTTTCACTGGCCTGAGTATTATGAAGAGCAGGCTGGTGACAAGATCAGAGCCCTGCGTGAGCCTGGTTATAACGAGAGCAGATCCCTGAGTGAATCTGCCTGTTATTAGAAGCACGAGTGAGTGATGTTAACATCAGGAGAGATGTGTATTTACTAAAGATGAGACCTATGAATGACATATCTGGAGGGGGTCAGAGCTCTGAGTAACTCTGGATGTCAACAGCTGAAGTCTGAGTGACTACCTCACAGAAAGGAAAGCTCTCACATGGGTATATCTATTGCAGAACGCGTGGCTCTGAGTGTGTTTGCTGATGCATGACGCACGCTTGAGTAACTCTACCTATCTCTACAGTACCAGAGCTGTGGGTTAGAGGAGTGTAAAGAAGATTCAGATGATAAAAGAAGTCCAAGGAGCAATCCAATAAGTATAGGAGATTTATTCCAGATACAGTGAAAGGACCACCAGTCCAAACAGCAGTTGACTTACAAATGTCAGGGATCAATCTCTAACCTTGCCAGCATTCTGTTGCTAGGCTATGACAGATAGAATACAGAACACAGCCCAGCAACACAGGCAAGGGAAGTACAAGTAACACACATGGGCAGGGAAGAGGATGTAATAATATAAGTAAAACCACAACACATCTCCCTCCCCAAAATTATCCAAGACAAATTGCACGAAGAGAAATGCTAAATAAATTTAGAACAGTAGAGAAAAAGAACATGTACAAATATTCATGCTGAGGAGGAAAAGCATAGATCCTCACAAAAACAGAACATAATAAATGTATGTACTCTAAAGCATTTTATAGTCCTTGTGCCAGGATGGTCTGAATCTCAATCTTCGTTGACTTCCATGGTCAGGAACCATAGGAACATAGTTATGACCTTCGGGTTCAGAATTGTGACTAGATTCATTAGAGGGCACATGATCACGTTCAAAAGCCTCAGAACCAGGCTCCCATTTGATTAGTCGAGACATACTCCACACTTCACCAGAATCTAAAACAACAACATTTTTCCTAACCTCCTTAATAATGAATGGACCCATATATGCCCCTGACTCCTGAGGCTTAAGCCGGGAGGCAGTATTCGGTTGAGTGCTGTGTGCTGCGTGACGCTGCTGTTTCCTCGCCGCGCAGCTTAATTCCATTTATGTGTATGTGGCTGTTTTTTAATACTTGCATTAGACTGGTTTTAAAAAATTAAAATATTTCCTTTGACCCTACCTTATTTACCTGCTGCGTCGTGATCTTAGTGTGGGGTAGTGAGGTGAGCTGACGGCAGTAGTAGCGGAGGGGTGAGGAGGTAGTGACGCGCCATCTTGGTTGGGTGTGGGTTGACAGGCTAGCTGTTGGCTACGCGACCTACAAATGTCGGCACTACTGCGGCCGCGTAGCGGACGTGCGCAGCGGGTGCGCTGCGGGCGCGCCTAAGGCAAGTCCGTCTGCGCCCGTCCGCGCACGTCAGTCGCCGGTCGCCTGGCACCCTGTCCGTGCTCCCTCCGATTCCATTTGTTATTCGCGTGCGGAGTTGTTGGGGCTGGAGGTGAAGTGCTCTGCGCCTCGCTGGGAGCACCAGGGTGCCCCCTATAAGTGTAAGTCCTGTCTATTCCAGCTATCAGGAACTGTTAGGGCGCCCTCTGCACCTGAGGCCACCGAGTTCAAGTTCTTTAGCCTGAATTGTCAGTCCCTCCTAAAACACCACGCGGAGGTATTCGACTTACTTTCTGATGAGGCCCTGGATGCCGTATTTTTAACTGAGACCTGGCTTACGCAGGACTCAGTGGCTGTACCCTGGCTAGCCCTTCCTCAGGGCTATGTGCTGAAGACAGTTAACAGAGAGGTGGGGCGTGGTGGCGGTATCGCACTAATTATTAAAGATGTGTATAGCTGTAGTTTTATAAAAGAAACATTTACGGATTGTGAAAGTGCAGCGTTTAAAGTTATGCTGACCCCCAATTTCACTATGTCAGGCCTTTTAGTCTATCGTTCCCCGGGTCCCACTACAGGCTTTAGGGAGGACTTTTTGAATAAAATTGCACTCTATGCGGGCAGGGCTGCGAATTTTACTATTTTAGGGGATCTCAACCTTCACTTTGAGTTGCATGAGAAAGCAGAGATTGCGAACCTTCTGGCAGATATGGAAGCCTTTCAGTTGGTACAATGCGTCTCTGCGAGTACTCATGAGGCAGGGCACCTGTTAGACCCTATTTTCTCAAATTTACAAACTTTACAGGTCTCCTCTCCAGTTCCCCTGGCCTGGACGAATCATTTCCTAGTCTCTTTTGCCTTGTGTGTGCAGGGGAAAGCTGTCCCCCCTCGCTCTGTCCCCGTGCTAAAGCGTCCTTGGCATAAATTAGATCTTTGCCAACTTTCGGCCTGTTTGGCTGGTAGTAGGCCTCTAATGCCCTGTGACTTGGAGGCAGCAATCTCCTTCTTCCATGAATGGGTTGTCCTAGGCTTGGATACTTGTATCCCGGCCCGCCTGGGAGTAAAAAGTAGAGGGTCCTCCAACCCTTGGTTTGACACATCACTTGTCTCTGCCAAAAAAGGTTGTAAGCAGTTGGAACGTGTCTGGAGACGTACTTATGATATCTCGGCTAAGCGGGAATATCGGGCCGCTATTAAACAGTATCACCGCCTTATTCGCAAGGTGCGTGCTGAGTATGTGGCTAAAGAAATCTTGGCAAGCACTAACCCCGCCAAGTCGGTATTTACTCTCCTCAAAAGTATGAAAAGCGCTGGTTCTGTGGTATCCTCCCAGATTGTCTCCAACCAACAGTGTAGTGAGCTGGCGTGCTACTTCCTGGATAAGGTTGAGCAGATCTATTCCAACCTGCCGCCGGTAGATCTGTGCGCTGGTAGTGTGTCTTCTATTATTTCTGCCCCCTTGGTGGGTCGCAGTTTGGTATCTTTTCCTTCTTTATCTTCTAGCGAGTTTGATGTACTCTGTTTGAAGATTAAGTCTGGATCCCCAGCTGATCCTCTGACTCCTACCTTATTTTGCCAACTCCACTCCGTGATCTCCCCTTGGGATGTGGGTTTAGTGAATTTATCTTTGTCTTCTGCAGTGGTTCCCAGGGTGTGGAAACATGCTAAAGTCGTGCCTTTACTTAAAAAACCCTCTCTGAACCCTGTGGAACCGGCCAATTATCGGCCTATTTCCCTGCTCCCGTTCCTGGCCAAGGTGACAGAATCTCATGTTAACTCTGTTCTCTCTGAGTATATAGATCTTAATGCCATCCTGGACCCCTCGCAACATGGTTTCCGTGTGCGTCATGGGACCGAGTCTGCACTGTTGGCAGTATCGGAAGCCATCAGGGATAGTCTGGATAGGGGTGATTCCGTGGCTTTGGTCCTTTTGGATCTAAGTGCCGCCTTCGACACCATATCACATGCAACTTTATTAAGTCGTTTGCAGGAAATTGGTGTTGAGGGCAAGGCCTTGGGCTGGTTTCGCTCCTTCATGGCGGAAAGGTCTTTCCAAGCCTCTATGCCTCCGTTCCATTCCCAGGAATTTGCCCTGCATCAGGGAGTACCGCAGGGCTCAGTTCTTAGCCCGCTCTTGTTTAATCTCTATGTTCGCCCTCTGGCTGCGGTAGCTAAAAGTAGAGGGCTTGCATTGGTGTCATATGCTGATGACACCCAACTGCTGATCTCCTTCTCTAAGAACTGTGATGTCAACTTGGAGAAATTTAAGGAGAATCTTTTAGCAGTGGCGGACTGGATGGCTGGTAATTTTTTGCAGCTCAATGCCAGCAAATCCGAGATCTTACTGTTTGGGAAGGATCGGGAACTATGGTCCGAACAGTGCTGGCCTGAGTGTCTTAAACCTGCGCCCTCTCCCAAAAAGGTGGTAAAGAACCTAGGGATATGGTTCGATCAGGGTTTGACGTTTGAAGCGCAATCCAAGACTGTGGCCGGGGTGTGTTTTGGGCTTCTACGTGGCCTTAGACCTGTGATTGGCTTTTTTCCCCCCAAAGTGCGTCAAACCATAGTCCAGGCCCTAATTTTGTCTAGGCTGGACTGTGGGAACGTACTCTATCTTGGCGCTAATATGGCCAGCATTAAGCGTCTGCAGCGGGTCCAGAATGCCGCTGCGCGGCTGCTGGTAGGTCTTCCTAAGTCTAGCTCAGTGACCGCTTTGCTTCCTAAATTGCACTGGCTTCCGGTGGAAAAACGCGTCCAGTTTAAGGCTTTATGTGTGGCGCATAAAATTCTTTCGGGCAGGCCCCTTTGGGCTTGGCCAATTTACTTAAGCCTTATACCCCACGTCGCCTATTAAGATCGGCTGGCTGCGCCCTAGTCTGTACACCCCTCGCATCTTCAAAGCCAGAGCAGGTGGCCGCTCTTTTCGGAATCTTGCCGCCAAACTCTGGAACTCATTACCGGTTTCTAAAAGAACTATCCAGAAGCACTTGGCCTTTCGCAAAGCTAGAAAAACCTGGCTTTTTTCCGGCCCTGCCAAATCTTTATATGTTTAGCAGTTTTTTGTGTCTGTCTCCTGGGTGGCGGTCTTGGTTAGGGTCGCGCTGGGACGCCCCGTTGCTGGGGCAGCCATGCGCGCTATAAATCAATCTAATATCGTGAGTGACCCTTCCTCAAGAGACAAGGTCTTTTGATTAACACTTCATCACCCACTCTCCAATGTCTGAAAAGAGAGGAATTCGTTGAATCAAACATGCTCTTGTATTTATCCTGGTGAAACTTCCGTCTCAAGACAACACGTTCATTCATTTGCACATCATTAATATTTACATTTAGCCAAGCAGGATTTAATTTATCATGTGGTTTCCTCCCTCTCAAAGCAGAGAAGGGAGAAACCGACGTTAAGCAAATGGGAGTGTTGCGGTGGGCGCACCACGTTTTCCTGAGCATTTTTTTAAGTGAAGATCTGGTTTGCATTGCTCTTTGGGCACAGGACTTCACAATCTTGTTCATTCTCTCCGCCAGACCATTAGCTTACGGAGAATACAAAGCTGTCTTGAAATGCACGATAGACATTTCCTTCCAAAATCTGTTCATCTCATGGGAGACAAACTGAACACCATTGTCAGTGATAAGATGTTTTGGTATTCCCTCTCTCGAAAATTCATCATACAAAAACTTAATGACAGTCCTGGTGTTCACAATAGGCACACACTTGATGACTACCCACTTGGAAGTGTAATCCAATAGTAACAGCATATAGCGCTCATCATGCGCAAAAGACTCAAATGGTCCAGCAATATCTAAACCCAACTTGGACCAGGGTTCCGCAGGGATATCTACAGGTGAAAGTGGTGTAGTACGACTTTTTTTACTCTTGTCACTATTGGCACATTCCCAACAATCCTTTACTACCTCTTCAACCTGCCTATCCATTGTTGGCCACCAGTATCACTCACGGACCTTGGCCTTAGTCAGATTCCTTCCCAAATGCCCTTCGTGAGCTAAGTTGATCAGCTTGCTCCTAAGTTTACATGGAGGTATTGCACGATTTCCCCTCAACAATTTTTCATCAAAAACACTTAACTTATCCTTCACATTGATGAAACATTTCAAATGTTCAGGTATGTCCTTCTCTGCTGGCCAACCCTCAATCGTGAATTTTTTGACCAACTCTAACTCATTATCATTATGAGAGACTAAGGACCACTTATCCTGACTAACAGCCGACTCGTGTACCCATCCAACCAGAGAGCCATCAACTTCCACACCAGATTGATCTACAGGTAGCCTTGAGAGACAGTCTGCAACAACATTCATAGATCCAGGGACATATTCAGCAATGAAATTGAATTCTGACAGTCCTTGCATCCAACGTTTGATTCTCGGCGAAACATTTTCAGCATCCCTACATGTGAAAATTTGGCATAAAGGACGGTGATCAGTCCTAACTGTCACAAGCAAACCCCAAAGATAAAACTTGAAGTGATGAATAGCCCAGAAGACCGCCAACGACTCCCGCTCAATCACGGAATAGCATTTCTCAGCACCTCTGAGAGATCGAGAGGCGAAAGCAACAATCCTAAGCTCACCATCAACAAACTGTGATAACACCGCTCCCAAACCAAGCATACTAGCATCTGTGGACAAAATCGTTTTCTTGCAGGCATCAAAATGTCCCAAAGTGGGCATATAGCTAATTACATCTTTAATAGAATTGAAAGCAGAAGAACAGTCATCTGACCATGCAAATTGAGTATCCTTTTGGAGTAACACTCTGAGAGGAGAAGAAACACCAGCAAAATTAGGTATGAATTTAGAGCAGAACTCTGCTAATCCTAAAAATGAACCAACTTGGTCTTTGCTCACCGGTGTTGGGGCTTTTACAATACTTTCAACTATATTAAGTTTAGGACTGATACCTTCAGCAGATAAAGTGTGTCCCAAATAATCTACAGATGACACACGGAATTTACACTTTTCTTTTTTGATAACAAGACCAGCTTCCTGTGGACGTTGTAAAACTCTCCATAGTACATCGTCATGATCTTGCACGTCCTTCCCATAAACCAAAATGTCATCTTGGAAAATCAGGACTTTAGACAAACCTACCAAAACTTTATTCATGACCCTCTGAAAGCAAGCTGCTGCAGATGCTAACCCAAAGGGCATGTTAAGTGCCTGGAATCCGGATTTAGTAGAACCTGATGATAGGCAGAAGATAAGTCCATTACACTGAAACACTTGGCATCCTTGACTAAGGCAAGAGTTTGAGAGATATTTGGTAAGGGTTGCCTGTCGACCCAAATATGTTTGTTCAACCCACGCAAGTCCACACACATGCGGATCCCTTTGCCACCATCCTTGGATGCCAAAACTATGGGGGCCAGCCATTCAGAGCACTCAATCTCCTCGATGACACCTGCCAAGAGTAGTCTTTTGAGTTCTAAATTCAAGGGTTCCATCAACAGGTGTGGAATCTTTCTAACTTTGCTGACAAAAGTTGAGCATTATTTTTTAAGATAATTTTATGTTGAAAATTCTTCAATAAGCCTAACTTATCACAAAAAACTTTTGGAAATTGTGAACACACGTCATCCGATGATAAATAAGGAGACAAGAGTAGAATCTTTTCTGGCGAATTGGGATCTAATTTGATTCCCATGTCTCTTTGGTGTCTCCACCCCAAAAAATTATCTCCTCATTTCGCCACATATACTTTTCAAAGTGTCTCTCTGCCTTTGAACTGAATTTTCCTTATAACAAACCCCAAAACATCAATTTTAACTCCACCATAACCTACAGGACTGATGTCCAGGGGAAGCAGTTCAGTCTTTTCAAGACCATAAACAGCATCCCAATTAGCATCCCCAACCATAGTGTAAGGTGATCCCGAATCGGCCAGAACAGAAAATCGTTCGCCACCAATCAACACTTCACATTCAGGCATTTCTAGTGCATCACCATCAACAACACCATCTTGTCTGATGCTGCAAATACATTTTTTCTCTTGTTCAATATGTTGTACTGTTTGATTCCTACCACTACGACACACTCGTGCATAATGACCTCTCCACACTTATTGCAGACTACAGATCTAGCAAAACAACTGGGACTATTAGGTGAATGGTTATCACTCCCACATCTAAAACATTTAAAACCATTCTTATTATTTCTGAATCCACATTGTTCAGGGTCAGAAGACTTATTCCTGAAATAAGGTTGTTCTGGACTAGGGAACTTCTTATCTTTCTCGTTATGACTCCCCTTCACTCCACCTTTCGAATCATCTTTCTTAACCTCATCCCTTTTTATTTCATGAACAGTTCTATCATCAATAGTTACATCAGAAGTGTTTTCTACATTCATCTCACGTACCCACATGTTAGTATTTTCCATGCTTTCCACAATGGATAACGTGTCCTTAAGGTCAGGATTTTTAGCAAGAAGCTTTTGTTGGATTTGTGGATCATTACTGGACCTGACAATTTGATCTCTTATAAGCGAGTCCGTAAGCTGTTCAAATTCGCAGGTGCGAGCCAGTGTTTTTAAGGCAGCTACATAGTTGCTTATCTTTTCGTGTTTACCTTGGATTCTAGAGAAAAATTTGTGACGTTCTAATACCACATTAATCTTCGAACCAAAATGATTTTCAAGCATCAAAACAGACATGTCATAAATATTTTCAGGTTCACCCTCGCCTCGTCCTAATGGAATTTCATCTAGGCTGTCATAAACATGTCTACCCTCCACTCCTAAGTTATGTAGAAGTGTAGCTTGTTTCCGTACAGCTGAAAACTTTTCGCCTCCAATGGACAATAAATGAATCAAAGAGGGGCTTCCACCTTTTCCAGGGCAAGATAGGATCACCAACATCAGTTAGGAATTGTGGTGGTTGGGACATGCCTGAAGAGGCCATCTTTAGGAAGACCAAGAAAAGAAGAGAAATAACAAAAATATGAATGGTATCTAAATAATGCTTAATGCTTGGTGAATTATAAGTACGATGTGTAGGTGAACATTACATTACAATTCCTAAAATCTATATATATCTACTACATCACCACTTTGTGTTCAAAATATAAATGAAAACCATTTAAAAGTGTGCGCATCACTGACACGCAATGTGAAAGGAATTTCCTTTACCGTAGGTTCATGCGAGATCAGGAGTGTGCGTATCACTGATACGCATCAGGAACATAGTTTAACGTCAAGTCAAAAGTGTGCGCATCACTGATACGCAAGGTGGCAATCGCTTCTAAATAAAATAAATAAATAATCTCAAACAGTCTTAAGTTTGCGTATCACTAATACGCGTAAAAGACAGTAGCGTAATGGTTGGCGAGACGCGGTTGGCTGTGTCCACTTGCTTGAAAGAAGATGGCGGCACGTCGCGTCAGCGTCAGCCGACGTCAGCCAGGTGGTTCAAAGCATGTAGGTGACAGTGAAGTCAACAATGATGAAGCGCGCGTCACGGAAAAGCGTTCGGCTATCAGGTGAGTGAAGCGCGTGAAGTTTTATTTTGCAAATCAAAAATGGTAGTTGGCCAATATCCACCAGCAGCCCGTTGAAAAGTATCCTCAGGGAGAACCACCAGGTACACGCAACTCAAATGCTGCACCACAATGTCTCAAAATTGAATCGCAGGCCAACAAGCCATCCAGTCACACACAGCAGGGCGTCTTAAGTTGTGTCTCACAAATGACATGCAGATTAACGTTGACACTCCATGCTCATTCTGTAGAAGCAGTTCAGGATAAATGCAAACACTGCCACAACAAACTTCAGATTATAGATGTCGAAAAGCAGTATAATTAGTTTCAGAACAACTTTAGTCCACTGCGGTCGAATGGTTTAACGTAATAGTTTTCCTTTTAGCTTCCAACAACACACAGTCAATAATAGTAGGAGAGGATTCAAGTACCGTGAGGAGAAAAATTAGTCAATAAGTACATCGAATAGGCAAAGCACTTTACAGAATAAATGCTGGAACAGGTAATGGGTTCAATTTGGGAAAACTGGTGGTCGTCAATTCCTGTCCCCACGCAGGACACTCGTCACCAGTGTAAAGAAGATTCAGATGATAAAAGAAGTCCAAGGAGCAATCCAATAAGTATAGGAGATTTATCCCAGATACAGTGAAAGGACCACCAGTCCAAACAGCAGTTGACTTACAAATGTCAGGGATCAATCTCTAACCTTGCCAGCATTCTGTTGCTAGGCTATGACAGATAGAATACAGAACACAGCCCAGCAACACAGGCAAGGGAAGTACAAGTAACACACATGGGCAGGGAAGAGGATGTAATAATATAAGTAAAACCACAACACATCTCCCTCCCCAAAATTATCCAAGACAAATTGCACAAAGAGAAATGCTAAATAATTTTAGAACAGTAGAGAAAAAGAAAATGTACAAATATTCATGGTGAGGAGGAAAAGCATAGATCCTCACAAAAACAGAACATAATAAATGTATGTACTCTAAAGCATTTTATAGTCCTTGTGCCAGGATGGTCTGAATCTCAATCTTCGTTGACTTCCATGGTCAGGAACCATAGGAACATAGTTATGACCTTCGGAATACGGAACACAGCCCAGCAACACAGGCAAGGGAAGTACAAGTAACACACATGGGCAGGGAAGAGGATGTAATAATATAAGTAAAACCACAACAAGGAGCTTTGGTGACATCATTAATAAAGCTCTAAGCGTTTCTCGTTAGTCCCAATATCAGGCCTCTGAAGCCTTTTAGGTCATCCTAACAAAGGAGCTCTGAGTTAGGATCTGTATTATGAAGTATGCAGTGATGACTCTGAGTGTAATGAAGACAAGGGAACAGTACAGGATCCTAGCAGATTAGAACAGGACAGCCGCAGAGCTGGACCCAGCAGAGCCCGGCCATTGTATCTTCCTCAATGTACATCGAATGAAGACGTGGTAACTTAAAATACCTCTTTATTCTGTATCCTAGAGGAGAGACCCCTTTCACTGTAACTCCAGAAGCTTTCAATGCTGTCAAGATTCATATTGAAATCCCTGTCCTGAGGGTTCTTTATTTCAGCAGAAACCTGTTATGAGGTCCTGTAGTCCAACCGATGGCATTCTGAGGCCGGTCCTAGGCCCCAGTACCACTGGGCCTGGTGTTGGCTCAATAACCTCAGAGGCGGGGTCCAGTGCACAGTATTACTAATGCTGTTCACATACTTTTCATCCTATTGTTACCCTGCCACCCCAGCGCACGTAGCGCTTTAATAATTTTTCCACCACGATGGCATCTCTCCTGGTGCCATCTCTGTGGTAGAAGCTGGTTCTGCTGAGCTCAATTCTGTAGGTTAAAAAGGTTTATTTGTGACACTCTGGTAGCAAGATGATGGTTTTTATTGTTTTGGTTTGGTGATTATTGCTTGTAAATTGCTTATTGATTATTGATTGTGGGAAAGTATTGGTTTATGTATTAACACTCTATGTTGAGTCGCGTTGAGTTCTATGTTGTTTGCACGGCTTCTGGGGGGTAGGAAGTCGGAAGTTTGTAACGGTTCTGTAGTAGAGCAGAGGTAAGCGCTGCTCTCGGGAAAGATGGAATTGTTGTTTCCCTGTAGGTACACGGGGAAAACGTGTGACGATTGGAGTTGCACGACGCATTGTGTGGGTTCGATTTGGTAACATCGTCATGTGTTACTGCTAGGGACATTTTCTGTATGAGAGAAGTGTATGGAAGCGAAGGTCACCTGTGAAATTTTGGTCTTAGGTACCAGGAGTCCAAAAGGCACTCTGATTACGCTTATCACTGGAAAGGTAATAGGTGTTCCCTAAGCTTGCTAGAAGGATAAAGTAGAGGGAAGTGCTACTTTATTAACGTATGTCATAATTCTGTAGTAGAACAGACTGTTCGCTGTTCTCGGGAAAGACAGAATTCTGTGTAAATGAACTACATTTTCCGTATGATAGTGTGTGAATGAAATAGCATTTAGGTTAATTGTGAAACTCTGGTTTTATTTCTCAGGAGCATTGGGTCTCCAACTAGGTGTCTAAATTCTGGGGAAACGGTTAGCTGATGCTTGTTAGAAGGGTGAAGTAGAGGGATGTGCTACTTTATCAACGGAAGTAACGATTCCGTAGTAGAGCAGAGGTAAGCGCTGCTCTCGGGAAAGACTGAATTCTTGTGAAAAAGGTCATTAACTATACTTTGGTTAGCGAAACAGATAATGGTGGCGTTTTTATGTCGTTACTAACAGATTTTGAGTAAAAGAGAACGTAAGAAAAAGATTGCCGTAAGATTTTGTAAAGAGAGGTCTAGTAGCAGGAGGAAAACTGACGTCCCAAAGGGCCATGCTGGCACTGGATGAGACAGTGGGTGTGTAGTGGGCCCTGTTTGTAATGAAGGGGTCAGTAGCAAGAGTTAAACAGACTGAAACTGTCAATTGTGGTAGGATTGGAGAAAATAAATTGCATTAAAATATTGCAGAAATGGAATTTTTAAAGGTTTAAAGAAGCTGTTTGGGGGTAAAGTGAAACATTTGTTTTTTGTTGGTGATGCTCCTGAAGGAACACCTGTGCATTTTATGTCTACCAATTTGGGACAAAATTCATGTATGTGGGTTCACCAATTGTGCAAGATTACTGAAAAAGAGGGTCCTTTGAGGTTTCCAAAAGATGGTACTTTTGAATTGCAAGTTATTGACAAATTAAGGGAAGTGTTATGTGAAAGAAATACACCATCTAGAGCTGCACTATTTGAGGCCTTAAGCATGTGGGAAAAAGCAGCAAGAGACAAAGCAAGTGAGGATAAAAAGGTAAAGCACCAGATGCAGGAGAAGGGAATTGATGATGATAAAAAGCTTCAAATAAATAATGATTCAGGGGAAGAAATAATGGATGCATTGTTAACTGAGTGTCCGCCACTTTATGTGGTTCCCATTAGAAATACTGAAAATAGTGTACCAGCAAGTACTACAGTGGCTACTGCTTCTGTTGAACAGAGAGAAATACAGAATGAGAGAAATGTGCAGACGTTTCAGATTGACCCACTACCTGTTGATTCAGCACCGACAGTGATGCCTCCAGGTGTTAATGCTTTAAATGTGACTGATTCAGTGCAAAAACTACCAGCTGCAGATGCACAGACAGTGCCTAGACAAATTGTGACTGTCCAAATTAATATGGGTCCTACTCAAAAGGTTCAAAGAGTTGTAGAAGAAGTAAAAATGTCAGGGTTTATTTCAGAATCTCTGAAATCACAGATTATTGAACATAAACTACCCCAGACAGCCCAAGCATTGAAAGATGGGGCAACAATGGTGTTTATAGCACTCACTGCCCAGGATAAAATGAATATACTTGGAGATGGGATTTTTCAAACATGGTTTGAGGAAGCAGCGGTAATTAAAAAGATAGAAAGCACAGGGGAACAAATTAACCCAGAGCCCGAAAAAGAGAAACAGCTTAGTGTTTTAAATTCAACATTTCAGCATGAAGAAATTAACAGTCCTTGCAATTTAAATCATGAAAATGTGAACCAGTGTCAGGAAAAAGAATTAATTTCCCTGAGTAAGGAAACAAATACATCTGCAGTAACTACACATGGTAGACTGACCGATTTGGCTCAAAAATATGAAATTAATGTTTCAAGACGTTTTCCATTTCAGAAAAGCTTCAGGGTACATATGAATGAAGAGGCAAATGAGACAATGTGTTCTTCGGGAATGCAATTGCACGTTGCAGAAACTAAATATATTTTTTAATGCAATGGGTTTGAGAAATTAGGAGACAAGTGCACAAGAAAACATGAAAAGAAAAAGAAACCACCAGACCTAGCTGGGAAACTGGATAAGAAAAAGAAACCCCCAGATTTAGTTGAGGAAAATAATGAGCAGAATGAGGGAGAAGCTTTTGCTTGCTCATTGAGAAAAAGGAGGGATGTTGAGAAATGGAGAAGCAGGTGGAGAAAGAAGAAGAAACGAATAGTTGATAGGGGATCATTAGCATGTCCTGATGCTCACAAATGTGAAACTGACTACATTACCAGAGGGAATTGGTTTGCAGATGAATTGGCAAATTATTGCACAAAACTGAATTGTTCTTTGAATCAGGCACGGGCGAAGGAAGACACTTTTCCCAATATCTCATGCTTACTAACACAGTAGAAACATGGAAAGAAGTGAGGCAGTTGCAGGATCAGGCAAGCGATGAGGACAAGAAAACATGGGTGAAAGAAGGTGGCACACAAAAAGAAGAGGATGATGTTTGGGTTTACCAAGATGAAAGAGCTGTTATGCCCGACAGTATGTTTGCCCATTTTGCACGCATGTATCATGGACAGGCACACACAGATAGGGAAACTCATTTCGCCAACGAAGTTATCCGTCTGATCTGTGAAATACTGAGGACTAAACAGAAACTGCATTGTGCCTATTGTCCAGAAGTTTCTGGAGTTGGTGAGCAAGTGAATGGCCCAATGAAAGTCAAATTAGCAAATATGTGTGATTCCACTGACTTGAAATGGCCGAATGTTTTGCCCCTAGTTCCAATAACCATGAGAAGTACACCTGACAGAAGGACAGGTTTAAATCCCTGCAAGATACTAGTGGGACGAGCAATGAGAGAAGCATATGTACCTGATCCACAAGATAGGCCACTGAGAAATAGACTGCAGATTTCGGATACAAGTTCAGAATCAGGTGCTGAGTAACCAGAAGCTGTTAACAGAAGAGAAGCAGACTGTGAAACTGGTGATACTAGATCAACAGACTCTGCGAGTGTACAGCAAGGTGTAAGACTCAACGATTTTTCACCTGACAACGATTTAGACGGTACGGCCGAACTAGGACAGAAACAAAGTCAAGAGCAGAGGCAAGTACATGAAAAAGAGAGAACAGAAGACTCAGAAATCATACAGTTCAAGATAAGGGGAAGTGAAATACAAGCAGACACAGAGACTGAAAGCAAGGGAGAAGAAGGTTCAGAAATCCTGACAGTTATCTTGTCTGACATTAGAGAAGAAACGGATGATCAGGAAATTCTGAACAAAGACTGTGAACCTATGGAGAAGGATGATTCACACATGTGGCCCAACGGAGTAAAGAGACTCAAGTATAAGATAGTGAGAAAAGGAACAACAGCTCTTGAAGATCAGATCTCTGAAATGACAAACAAGTTAGAACAGGAGAAATTGAACAGGCCACCTGAGTGGACTTACATAGTCTTACAGAAGATAGAAGAAGTAGATTTAAGAAAGGAAAGGGACAGTGACAACGACCGTGAGCAGGACAAAGATAACGACTTGAGGCCACCCTAACAGTGTTACAGAAAACACTTCTGGGTTTTAGCACACAAGACGAAGACGATTTTTCATGAACCATTTCCAAGTGGTTAAAATTAAAAAAGGGGCAAAGGACAGAAAGTCATTCAAGTGTGAAAACACGCTTTGTACATACGGTACATATTTAGTAGAGTTCATTTATAGGTTAACTTAGATGCCATAGCGGATATGGACAGTCCTAAAAATAGATATAACATTTTTGCTTTGGGTGTAGGATGTGTTGTACCATTTTACTAATGGTACTGTTAATAATGTGCCAATAGTTGCACAAGTAGATAGAACTGCACTTCACAAGGATAAGTACGTTTTAGATTTAGAACTAAAAATAACATTTTTGTCGAGAACAGGAGAAATGAGAAAGAAATATGCTGAACTAACAAAATTATTGAGAAGAAGTGTCTTATCAAATAAAATTTAGTGGGATGAATGGGTGGTTTGGGATTTGGTGATGATGAAATCATCAAAGGGGGGATTGATGGAGCAGAGTACAGAAGATTTTGTGTGTACCCCGTTCAGACCAATCACCCCCCATAACAAAGTAATATATTGATTTTGTTTGCTGTGTATTAACCAAACACACATATTACATGTGGGAAATGCTCTGCATTAACAGGTTTGATTAACATATTAATTAATGGTGTAAAACGCACGTTTAATCTATTTTGCGCTTTTAAGTAGTGTAATAGTGCATGTCTATGTTGTAATGTGCATTGTGCATTGCATGCTGCTTTTGTTTCATTTTAATGGCTTGCACTGTGATGCTTTTCCGCTAGGTAACAGTTTTTAAGGGATAAATATTAGCCCTGGTGGGTGGGGGGACAGAAAACACTTATTTTCTGTGTATTCACATTTTCTTTGTGTGTGTTTACTGTAGTTTGGCTGGTGGCCAGTTTCAAGATGGCTTAGTTTTTCCCGGTTCTGCTCAGTAGAGAATGCTTGCATAATCTGGCTGAAGGAACCTCGTGCATGCCTTGTGCTCCACTGAACTTTGCAACTCCAGCTGACTATGTTTGAGGCCATTTGGTGTGAATGCCAGTGAATTTCTGAGAGCCAGAATGATAGCACGAGCACAGCTGAATGGCTGCCAAGGAAGAACAGTCGAATGCCTGCCAAAGAATGACCACGTAGAAACAGCTGAATCCCTGACACTGAACAGTTGAATCCCTGCCAATGAACCTTTGAATGCCAGCTAATGAACTGTAGGACAGTCGAATTTGTATCTATCAGCTTGTCAAACATAAAGTTATTCACGGACATCCTGGGAGCTGAGAACCACATTGTTATTCCTGGACATCCTGGAAGCTGAGAATTACATTGTTATGAACGGACATCCTGAGAGCTGAGAACTGCATTTTCATGACCAATCAGAGCAAGGGAAATAACATGAGTTGAAACATTTGAGGGTAGAGAGCCAGCAGACACAGTATAAATATCAGACCAAAATTGGGGTTTGTGGTGAGAAAAGGCGGAGGAGAAAAGCTGCTTTGGAGAGATGCTGGGAGCTTGGAATTATGCCAGACTGTGCACTGATGACCCCTGTAGGTTCGAGATCGTTGCGGGACACTAGCCTGGGTGAGAGAAGTCGTCGAGGAGGTCAAGGGTTAATTAAGTACGTTGGAGTTTTAGTGCTGGGTAGGAAGGTTTTAGTGTAGGAAATCTTTAGAATTAAATGCATGTTTTTAACTATGGTTCACTGATCCTTCATTTTGGAACCCTCTGTCAGTTACATGACCAAGGATTGATTTTTAACCATTTTGAGAATAATGAAATTAATGCAAACCTACATTTTCTCTTCATGACTTTTATTAAAGAGCTTCTTGATTTATGTCCTGAATAAATGGCAATGCTCAAGTGAAAATTAATAGTGAGAGAATAAATGATAATCTCCTTTCTGCAAATTAATTACATAAAATCTTTTAAATGATTTCAGGTGCTCGTGATTCTTTAAGAGTCAATTAATTATGCAATTCAATATATTGTTGTAGTGAGTTTAAGCTGGTCTTGACAATCACCATCAACCAGTCCAACTAATTGGTCCGTCGACCAAGTGGGTGGAGTGCCTTGATGTTAAAGCTAGGATTCTACAGATGCAGATGTACATAATACATTTAATGTAAATATTTTCCTATAGGTTATAAGGTACCCCCCCCACATGTCCAGTGTTTGAATTACTCATCCCTCCTGTGTGTGCAGACTCAGTGAGAGAGACGTGTGAGTGTTGGTGTTATGAGCCCCACCAATGACTGTGTGTATGAATGAGCTAGTGTGATGTCGGGTCTGCGACGCAGGGAGGGTATTGGTACATGTTATTCCCCATTCTTCCCGGTCTCGCACTGGATCAACACCAAACATTTTCGTAGTTTCTCAAGGAGCAGGATTTAAAGGTGATTTGAGTACCATAAACCAATTCACATCAGCAATGCTGCATGATTGACTTTCTTCCTGACTGTTCTACCTCTAGAAAAGAGCTACAAAATCAATACACAGCTAAAGCAAACATGTTGGATTCTTATTTAAACAACAAAATCACAACACCTCAGCTTATTGCTTACAAAGCCTTCGAAGGACTATCATCACCTGAAGTTTTGGGTCTTGTCAAAGCGACGAAGGCAGCAGTCTGCGCCTCTGACCCTTCTCCACCTCAAATGTTTAAAAACATTCTGCTATCAACGTTTGCAGCTATCCTAGTCACAACACTCATCAACAACTCCTTAACAACAGGAGTTTTCCCAGAAGAATTAAAAAACACATATATACGCCGTTATTAAAATAAACCTAAATGGACAATCATAACCCCAATAACTACAGACCTGTAGCAAACGGACCATTCCTGAGCCAATTTACAGAAAGAGCAGCTTTCGCCCAAATGTCACAATTCATTGAAGACAATTCCATACTTTCCGACTTCCGAACAGGATTCCATCCTGGAAGAGGCACAGATAAGGCCCTAATCTCTATCTGGGATGATGTAAAAAAGACATTGGACTAGAACGTAGTCTCTGCCCCTCTTCCCTTGGACCTTTCAGTGGTTTTGACACAGCGGATCATGACACATGAATCAAAAGACTTGAAGAAGCCGGAATAGAAGGCACAGCTCTCGCTTGGATCACATCGAACCTACACAAAGGACAAATATTATACACACTCCTCCTTTCTGTTCCAAATCATACAACATTAAAGCAGGAGTCCCTCAAGGCTCAATCATCTCCCCCATGCTTTTCAACATCGACATGAAATGACCACCAGAGCTGATCAATGGCTTTGCCTTCACCTGCTGTAACTACACAGATGGCACGCTGATACTTCTGGAATTGGAAGACCCAAAGGATATTGGTGTGAGAAGTTGGCCTGTTATATGATGTCCACTAATTAAAGTATTCACCTTGCACACGTCCAAACAACCCTTATGATGTATGAGGTCAAAGAGAACCTTTAGAAAGCTATCCTAGTTGTATCTGTGGAGAGCAGCCTTCAGGCTCAATCTTGAAGGAATGTAAAGCAGCTTGTTTTACCAGAATATCACCTCCTGAATTAATCAAATGAAAGAAGAACCACACAGTAGTTATATAAAAAATATGTATTTAATAATATAACACTCTCTGCTATCCTCTACACGAGGATAGACCACAAAGCACACAATTTGATCAATAGAACAGTTGTAAGTAGCACAATACAGAGTGGGCTCCAGGGGGAGACAAAACCATATACTAAGATAGTGGTATAACAATCACAACTTGACTAGAAACAGTGCCTAGTGCCTGTAAAATCACTGGGACCCAAAGGAACCACCCAAAGGAGGGACACAGGGAGCCCACGGAGGATGGATGCAATGAGGAAACACGACCGCGTGCTCTGTGCAACTCTATGGGAAAGTCACGGTTGGAAATTTGCAGTGTAAGGACCCTTCTAGGAGGACTTCGAGCATACCCTTTGGAACTTAAGACCTTGGAGGGCCACCCCACCTGTGGATACCGTGGTACCAGAGTTACCTATCCCAAAGGCAGGGGTGGCTCCTCCATTAGGGTGGAGGAGAGCCGCCCCACTGCTTTCTCATAGCGCGAAAAGCAGAAAATAAAATGGTATTTTAAATACCATTTTATTTTCTGCTTCTAGCGCTGCGAGAAAGCAAGAGGGCAGGGGTATGCCTGGTTGAGGGCGGGCGGGTGGGTGGGTTGGGGAGGAGTGGCTTGCACCACTCTGAGTATTCTGACTGCTTTGGTCAACCCTGGGGCCGACCAAAGCAGTCATGCGCACTCTACATTTTTTCTATGTAGGCGGCATGCATCCTACATAGAGAAAATGGCCTCCCTAAAGGTGTCCGGCTGGGCGCTGTCTAGGACTACGCACCAATTACTACAGTGCCATTGAAGCGTTGTGATTGGCTTATAGGAGGGGAGGGAGCATACCTGTTCCTGTTCAGGAGCACGATAACGTGGACCCGGCCCAGTAGGGGAGGCGTCTCAGGACCGGTCAGGTAAGTTTTATTTTAATTTTAACACCACCCCCGCTCATGGTAACCACCACGCGATAACCCCGGCGCGAACCCCCACCACCGAGCCACGACTGCCAAGAGGAGCCGAGTACATAGGTCTGTAGAGATGTCAGAAACTACAGTCGTTCTCAATGGAGGGCTGTGAAGAAGTGCTGCTGCCGTGAAGGGGAAAAGGGTCCGGTGGAATCCAAGCCTGGATTCGGGAAGGAAGAAACCTGAAAGCAGAGGGGACAGATTCTGAGTCACTTCAGAGTAGGGGTGGGCGACAATTTCCGTTCCGCTCGCGGAAATTGCGAAATTTCGACATTTTCGCGTTCCGCGCGGAACGCGAAAATGTCGAAACTTCCGCGTTCTGCGGCCGGAACGGACATATGCAGGTGCAGGACAGGATTCATTCTGGCACGATGCTCCTGTCACAAAAATTAAACCTCAACAGGAAGCACTTACAGATATAAATAAAGCAGGGGACTTAGTTGAAGCTCAAATTCAGTAACGCATTAATCAGCACAAAACATTCGGGAGCTAGGTCGAGGCTGGGCAGGTGTGCTTTTCTCCCCACATCTACCGTCAAAAATTAGCTGTGATCCTTGATGGAGCTCTGTGCATCCATGACTTTCTCGAGCGCAATCCCCGTGTGGATGTATGATGTTACAACGCATGCTTTTACAACGCATGCTGTTACAACGAAATTTTTACAACGCAAATGCAGTGACAACGCAAGTCTTTACAACGCAAGTCTTTACATCGACTTGCACTAGATGGCGTGCTAACATTAAAAAAGTGTAATTTACTATTCTAACTCCAGTCCACGTAACAGTAGGGAAGGTGTTTGGATAGTAAACTACACTATTTTTAATGTTAGCACGCCATCTTGTGCAAGTCGATGTAAAGACTTGCGTTGTAATGGCATGCGTTGTCAATCCATTTGCGTTGTAACAGTTTCGTTGTAATGGTAGTGCGTTGTAAAAGTTGCATTGTAAAGGTTGTTCCCCTCCCCGTGTAGCTCCTGACGCCAGGAGGTTCTGTCTCCTCATCTGCTGCCCCGATCGGTCTCTAGCCCTTTATAAACAAGAGGCATGTGAACTGTGGTGGGCAACGCCTTACATCCCTTTACCCCACTATGATGGACAGCTGACTCGAGGGACCCCGGGGCCCGTCGGCATGGTGGCAACGTTACAGACACACATTGTCACCGTGGATAACTCTTCTGGCCCTTTACGCAGCTGTAGTGTGGGAAAAGCACTATACATTTACCCAACGAGGTAGCACTTACTGATTAGCCAGTAGAAAGTACTCCAGTTGAGTAGAGGTATTGCACAAAACGGTAGCATCTTCTTGGGTAAATATGCAGGGTAGGATTCATTCTGGCACGATGCTCCTGTCACAAAAATTAAACCTCAACAGGAAGCACTTGCAGATATAAATAAAGCAGGTGCCGGACTTGAAGCTCAAATTCAGTAACGAATTAATCAGCACAAAACATTCGGGAGCTAGGTCGAGGCTGGGCAGGTGTGCTTTTCTCCCCACATCTACCGTCAAAAATTAGCTGCGATCCTTGATGGAGCTCTGTGCATCCACGACTTTCTCGAGCACAATCCCCGTGTAGCTCCTGACGCCAGGAGGTTCTGTCTCCTCATCTGCTGCTCTGATCGGTCTCTGGCCCTTTATAAACAAGAGGCATGTGAACTGCGGTGGGCAACGTCTTACCTCCCTTTCCCCCACTATGATGGACAGCTGACTCGAGGGACCCCGGGGCCCGTCGGCGTGGTGGCAACGTTACAGACACACATGGTCACCGTAGACAACTCTTCTGGCCCTTTAACAGCTGTAGTGTGGGAAAAGCACTATACATTTACCCAACGAGGTAGCACTTACTGATTAGCCAGTAGAAAGTACTCCAGTTGAGTAGAGGTATTGCACAAAACGGTGGCATCTTCTTGGATAAATATGCAGGGCAGGATTCATTCTGGCACGATGCTCCTGTCACAAAAATTAAACCCCAACAGGAATTCAGTAACGCTTTAATTCAGCACACAAAAATCTCCACGATCACGCGAAATTTCGCATGATCGCGGAGATTTTTTGCCGTTTCACGATATTTTGCGAAAGGCTCTTTTGCAAATTCCGCCCACCGGGGCTCGGTAGACGAATGCCCACCGATGTCGGGTGCTTCAGGTGTGAAGAAGGGATGCTTGACTCTACAGCCACGGGGACCAGGAGATGTTGACGACAACCAGGAGCCAGATGCAAGCTGTCCCACGAAGGATGTCAAGTGCTGAGGGGTCGGTGTCCGGCTGGAGCACCAACAAGCCTTGGCAAAAGCAACCCATGCAGGAAGATCAAGCAGGTTACGGTGTGGACCAGCAAGGTCCAGGGGACTCACCAAGCAATGGGGAGTCACAACACATCTGGAGCAACCAGGAAATCCCAACAGAAATCAAGATGACCCTCACGAGGACCCACAGGCCAAATGACCAGGAGTCGCGAGGGGACCTCAAGCAAGATTGCAAAGTACCAACCCACGGGGAACTGGGTGCGAGGAGGCCGGAGTTCTTTGTTGCAAATACTGCTCAGGGTCAGGACTACACAGAGACCAATGCACAAGCTCGGGAATCTCCAAATGGAAAAGCAACTGCAAATGGACGCGGTGCACAGGGGTTCAGGTTATGCAGTCCTGAGAGGGCAGATCAACCTCAGGGACCTTCATAACCCAACTCCTGTGTTGCTGAAGTCTTCAGAGTCCGCAGGAGCTCAGAAGCAGCTGACCGGTCAGTTGTGTTGAGGTGACTGCGAATGCAGGGGAGTGACTCCTTAACCCCAAGGGAGGTTATTCAGTTGTCCTTCGTGCACCACAGGTCCTACAGGGTGCCTGTATGGAGCAAGAGCACAGATGGAGCTTTGGACAGAGAGGAAGATGAAGTCGGCCCAGTCGAAGTCCAGCGAAGTCCAGCATGTGCTGAGCAGATTCAGGGGACCCTCCTAGGGGAGGGTCAGGACAAGGGCGAGGAAACTCCCCTGCTCTTTGTCCAGTTTCGCACCAGAGCAGGGGCCAATGGCTCCCAGGACTGGTTTGAACTGGACTATGCACAGGAACACCAAAGGTGCCCCAGGTGCAAACTTTCAGGCACTCTCTGAGTGCTACCGCCCAGCCCCAATCCACTAAATTGTATCTGGGAGGTGGTCACACCTCCCTGTCACAGGATGCCTATTGTGCTGCCTTCCTCTGCTCGAGCTTGGCTCAGCAGCAGAAGGGCAGAAATGAGTCTCTGGTCGGCAGCATCCATTTTGTGCTGTCTGGGTCGAGAAGGCTGGCACCGGATAGACCAGTGACACCACTAAGCTCGCTTCAGAAGGGTGGAATCATACCTCCCACACTGGTTACCGGTGTGGAGGTATGATTCCAAGGTTTTTTAAAAAAAAAAATTTCAAAAACCTTTATTGAACAAAATTGCACATCAAGGTTACCTTATTGCACTTCATAATTACATTATATGCGAGCAGAGGGTCCACAATCACAGGGGAGAGCCACATTCGATAATATACAACAGAGGGTATGAGAGAATCATAAAGCACGTTGCATTACTTAGAGGAAGGGGTTCTGAGGCAGCACTGGGGGAGTAAGTGAGAGCGTCCAGGAGAGGCCCGGCATATATAGAAGAGGGACTAGGGGATGGCACGTCACTGACCAGCACCGGTGGCCGCCGTGGGCGGAGTGCCGGCGGGGAGCGCGGGAGAGGTCGCAGTGTGCAGGGAGTTTTGGCGCGAGAGATAGGAGACAAGGGGACCCAAATGTAAATTGGGCGGGAAGTGGCAGGTATCAGGTCCCAGAATTCAGCTAAAAGTGTTTGACAGCGCGAAGCGTCCTTGAGCCAAGCGCCAGCCTTGGGCACAGACCATCGACCCCAGCACATGGAGAAACTGCACCGCGCAAGAACAAGAAGCATTGCAGTCAGTCGGCGTGTAGCATCTGGGCATAATTTCACGAAACCTAGGAGGCAAGGCAGAGGGTCTGGCTGGACTGGCAGCGAGGTAATCTCAATGACAGGCGCGCACACCTTGCGCCAGTATGCTGAAATCCTGGGACACAGCCAGGCGAGGTGGGAGAAGTCTGCTGCGGGAGTAGAGCATCGCAAATATCTATTGCTGGGGATGAGGCCCATTTTGTGCAGATGGGCTGGGGTGCAGTAGAGCCTATGCAAATACTTAAAGTGAATGAGGTGCAGGAGGTAGTTTGGGGACAAGTGTTTTGTCTGATTGCAGCAGTAGAGCCAGACCTCCTGAGAGACGTCGGCGCCAAAATCTTCACTCCATGCCGTGCGAGCTCGGTCAGTAGAGATGGGGGAGTCCGCAAGGGCGTACATCTTGGTGATCAGCCGACAGGGGAAGGGGGATGTATAGAGAAAATTGAGGGTGGCCATCGAGGGGGGAGGTTGAGGAAACGTGGGATGAAGCTCCCTACAGAGAGCCCTGAGTTGCTAGTAGAGCAGAGTGTCCATGGGGCCGGATTCGGCAGCAAGGGTGAAGAAAGTGTCACCGGGGTAGAGGTCTGACACCGTGGAGAGCCCCAAGCGGGTCGCGTGTTTGACCATTCCGGCTGACTGTAGAGGGGGGAATGCTGGGTGATGTGTGATGGGCATGGCATTTGCAGAGAGCATGCTAGAGCCGTAGAATTTCCGGAGCCCGTCCCATGCCCACCGTAAAGTTTCAACAATGGCAATCTCATCGTGTAGGGGTTTCACCGGGGCGAATAATGTGGTCAGGAGCGGCCAGCGGACAGCGAGGTCAGCCTCCACCGCGATGTGCGACTGAAAAGGAGTCGGGTGAATCCAGAAGTGGAGGAAGCTGGCCTGGGCACTGAGGGCGTGTAATTTAAAATCAGGGGCTCCAAGACCACCGCACGATACCGGGAGGGTGAGTATATTATATGCGATTCTGGGCTGCCGACCGGCCCAGACCAGAGTGATTATTAGCGAGCGCAGTCAGCGAAAGAAGTGCGCCGTCAGGGGGATGGGGATATTTACAAATAAGTACAAAAACTTCGGGCGCACCACCATCTTGGTGATGGCTATGCGGCCCACAAGTGATAGGGGCAATCGTCGCCAGAGCTGGATCTTAGACTCGAGCCAGTCCACAGCACGGCCGAAGATAGCCTTCCGGAGTTCGTACACATCCCTACTAAGCCAAATACCTAAATATCTAGTTAGACCTGACACCCATACGAAAGGGTAATCTGAAGAGAAAGGGACCGTAGCATCCGTAAGAAGGAAAAGAACGGACTTACCCCAGTTGACCTGGATGCCAGAGAAGCCCCCAAACCATATCATCTCGCAGACTATTGGGCTGAGATTCTCCTGAGGGTTGCGGACATAAAGTGTGACGTCGTCCGCACACATGGAAACAACAAGAGCTTGGGCCATGAAACCAAGACCCCTCTGGGTGTCATGTTGTCAGAGCCTGGCGGCCAGGGGCTCCATGGCGATGGCGAAAAGCATGGGTGAGAGCGGGCACCCCTGCCTGGTACCCCTTGTGATGGGAATAGGCTCAAAGATTTGGCCATTGATCCGAAGGCGGGATGTGGGGAGGGTATAAAGAAGCTGGACTTTGCGCAGGAAAATGGGATAAAGCCCAAGCTAGGGAGGAGGTAAAAGACAAAGGGCCACTAGAGAGTGGCAAATGCTTTGGTGGCATCGAACAGGGCGGCCACCGCCGGGAGCGCGAGATTGATTTGATGAAGGATGGAAAAGATGGTACGGAGATTGTGGGACGTAGCTCGGCCGGTTATGAATCTGGACTGGTCCGGGCGAGCGATGAGTGGCATGGGGTAGAGAAGGCGAAAGGCAAATAATTTGGCAAAGATCTTGTTATCCGTATTAATTAAAGACAGGGGACGATAAGAGTCGCAGAGATCCGGGGGTTTGTCTGGTTTCAGGAGTAGCGTGAACAATGCATTGCGGAGTGAGGGGGGAAATTGGCCACTTTCAAACAATTCATTGTACATGGTGGCGAGGTGCGGGACGAAGGCCTCATAGAAGGATGCTGGCAAGCCGTCAGAGCCGGGGGCCTTGTCGCCGGCCAGACCGTTAATGGCAGCGAGGATTTCTTCCTTGGAGAAGGGCTCGTCAAGGAATTCCCCGTGGGAATTTCCAAGCCAGAGGAGGTGAAGTGTGTCAAAATATTGATCGAGAACGTCGCGCCACGGCACTGTCCCGGCTGTATAAAGTTGAGAATAAAATGTGGCGAAGCGAGCCTTGATCTCCTCGGGAGAGGTAGTTCTGTCCTGGCCTCCGTCCTGGAGAGCAGTAATATAGGATGCCGCGTGGGGCAATCGGATGGGGTTCGCAAGAGTCTTGCCAGGGCGGTCCCCCTCACCGAAGCGGTGCGCCCTCGTCCCCCTGCCCAAAAATGTGAGCTCCCTGTTAGTCTTGTCTGTAAAGTCGGTGAGTTTACCCCGGAGCTGCGCGAGTGTGTCAGGGTTAGGGTCAAGGGAGTGGGGGGAGTCCAGAGCCTTGATCTCCACCTCCAAGAGTGCCACAAATGGAGCGTAACACACCGGACTGCTTGGATATGCATTACGCTCGAATTACCGCCTTGAATCCTTCCCAGAGCGTAGAAAGGGAGTCAACAGAGCCCTCGTTAAGATCAAAGTAGTTTGGGATGGCAATTGCAAAAAAAAAAGTCCCGAAGCACGTTGGGGGGCAGCCGCCAAGAGAACATGCGATGTGGGGAGTGAGGTAGGCGCAAACAGAGACAGACGGGAGCATGGTCTGAAAGGGTGCGCGCCATATGCTCAACAGAGGTGAGTCACGCAAATGCATCCGGGGTGGTGATCCAGAGGTCCAAGCGGGACCAGCAGCCGCGAGAGCTTGTCATGCAAGTGCCTTCGCATGCATCAGGGCGGGTGTGCCGCCACGCATCAAACAGTGAGTTGTCGGTAAGTATGGAGTGCAAAAGAGAAGCTGCACGTGGATGGGGAGTGTGCGGCCCAGAACGGTCCAGCGTGGCTGATAATGTAACGTTAAAATCACCCACCTAAAGAAGCGCGGCTGGGCCAAACGAGAAGATGTGCTGCCAAACCTGTGCAAAGAGTGTCCGGGTCATCAGAATTGGGACCATATAGCGCCGCAATGATCAATGGTTGGGCCAGGAGGGTGCCACGCAGGATGACAAAGCGCCCCCCCGGGGTCAATAATCGCCTGTGAAGTGTGCCAGGGAAGCCCTCTGCGCAGCTGGATTGATGCCCCGCCAGGCTATATCAAACTGTGGTCACTTTCTGCAAGCGAGAGCATTAAAAATGCTCTTGCTTGCTGAAAGTGAGAATAATTGCTTTGACAGAGAGGGAGCTGCATGTTAGCAGCTCTCTCTCTGTAAAGCAATGTCGTCTCCCGCTGGAGGCGGGGAGCCAGCAGGGATTGTGGGGCCATCAGACTCCACCGTGGTCCCCAACACTAGAATGTGGGTGCCCTGGGTGGGACCAGAGCACCCACACTGGAGGTGGAGCCCCGGGGGATAGATCCCCAAAGCTGAAATTGGTCCGGAAGAGAGGGGGACTGCTTAGCACCCCTTCCCTTAAAAAATATGGGGAAAAATGCTGGGCCCCGGGGATGGGGTCCCCGGGGCCAAAATCGGCCTGGGGTAGGTGGGCTGCGTGGACCCCCTCCTCCATTCAGAAAAGGCTTTCTGGCACACTTCTGGTTGAGGATGAAGTCCCCTTGGCTCCAGAGGCTCCTTGGGGGCCAACAATCCCTCCTCTCACCTCCAGTATGTCCCATAGAGCACAATTGCTGAGAGGACTTCGGAGGCCATGCCTCTTTCTCCACCACTCTGCAAACGCGCATCCTGGCTGTGATGTAATATGTAAGGTAATAAGCAGTGCATTGCGGGGGCGTAAGTTATAGTTAGATCGGGTAACTATAACTGCTGAATGAAAAATTTCCTAGCTATCGTAACGGAAAGTTTCAATTCTATTAAGGACTCGGAGGCGAGGATTATGCCTTCTTTCTTCACTTTATTTTGTACAGCAGCACAGAAAGAAGTAAATAAAGACTACGTTTCCCATGAACCATAGGGAAAAAAAGTAGTCATTTACACTGAGATAACAACCAATCCACAAAAAGTAACAACGTCCAATCAGGGCCTCTCGAGCCCTCTATAGTTCTTTGTTAGTGCCTGATCTTCTCTTTCGGAGCGCGAAGACAGCCACACTCTCAACTTCAGGAGTCCTATTTGTGGGTATCCGAACCTGCAACAAACAAGACAGAATTACCAGGGGAAAAAACCACCCTAGGTATTCAGTAGCAAGGAAAGGAAACGGAATAGATACACCATTCTAACCATACATTGGAAAGATCAATCAAACACAACATTTTCTATACCAGTTCCAAAGGAAACTTTACTTACTTCAGTACGGGGAGGGATGCCCTCTGAGAACACAGGGCGGGATAATCCTCGCCTCCGAGTCCTTAATAGAATTGAAACTTTCCGTTACGATAGCTAGGAAATTTTTCATTCTATGTCAGGACTGGAGGCGAGGATTATGCTTGTTTAAAGCTTGCCCACAACTAGCTGAGCCATATTTAGAATAGGCTTGAAGTAAAACCGTTTGAAGGTGGAATCTGAGGACCAGTCCGCCGCATTGAGGATATCCTCCAAACGGGCACCCAGGCCAAACGCCTTAGATGCCATGGCCCCTCTCGTGGAGTGCGCCCCAAAGAGCCTGAGGTTAATGCCTGCCTCTTGCATCACCCAACGAACCCATCTCGCGATGGTGGGTGAGGAAACCGCCTTAAAGGGCTTCCGGAGCGCTATGAGAAGCTGACGCTCACCCGGGGGACGGTAGTCGTCCGTCATTTCCTCGTATGCCTTGAGACAACGGACCACACAAAGTTTCGGAGAATCCGAGAATTCCGGGTACGAGATGACTCTCGTGTGGCATTTTGTACGCCGTGAAAGGGTAAATGTCACCCCATCCGGAGTGAACATTCGGCCCGAGATATCAAGAGCGCGCACATCCGACACTCGACGGCAAGACACCAGGCATAGAAGCATTGCAAGTTTTGCTGACAGCTCCTTACGAGATAGAAACCTATTGGGTTGCCATGATAGAAAAAGATTCAGGACTTGATTAACGTCCCACAAAGCTGAATACCGGGGCTCCGGAGGCAAGGAGAGTCGAATACCCCTTAGGAGCCTGCAGATCAAAGGATGCTCCCCTACAGCCGAGCCACCAACCGGGGTATGACCCGAAGAAATGGCGGATCTGAATGTGTTAACAGAGCGATAGGCCAGGCCATTGGACGCCAAATGCGCCAGAAAGTTCACAACGTGGACCACATCTGCGACCACGGGATCGAGATCCCATCGCAGACACCAACGGGACCATCTGCACCACGCAGATTTGTATCTTTTAACGGTGCTATCCGCCCAGGCCTTGGCGATGAGGTCTTCAGCTGTTCGCGAAAGGCCTGGGGCTTGCCATCTGCCCCGGAAATCCTCCACGCCATGAGCCACAGTGAGTTCGTGGATACTAGAGGATGCGGAGTGCCGTACGGATCCCTGAGAAGATCCGAAACCCGGGGGAGTAGGATTGGAAAATCCCAAGAAAGTTCCAGTAGAACCGGAAACCACACTTGCGACCTCCACAGAGGGGTGACGAGAACCAGGTCCGCTAGCTGTCTGCGGACTTGGGCAGTTGTCCGGGTAATCATCGCAAAAGGAGGAAACGCATAGCCGCGCTCCTCGCTCCAGTCTTGGAGAAACGCATCCGTTGCTGCCGCCCGAGGATCGGGTCTCCAGCTGAAAAACCGGGGAAGCTGGTGATCCAAGCGGGACGCAAACAGGTCCACCGTGAAGGGACCCCACAGCCCGCTGAGCGAGAGAAAAACCGTACGGTCCAACTGCCAAAGGCTGGAGTCCCGGAAGTGGCGCGATTGGAAATCCGCCTCCACATTGTCCCGGCCGGGAAGATACTCCGCTGTGACCGACACCTGAGCGTCCAGGCAGTACTGCCAGAAGCTCGCCGCTAGGTCTGAGAGAGCTTTGGACTTGGTGCCTCCAAGATGGTTGATATAACGGACGGCCGACATGTTGTCCATTTTCAAAAGCACACATGACTGTACGGAGTCTTTCGTCCAACACTTTACGGCAAACGAGCCGGCCAGAGGCTCGAGACAATTTATATGTAACTTCTGTTCGTCGGGAGACCACAAGCCCCCCGTGGAAAGATCTCCGCAGCGAGCGCCCCAACCCAGCCTGTTGGCGTCCGACTCGATAACCAAATCCGGGACGGAACCGAAGATCGCTCTTCCGTTCCATGCCTCCATGTGCGTTAGCCACCATTGGATCTAGCTCCAAGCCTCGTCGGATAAGCGGATTTTGTGAGAGTATGAAAACCCCTTCCGGAGAAAGTATGCCTTGAGGCGCTGAAGGGCCCTGTAGTGTAGCGGGCCCGGAAAAATCGCCTGAATCGAAGCTGAGAGAAGCCCCACCACACGGGCACACGGGCCAGCTGGCGAAGAGATACTCTCTGATGCGCCAGAACTCGACGCAACTCGTGTCGAATCTTTGCGAGTTTTTTGGCCGGCAGACTTAGAGTGGAGGCAGTGGAGTCGATGACGAACCCCAAAAAGGTAACGGACTGCGCCGGCTGAAGAAGGGATTTTTTCTCGTTGATCACAAACCCAAGATCTTGGAGGAGAGTCACTGTCATCTGGAAATGATCCGATAACATCCGGGGACAGGTAGCCATCAAAAGGAGGTCGTCGAGATACACGATCAACCTGATCCCACGAGCTCTCAGGAATTTTTCCACCGGTTTGAGCACCTTGGTGAAGCACCAAGGCGCGGAAGAAAGCCCGAAAGGGAGAGACGCGAACTCGTAGATCTGATGGCGCCAAACAAACTGAAGGAACCGGCGGTGTGGACGGAAAATTGGGATTACCAGATACGCGTCCTTCAGATCCAGACGGACCATCCAGTCGTGAGGGCGGAGCACATCTCGAAGGAGGAGGATACCCTCCATTTTGAAATGGCGATAGACCAACCATCCGTTGAACTCGCTGAGATTTATGACCGGACGCTTGCTCCCGTCGGATTTGTCGACCAAAAAAAGATTGCTGAGGAAACCCCGCGGATGGAGCGTGGAGAGAGAGATGGCGCCCTTACGAAGAAGGGAGGCCACCTCCTCGTCCACCAGATGTGCGTCCTGAAGTGAAAACTGAATAGGACGCGGAGGAATCCGTTGCACTGGGTCTCCAAAATATTCTATGTGGAACCCCCTCACCGTCTGAAGAATCCAGGCATCGCGGGTGATAGATAGCCATGCCCCGTAACAACTGGCTAGACGCCCCCCTATGTTTTGTGGGGAAAAAGGGAGAACACTCACCAGAGCTTGTGTTAGACGTTCCTCCCCTGTGTCCTCTGCCTTTGCCACGGCGTCCTCTTGTGGGGTAGAAATTCCCAAACTTTGACTGGTCTTGGTACTGACCGGAGCCTCTCTGGGTGGTTTGCTGATTTTGTCGACCGGTCGAGCGGCCCCTGCCTCGACCGGCCCCTCGAAAAACCCGAGGGAATACTTTCTTAATGGTAGATTGTGCCCTGTCCAGGGACGTGAAGGTATTCACGAATTTTCCTAACTTTTTGATGAAGGGTTCTCCAAAGAGACCTCCCTGGGCAATAGCTCCCGCTTCTGAATCTGCCAAGTCACCAAGTTTGGGGTCGATCTTGATGAGGAGGGACCTTCGCCGCTCGGTGGAGAGAGCGCAGTTAGCGTTACCTAAAAATATCACCACCCGTTGAGCCCAGCCTGATAACATCTCGGGCGAAATCATGGACCCCGAAGCTTTGGCTTCTTCTGCCATATCTAGAATGTTGGTGGCAGGCCCCAGGACGTCCAGGAGCTTGTCTTGGCACGCCCTCCAAGACCTGTCAATGCCCTTCTTTGGGTCCCTTATAAACTTCTGGAGGAACGTTGACATTCTAGGGTCGATCTCCGGGGTAAGGGCAACCTTGCCCTCAAGGGAAGGACGGGGGCATTCAGCCCAGAGACAACTGCGAGCCTCCTTTTCAAGCGGACGCCTGATATGTTCCGCGACATAGGTCGCGACCTTCTCGGCTGGGACCCATTCGGAGGAACGTGGGTGGACAATGTCGTTGGGGTCCAGCATGTCGGAAGGAGTTGGGGGTGGTTGTAAATCAGATGGTCCTGAAGGGGTCTGCGGGACCTGTGAGGGCCGGGATGGGAGCCAAGACCTGGAAGGGCTGGCATCAGGATCCCCGGAGGGCAATCCTGGGGCGGAAGAATCAACCACACTCTTGCTGGGATGGCTATCTAGGAAGGCTTGTCGGAGGCGCTCAAAAGCGTCCACATCCACCCCCTGAGCACAGGGGCGTTTAGGAGGCGGTGGGCCCGGGTCTTGGGAAGTAGAAGGCAGAGCAGCTCTACGCTCTAGACGCCAGAACGCTTGTTCTATTTTCTGCGTCAGCCTATCTTCCAAAGGGGAGATGGCTTGATCCGCTGCCCTATAGATAGAGGTATCCACAGCTTCATAGAAAGCGTCACCCCATGGCATATCCACCAGAGGGTCTTCCTCCTCCTCGTGGTGATCCTCGTAAAATTCCATCTCAGGTGAGGGAAGGGTAAACAAAGGGTTTGCGCTGCAATTCGCAAACAAAATATGAACCAAAGCTGGGTGTCAGCTTAAAATATATATATACGTGGCCCAAACCACTTAATTTTGTTGGGTGCCTGGCCCTGAGGGGACAACGCTGGCCAAGTAATTAATTTTTGAAATAATTGCAGACAAACTGGGCTGGGACTGTCCCCAAAAGAAAGCCAAAAGGCCACTACAGACCCCCAAAGGAGGCGTCAGCGCTCAACGAGCAACACAGACTCGAATCCCCGTTTCTGAAGGGATCGAGTGTAAAATTATGCAAGATGGGCCGCGAGCGTTACTGTCAGCCTCGCAGACCCCGTACAGACCATTACACGGCGTTCACCTCAGCCCAGAGCTCCGTAGTAAGCGCGCGCGCGTCTCTGGAAAAAACATCAACGAAAACCAGAGACGCGACGCGACAAGCCACAGCCTCCCACGCCCCCAGGCGGCGGGAGGAACGGAGCGCGCCAGTAGCGACCGCGTAGGAGCGAGAGAGGAACCTCTCGGTCCCGCGGTCGAAAGCAAAACACACGCGACTAAAAGACAAAACTCACGAAATACAAACGCGGAGACCGCGTGACGAAACTGAAACGCGCTATCACTTAAATGGTTAAAACACCACAAGGAAAAATCGCATAAGCAAAACTACCATGAAAATCGCGCATACAAAGCGACTTAGTACAATATTAACATTAAAGGTACATCATAAATACCACAAAAGCCCCCCCAAACAGTAAAAGACTCTGAGGAGACTTAACTGGCTGCGCAGCAGCGAAGAAAGAGAAGATCAGGCACTAACAAAGGACTATAGAGGGCTCGAGAGGCCCTGATTGGACGTTGTTACTTTTTGTGGATTGGTTGTTATCTCAGTGTAAATGACTACTTTTTTTCCCTATGGTTCATGGGAAACGTAGTCTTTATTTACTTCTTTCTGTGCTGCTGTACAAAATAAAGGGAAGAAAGAAGGCATAATCCTCGCCTCCAGTCCTGACATAGAATTTCACAGGTTTTGTACGAATGAAATCTGAGCCTAACTATAATGTCCCTGCATCCTTTATTTTTTATAGTGAATGTCTAAGGTTTTTAAAGTTATTTTTCCTAACTATAACGCCCCTGTAACCTTTAGGTTGTTAAGTGAATATTTACTTATTTTTAAGTGAATATATACACACATATATGTCAAGGCCACAGGACGTGGTCGAAACGCCTCTTGGACCGCACTCTGGAGCATATCAACAACAACCGGCGATAATTATCGCTAAGCACACTTAGCGCTAGGATAGTTATCGCTGGCTAGCGTGGATTTTTATCGCTGAGATAGCGTGCTATTAGCAACGCTTATCTCCAAAGCGATAAAAATTCTCACGCTAACTGGCTAACGTCAGATTATCGCTGGAAGCCCAGCGATAATCTCACGTTAGCTAGTTGATAGGGACTCACAAACTTAGCCATGATATCCTCCTCCCATAGGATATCATGGCTAAGTCAGTCCTGAAGCAGGTGTTAGGAAAGTAGCGATAACAGGTGTTATCGCTACTTTTCCTGACGCTATGCTTCATAGCGTGGGGCTTGATGATAGGAGAAATGTCGCTTAGCGACATTTCTCCTGTCATGTCAGGTCAGGAATGCCCATTTTGCATCTCATTAGAGATGCAAAGCTGCGCGTTAGCAAACCCCATGCTAAAGCAAGGTTTCACGCGTTAGCGTGACCTTGCTAATATAGCGATAAAATTATTGCCGCTTTTCGGCCAAAAACAGCCGCAAAAGCGGCGATAATTTGTCATCGCCTCGTTGTAAATATGCCCCTCTGTCACTCAAATAAAACTTTAAACTTTGCACCATATCAGAGTCTGTGCCTGCTTTATGCAATACTTGCACTAAAGGATTGCTGTGACACAGACATATATATATATTCACTGAAAAAACCATAGGTTTTACGGACATTATAGTTAGGAATTAGCATTTAAAAAACCTTACAAATTCACTGAAAAAACCATAGGTTTCAGGGACGTTATAGTTAGTTGGACATTTGACTTATATAATACCAGAGAAATTCGCCCGTTATAGTTAGTTGAACTAACTATAATTTGCGTGCACGCAATGCACTGGTGTTGACGTCGCATATTACATAACTCATGACAGTGTCAGTGACATAACTGATGACATCTCAAATGACACTGTAGTGAGCTGATTACTAAGTGTACATGCACACAGCCTTGCACCACTGCATTGCACGTGCACATTATGCTTCTAGCATGCGCACTGTTCCTTTGTATGTGAACGTTGGCATAACATATTATTATTTAACCATGTCTCTTCTCGTGCACTCCAACTCGTCTTTGGACCATGATTACCACTAACAGTTGGTATATTGTACTTCAAGAAGGAAGGATGCACTCAGCTGGTGTTCTCTATTAAGCTTGAAATAAACCTTCATTTACCTCAAGACGTTTCAAGCATTATATTATTTCTCCCTTTTCAGACACTGAGTTAGTGGCACCATAATTGGCCGAGCGAATGCTCAGCCCGTGATGAGGCCCTGGGCATTCTGACGCCTTCCATCGTGGTATCAAGACACCGTCCCAGACCAGAGACCTGCTGTTCCACCCTGAGAGCGGCACCCCCGGAGTTAGAGCTCGCACCAGCATGTCGTTGGACACACCGGTTGTGGCAGGTGAGCAGTGATGCCTCGGTGCGCAGGAGCTGCAGTTGAGCACAGTGCGGGAGAAGGGGCTGGGGTGCAGCAGCCTGGGTGCACAGGCGCAGACAAGCGATGTTGCCGTAGATAATAATATAATCTCAGGCCTCATTCATATCTCTGTTTCATTTGAAAGACTTGCTGGCCGCACACTTTCTCGCGGACCCCAGCGTCCCAGACACACGGGTGACGGGAGGTGAGCAGTGAGGGCTGGGTGCAGTAGGCCGACGCTCTGTCTCCTTCTCCCTCTATTTTTTTCACTCTCCCTCCCCTTCTCCCTTCCACCCACTCACTCTCTGTCCCATTCTCACTTTCCTCCGTTCATTCTAACTACCTTTCTTTTTCTCTTAGACATGGCTCATATACTTATGTTTTTTTTTTATCTTGCAGGTTTTGTTCGCTGCTTCCGGAGGAGTCCCACCCACTTCTTTCATGTTTTACTGTTGTTCTAATAAACTTACATTTCCAATTATTTGTGTTGTGTTAATAAAAGTTTTTTTTTTTTTTACCAATAAATAACTGATTGTACGGGTCTTCTTTTTCTGACAACACTTGTCTGTAGTTTATTGTGAAAATTGGCGGTTGATAGTAGGTTATAAGGGAAATTTTGTTTAATTTTCCAGTGCACCTACCAAATATAAACCAACAGACTATTACATAAATGAAGGCTGGGCAATTGTACAACGGCAAGGGTTCTATGAGTGTATCACTTTATAACACCATGAGTCCTGCCCATGTGATTTCAGAACCAATAAGGCACTGCCTAGGGCCACCGAGGCTTCAAGGACTGGCGAGGCCCACCCTGCATATTTAAATAAAGCCCCGGAGATTGCCGATCCCCAGACTTGAGTTGGCCTCGAAGCCCCCCGAACAATTACTAAACAATACCCGGGAAGGTGGCGATCCCCTAGGCTGCGAAACGTCTCGGTTCCCTCCTGAGCCTAATTTACATGTGAGATTAAGATCCCCAGTGCTGCAGAGACCCCGCAATATAATAATAGGATTGGCCCCGGAACATCACCCACCAATGGGCTCATTTAAATGAACGGCTGAGACTTCATTTTTTTTTCTTCCATTTTTACCATCCGGATCTGCCTTATTGAAGAGATACGAGGTTTTTCTCTTCTCGCTTCAATGAGGCAAACAAGAATTTACTATCACAGGGTGCAAGCAATGCTCCCGCCCTGTAATAACAAACATAAATGTCCTGCGCTTGCACAACCCGGGACATTGTATGACCTGCACCTGTGAGGTGGCGCTCCATGGGACCATGATGCTTTGTTTAAAGCATAACTACAGAATCAGTATAAACGCATACTAACATTACTTGCACACGTGTGGTACAGCAACCAGAGTGTAGTGAAGAGGCAGAGGAAGCCTAAAATCAAACAAATATAAATCCTACCAGAGGTAGGATGACATAGTTCGATGAGCCGACAACCCTGGGATGAGTAGAAACAGATTCACCAAGAAAATGGGTCTTCAGCACAATGCAAGCAAGAACCAAAATCTTGGTGAGTGCTGCCTTCCTTTCACCTTCTCCCGCTCGTCGCCAAATTTATGTAGTGAACAGGAAGACAGCAGTGGATCCGATAAGTAGATTTATTGCAGGAAAAGAAGACAGCTTAAACAGCCACCAACAGGACCAGACACCAAGGCATCCGTCTTCTCCAGCACCGTGTACAAACTCCCCAAGATTCCCCTCATGACAGCCCTACATTCTAACATTACATACTTACATTATAGTATCATTACATACTAACATTGTACTATGACTTACATTGAAATAGTACACAGAGCACATCACTTTACAGCAATGAGCTCACGGTTTAATCCCCGAGTCTTCAGACCAGTAGGGGTGAGTAGTTCGCTTCCCACTCCCTGTATAGTATAAACGCATACTAACACTTCTTACACAGTTATACTACAGCGGCCAGTATGCTACATCGCCCACAGCCCATCACTTTACAACAATCAACTCGGTTTGATCCCCGAGTCTTCACACAAGTAGGCATAGTACTTCGCTTCCCACTTCCGGTATAGTATAAACACACAGTAGAGCTCAGTAGTTCACTTCCCACTCCCTGTATGGTATAAATGCCTACTAACACTACTTCCACAGGTATCCTACAAACACCAGAGCACATCACTTTACAGCAATGACCTCCTGGTTTAGGCTCTAGGTTTCATACCCGACTGTAGCAGCATCTCATCTCACCACCATGTCACTCTGAGCAACACCGCACTATCAGACTGGTAGGTGTGAGTACTTCGCTTCACACTCCCCCACAGAGGTTACAGTGCTTCTATCCTCCTGTTTCCTACTCTTTTTGCCCTTTTTCCCCCTTACTCGCTTCAATGGAATCACAAAATGGCGGCCAACACTTCCTAGTTGCAACCGCTCGCAGCGCTCACAACCAATAAGCAGAAAGCTCGTGCTCGTAACGCCTCAGCCAATCAGATGGCAGAATTCCCAAATATCGATATCTGTAAATTTCGATATTTCTCCAAAACTACTGAACGGATTTACACCAAATAAACAAAAGTGTGCATCCTAGACCAAGACCCTTCTCCCTGCCAAATTTGGGGCAATTCCGTTCACCCATTCGACCTGTAGCCTTGTCTAAAGTTTCCTATGGAAATTAACATGGAGAAAACACGTTTTGGGACCCCCTTTTTTCTCTGCCACCCCCAAACTTCCCACATAAGAGCTGATGTGGAAAAAAAAATAGTTTGGAAAATTTCATGAAGATTCATCAAACGACGCCAAAGTTATAAGCAAAACAAGAAATGCTCTTCCTATTGAAACTTGGTCCTAACTATATATATATTCACTGAAAAAACCATAGGTTTCATGCACGTTATAGTTAGGAATTGGCATTTAAAAAACCTTTGAAATTCACTGAAAAAACCATAGGTTTCAGGGGCGTTATAGTTAGCTGGACATTTCCCTCGTACAAAACCCTAGAAATTCCCCTGTTATAGTTAGTTCAGCTAACTATAACTCGCGCCCCCGCAATGCACTATATTACATCACTCATGACATGGTCAGTGACATCACTGATGACATCTCAAATGACATCACTGATGACATCACTGATGACGTCATCCAGTGAGTGTGTGTTTGTGTAAATTTTAAATATGTTTAATATATATATAGGGGAGAATCTATAGAGGAATGAGTGGGTGTATAAGTGTGTGAATGGATGATTTAGTAGGTGCGTGACTGACTCTATAAGTGAGTCATTAAACGTATCTTACTGCAGACTAGTGACTAAACTGGGTGAATGTCTGTATCTGTCTGTCTGTTGGTGTATAAGCAGCTGCATGGTTTTGTGAATAGCTATACGAGTGTCTCTATGGGTTATTGATTGGTTGTCTGAGTATCTGTATGGGTGCCTGAGTGTTTGTGTGGGTGGGGTGTGTGTGACTCTGTGCATACATGTGTAAGTGGGTGATTCTATGGGTGCATGGTTTTAAGAGTGCATCTGTGATGGACTGTATGGTTGGGTGAGTGTATGTATGGGTGTGTTAGTGATTGAATGTATATCTCAGTGGTACATGTGTGAGTAACTACATATGTGAAAGGCAGTATATATGTGTGTAAGAGTATATAAGTGGGTATATGTGAGAGTGTGTGATTGTGAGAGTGGCTGTATGGATGAGTGTGTGCTTGTATCAGTGATTGTTTAAGAGCGTAAGAATGTGGTACTATTTTTATGAGTAAGTGAACTTGTGTGTGTATAACTGCATAGGTGAGTAAATGGGAGTGTGATTAATTATTTGCATGACTAAGTGTGAGAGTACCTCTATGGATGATTGGTGGTGTGTGAGTGTCTATGTAGGTGTATAAATGCATATGATAGTCCTGTACTGAGTGACTGTAAGTATGAGTGACTGTACAGGTGAGTGAGTGGATGTGTGTGAAGATCTAAGAGTCAATGAGTGGGTATGTAGTTATTGGTATTGGAGTATCTATGGTTTTGAGAATGGACGTCTGAAATTTTGATTGAGTATATCAAAGGGTGTGAGAAGATGTACTAATTTATCACATGGATGACGTCATCAGTGATGTCATTTGAGATGTCATCAGTGATGTCACTGACCATGTCATGAGTGATGTAATATGTGACGTCATCAGCTGTGCATTGCGGGGGCGCGAGTTATAGTTAGCTGAACTAACTATAACAGGGGAATTTCTAGGGTTTTGTACGAGGGAAATTTCCAGCTAACTATAACGCCCCTGAAACCTATTTTTTTTTCAGTGAATTTCCAAGGTTTTTTAAATGCCAATTCCTAACTATAACGCCTCTGAAACCTATGGTTTTTTCAGTGAATTTCAAAGATTTTTTAAATGCCAATTCCTAACTATAACGTGCATGAAACCTATGTTTTTTTCAGTGAATTTCAAAGGTTTTTTAAATGCTAATTCCTATCTTTAACTTATCTCTGAAGATATCATGTTTTTATCACCATTTTTAAACTAATTTTTTCAATTAATTCTTTTAAAAATGTAAAAATATTATTTGAATTTAATAGGTTTTTCAAACATATTTTTTTATATTTTTCAAAATCTTTTTTAAACTATATGTTCCAAACTTTATTTTATATTTTTTTCCATGTTTTTGGATCCGCGCACCCTATGCGCACCGTTCTCGATCCCTACGCGTTACCATCCGAGCATGGTATGCGTTGGGTACGTGTTTAGTGCGCAAACTCAATGCGACCGGTACGCGACTCCCAGCCTATACGCCACACGTTCGATGTACGTAACGCGACGTTTACGCGCTTCCGCGATGCATCATCTGCGTCTATGACGCGGTACGTGCGCGGATCCCGCGAAATATTTAACATTTAAAAAAACTTATATATATGTATTTCATGTGAATATTAATTGAAGACAAACTCTAAACTAGTCTTAAAACTAATATATTTTTACATCTAATCCTATAATTTTTTTTAATTCAATTTTGAGGATGCGCGCTGGGTGCGTGCTGCGTATGCGCACGGTGCGCGGATCCCATGTGACCTGCAAAAAAAGAGATTTGATTGGTTCCTTACACTTCCTCTTCTAACTATTGAAAGACCCCACCCATTTCAATCATTCTTCTTTGACCTTCTTTAGAGCACCATCTCTTTGGAGAGAAGAAGATTTTTTAGACTAAGTTTACACTTTGCTCTATCTTTTTTCAACCAAAAATGGCTTCAGGGCAGCAGGCATCACCTGTATTGCCTCATACTTCTGAGGATGAATTTTTGGAGGAGGCACCACCCAAAGAACGTTATTCTTCAGTGGTGTGGAAATTTTTTACTTTTCCCTAGGGGCAGAATAAGACCAATGCCACCTTGGTCACGTGCAAGATTTGCAAAAGAGTGCTGTCAAGAGGGGATTCTAACATGAAATACTCGTGTGTCACAGCAAGTATGATGAAGCACCTGAGGAGCCTTCATCCAAACAATCTTGCACGACAAGAGTGCAAATGGATGAGAAACACTCCTGCTCCTGCGCCTTCCACCTCATCGCAGCCGAGCACATCAAGAGTGCATCCATCAGACCAAACCTTGGACATCCGTCCTCAATTTCAATTTTTAAAAGTGCTCTGCACTAAGTGCAATAAGACTTTGTGCTATGGTGAGCAGTCGATCGATCTGATCTGCCGCCGGCAAGAAAGTCACATTTTTTTTTATTGTTCCCTGAAGTTCATTGTTTGGTTTCTCCTGTTCTTTTTTTTTTTTTCAGAAAAACCAAAAAAATCACAAAATTGTTATAAAACCCCCCCAAAAAATATAAAAGAAGAAAGAAGAAAAAAGAAAAAGTTCTTGTAAGAACTAACTTTTCTGGTTTAAAAAAGGTGCTAAATTTCTTTGTTAGTGTGTGATAGTTTAGATGAATGTATGTGTACTACGTAATTGATTGAATGAATGCATTAGTAGCGTATGGTGAATGTATAAGTGCAGAACTATGAGGAAGTGCTGCAGCATCACACAGTAACCTCTTTAACTGCAGTGTGCCGTAGTACTTCCGAAGCACAGGGATGCAACATATGTACATAAATATGTTGCAAATCTATGCTTCTCTCTGCACGGCTGCTTAAACTGCAGCCATGTGGTGACACAGGCACCCTTGCACCATAGTGCAAGGATATCTGTGTCATGTGCTGTTTGTTTTTCTACAGGAAGACACACCTTCCTGCACAAAAACAATGAGAAAATGCATTTTTCTCCTTCAATGTATGCTGAACATTTCAGCATGCATTGAAGATATAAAAATGTGGAGAAATGAAAACAATTCTCCTTCGTGTGCTTTCCTACACCAATTTTAGAATGGTGCACCATTCACACACATATCGAGATTTATGATTTATGATAAATCTAGACATGTGTCTTGTTCTATGAGTATTCAGTGCAATCATGCACAACAACACTTATAGAACACCCTATCAACGCAAAGTGGTATGCATGATAAGGTTGTATTTACATGGAGTATAAAAAGTGCCTTTTCCTCTCTTTCTAAATATGAAACAGTATCTTACACAATAACTATGTTACAAAAAGTGACATATTTCCGTTTTTAAAATTCCTTGCGAATGATAAAAGTAAGCACAGAGTTTTGTCTGCGAAGATGTTCAAAGAAGAAAGATTGAAATGATTGCGGTCCTTCAACAACTAAAAAAGTGAAATATTATGAACCCCTCAAATCTCTTTTTTTGTAGGTCACATGATATATGATTATGGTCAGATTTCAAAACTACATAAACAGAGTGGGCCCGATTCACAGAACAAACTTAAGACTAAATCCTAAACTTAGTACCATTCTGGTATTCACAGAATGCACCTAGTACTTCTGGTATTCACAGAATGAACTTACTACTTTTGCTATTCACAGAATGAACTTAGTACTTTTGCTATTCACAGAATGGATTTACGACTCCTAAACTTACGTCCGCACTCGGGCCGGAAATTCCGGCCCGGAGGCGGAGCTTCCGGGCCGGAGGCGGGGCTTCCGGGCCGGAGGCGGAGCTTTCGGCCAAGAGGCGGAGCTTCCGGCCCGGAGGTGGGGATTCCGGCCGATTTAGCTATGGCCGAAATCTCCACCTCCGGGCCGGAAGCCCCGCCTCTGGCCCGGAAGCTCCGCCTCCGGGCCGGAAGCTCCGCCTCCGGCCCGGAAGCCCCGCCTCCGGGCCGGAATTTCCGGCCCGAGTGCGGACAGAAGTTTAGGAGTCGTAAATCCATTCTGTGAATAGCAAAAGTACTAAGTTCATTCTGTGAATAGCAAAAGTAGTAAGTTCATTCTGTGAATACCAGAAGTACTAGGTGCATTCTGTGAATACCAGAATGGTACTAAGTTTAGGATTTAGTCTTAAGTTTGTTCTGTGAATCGGGCCCAGTGTTTTTAGAAACGTGTTTCAACTTTGTAGCTTCTTGCAGGCCTGTTCATTCTGCATATTGAGACTTAGTTAAACTTACCTTCACAGTAATAGGAATAAAAAATGGTATACATTTTTTAATGTTTTTCATTCAAATATAAATTCCTAAAAATTGCTTGTTTTAAAATTTGGATCTGTGAAAGAAAAGAAAAAAAAATTATAACATGTAATAATACATTTTTTACAACACAACATAATTTCCACAAAGTAATTTGTTTGCCTTTTTCGCTGTTGTCAGATTATATTGAATTTCACTAGAAATAGTAATTTCAATCGTAGTCATCACTTAACAGCGGGCAAAAAAAAAAACAATCAGAAAGATTGTTAAAAAAAAACCAACATACTATTCTCAGTAAATTACCAGAAAATACAAATCATACATATATGAAATGCTTACAGATTACAAAATGTTATAAGTTTAACTTATTAAAACTGTAAATGTTGCCGCATTAAAATAATCACCGAATAAATGACCACCAAAAAGTCCATAATTCAAAAATATACCTTTCCTTGAGGCCAAATAGTATTTTTGCACTTCTTCTTTATGTAAATTGTCCAATGGTAGTCCTATTAAATTATAATAATAAATTGCTCAGAAAGTGAATTATCTTCCTAAAACTTTGGCTTTAAAAATATTTAGGTAGAAACGTTGTTTGAAAACCAACTGGGCATCATTACAAAGTGTCCAGCCTTTGTCACATTTTAGATAGGCAGTGTAACGTCCAGATGTGGTGGAAGGACCATCATGAAAAATTATAGCAATTGCTACAAAAGTCCTTCCTGATATTGATAGTTGTGCTGCTACAAATTGTTTTATTAAAGTATCCAATTTTCTTCCGTCAGCTGTACAACGTTGCATCATTAAAATTATGTATTTTCCATATTTTGTTAAGAATAATGTGGATAACATTTCTGATTTACATTGACTACACTCCATGTTTTGATTTGCACCTTTAACTAATTTATTGAAAGACACTGATTTACAGTCTGGTAATGTTAAATACAAAAATCTCTCAGTGTCTACATTGGTGCTACATGTATACATGCAATTTTCACAATTATGTTCCCATTTGTAAGAAAGGCCAAAATATTTTCTATTTCTACACCTTCGTTTTCAGAAATGGTAAGCATATACATTAAAGATTCCTGAGCATCTTGTTGGATATTTTGTGTAAATGGTGTATGTGAGAAGTTGGCCTGATGTATGATGTCACTAGTTATAGTGGACACCTTATATCAGTCCAAATACCCTTATGGTGATTGGTTGTAAAGTCAACCTTATAGACCAGCTATCCTAGTGGTAGCATGGACAAGAGCAGTCTTAGGCTAAACTCTGAATGGCATGTGAAGCCAGCTGTGATACCATATATAATCCCTTGAATACCAAATGAAAGGACACAACAGATATATATATAAAATAAAGTGTATTTATTCTAAGAAAACCCTCAGCACTCTTTATGAGATTAGAGGTAAGTACAACACAGTCTTATTAATGCATACAGTAAGTCACACAGGTAAGTAATACAGTTAGGCCCTAGGGGCCACGCAAACCATATACTAAGTAAGTGGTATAAGAACCACTGTCACGGAAATAGAATAGGCCTAGGCCTAGGGAATCGCTGGGGCTACCCTACACTAGCATTAGTTAGGAAGTGGGAGGCCCACGGGATTCGTGTGCAGAGTGGAAACACTCACGCGTAATGCGTAAAAGTCAATAGCAATAGTACAGTTTAGAAAACGGTAGGTTTAGGACACTTCCGGAGTAGCTAGGAAGTTGAGACTTGAAAACTAGACACTAGGATAGTCACTATCCTGATGAGCACCGGAGTACCCAAGTTACCTAGCCCACAGGCTGCGGGTGCATAGGGGTGAAGATGCGTCGTTTTCGTCGTCGACTCCTATGGATGCCTGAAGAAAGATGCTGACAGGCAGTCAGGGGAGAGTGTCCGGTGGATCCCAAGGCTGGGATCTAGAAGAGAAGAAACCTGCAAGCAGAAGGGACAGAGTCAAGGTCACTAGCCAGTGACCACGTGGAACCAGGAAGGAACCAGGCGATGTCGTGAAGAGTTGCAGGTGAAGCTTGTCGCTGCAGCCAGGAGGACCAGGAAGCGTCGAGGACGACCAGGACCAGGAGGCGAGCTGTCCCACGAAGGCTCTTGCTGTCGGCGGCGTCGAAGTTGGACTAGGACTCACCAAGCCTTGGCAAGCGGAACCCACGAAGAACAAAGGACTTGCTTCTGGTGCAGACCAGGAAGGTCTGGGGTGCTTCTTCTTTGCAGAGAAGCGGGAGCCAGTCTGGAGGAGCCAAACCAGCGCAGAAGATTTCAGGGAGCGTCGTCACGAAGGCCACTAGCCAGCGGGCAAGCAACCGGACAGACGCGGCAAGCAGGAAAATGCTGAAGGGCCCCACGCAGGACTCGTGGAGTGTGGGGGGCTGGTCTTCGGTGCAGATGGTGCTTGGGGTTGGGGCTTCTCAATCCCCGGTGCACAACTTCGAGGGTACCTCAGAAGCTGCGCTGTAAGTTACTAGTCACTTTTCCCAGGTAGCCGGTCCCACGTCGCTCGTCGCCTCCACGGATCTCAGCTCTGCTGCAGATGTGGATGAGGGTCGGAGAAGTCTGGAAGTCAAGGCTCTGGTCGGGCTCTGCAGTCGGTTCCTCGTAGAACGGTCGCAAAGCAAAGGGTAGTCTCTTGATGGTGCCTGTTTGCACAGGGTAGCCACTCCTTGGCTACAAGGGAGATTCTTCAGTCTTCTTCTTTCGTCGAATGTCGAAGGTCCAGAGTTTCTGTTCAGTTTTGCAGGTTCAGGATAATCTAAAGTCTTGAGGCCCAACTCCCACTCTTATACTAATCTGGGGGGCTGGGATACCTGCTAGGTCATGCCTTATGGGTGGGACCTGGGAGGGGGTGGTTACACCCACTTCCCTTTGTCCAGTTTCGCGCCAGAGCTGGGGCTGGAGTGCCCCAGCGCCGGTTTGAACTGGACTATGCAAGGAACACCTTGTGTGCCCCAGGCATGTCTCATTCCTTTCAGCCCACCCTGCCCCAATACACTAAAGGCTGTCTGGGGAGGTGCTAGCACCTCCCCAAGCAGGAAACCTATTGTCCAGGCCTCCCTGGCTGGGATCACTCCCAGCAGCAGGAGGTCAGACTTGTGTCTGTGGCAGCAGCATCCATTTTGTGATGCTGAGGCTTTGGTTAGAGTTAAACAGCAAAGTAGGATTTTAACATGTCTCTCCCTCTAGAAGGGGGGAATAATATCCTCATCACCAGAAATGGTATGGGGGTATTATTCCAAAGTGTTAGACACCTTACACGACATGTTTTGATAAAGCCAAACCATAGTTACCATAACCGTTTAAGATTATAAGGCACTTTAAGAGTATATGGTAGGCTATATCATAGAACAGCTATAAGGACATGGTTCCGAAAGCTGCAGACAGGCTCAGCTCATGCTAGAGCACCATCTCACATGGTACCAAGCACTCTGCCTCCAGGATTGTTAAGGCCTGCCATAGGAGTGACTGATAGGTACACATGTGTCTATATATAAGGGCAGATATAGGCATACTATATCTAAGCAAGGGGTGATTACACGACCTTGCCCCAGCTGAGTGATCAGCCAGTTGTGTCTGATTGGAAGGCCAGACCAGGGGTGGCATAATACATGCTGCAGCCCCTGGGAGGCCTAGGGTACACCTATGCCCTGGGTACCTAGGGTACACTGTACAGGGTCCAATAAGGTGATCCTTACCAATTGGGAATGTACCTAGGGTACATGGAGTCCATTTTAAAGAGAGAGCAGACAGCCTGAGACCCTGAATGGCAGGATCTCAGGCCAACTAAGTCGAAAAACCAGCTAGACACTAGGCAAAAAGTTGGGGGTAACCATAGTCAGATATCCACCTTCCTACAGTGTAGAACCAGAACACACATCCAAAAGATTACGAACATCTGAAACAGATTGTATTTTGCTTCTATCTGTTGTCAATTTTTCATAAACAGAATGCAACAGAGAACAAAATCTTTTTTCCCGATTCTGCATAATTTGTTCTAGCAAACCTTCCAGATAAAAAACAACATTGACCACTACATTAGCATAGCAGTTGACACCAGAACTATTTTCAAACTGATAACCAACAATCTCTTCAACAGTGTCCAATTTCTTTTTACCTGCAATCACAACATTATCTTGTTCTTTTCTTGATACCTTCAGAACAGATATTCTCTAACCTTTTTTTGGACCAACCATACGCTTTTCAAATACAGGATATTTACCTAAATTTGGAGCATACACCCTTCTTAACCTAGTATACTCTTTTACACAGTTTGCATCTGCAGTAACCTTTGTCTCATCAAAATCAATCAAAAACAAACCAGATAATGTTCTGACTTGTGACAAAGCAACATATGCCATACCCTCTTTAAATGTTCACCAATGCACTGTCTACACTTAATCCTTGTGATTTATGAATAGTCACTGCATATGCCAGAGAAAATGGAAATTGTTTCCTACGGACATATAAATCGTTAACATGCAAAAAACGAACTAAACAACGACCAATTTCTTTAACTTCATAAATCTGATCAAATTTAATTTTTAAAAATTCAATTCCTTCTTTTTTCTGATAATTCACAAAATCCACCACTTTGCCCATTGCACCATTAACTAAACCTTTCTCTACATCCAAATTACGCCTTAAAATTACCCGACAGTTTACACACGCATACAGTGTCTTTTCCAAACCAGCAGTTTTAGATATTTTCTAAACAATCTAGTTTTGAACTCAACTTACCCGTCAAAATATTAGTGAATCCTTCATGTAGTATTTTATCGATGCCTTCCATTTTTACAATTTCTTCATTTTCTAATTTTAATAATTCTTTGTTGAATATTGAACACTCACGCAGTGTTAGCATTACGCAAATCACTGACTTATTTTTAGCAATTTCCACGTACACTTTTGCAGGAACTGCATTTTCATTTGGAAAGACATTGCAAAGTAATCGACTCTCCAAAGCTTCTTTCCCTTTTTTGAAAGAATTCCAATTCTTATATCTTGAAGAATACTTCCATATTCAGCATCATTTGCCTGTCGCATATTTGTTGTCAGTTCTTTGTATTCAAAATTACTCCAAATGTTCACATTACCAACACTGCCAAGAGACTTTCTGGTATCTTCATGGGCAAGTGTTTTAAATACCGGTTGTCCTTTTACCGGTGTCAGTTGCAGTAGATCTCCAAAAACTATGACGTGTTTTCCTCCAAATAACACGTCATATTCTGTTTTAAGAATTTGCTGCATTCTTAAATGCACAAAGGCAAGCATCAAGTTTGAAACCATGCTCATCTCATCAATAATGAGAAGTTTCATTTTCTTCAGCACTCTTAAAACTTCACAACAAGCTTCTCCAGATAGCTTGTGGTATTCCAATTTGTTCTCATGCTCTACTGGCAGCATTAGTAAACGATGTAGAGTAATTCCTTTAATGTTATGTGCTGCCAACCCAGTTGGAGCAGTGACAACACAAGACAAATGCGACTCAGTTGTTTTTTGCAGATAACTTGTAATTACTTTAATTAAGAAACTCTTTCCTGTTCCTGCTTGACCACTCACATACATTCGGATAGGTTGAAATGATGTACATGAGCACACTCTCTTTTCATGAAGTAATCCATGGTCAATCTGCTCTTTCACTTGCTGATATATTTGTTTCTGTTCAACATTTAGTTGCTCTTCCAAGTTTCCTAACTGTATTGCATCTTCTTGTGCTTGATACATTGCTGTTTCCACCTCCTTCATTGCAATCGCTGCTTCATTTTCAACAATTGGTTGTCCTAGTGGATCTTGACTCAGTGCAGCAGAACTTTGACTGTCTTGAGAACTGTCTCTAGAAATCTCAGCTGCAATTGTAGCTTCTTGATCAATTTCATCATTCAACATTTTGACATAATTTGCGAAAGCACTGCATTGTATGCTATCTTTACAAGCATTAAATGAATCTTCATAGCTGGGAAAATCTCCAAGTAATTCCAGTTCAGAACGCCATGGTTTGAACATTTGCAAAAGGGCTAAATAGTAAAATCCCCTTTTGTCACCAGTGTCGCAACTCAGTTTTCTTTGATTAATTACATTTCCTTTCCTTTGTTTCACCAGACATCCTTCAGAACCAATCACTCTATATTTTCCATCGTTGATGTTCTCTGTAATATTCCGTTTAAAAGTGTAGTTTTGCAGCACTTCATAGAGACACATGTTCTCAAGATGATGACTTCTCTTTGGATAGTATGTGTCCAACATATTGGTTTTCAAAATATCTGTACTTTCAGGGTCATTTTCTGCTAAATATTCAATTTCTTGAACAGATTTCAGTACCCGATTTCGCATTCCTGCAAGACCTAGACTCACCCAAATGATTCTTCTACTTTTGGAATATAGACTTGCAGATGATAACCGATCTGAACATTCATATGCTCCAATTTCACGATGCGATAACATCTTCAAACTGAAACTGTATAATTTCTTACTTAGAGTCTTCTCGTGAGAAATCTCTTCCCACATTTCTTTCAATTCAGTCTTTTCTGATTTAGTAATGTAAGACGTTACATATCGAGCAACAGCAATGGAATTGTCCGCAACATACTGAATATCCATGTTAGCGTTTGACATGGATAAAATAACTGGATTGTAGTCATTTATGTATTTTGATGCTCGCTTCTTCTTAAGTTGTAGGTGTTTTTCGGAGACTTTCTTGTGATGGTATGTCGTACAGCTGACATAAAACTGTTCACTCTTCCTTTGGATAATACAGGACGTGGAAATCCAAAACGACATTTGGTATAGAACTTATCCTTTGACTTGTACTTACGTCGACAGTATTTTCCACACCTGTGGCTTTGAAATCGTAAGACTTGTTGTTTTAAGTTTTTCTCTTCTCTGCTATTTGGAAGAGCACATGTAGCATAATCTTCAATGAAAGACAAAACAGTTTCATCTGAATCTGTTCCAAATTTGGGGGCGTCCTTGACCCATAACAACATATGTATGCGAGGAGCACCTCTTGCTTGATACTCCTTTCTCCAAAAGAAATCCACAACTTCTCCAAGAGGAGGATTCTTTTTATTGCAGATGAAAGACATCATAGCTTCAAATCTATGATTGAAATATCTGCATATATTGACAGGATCCAAAGAGCACAATTCTCCAGGTGTCTTGTATTCAATATTTTTTATATTGGAATTTGCCTCTCGAAGAAATTCAAGTAAATCATCCCAAGCATACTCAGCACAGCTTAGTGTAACAAACCATGTAGGAGTTCCCAAGTTCCGTAGCATACATTTCAGTTCTCCATGTCGACGGTACCAATATTCATTAGTCCCACGCTGACATGCCATCAGATTAATCAACTGAGATTCTAAATGATCATCTCTCTGATGCACTTTATCCATAAAATCCTTTGCAGTTACATTCTGAAGATACATTCCAGTTTTTAAAATGTGATTTACTGCATATGAAAGTCCAGACAAGTCACTTTCAAACAAAAGATGAAACATATAAGGGATACATTGTCGAAATCTTGGATCTTCTGCATATAATCTTCTTGTCCGATATTCAGATGCAGGAATCTGCACAGGACGTTCATCATATCGTCCACCTTTTCCTGTTGGAAACAACTGCGGGAAACAACGAGCTTCCAAGCTCTCTTCCCATACACTCATGGGACTTCCTGTTGCTTTTTTCATTTGAAACAACTCAATCGTATTCCCCATCACCTCTTTGGAATGAAGTGGATGTACACTGTAATGTTCATAGATCTCTTCACATCTGGACATGTCCACTTTTTCAATTTGTCCACTTAATGTTTCACTATCTTCTGCTAAACCTATTTCTTCTTCTCCAACAAACACATTTCTATAGTACTCATTATTTTTTAACAATGATGCCTTTTGCACATTTCTAACATCCACTAACTCTTGCCAGATTTTCTTATTCTTAGTAGGAACACCATTAACTAGAATGACTAGTGGCTCATTTTCTGCATGATCTACACCAATAGTTTCAATATTTTTCCTTAAATCTAATGGTAAATACACAACTCTTCCTTTCAATCCTATTTGCAACTCTGATGGAGGTAATTTACTTGTTTTGGGCTACATACGAACAATAGCCTGAAACGGGTCAACACATTGTATCAGAATAGACTCATACGTATTTAAATCTATCAGCTCTGGAGGAATAGCAACCAACTCTAGATTATTATGAACAGCTCTAGCAGGCATTTTATTCTCATCTAATTTGTTATAACAATATTTGCAAATACTGTGCTCACATCCCAAATCAAAACAATCCTCTACCAACAAATAAGTTGCAATTTCCATCCACTTATCATTATCTTCTATTTCACTTTTTAAATACAGATTGACACCCCTAGTCTGATTTTTATAGTCACTTCGCCGACAACAAATACAAGAAACATTTTGTCTTTCACCTGAAAGTACCTTAAACTTTGTGATTTCATCCTCAAATTTTCTGTAATTACAGGTTCTACATTGTCTTCAACATTTTTTTCTACTAATGTGTCAGTTTCTTCACTCTCTTGCTGAGGCCCAAAGTAACAAAACTCAATATCCTCACAGACCTGCTTTACATCTGAAACTGACCCACGTAAAAGAGCACTGTTCAACTCACTTAACTTTAGTGCTGGACTTTTTGCATAATACAACCTTCTCACTAACTTCCGCATTTGAGTATGATGTACTGCCAGCATTCTGAAATGGTGAAAAACACTTTCACAAACTTTCCTAAAAAGACAAGCCAGAGAATGGCCTTGCAAACCAGTATGTTTTATCACTCTGCAAGGGTCTAGTCCTTGCAACAGCTTAATCTTTTGTTTTACACTTTTTTTGGTATAGACTCGTAAAAAACTAAATAATTTTTCAATAGATTCCTGTCGTACACTACAAACACTACTGCAATCCCAAGTGTACACAGGGTTTTTAGCACTTCATCAGCTATCACTTCTTCTGCATTTCTTTCAACCATATTCTCCTTCTCCATTGGACAACCATCACTAACCTCATAACCTCTACCACTGGTGTCAACTGCATACAATAATTTTTCACTTACTGAATAACTCTCTTCATTAAAAAAAGGCTCTGAACTAGAACTGTGTTTCCATTCTCCCCAAAAAAATCTATTTTTTTTTTTATCAATAACTCTTTTCCTCCTACTTTTGGCCTTCATTACATATATTGGTTTATCTAGTGATCGAATTCTGTTTATCACTAAAATAAACTGTTTCATTTTTACTTCAAAAGCCTTTACCACAATGCTTTCAGTATGCTTCTTCTTTTTATAAAATAAAGCTCTCTTTTTATATTTCTTCACATCTTTCAGCAAATTATGCACTACTCTCTTGTAAAATATTTTTTTGCGTAATTCCTTATACTGATTTTGTCTTCTTTTACCATACTTTATCTCCTTTGACTGAAAATTTGCTTTTTTACTTTTCCTCTTATTTTGATTTTTTTTCTTACTTAAAAAATTCTCTGAAGTTGCAGCATTATCTACATTCTGTTTGCTCCTACAAACATTTTTAATAAATTGCTTTGTGATCTTACCAGAAGATTTTTTCCTTTTAGCCACATTATCTTGTTCATTCAATACTTGTGGTTGATGTTTCTTCAAATAATCCTCCTGTCTCTGTTCTTTTCTTTTTCTTTTTTTTTCTGGCATAATTTCTCTATTTTAACGTTGAAAAACAGTATCTGTAAAAAAGAATCACAAATAAATGTATATTAATAACTTTCAAATTTATAGTATTCCATTACTGTACAAACACATTTTATATAAAAACTGACTAAGAAACTATAGCCCTGAACCACAAGTGTGACGATGATTAAAACACTACATACATAGGGCCCGATTCACAGAATTAACTTAAGACAAAATCCTAAACTTACTTCTTTTGGTATTCACAGAATGCACTTACTACTTTTGGTATTCACAGAATGCACTTACTACTTTTGGTATTCACAGAATGGATTTAAGACTACTAACTTTACGTCCGCACTCGGGCCGGAAATTCCGGCCCGGAGGCGGTGCTTCCGGCCCGGAGGCGGTGCTTCCGGCCCGGAGGCGGAGATTTTGGCCATGGCTAAATCTCCGCCACTGGCCGGAATCCCCGCCTCCGGGCCGGAAGCCCCGCATACGGGCCGGAAGCCCCGCCTCCGGGCCGGAAGCTCCGCCTCCGGTCCGGAATTTCTGGCCCGAGCGCGGACGTAAAGTTAGTAGTCGTAAATCCATTCTGTGCATACCAAAAGTAGTAAGTGCATCCTGTGAATACCAAAAGTAGTAAGTTTAGGATTTTGTCTTAAGTTAATTCTGTGAATCGGGCCCATAGTGCATACTACTTTGAAGCAGTTCATGCCCTAAAGTCTACCTCACTAAAAGACTACATGCTAACTGACTGAATGATTCCAGTACTAAAAGGAGACACACTGGGCGAGTAACAGGGTGTTTGCTAGAAGTGTATGAATACTAACTGGGGAATTGAAGGTGTGAAAGACAACTGTGTAGCTGATTAGATGACTGAATGCATACTGAATAGGCATTTAAAGCAGTCCATGTGCAAAGGCCTGGCTCAGTGCATGAATACTTAGGCAGTGACTGAATCATTAGAGTAGTGGAAAGAGAGAGTCTTGGTGAATTTATAAGTGTTTGGGTTTTGGCACAATGAATGTATTAGTACATGGTGCTGAATGGGTCACTAGAGGACTGCAAAGGGAGTGACAGGGTGTTTCCTCGAAGTGTATGGATACTGACTAGAGAATTGAAGGTGTGAAAAACAACTGTGTAGGTAGTTAGAGGACTACATGCATAGTGAATAGGCGTTTGAAGCAGTCTATGTGATAAGGCCTAGCTCACTGCATGAGTACTTAGGTACTGACTGAATGATTAGAGTACAGCAAGGAGAGTGGCTGGGTGAATTTATAAGTGGTAGGCTTTTGGCGCAGGGAATGGATTAGTACTTGGTACTGAATGGGTCACTAGAAGAGTGCAAAGGGAGTGACAGGATGTATGCTGGACTGTATGGATACTGACTAGGGAATTGAAAGTGTGAAAGACAAGTGTCTAGGTGGTTAGAAGACTGCATGCATAGTGGATAGGGGTTTGAAGAACTCCATGTGCTAAAGCCTGGGTCAGTGCATGAATACTGAGGCAGTGACTGAATCATTAGAGTACTGGAAAGAGAGTGTCTTGGTGAATTTATAAGTGTTTGGGTTTTGGCACAGTGAATGGATTAGTACATGGTGCTGAATGGATCACTAGCGGACTGCAAAGGGAGTGACAGCGTGTTTCCAGGAAGTGTATGGACACTGACTAGGGAATTGAAGGTGTAAAAGACAAGTGTATAGTATGTTAGAACACTACATGCATATTGCATAGATATTTGAAACAGTCTATTTGGTAATGAATGGTTCACAACATAAGTACTTAGAAACTGACTAAATCATCAGACTACTTCTAGGACAGTGCCTGGGTAAAACTTTTCCATTTTCAGTTCTGCCACAGTGAAGAGAATAGTACATGGTACTGCACCTTAGTGTCAAACCCTGGCTCATTTTATTAATGCATAAGCAGAGACTAGCTTCTAATGCTAGTAAAACTTGACAACATGACAGGTTTTAAAAGAGTTATCTGTCAGAAAATACACAATGTTACCAAACGCTTCTCTCACACTGGTTCCCAAATGCACACAGACTCACAGTGTGATTCTAGACAAGCACCTCTAGCACTAGGAGTTTACCAAAACTCATTCACTACAGTAGAAGTGGTAAGGGAACTGCACACAATCTACATATTTCATGACTGCACTTTAGTGTCAATGCCTGCCTCATTTAATCAACGCATAAGCAAAGACTGGCTTCTAATGCTACTAAAACTTGACAACATGACAGGTTTTAAAAAAGTTATTTGTCAGCAAATACACGATGTTACCAAACGCTTCTCTCACAGTGGTTCCCAAATGCACACAGACTCACAGTGTGATTCTAGACAAGCACCACTATCCCAAGGAGTTCACCAAAACTCAATCACTACAGTGGAAGTGGTAAGGGAACTGCACACAATCTACATATTTCACAACTGCACTTTAATGGCAATGCCTGACTAATTTAATCAACGCATAAGCAAAGACTGGCTTCTAATGCTACTAAAACTTGACAACATGACAGGCTTTAAAAGAGTTATCTGTCAGCAAATACACAATGTTACCAAACACTTCTCTCACAGTGGTTCCCAAATGCACACAGACTCACAGTGTGATGCTAGACAAGCACCGCTATCCCGAGGAGTTTACCAAAACTCATTCACTACAGTGGAAGTGGTAAGGGAACTGCACACAATCTACATATTTCACGACTACACTTTACTGTCAATACCTAACTCATTTAATGAAAGCATAAGCCATAACTGTCTTCTAATGCTACTAAAACTTCACAACATGACGTTTTAAAACAGTTATCTGTCAGCAAATACACGATGTTACCAAACGCTTCTCTCACAGTGGTTCCCAAATGCACACAGACTCACAGTGTGATTCTAGACAAGCACCACTATCCCTAGGAGTTTACCAAAACTCATTCACTACAGTGGAAGTGGTAAGGGAACTGCACACAATCTACATATTTCACGACTACACTTTAATGTCAATGCCTGACTAATTTAATCAACGCATAAGCAAAGATTGGCTTCTAATGCTACTAAAACTTGACAACATGACAAGTTTTAAAACAGTTATCTGTCAGCAAAAAAAAAGATGTTACCAAACGCTTATCTCACAGTGGTTCCGAAATGCACACAGACACACAGTGTGATTCTAGACAAGCACCACTATCCCTAGGAGTTTACCAAAACTCATTAACTACAGTGGAAGTGGTAAGGGAACTGCACACAATCGACATATTTCACGACCGCACTTTAGTGTCAATGCCTCACTCATTTAATCAACACATAAGCAATGACTGGCTTCTAATGCTACTAAAACTTGACAACATGACAGGTTTTAAAATAGTTATCTGTCAGCAAATACACAATGTTACCAAATGCTTCTCTCACAGTGGTTCCCAAATGCACACAGACTCACAGTGTGATTCTACACAAACACCACTATCCATAGGAGTTTACCAAAACTCATTCACCACAGTGGAAGTGGTAAGGGAACTGCACACAATCTACATATTTCACGACTACACTTTACTGTCAATACCTAACTCATTTAATGAAAGCATAAGCCATTACTGTCTTCTAATGCTACTAAAACTTCACAACATGACATGTTTTAAAACAGTTATCTGTCAGCAAATACACGATGTTACCAAATGCTTCTCTCACAGTGGTTCCCAAATGCACATGGACTCACAGTGTGATTCTAGACAAGCACCACTATCCCAAGGAGTTTACCAAAACTCAATCACTACAGTGAAAGTGGTAAGGGAACTGCACACAATCTACATATTTCACGACTGCACTTTAGTGTCAATGCCTGACTCATTTAATCAACGCATAAGCAATGACTGGCTTCTAATGCTACTAAAACTTGACAACATGACAGGTTTTAAAACAGTTATCTGTCAGCAAATACACGATGTTACCAAATGCTTCTCTCACAGTGGTTCCCAAATGCACACAGACTCACAGTGTGATTCTACACAAACACCACTATCCCTAGGAGTTTACCAAAACTCATTACTACAGTGGAAGTGGTAAGGGAACTGCACACAATCTACATATTTCACGACTACACTTTACTGTCAATACCTAACTCATTTAATGAAAGCATAAGCCATAACTGTCTTCTAATGCTACTAAAACTTCACAACATGACATGTTTTAAAACAGTTATCTGTCAGCAAATACACAATGTTACCAAATGCTTCTCTCACAGTGGTTCCCAAATGCACACAGACTCAGTGTGATTCTAGACAAGCACCACTATCCCTAGGAGTTTACCAAAACTCATTCACTACAGTGGAAGTGGTAAGGGAACTGCACACAATCTACATATTTCACGACTGCACTTTAGTGTCAATGCCTGACTAATTTAATCAACGCATAAGCAAAGACTGGCTTCTAATGCTACTAAAACTTGAAAACATGACAGGCTTTAAAACAGTTATCTGTCAGCAAATACACGATGTTACCAAACGCTTCTCTCACAGTGGTTCCCAAATGCACACAGACTCACAGTGTGATGCTAGACAAGCACCACTATCCCGAGGAGTTTACCAAAACTCATTCACTACAGTGGAAGTGGTAAGGGAACTGCACACAATCTACACATTTCACGACTGCACTTTAGTGTCAATGCCTGACTCATTTAATCAACGCACAAGCAATGACTGGCTTCTAATGCTACTAAAACTTGACAACATGACAGGTTTTAAAATAGTTATCTGTCAGCAAATAAACAATGTTACCAAATGCTTCTCTCACAGTGGTTCCCAAATGCACACAGACTCACAGTGTGATTCTACACAAACACCACTATCCCTAGGAGTTTACCAAAACTCATTCACTACAGTGGAAGTGGTAAGGGAACTGCACACAATCTACAAATTTCACGACTACACTTTACTGTCAATACCTAACTCATTTAATGAAAGCATAAGCCATAACTGTCTTCTAATGCTACTAAAACTGCACAACATGACGTTTTAAAACAGTTACCTGTCAGCAAATACACGATGTTACCAAACGCTTCTCTCACAGTGGTTCCCAAATGCACACAAACTCACACTGTGATTCTAGACAAGCACCACTATCCCTAGGAGTTTACCAAAACTCATTCACTACAGTGGAAGTGGTAAGGGAACTGTACACAATCTACATATTTCACGACTACACTTTAATGTCAATGCCTGACTAATTTAATCAACGCATAAGCAAAGACTGGCTTCTAATGCTACTAAAACTTGACAACATGACAAGTTTTAAAACAGTTATCTGTCAGCAAATACACGATGTTACCAAACGCTTCTCTCACAGTGGTTCCCAAATGAACACAGACACACAGTGTGATTCTAGACAAGCACCACTATCCCTAGGAGTTTACCAAATCTCATTCACTACAGTGGAAGTGGTAAGGGAACTGCACACAATCTACATATTTCACGACCGCACTTTATGTTATGTTATGTTAATAACTTTTATTAGGCGCACAGCTGCCCCAGCGAAGGGGCGTCCTGGCGCCTGATCAGGTACACAACACAACAGGTCAAAGCTGAGGAGAAGAGAAATCAATTAGCAGAGGCAAACAGGTGGGTTTTAATGGCGCGTCTAAAAAGAGTCAGACTATTTAGGGCGCGAATATGTAAAGGAAGGGAATTCCATAGATCAGCCGCCAGAACACGGAAGGAGCGTCCTCCCATCATACTCAGCCTGAACCTAGGCTTAATCGCCAGATGGTAAGATTCAGACCTGAGGGACCGCGTGGGGACGTATGAAGAAATAAGGCCCGCCAAAGCAGGGGGAGAGGAAAGCTTCAGAATCTTAAATGTCAGACAGAGAGCCTTAAATTTGATTCTCTGTCTGACCGGAAGCCAGTGAAGGGAGGTCAGAACAGCAGAGACAGAACATCGTCTCGGAAGGCCAACAATGGCCCGTGCAGCAGCGTTCTGCACCCTCTGAAGCCTAGTAGCCTCAGCCTGGTTGACTCCAAGTAGCAAGGCACTCCCGTAGTCCAGCCGGGAAAGGATAGAGGCCTGAACCACCAGTTGCCGAGTGGGAGGGTCAAAGAATTTGAGGACTGGCCTCAGTCCTCGCAGAATACCAAAGCAGGTAGCTGCTGTCTTCTTTGTATGGCTGGTATAAGAAAGGTTAGAATCCAGCCAAACCCCCAGATTTTTAACTTCGGCCGCTGGGATGGGGGACACCCCCAGTTCGGAAGGCCACCACTGGTCTCCCCAGAGTTCCGCCTGCTTCCCTACAACCAGGACCTCGGTTTTCTTAGCATTGAGCTGTAGGCAGTTGCTACGCATCCAGCTAGCCACAGCTATAAGTCCTGCACGGAACCTGGGCGCAGTCACCTCAGGGTCCCCACTGAGTGTCACCGCCAGCTGCGTGTCGTCGGCATACGATGTCATGGTAAGGCCACATTGCCTGACGACAGCAGCCAGCGGTTTCACATACAAGTTGAACAATGTGGGGCTTAAAGCAGAGCCCTGAGGGACTCCCAGTTCCAAAGAATGGAAAGAGGACTGGCCAGGTGGAATGGCTACTTTGAAAAACCGGTCCGAGAGGAAGGAGCGGAACCACTGAAGAGCCTTCCCCCCAATACCCACTTCCTCCAAGCGCCGCATCAAAATGTCATGAGACACCGTGTCAAACGCGGCGCTCAGGTCTAACAGTAGGAGCGCCGCAGTCTGCCCCGCATCCAGCACTGACCGCAGATGCTCGGTCATAAAGAGCAAGGCAGTTTCAGTGCTGTGTTGAGCGCGGAATCCATTTTGACTCTCGTCAAGAATGTTATTACGAGAGAGGTGGGCAGACAGGATGGAATTCACGTGTGCCTCAGTGACCTTGGCGGTCCAAGGCAGGAGGGAGATGGGCCGGTAATTCTCCGGGAGCAAGGGGTCAGAGTTGGGTTTCTTCAGAATAGGGCTGACCACAGCTTGCTTCCAGGATGGCGGGACCACGCCCTCACTGAGGGAGAGATTAATCAAGTCCAAAATGGGCTCACGACAGAGAGGCGGGAGACGGGTAAGGAACTCCGGCTTCAGTGGGTCTAAGGGGGAGCCAGATTTAATTTTGAGGCTCAGAGTGTCAAATACCTCGTTAGACATGGCCGGCAGGATGGACAAAGTTTCAGACACCGAGACCTTCACATCACTAGGAGCATCCCCGGGAACAGATGGTATAAATCCTCGGTAGATTGTCTGCACCTTCTCCACGAAAAAGGATGCCAAACTTTCACAGTGAGAGTCCGTGCAGATTTCTTGCGAGGTGGCCCGTTTCCCCATCAGGTCTTTGAGTACCTTGAAGATTAACTTAGAAGGGTTAGGGCTGTTGGAAAACTCAGCTGCATAATAAGCGGCCCGGGTTTGACAGATAGCTCTGTGATAGGTCTTAAGCTGGGCAAAGTACAGCGATTTTAACGTGGGATCAAAGGATTTTCGCCAGGCCCTCTCAGCTTGCCGGCAGGTTCTCTTGTGCTCGGCAAGAGTCTCATTATACCAAGGGCTACGATTTTTAGCGTGACATTTAGCCCAGCGCAGAGGTATAAGAGAATCGAGGGCAGTAAGGACCCAGTTGCAAAACTGTTCATATCCCTGTTCCACATTCTGCAGTTTGCCTAGGGGTTGTGCCTCCAATATCCTGACAAACTCCTCCAACTTGAGTTTACGCCAATTGCGCTTTAGGATCTGTTTATCCACAGGTTTAAGTTGCGGGTTGTCTAGGGGACATGACACCTTAACCAGCAGATGGTCAGTCCAACCCACCACCATCGGGTCAGATGATCTAGCCCGAACTAAGGTGGTAAAGAAGGGGTCAAGTATATGTCCTCCTATATGGGTGGGGGAGGTGACTAGTTGGTTAAGTTGCATCGCTTCCAGGTCCGCTAACAAGGAGCTGATGGATAGAGATGACGTCTGATCAAGATGTATATTTAAGTCACCTACTATGCTAAAGTTAGCACACCTAGGAGCCAGCGAGCCAACCACATCCGCAAGGGCGGCCTTGAAAGCAGTGTCGTTCCCAGGTGGACGATAGATAAGCACGCCACTGAAGGTAAATTGATGACTGACCTTTACCTTAAACGAGGCGCTTTCACACATTGGAAGATCCAAAGCCTTCCACTCAGCTGGGAAGCAGGATTTAGTCGCCATGGCTATACCACCTCCCCTAGTCGAGCGGTTCAAAGTAAACACCGTGTAGGTAGAGGGGAAAGCCAGATTTATAATGGCAGTGTCAGCGTCCTGTGACCAAGTTTCGGTAAGAAAAATGATGCCAGGAAGGTCTGTATCTATCATGTCCCGTAGTGACTGATGGTGCTTGACCAAAGATCTAACATTCAAGCTCCATATATTGAGTTCCTGCTCGGTGCAATCCGTGTGAGTGCCACGGGCAGTCCCTTCAGCAGGGCGCACCCCAATGGGTGTGGCCAGGGAGAAACAGCCGCAAGAACAATCATAAGGTCCCGAGAGAGGAGGTACAGGGACATGGTTAGTGTCAATGCCTGACTCATTTAATGAAAGCATAAGCCATAACTGGCTTCTAATGCTACTAAAACTTCACAACATGAATTGAATTTGAATTTGAATTTGAAGGGTTTTGTATAGCGCTCGTACACCTGGCGGTTTCTTGGCGCTCACTGGTAACAGCTACTCAATCGGTCGGAAGAGGGGGGGGGCGGTAAAAGGGTCAGGATGGGAAGGCTTGGGTAAAGAGAAAAGTCTTGAGATCTCTGCGGAAAAGGGGGTATTGAGTGCAGGATCTGAGGGTCAGTGGGAGAGAGTTCCAAAAAGCTGGGCCCGTGGTAGCGAATTTGGAACCACCCCATTTCTTCCGTTTGACACGGGGAACCACGAGAAGGTGGTGGGAGGAGGATCGGAGGTCTCGTGATGGGGTGTAGGGTTGAATAGCTGAGTTGATAAAGGAGGGGGCGGATCCTGTCCTGGCTTTAAAGATAGTACAGCCGAGCTTGAATAAGACGCGCTGCCGGACAGGGAGCCAATGGAGGGAAATAAGAAGAGGGGTAACATGGTGTGATTTGGAAAGGTTAAAAACCAGCCGAGCTGCCTGGTTTTGAACCAGCTGGAGGCGCCTCATGAGGTAGTCAGGCATGCCATGGTAGAGGACATTGCCATAATCTAGGCGAGATGTCACCATGGCCAGTAGAATTAGTTTGAGCGCGTCTGGGGCAAAAAAACGTGAGACTCTGCGGATAGTTCTGAGTGAGAGAAAGGCTGATGACACCACGACAGAGACTTGGGAGTGTAAGGAAAGTTGGTTATTGATTTTGAAACCAAGGGTTTTGACAGAGGATACAGGAGTGGGTGGGGGACCTAGTGATGGGGGCCAGAAGGAGGGGGACCAGGGACTGGAGCAACCACCTGTCAACACCAACTCCGTCTTATCGGGGTTGAGTTTCAGGTGGTTGAAATTCATCCAGTCCTGGATAAAGGTCATGATGGACTGAACCTTGGATATGGACTCTGGGGCAGAGGAAAGGTGAAAGATGAGCTGGAGATCATCTGCATAATTGTACACAGAGACCTCCAGCTGCTGTAAAGCAAAAATAAGAGGGGCGATGTAGAGATTAAATAAAAGGGGGGATAGTGAGGAACCTTGGGGTACACCGCACTGGATGGGTAACGATTCCGCAGAGAACTCTCCCAGACGAACCGCCTGAGTCCGACCGCTCAAGAAGGAGGACAGCCATAGTAGGGCTGTTCCTCGGATTCCCGCCGCCTCGACCCGTGAAAGTAAGATGGTATGGTCCACGGTGTCGAATGCGGCGGAAAGGTCTAAGAGGATCAGGGCCTGATGTTGATCGGTGTCCATTCCTTGTCGGAGGTTATCCAGGACTGATGTTATGACGGACTCAGTTGAGTGGGCTGGGCGAAAGCCAGCCTGTCTTGGGGCCAAGGCCCCATGACTTTCCACGAAGTCACTCAGTGTTTTGACCACGTGCCGTTCCAATACCTTTGCCAGGAAAGGCAAGAGGGAGATTGGACGAAAGTTAGCAGGGTCGGAAGGGTCTGCTCCAGGTTTTTTGAGGATCGGTACAATCACTGCCGATTTAAGTGCTGGGGTAACGACGCCCTGAGCCAGTGAGCTATTGAGGAGCGCTAAAGGAGGTGAAGGGCAGAAGGTGTAGATCTGCTTTAAGATGTAAGCAGGGCAAGGGTCCAGCGGGGAGCCGGACTTGACCAACGGAAGAATTGAGAGAAATGAGTCGGTCGATAGGGGGGGGATTGAGTCCAGATTAGCGGTGGCTGGAGGACGTCGGTGGTCAGTGAAGATCGGGGATGGGGGGGGGAATTTTAATTTTAATTTTCCTGATTTTATCTAAGAAGAAGTGATTAAGGGAGTCACATAGTGATTGAGAGGGTGATGGTTTGAGTGAAGCTCTGTCGGAAAAGGCAAGGTCTTGGATAATAGAAAAGATTTCTCTCGGCCTATTCTCCGCTAGTTGGATTTTAGAGGAGAAATAGTTTTTCTTTGTGTCTAATATGGCTTTCTTGTACTGAGTGAGGAGTTCAGTATACCTGGTTTTAGCAATGGGGCAGTAGTTTCGTCTCCATTGTCGTTCGGCTTGGCGGAGAACGAGTTTTAGGTTCTTTAGATCGTCTGAGAACCAGCGGTTTGCGTCTTTAGAGCGCTTGGTTGCGATGCGTTTTAAAGGGGCGGCAGTGTCGCACCCGGCTCGTAGCCAGTCGGTGATGGCGTCTACCTGGCCAAAAGAGGGTAGCGCAGTCAGGTCGGGGCTGGAAGAGGAAAGGAGGGTTGATAATGCTTCGATGTCGACACGATTCCATGAGCGCGCCCAGACATTCCTCGCAGGAGTGGGCTTGGCTGGTGGGACAGGGGCTAGGGATAGGGTGATCAGTGAGTGATCCGACCATGGACATGGGGAGATTGAAAGAGAACTGATCGGGCAGTCGCGTTGCCAGATTTGGTCTAGGATATGACCCAACCTGTGCGTGGGAGTATTGACGACTGATGTAAAGTTGAGCGACTGAAGAGAGTCTGAGAATTCCTTAGACGTCGCGCATTCCGCAGGGTCGGAGGGCCAGAAATTAAAATCTCCCAGTACAATAATGGAAGAATGGTTAACAACCAAAGTCGCCATTAGGTCTTGAAAACAGGGGAGGAACGTTTGAGGGGAAGACGGGGGTCGGTACACAAGGACACAAGTCAGAGGGGGAGAAAAGGAAAGGGATCGAACCACTAAACAGTCTGAGGTACCCAGGGAGGGAGAGGCCAGGGGGTGGAAAGTGAGCTCCTTACGTGCGATAAGGGCTACCCCTCCACCAGGCCTGGCCGAGGGGCGGTCGGCTCGAATGGCATAATAGGTGGGGGGGAGTATCGCCAGCAGGGAGGGAAGAGAACTGTCTGAGAACCAGGTCTCAGTGAGAAATAATAAATCCGGTTGATGGGATTCCAGTAAAGTGAAAAGATCAAGCTGGTGTTTTACTGCTGATCGTGTGTTTAGGTACATAGCCGTTATTACTGGAGGGGGGAGGACATCCTGAGGCGGGTTCGAGGAAGTGGTCTTTAGGGGCGTGGACGGGATGTTAGAGTGGACTGACTCGTGTACAGTTAGTAGTCCCAGGTCAGAAATACGAGCTAAGGCAGCGGCAGGTAGAGTCCACCTACCTTGCTGAGCAATGAGTTGCGAATGAGAGTATTGAAAGCGGGGAGCAGGGTATGTGGCCTCGAGTCTCGGTCGGTCGCGGACGGGCGCAGACGGGCTTTCCTTAGGCGCGCCTTCGGCGCGCAAACGGCGCGCCCGCTGCGCTCGTCCGCTGCGCTTCCTGTAGAGGCACATACTTATAGGATAATGAGTAGATGGGCGGTGGGCGTGGCCTCCGAAGGGGGCGTGGCCTATCAGTCGGCCGTGGCGCTGGCAATCGCTTTGCGCGCCGATTTTACAACAGCGGAGGGACATGTTTTAAAACAGTTATCTGTCAGCAAATACACGATGTTACCAAATGCTTCTCTCACAGTGGTTCCCAAATGCATACAGACTCAGTGTGATTCTAGACAAGCACCACTATCCCTAGGAGTTTACCAAAACTCATTCACTACAGTGGAAGTGGTAAGGGAACTGCACACAATCTACATATTTCACGACTGCACTTTAGTGTCAATGCCTGACTCATTTAATCAACGCATAAGCAAAAACTGGCTTCTAATGCTACTAAAACTTGACAACATGACAGGTTTTAAAACAGTTATCTGTCAGCAAATACACGATGTTACCAAACGCTTCTCTCACACTGGTTCCCAAATGCCCACAGACTCACAGTGTGATTCTAGACAAGCATCACTATCACTAGGAGTTTACCAAAACTCATTCACTACAGTGGAAGTGGTAATGGAACTGAACACAATCTACATTTTTCACGACTGCACTTTAATGTCAATGCCTGACTAATTTAATCAACGCATAAGCAAAGACTGGCTTTTAATGCTACTAAAACGTGACAACATGACAGGTTTTAAAACAGTTATCTGTCACCAAATACACGATGTTACCAAACGCTTCTCTCACAGTGGTTCCCAAATGCACACAGACTCACAGTGTGATTCTAGACAAGCACCACTATCCCTAGGAGTTTACTAAAACTCATTCACTACAGTGGAAGTGGTAAGAGAACTGCACACAATCTACATATTTCACGACTGCACTTTAGTGTCAATGCCTGACTCATTTAATCAACGCATAAGCAATGACTGGCTTCTAATGCTACTAAAACTTGACAACATGACAGGTTTTAATACAGTTATCTGTCACCAAATACACGATGTTACCAAATGCTTCTCTCACAGTGGTTCCCAAATGCACATAGACTCACAGTGTGATTCTACACAAACACCAATATCCCTAGGAGTTTACCAAAACTCATTCACTACAGTGGAAGTGGTAAGGGAACTGCACACAATCTACATATTTTACGACTACACTTTACTGTCAATACCTAACTCATTTAATGAAAGCATAAACCATAACTGTCTTCTAATGCTACTAAAACTTCACCACATGACATGTTTTAAAACAGTTATCTGTCAGCAAATACACAATGTTACCAAATGTTTCTCTCACAGTGGTCCCCAAATGCACACAGACTCACAGTGTGATTCTAGACAAGCACCACTATCCCTAGGAGTTTACCAAAACTCATTCACTACAGTGGAAGTGGTAAGGGAACTGCACACAATCTACATATTTCACGACTGCACTTTAGTGTCAATACCTGACTCATTTAATCAGCGCATAAGCAAAGACTGGCTTCTAATGCTACTAAATCTTGACAACATGACAGGTTTCAAAACAGTTATCTGTCAGCAAATACACGATGTTACCAAACGCTTCTCTCACACTGGTTCCCAAATGCACACAGACTCACAGTGTGATTCTAGACAAGCACCACCATCCCTAGGAGTTTACCAAAACTCATTCACTACAGTGGAAGTGGTAAGGGAACTGCACACAATCTACATATTTCACGACTGCACTTTAGTGTCAATGCCTGACTCATTTAATCAAAAACAAAAATAAACCTTGAGGATTTTTTCACCTTATATTGATTATTTAAACAGTCACCATAGTGAACATGATTTCTAAGAACTCAAAAAAGAGAAGAGAAGAAACTTTCAAAATGACCCAAGTTCATTTTTTGAATTATTTTATCGAAATTTAAATCATTTGCTATATTTCAATAATTTCATTCAGTACAGTAATGAAACAATCCACTTATCATTTCATGAATGGCAACATAACACTACTGTCTCACTTTAGATCACATAAGCAGTAGTAAATGACACTTTTTACACACGGATATGAGCCATACACATTTGGCCATATGTTAAATTCAGTTAGTTCAAACAAATATGGTTTTTAATAGCGTCAAGTGATGATTGTCTGTATAGAAGAAGCGTCGTAGCGTCGACGTTTCGGTCTCACTATTGAAAGATAAATCACCGAGACCATCCTCAGGACAAAAGTTGCACCATGAATCTATCATAAAAACCAAAATATATACATTTAATAATGAAAATTTCAACACATATAATCATCTGAGTTCAAAAGTTTGTATTATCTATACACAAAAGGAAAACAGGTGTAGTCCACTATAACCACCCGATATCAAGTGCCAGTCCAAAGATCCCAACACCTCAACAAACACCAAAAAGACAGTGTCGAGCACAGAAAGACCAGCAAATCACCCTCCTGTGAATACCGCACTACACATAGTAAAAAGACTCACTGCTTCGTGAATTCGAAACTTTCCAGCCTGTTTTATCAATTTACAGCGTTCTTCAATAAGGGAAGCACTAGATCCAAATCCAAAAAAGACCACAGTCAGTGAATAAAGTAACCACATTAAATCGTACTACACCCTAAAGTTTAAAAGTCACTCGTACTAGGGAAACCGGCTGTTACTTACAAATAAGGCGGCAACACTCGTCTGCACCTCTTTATTCTGTGAAATAATCACAATAAAAGCCATTCAGACTCAAATTATACTCAAACATGGGAGTAAGATACCACCATTTCACACATAACTCACTATTTTTTAATCTTATTCCAGCATCATAGCTATCCCGTGCCTCACTCGCCAAACAGACCGAGCAGCAACCACGCGATGACTGAGAGATCTTAAAAAGGCAACGTCATATCAGCGTCCCGGTGTAGATGGAAAACGTGTCGGCCATCTTAACACTATATAAACATTAACCTATTGCTCATAGTCCACTAATGTTGCACAATATACAACCCTTTGTAGTCTCTCATTTTCACCTCTACTAAGCTGTATCACTCATAGCAAAGTCTCAGTCATTTATAGGGCATTTTGGGAGTTAAAGAAAAACGCACCAAGATATATCACACCTGTCGTGTGATTCACGTCCGTGTTCTTCAGGTTGCAGTATAGATCCACTATCAGTAAAGTCTTCCGCCATCTTTGACACAGTGTAAACCATACCTTAATGCCAGTAATTTAACAGGTGTGGTGAGCTATACCTTTACCGTCTCTCTTATTTCACATGTACTTAGCTATCTCGCTGATAGTCTGGCCACAAGATTCAGCAAAGTATTCAGAGGATTATAAACAAGGCTCTTAAAAAGAGCCCAAATGTAACATCATTATCCCGAATGTACCAGTAATGAACGCCCAACAGTCCCGGCTCAACCAAATACTGCCTACACCTTCAAGGCAATGATATAGTCACATAAGGCCCAATTAGATATAACAGGATAGGAATTTATAAAGTCGCCAAAGCTTGCCATTCTACAAAGGAATTTAATCCCATTTCTACTGTTTTAGCTGACCAAATCCACCTGTTTTGCTTTAGTGTAAGCAGACGATCAACATTTTGCCTTCGTTTAGTGTTTTTCACAGTCTCCAACACAAACCATTTCATGTCTGAAGGAATATGCCCTTTTGCCAGATAGTGTTCGACCATTGGTGCAGTTACAATTTTACATCTGATACGTGATTGGTGTTGAATTATACGTTTTTTTACTTCCTGTGTTGTTTTTCCAATGTAATACAATGCACAAGGACATTCTATACAATAGATGACATTTTTGGTAAGACAGTTTGAGTGTTGTCGCAACATCCATTCTTTCCCATTGAGCACACATGATTTTACTACTGATGTGGTGGGGCAGGCAGTACAATGTCCACATGGATAGTGGCCAATTCTAGGTGGCAACCCCCATAAATTTGTTAATGTATTGGGGATAGGTTCTTTGTATGCCTTAACAAGGTAATCCCTTAGATTTCTAGCCCTCTTAAATGCAAAACGGGGTAATGCCATCTGTGGTTCGGCCTTCTGAATCAGATACCAGTTTTTTGTCACTATCTTTTTAATAGAATTGGACTCAGTTCCAAATGTAGTTACACAAGTGATTAACTCCTGTTTGGGTGCTGGGTCATTCTTATTAAATAGCAGTGCCTCACGGTCATAATACCAGGCTCTCTTGAGAGAGCGTTTAACCAGCCTGTACGGGTAACCTCTCATGACCAATTTAGTTTGCAAGGTTTTAGCCTCTTTAAAATAATCCTCCCGTCTAGTACAGTTTCGTTTAATACGTAAAAACTGTCCAAACGGAAGGTTATCACGCAAATTCCGTGGGTGATGACTTGTGTATTTAAGAAGTGTGTTCCTTGCCGTGGGTTTTGTAAATAGACTTGTTGATAGCCTACCACCATCATTCCAGATTTGTAAATCTAGAAAATTAATAGATTGCTCATCATAATCCATAGTGAATTTTAGATGGTTGTTCTGTTGATTTAGCCAAAAATGGAATTCTTGTAATCTAGAGACAGATCCTTCCCATATCAGAAATACATCGTCTATGTATCTGAGGTACTTTTCAATCTGATCTCGAAAGGGATTATTGTTATAAATCACCTGTTCCTCAAATGCGGCCACATAAAGGTTCGCTATATCTGGAGAAAAAATTGCTCCCATGGCGACTCCCTTTATTTGGCCATAGAAGTCCCCATTAAAAAGAAAGTAGTTCTGTTCCAATGCAATTCTTGCACACTTGGTGATGAAATCAGATGGTACCTGGTGGGGGCGCAATCTTTGTTCTAGTATTTCATTGATCACTATTAGGGCCTCACCTTGGGGTATGCTTGTATACAAGCTTTCTATATCCATTGTTACAAGGATATTATGTTGTTTGTTAAATGGTTGTCCCTCCAAACCCACAAGCACATGTGTACTGTCTCTAGTGTAAGATTTTGTTAACGGCACGAATGGTTTTATGAAGACATCAACATATTCCGCCAATGGTTGTAAAATAGATTGACAGCCTGCCACAATAGGTCTCCCGGGAGGTTTTTTGTCATCCTTATGAATTTTAGGTAGCGTATAGAACACTGGTATTGATAAATCATTCTTATTAAGATATTCTAATTCTTTTGAACTAAGCCATAAGCCATCACGTCCCCAACTGGTAAGATCGAGGATCTCTCTTCTGATCCTATCAGTGGGATCTCTCACTAACTTGGCATAATGGGTGGTATTACTCAATTGTCTCAAGGCCTCTGTATCATAATCAGTCTTATCTTGTATAATGATACTACCACCCTTGTCAGCAGGTTTAATAACAATATCATCCCTACTGGTAAGGGTTTTAAGCATAAAGTGCTCTTCCTTTGAAAAACTGTATTTCACGTATTGTCTGTTTTTGAACATCTGTTCAATCTCCATGAGTACTACATTTTCAAACGTAACCAATTCTTTTGGAATCAAGTTAGTAGCGGGGTAGAAAGTCGATGGACAGTGTAGACCTGTAACATTATTATATGTAGAGAAAGGAATCTTACTGAACATGTACTTCAGGCGGATAGTCCTGAAGAACCTATACAATTCGATCTGTGTTTCGAAAACATCATTTCTGTTCGTGGGAACAAACGATAAACCATGGCTTAACAACTCAGTCTCCTTACTATTTAATTCATGTCTCGAAAGGTTGAAAATGGGGACTACCTCCAAGCTATGGTTGTCCTGGTTGGTCATTGTTGGGAGATTGACGCTGGGAGTTGGCTCTACCATTCGTAATATGTGTTCCTGATTTGGCGGAACCCCGGGGTGTATTGATTCCTGAACCACCCTCTCCTGGTATTCCGAGTTCTGCCTCTCTGAGGTTGTTGACCCCTCCCTAAAAAAGTAGAGGATGAGGAAGGATTCTGTCCTCTACCGTATCTGTAATTAGAAGTATTCCCACGACTATTGTTTTCTTCCGAACTTGAGGAGGCTGTGTCTAAGAAAGTAGTATGTTTTGGTACCCAGTTTGATTGGTTTGGGTTTTGTTGAAAAAAATCCTTTTTCAAAAGTGGATAGGTACGTTCTCTAGAATAATTTTTTATATCCTTTTGTAATTTTTCCATCTTTTTCAGTATGTTGTTTCTCTGAAAATCAGATATAATAGTTTCCAGTTTTTTCAGAAATTCTCGAGCGTCCGTCACTGAGGTATCTTCTAAAATTTGTTTTTCCAAATCAGCTATTTCTGTTTTCAGCTTCTCTATATGTTTTAAGGCAGTCTCTATACTGAGAACCATCCAGCCTCGTGAGCATTTATTTGAAACGAAGCTGAAGCCTACTTTTAAGTCCTCATCATCTACAAAAATCACTGGGATATTGCGTACCTGTAAACCCACTGGGACTCATTTAATCAACGCATAAGCAATGACTGGCTTCTAATGCTACTAAAACTTGACTACATGACAGGTTTTAAAAGAGTTATCTGTCAGCAAATACAAAATGTTACTAAATGCTTCTCTCACAGTGGTTCCCAAATGCACACAGGCTCTCTTTCTGATTCTAGACAAACAACACTTTCCCTTGCACTATACCAAAACACATTTCTTCATCTACAAGGAGTACTACATTTTACTGCAGAAACATAACTCATTTCACAAATTCATAAACAATGACTGGTTTCTAATTCTATCAAAATATAAAAACATCGGGCAGATTTATGAGGCCCGTTGCGCCATCGGAACGTCACTTTTTGTGACGTTCCGTGGCGCAGAAGCCTGCATGATATTTATCAGGCAGCACTGAGCCACTTTGTTTGGCTGAATGCTGCCTCATAAATATTAGTCCCTTTAACGCAGTGTTCTGCGCTAAAGGGGCGTGCAATGGGTGTTGCTGGGGGCGCCAAAGAGAGAACCATGGGCTACGGGACCTGCCTCTGAGGATGAGAGATCCCCCAACTTAGGGTCAATTTTAAGAAGGAGGGAGCAGCGACATTCTGCTGAGAAGGTGCTTTTGGCTTTGCCCAGAAGACACACCTCCCTCTGCACCCACCCTGCCACGTCGTCCATGGTTAGAGGCTGACCTGACTCCTTCGATCGTTCGGCGAGCTCAATTATTTTTGTCAGTGGTCCCACCACATCCAGGAGCTTGTCCTGGCAGGCCCTCCAGGATCTATCTATCCCCTTCATGGGGTCCCTCATATATTTACTGAAAAAGGTGCACCTTGTTGGTCAGAGATGGCGGAGGGCATTCTGATCGGAGGCGGGCTCTCATCTCCTTACTCAGCCGTTGCCTAATTTTGTTGCCCACATACTCAGCCACCTTCCTGTCAGGGACCCACTCTGCAGAGCGCGGTCTGAAAATACCCTCTGGGTCAAACATGTTGGAAGGTGCCCCATCCCCCTCACTAGGGTCGGAGTTCGAAGACTGAGGGCGCCAAAACCTGCCCAAGTCCAGAGTCTCATCAGAGGAACCCTCCTCCTTGTCAAGAGCACCCTCCCCATGTCAGGGAACCCCTCTTCAGGGTCGAAATCTGTGGCGACCAAGTCACTGTTAACCACGGGTAGATCTTCCTCCCGGTAGGGTGCCTCATTAAGCGTTCGTGCACTCTTGTGGAAGACTTCCGCCAGCCGGCAGAAGCCTTCAAGGTGCCCCGCATCACGCTTCTTAGCCTTTCGTGAGTGAACCGGGTCCACTCCGCAAGGCCCGTGCCCTTGAAGAACTGGGCAGATAGCTTATCCGTGTATTCCTGCAGGGGGGCCAGGGCCTGGGAAATAGCCCTAGAAAGGAGCTTGTCCAACCCTGCAGAGGAAAAAGAGGTTGCGTAGTCATGGTCCCGTTGGGACTGCATTTAATAGGGAGGGAATGAGCACTAAACAGTAAATATATGCCCTTAATATTAATTGGGGCAGCCCCCTCTCCAGTGCTCGAACGTTCCTGTCAGGTCTGAAGATTTTTCCTTGAATAAAGCCCTTCGAGGAAATGCTTGAAAATATTCTAATAATGGACTAATCCCGCATGTCTCACTGCCGTGCGGTGTCAGGTGAGGGTTGGTGGGAAAAGAGGCATGAGCGGGAGGCCGTTCTATTTCCCTGGTACGTAAATAGCAACGGAGTGCAAGCAAGCTGCTCTGAAGACCGAAGAAGAGCGTTAAGAGGCGTGCACCACCTAGCGCACCCACGCAATATCCTGAAAGTGACGCGCTTGGGCTAGAGAGCCTGTCACGCTGATAAGGAGCGGGTAACCGCTGTGCGAGGAGTGCTTGTAGAGCATGTACTGTATTATCACTACTAATACAGCCAAAGTCAACAAAATAAGATAAAACCCCACCAGATAAGCCTTAAATATAGCTCCCTTAGTCAGGAAGAAGAAATGAAGGGACTTAACTGATGAGGCAGCAGTGAAGAAAGAGTAAGGAGGACATCACCGGCAATATTATAGGGACTTTCGGACTGTATTATGATTGGACTGTTAGTGACCATGGTTACTCCTAGTGTTTATGGGAGTTGTTGTTCAGTAATATGTGTTTTCTCTATCTTTGAACTTGCTGTTAATTAAAAGTGAAGAAAGTAATACTTTTCCTCGCCTCCAGTCCTGACATCGAATTATGGTTAGTGCTGTAGAAAGAAAAATGAGGACACATTTTAAGTGCGTTCTTAAATATCTTCCTCTTCTATTTCATTAAATATTCTTAAATGTAGACTGCAACATGCACTTTCAACACCAGCAGCAGACTGCCAGTTGACTCCCTGGTGATCAGCAGCTTTACTACAGTGCTCTAATGAGCAACTAGAGTGCTAACATTCAGAATTCATGCCAAAAATGTGACACATCTGACCGACATCTTGATGGAATTGAAGTAGAAAACTGAAAGCGTTTTCTACTGAGGATACTGCAGTAAATGAGGAGATTAGGAAGCCTCATAACAAATATTTCTCCTAAGAAGGCCACCAGGAAAAAAAGAGCCCAAAGAGCCCAAATGTAGCACAAATATCACAGATGTGTAGCTCAGGTATAGCCCAATGACATAAGTGTGAAAGAGGAAATGAAATGATATACCAGCATTTGTGAAGCACACGGCTACCTCCGGAGAGGTGTCTCGGCGCTGGGAGCCATCGTGAAGATTAAGTGAGCTATTGCCTAGAATCACATGGTGCTGGGCTGACCTGCCGCCGGCGATCGAAACGTGAACCCTGTGGTCCGGAGTCAGGCACCCTGGCCGCTGCCCCACACCTCTTCCCCAAAACACTTAATTATTTAGTTTTCACAGTTTTATATAGCGCAAACTTGACCCGAAGGTATTGGAGTGCTTCACATGAGCATCAGTTACATTAAACAAGAGCACATTCCTTTTGGGCTTTAAGCATGGGGAGATTAAGTGGTTTGCCCAGAATTACAGGATGGATGTCGAGCTGACGCAGACACCTGAACCTGGTTCTCCAGTTGAAAAGTCTGCAGCTTTAGCCGTAACGCCACATTCTCTCCCCTAAGTGCAACATATGCTCAAGTGGTCAACTGGATAAAAAGAAATCAAGATAGCAAATAATTTAAAAGTTCTTTGTCGCGATTTGAGAACTCATAAAATATGTCCTCATTTTTGTTTTTTAGAGCACTAACCATCATTTCTATGATAATAAGATTCTCTAATTTTTATAATTGCTAAAGGAAACGCATTTAGGTATTAAAGTTTTGATTACATCAAGATGACGTCAGGCGTGCCACACTTTTGTAATAAATACAGAATGATAGCAATCTAGCTGTTCATTAGAACACCGTAGGGAGGCAGATCTAAGGGGCACGCACTCGGATAATGAAGGGCAGGGAGGAGGGTGCAGAGGCAAAAGGTTGACCATGCTAGGCAGACGGGAGGGACAGAGGCAGCCCAATGGAGGGCAGGGGGGAGGAGGGCAGGGGGAAGGAGGGCGGGGGGAATACACCTACCATGCAGGACAGACAAGAGAGGCTGTGGGAATGTAACAGATCATTGAGGGCTGAAGGAAGAGGCAGTGGCAGTACAACCATGCATACCAACTGACCCAATTCAGGATGGAGACTCCCGATGTTTTTAATCCCAAAAGAGATTTATTTTATCTGTCTCCTGCCTAAAATCTCCTCTTTCTCAATGTAAGTCAATAGGGAAAATCAATTCCCCAGTTTTTTTCCAAATCTACCTCTTACCAAGTTCAAAATGTTGGCAAGTATGGTACATTGGATCACTGAGGGCAGGAGGAATGGGGTAGGGACATGGACTTGGATAACAGAGGGCAGGAGAGAGATGGACAGGGTCACCAAACCAACCTTACAGGGCAGGCGTCAGGGGTTGCAGCCGTACCATACACAACACAGGGCAAGCGGGATGGCAGTGCAGCACCACGGACCATGGAATCAACCACGGTCCATGCATCGGGGGAGAGTAGAAGGTGATGATGCAGAGGGCAGAACCAGGCAGAAACAGGCCACATGGCGGAGATGAATGCTACTGCGTCCTTCTGACCAGGAAAGCAGATTCCTTCGCATCTTTTTCCTCTGCTGCTGCATGTGCCTCACATGTGGGTGGTGGTGTTCTGTCTCCAGCACTGTGTGACAGTGACACGCCAGGGGCCGGAGGTGGCATGTCTGCCGCACTGTGTGGCACTGACACATCAGGGGCCGGAGATGTGGATAGGGTGGTAGCAGCAGCACCAGGACTTGAGGCAGCAATGCCATGAGGAGGGTCTTTAGGGCATTGAGGGACCCAGCACCCTCTCGTTGGTGTGCAGCCGTGGCATTCGCTCTTTCCGCCTGCGGCTGCTCCATGTTCTAGATGTTCCTCCGCATGTGTCCCAACTTCCAGGCAACATCGCTGGAGCCACTCTCACTAGACAGTCGTTCTTGTCGCAGAGTCAGGACTCTAGCGATGTCAGCCATGGTTCGTTGAAGAGCATGGAGTGGACTGTGGGTGTCCATTAGGGACTGTGACTGGTCCCTGATGGGACTTAGACACCGACGTATGGCATCTAATTTGGCTGCCATGTGGCCGAACTCCACCTGTACCTGTTCAGCCAGCTTCTCCTGGCACCCCAACACACGGCGTTGGGAGGCCATGTGTTCGTCGTGGGGGTCCTGGGAGGCAGCTGTGGTGGTGGGTGCTGCCTGCTGTGTGTTCAGTGTAGGGGGTGGGTTCTCCTCATGGCAGCTGGCCTGCCCTGCTCCTGGAAGTGGCTGCGGAGGCTGTCCACGAGCTGTTGGATAGTGTCGGAGGCGAAGGTGTGGTGGTCCTCTTCGTCATCAGATAAGAGAGGTTTGGCCAGCTCTGCAGGTGTTGGATTTCCCCCTGCAGTGTGAAGGGGAGATGCAGTTTAACATTGTGTTGAAATGTATGTTGACGCATTGTTCAGGTTTACATTCAGACTGCATGACAGTGTACATTGTGACTGTTTGGGGGGAGCTGCCTATTTTATGCGGGACAGTGGACATTCTGACTAAATCACAGATATGTGTTTGTATTTGTACATTGTCAACTCACATTTCCCTGCAATGCCAAATGTGATTGGCCAGTTTCTACGCACATGCAGCACCAGTTGTGTCCTCTGTTCTGTTGTGGACGTGTTGGGGTTTGTACCACATTGTTGTCAATGTTGATGTGCTCTGCATGTAATGTGTGTGTGCCGCATTTTGGGGGAGTCGCCCCTACAGCTCTGATTTAGCTGCCCCTTATCCCTTACATGCGGTGTGCCTCTGGCTTCTGTGCTTATGCAGTGCTGAGATGTTGCATACTTGAGTGCATTGGTCTCTTGGTGGGAGTTGGGGGTCTTGGGCATGATTTGTCCGCAGATGTGCTCTGCTTAATTGTGCATGTTTGCCATTGTGCCCATCTCCCACCGTCCCTCCAGTCCCTGGTCGTTACTCACCCTGTTGCTGTTGTGTACGGTCATGTTGAGCAGTGTTTGGGCCCCCAACTCCTGCCACCGTCCCCCCACTGATGACTGTGGACACCATTTCCTCCATCTCGTCCAGCTCCTCCTGTGGTGCTGGACTCCCATCTCCAGTCTGCATTGCTGCCTTCCTTTTGTTTGCGAATTACTGCTTGGTTTTGCGCTTCACATCATTCCAGCGGCTCTTGACCTCTTCCACTGTCCTCCTCAGCACTCCGACTGCATTAACCTTGTCCACGATGGTCTGCAATATTCCATTTTTAGTTGCCAGTGACACAGTGGAGGTGACGAACAGTAGGTGATGGTGTTCTATCACCTCCGTTATCAGGATCCTGTTTTTCTGCGGACTGAAACGCGGGTTCCTCTTCTTGTCCTTGCCCTTCCCTGACCCCGAGGTCCCAGGCTGGTCCTCCGGGGGGCTTGTGTGGTTCTGGTTGTCCTCTGTACTTGCTCCGGCTACCTTCATTGTGCTTCGCTGTTGTTTGGCTTTTGTTTGTATGTTTTTTTCTACTTTTATAGTGCATTTTCCCGCATGACACGTGGGAACTGCAGTCCTGTGGCTGGTTTTCCATGGTTTTTGTATCGCGATTGGTGTCATCGCTACTATTTTCACGTTTGTGTTTCGCGTTTTTGCGGCATCACGTTGATTTTAACTCGTTCATTTTACGCGTTATCGTAAGACTATCGCATGGTACCACCGTGTTGGGAATACCACGTTAACACGGCGTTATTTTGCCAAGATAGACTGCGATGTGAAGAGTTGCATTAAGCTAATTTTGCGGTAGTTATCAAACGTTCTTGAGAATATGCCCCTTTATTTCCATGCTTTCTCTTTCGCCCACACTCAGCAGGGAGCCCGGCCCACCAGCCCCATGTCGCTCAGCCTGAATTCTACTGATGTTATGTGTATGTGTATAGCAAACAACTCACCCAGGCAGTCATACTGGCGCTGATGCAGAAGCTGTATGGGCTGAACAAGGTCCAGGGCAAGGTAAAGAGACAGGTCTTTGCAGAATTCAAGAACTTCGAGGTTGCTCTGATGAGCAGGGGCAGGTTGGGTCAGGCTTTGGGAGTGAGATAGAAGAAGGCAAGACTGCCAGATCTTGTTCAACCTATGTGAGGAGATGTGTGTGAGTAGGAGTCCGGCTGAGAGAAGGTTTCTGGTAGGTTTGTTATCATTTAAGGGGTTGGAGTACATTGGACGAATGTTGTGTAAGACTTTGTATGTGCACATGAGAAGTTTGAAGAGTGCTTGTTTGTGGATTGGGAGCCATTGGATCTCTTAAAGGTGCGGATGAAGTGAGTCTGGGGTTGGACGTTGTGGGTGAGTCTCGCCGCAGAGTCTTGTATGGTCTGGAGCCTTCTGGACAGTTGACCATTGATTTCAGCATGGAGTTTGTTCCGTGGTCCTGCTTGCTGGCGGGGAGCCATTTGAAGATCTTCTTGTAATCTTGAGTGCGTGGAAGCAGGAGATGGAGACTGCGGTCATTTTGCTGGTCATGGTGAGCTGGTTGACGATTGCTAGTCCGAGGTTCTTTGAGTGAGTTCCCTGGAGTCCTAGGTCAGCAGCCCACCAGGTGGAGCCCCAGAGTGACAAGTCTTTGCCAAAGATTATTACTTCCATCTTGTCTGTGTTGAGGTTGAGGCAGTTGGTTTTCATCTATTGGACGACTTTGGTCCTGCAGAGAAGTTTGTCCAGTGTCTGGTGTCTTCAAGGAGAGGAAGAGGAGGAGCTGGGTGTCACGAGCGTAGGATATGATGTTGATTCTGTGGGCTGGGATGATGCTGGCAAGTGGGGTCAAGTATGCGTTGAACAGTGGGGGTGAGTGAAGATCCTTATGGAACTCCACAGATGAGGTTGACGGCGTCTGAGGTGAAATGGTCAGGCTGACTGACTGAGTGTGGCCTGTCAGGATGGAGGAAATCCAGCAAAATGCAAATGCTCCATGTAGACATTAGATAAGGATCAGGTGGACGACCGTGTCAAGGGCAGTGGAAATGCCCAGTAGGATGAGGTGTCACCTCTGTCCATGATCATCTAGATGTCATCTGAGGCAGCACTGATGATGGTCTCTGCGCCATGATTGTGCTTGATTCAGATTGTGTGGTGATAAAGGGTGGTTGTCATAGGGGTATGTGTCTATCATCTGTTCCATGACTTTCGAAAGGTAGGGTAGCAGGGAGATCGGTTATGATAGTACTGAAATTGAGCTGGAAGGCATACCAACAGAGAAGGTTGGGGGCCACCACTCAGTGCTTGTATGCCTTCCCTTCTGGAAACCAGTGCCAAGGCTGGGGGTGTATCCCTTTGTCAAAGGAAGTAAGCCAAAAAAAGCGAACAATGAAACAAACCTTTGGCTGCTCTGGAACGAAGCTGCCCTCTGTGTAGCTAAACCATTAGGGAAATGCGAAGCGCCTCTTACTGGCAATCTGGCACTGGTTTATTTCCCATGGAATCCAGACCCCTCCTGAAACGGATCACTCAAGGCAGACCTAAAAATGTCATATTCCAGGGTAAATTCCAGATCAGATTTTCTGAGCTCCTCGCCAATTCCGTGGCTGGATTAGGGAACAGCAGCCCTATGACGCTTCTTACTCATTGCACATTTAAGTGTGTAATCTGGCATGACAATTGTAGTCAATGTGTTGCTGTCGCTGCCCCAATTCAGGAAGTACCTCAAGACCTGGTTCTTCGACTGAACCACAGTAACCCGGCCCCCCCCTCCCGCCCCCCCCCCCACACTTCTGCGCCTTGAGACCCTAGCGGGTGAGTAGGTGCGCTTTACAAGAAACCTGATTGAATGTGTAAATCGCTTTTGCACCTGTCCTTGTAATTGATGCTTTCTCGTAATTGATGTATGTGTTTCCTCAGAGTTGTAAATATGTCACAAGATGTACTCTGTGAAGTAGATGTATCTGTTGAAAGCGGTGTACCACCAGGGCGCTGTGGAAATCCATCATAAAATCTGCAGCAACACCACAGCAGGGTTACTGAATGTGGAACTGCACTTCTTCTCACCGCCCTTGTGTTAATGTAACAGAGACGCAGTGTTACTCCACCTACAGGTGTAAGTACGGTATTGCTTAATTATTAATGGATCACATGTACCTGTGTAACCAGGGTCAGGTATTCTGGCCGTCTTTAAAAACCCTCATTCACGTACATAGGTGATCGGGCGATATATCTTGATTGTCCGCCTATTTATAAATGTGACAGCATCATCATTGTTTTTTTTTGGCATGCTTTCCTCCACCTGGAGTTAGATCCATTGGCAATACAGTAGTGATCAGTGATAAGTGGTGCTCAAGTGAGGGGAGTTAAAATTGCCTACATTGCAAAACTTAACATTTTTTTATTCAGTTTGGAATGTAGGAGAGTAAAAACAGTATGGTGCTTAAAAAGACAAGTTACCAATCTAACGCACTCTTTTGTCCATGTGAGTGGTCGACATGTTTCAGCCCCAAATATATGCCCAGCCGGGTGGGGGATTTCTTTAGGACCTATGGTTGTGTGGGCTTGCTTAATTTAACAGCCTAGGTAGGTAGGTCATTGACTCACCAATGTTGTATATTCGTTATGGGTCATGTCGTAGCTATAACCGTTGAGAGAGAAAAGAGAGAAGTCGTGGTGGTGCATTTAGTGGCACTCATGTGAAGACAACCCTTGTACTGATGCCCGCCGTAACATTGAAAAAGTGAAGTTAAAAGTAATCATTAATTATGTGCTATATAAAGATAGAATTATAAAATGAATACATCATAGCTACACAGAATTTATACAAGAACAATGCACACTATATGCAATGAAATGCTGATTTTATGCCCCGATCAATAAGCAATGTCAAAAATGGCAAATCTATAACCCCATTGATACTTCTGTGTTGCGCGGGGTTTTACGCAGAAAACGTCTCTTTATTAATGTGCGTAATGGAAAGTTAACGTTATGTTAAGCTGACGGTGTGTAAGAATCACACAGGTGTGTTTCGTAGAGTACCATTATATGTGGTGGTGCAGTTGAACGGTACGGTATTACAACACTACTCTCTATGTAACACCAGACTCTGACGCCTACAACATGCTGCACGGTGTAGGCCTACAACCAGGGCTGGGCAAGGCATGGGCAGTGTGGGCAGGTGTCCAGTGCCTCGTGCTCAGCTACAGGGGCCCGCCACACTCTCACAGTTAGCCCACCTGCCCCTCCAAGGCCCCCTGCCCCACACAAGCACATTACAAATGTGAGATGTCTTGACCTTGCTGGTCTGGGCGTGGTGGCATTCCTGGGGGTGCAGGGGTGGGGGGAAGGGACACACAGAATGGGGTTGGCTCACAGTGTCAGGGGTGGGGCAGCGCCTCTGTTAAGTACCGGCCATACCAGGCGCCCTTTCTGAATTTTGTTTCTTGGCGACAGAAGGCCCCATTGTTTCCAGGACCAGCCAGACACAGGTAAGAAGAGGTGGGTGAGGAAACAGCCAGATCGACTGGCTTTTGTTAACCTTTGCATCACCCTTAGCAAAGTTTTTTTTTATGTGAATGTGCATTTAAAATGTATGTAGAACTGCCGGTGGTAGGGCAGTGTTTTGTTAAATGCCTTGTTACTGCTTCGAGGCCCAGGGGAGGGGGCCCCTTCCCTGGGCCTCAAAGCACTGGATCAAGCTGCAGCGTCCGGGTGAAGGGGGCCCCTTCCCTGGCCCTTGTAGCCATCGTTCCCTCTTTCCTCTCCTTTCATTTATTTGTTCCTCCGTGCAATGGGTCCAAAAAAAACCCCACTTTTGCTGAAATGTCTTTTTGGGACATTTTTCTTTTCCAAAGTGCATCCTCGGGACGGAGAGAAATAAAAGGTGAAAAATAACGAAATAAAGCAAGACAGAGTGGGTCCCAAAGTGGCTAGATTGATTTTATTCACACCCAAAACACATTAGCGCTACTTTGCAGAGTTTGCCAGTGAAGCGCTACTTTTGTTTTCTCGTCTTTCTTTGAACAACATTGTTTTCCCCGGGTGGGGAAGTGCACCATTCCTGGAGGTACTGCAATACTTGGTTGATGGATGGATTGGAAAATAAAAGGTGTACCGCGGCTCAGTGTTCACGGATGCGGTCTTTTTAAACCCTACTGTTTAAGTTTTGTGAGGATATAAGTAATGGGTATTGAAACGGGTCCCTTCAAGTACTTAACTTTTCAGGTGAAAGCACTCACTAATTTCTTAATAATAAGTGTAAAAGCGTTAAGGTACCATGTTGTTCCTGCTTACATTTCACCTGCGTTACTTTATCTTGCATTCCCTTGAGTGTCCTTCTAACATTTCACCTGCGTTACTTCATCTAGCATTCCCTTGAGTGTCCTTCTTACATTTCACCTGCGTTACTTCATCTTGCATCCCCTTGAGTGTCCTTCTAACATTTCACCTGCGTTACTTCATCTTGCATTCCCTTGAGTGTCCTTCTAACATTTCACCTGCGTTACTTCATCTTGCATTCCTTGGAGTGTCCTTCAACATTTCACCTGCGTTACTTCATCTTGCATTCCCTTGAGTGTGCTTCTAACATTTCACCTGCGTTACTTCATTTAGCATTCCCTTGAGTGTCCTTCTAACATTTCACCTGCGTTACTTCATGTAGCATTCCCTTGAGTGTCCTTCTAACATTTCACCTGCGTTACTTCATCTTGCATTCCCTTGAGTGTCCTTCTAACATTTCACCTGCGTTACTTCATCTTGCATTCCCTTGAGTGTCCTTCTTACATTTCACCTGCGTTACTTCATCTTGCTTTCCCTTGAGTGTCCTTCTTACATTTCACCTGCGTTACTTCATCTTGCATTCCCTTGAGTGTCCTTCTTACATTTCACCTGCGTTACTTCATCTTGCATTCCCTTGAGTGTCCTAACATTTCACCTGTGTTACTTCATCTTGCATTCCCTTGAGTGTCCTTCTAACATTTCACCTGCGTTACTTCATCTTGCATTCCCTCGAGTGTCCTTCTAACATTTCACCTGCGTTACTTCATCTTGCATTCCCTTGAGTGTCCTTCTAACATTTCACCTGCGTTACTTCATCTAGCATACCCTTGAGTGTCCTTCTAACATTTCACCTGCGTTACTTCATCTTGCATCCCCTTGAGTGTCCTTCTAACATTTCACCTGCGTTACTTCATCTTGCATTCCCTTGAGTGTCCTTCTAACATTTCACCTGCGTTACTTCATCTTGCATTCCTTGGAGTGTCCTTCAACATTTCACCTGCGTTACTTCATCTTGCATTCCCTTGAGTGTCCTTCTAACATTTCACCTGCGTTACTTCATTTAGCATTCCCTTGAGTGTCCTTCTAACATTTCACCTGCGTTACTTCATTTAGCATTCCCTTGAGTGTCCTTCTAACATTTCACCTGTGTTACTTCATCTAGCATTCCCTTGAGTGTCCTTCTAACATTTCACCTGCGTAACTTCATCTTGCATTCCCTTGAGTGTCCTTCTTACATTTCACCTGCGTTACTTCATCTTGCATTCCCTTGAGTGTCCTAACATTTCACCTGTGTTACTTCATCTTGCATTCCCTTGAGTGTCCTTCTAACATTTCACCTGCGTTACTTCATCTTGCATTCCCTCGAGTGTCCTAACATTTCACCTGCGTTACTTCATCTTGCATTCCCTTGAGTGTCCTTCTAACATTTCACCTGCGTTACTTCATCTTGCATTCCCTTGAGTGTCCTTCAACATTTCACCTGCGTTACTTCATCTTGAATTCCCTTGAGTGTCCGTCTTAGATTTCACCTGCGTTACTTCATCTTGCATACCCTTGAGTGTCCTTCTAACATTTCACCTGCGTTACTTCATCTTGCATTCCCTCGAGTGTCCTTCTTACATTTCACCTGCGTTACTTCATCTTGCATTCCCTTGAGTGTCCTTCTTACATTTCACCTGCGTTACTTCATCTTGCATTCCCTTGAGTGTCTGCTTTTTCCAGGATGTTACTTTTCTTTTTCAGGCAGCATATTACACTTGTCTAGTGCGTAATTTGAACTGAGTCACATTCAGGGGTTTATAGCGGGCACAATTGGGTTGTAGTTGAAGGCAGTGCAAGTTTCTCTCAGTAGGATGTGGCACTATCGTCGGAGCTGACGAATTTGGGACTGGGGAACCAGGTTCAGCCTTCATGATCAGCCCACCAGACCACTGTCCTAAGGGGGCACATTCCTGTGCTAGACCTTAGAAGCCCTGGTGACTTAGCACCAGCAGGTGAATCCTAGTGGTGGCAAGGGTGGGTTAACCTTAAAAGCCTGTCCACCACAATCCATACCATATTGAAGTTCACCTCCAGTCTTGTGGGCAGACCTATGAAGCAGCAAACCCTAGAGTGACAGTGACTGTCACTGAGGTCTCAGGACCCTTGAGCAGGGCGGCTCTAGGGCGATGCGATCGCACTGGGCGCTGACTTCTTGTGGGAGCGTCCAGTTTCCAAGTACGTAATGTTTTTAAAGGCACTTGTTGCCTCCTTCCTGGCCTCCAGCAATTTTCGGCAACAATAAAAATGTCATGATAACTCCAGTGAATAATATTCTCCCTAGAGAGATGGAGTTTTGTCAAGTGGAAGTTTTGGCTCGTGAAAAGGTAGCACAGAGGGTTAATGTGCCTGCTGCAAAGAAAATGTACCATGCAGGTCACAAAGTGCACATAATGTAAATAGGTCACTGGGCTACTGCTTTTGTCAGTGGGGTCCTTTTGTTACTTGCAGTTTATAAGTTAAAATCCTAACATACAACAGTGAGCAATTAACTGTCATCTTAGAGCTGCATGCAAACTGCAAGATATAAATTAGAGCCTTAAGGTTTTCCCCCAGTTTCTGATTATCCTAATGTTGCAAAAAGGGTTAATTTGGACAGAAATCAATTCTGGTTATTAAAGAGAACCCCTGACCGTGGTATTACGCTCCCCAAAATTCTGAATTTGTGTTTCTCCAGACCAATCACTATTAAACTTTACTGCCTACTTGTATGATTGTCATGTGACTCCTACACATTGTAGTCCTTTGTCTTATGTAACATTTGCTATACAGTGATTTACACACGTTTGATTGTCTCTGTGTAACGTGTGTGATATAAAGTGCCCTGACACCCTACACTGGTATCAGTGGCACTTTTAAATCAAATTAAATGCATCTTAGCGAGAATGTGGTTATGGAGACTTGAGGTAGTGAGGGAATCCGTGGCGAGGTGTCCATTGGGGGGCACCAACAAACATTGTCGCACAGGGCTCCACCAGCGCTAATGCTGGCCAAACCACTTCCTACATTTCTAACACCAAATCAAAAACGTTGATTTGAAAACCCCTTGAATCTGCAGCATACCTTCAAGTCAATGTATGATTTAGCAGTGGTCTGTGTTGTTCTAAGCCTTTTTTTTATTTATGTACAATCTTTATTTGTTTGCAATGGTGTCTTGTATTTTTGTATTATATGTGTTGTGTTTTTGCACTTAACATAATTCTGGCGAGTAAAGTGCACACACACAAAAAAGATTGTCGTACAAGGCTTAGCATGTGCGTGTGGGATGCTGGTGAGAGGATTTATGTTAAAACAAATTACTAGGTATTAATGTCATCCTAAGGTGGCACAATAATGGCACGGAAAGATAAGGGAGCCTTTTGAAATTTGCGGTTATATCAATGGTGTGAGGGGTTCTCTCTTGTTTAATTTTATATTTTGAATGTTCCCCCCCCCCCCGCATTACCTCAACAGGATCTCTCCCCTGTATGAGAGAACTGGAATCTTTATCCTGCACTCAACTGGAAACAATCAGTTAACATGGAGTAAAACATATGCATCTTTGTGAGACCTGCACCCAGATTTTCCATCCAATGCGACCAATGTAGTCCATTTAATACAGTTTTAAAATATATGGACTTATTTCATTTGTATATTCATCGTTTTGTCCTTGTTACTGATATCTACGTTAGGTCTCTTCAGTGATACCAAATAAGATCAAAACTCCTGCAATGTCACTTTCTGTGATGTCACTTCTTGTGTTGTTACATGCAAATTAGAGGGGCCTCACATCTTCCCTTTCACCCGGGGCCCCAGAATTCTAGGACCGGCCCTTCCTACAACATGGGAGTCTGCCTCTTGTGTAGCGCACACTGCGGGGCTTTAAATGGGCCAGGACTGAGTACCAGCACTTTTCGGTTACCAAGGAGAGTACCGGTACTCCTTCCATCAGGTCGACGTATCCGGTCTTGTGAGCATGAGTCACATTTTTACACTGTGACACGTGCTCACATGATGGCAATTTCACACCGGATTCACACTGGTAGTGAGGTGGCACAGCCCAGCAACGTCTGACGTCACCCCAGGTAGCTGCTCGGACGTCTGACGTCAACCCCAGGTAGCTGCGGGGGGTAAGGGACAGAAGCCCTTTAAAAGGGGCCGTTTGGACTGGTTTTCTCCATCTTTTTTCCCAGCTCAGGAGGGCAGAAGGATCACGAGGGTGAAGCACAGAAGGGCACGGTCGCCAGCGAGGGACCTTCTGCATCAACTCAGGTACACAGGTAAGTACCATGCGCGCCGCCCCGCCCCAATCTACCCGTGCCCGAAACAAATGAGTGTGCTTGGGTCACGCAGGGTCGACGGCAGCGCTTCACCCCGGTGCCCTGCATGGCATCTCTCCAAGGGGCTCATCCATCCTGGGTCCCAGCAGAGGCGGGAACACGACGAAAGGAGTCCACTGAATACATTCCTTTCCTGCTCTTCCGGCCTCAGCTGCTGCGTTTCGCTCTGGTGCTCGCTGCTGGCCCGGCTCCTGTCCCCAAGGGCGTATGTTCAGGGGGGTTTGTCGGGGTGACCCCTCCCCCCCCCAATCACACTTTGCATTCGGTCCGGTTCTGTGGCGTGCAAGCAGGCTAGGAGTTGGGACCGTTAAAACATTTGGGCAGCAGCAACTTTGTTATCTGGGCTAGCAGGCCTTTGAAAAATCACAGATGGAAGCACAGACGTGGAATTTTCCTTTTTGATGGCCCCTGGAGTGTTATACACTTTTTTGGTAAAGATTAGTCTAGAGTATTTTGCCGTTTTGATGGCCTTCTGTGTCGTTTATGTAACGCTCAAATTTACACCAGAAGGGTATAGAATTTTAGCTGACCAGCAGGTTAGTGTAGAATTTTAGCTGACTAGCAGGTTAGTGTATACCACGGTTGCTTGCAAACATTTTTAGGTCTCGCGTGCGTTGCAGGGCGGAGCCCTGCTCTGCCTCCGCGGGAGATTTTGTAGGAGAGGACTTTCAGACAAGGGCTTTAAGCCCCGCCCCTCATTTACATTGGCTGGCGTCACCGTTTATGCTAAACGGTGGCCTGCCATTGGAAATGAGGGTTTTCTGTTCACGCCCTTTGTAGCTGAGCCGGACTGGCTTGCCTGCTTCACGACTGTCGTGAAGCACTTTCTTATCTTTATGGGGCCAAACACATGGCCCCATAAAGATAAGAGATGCCCATGTCAGATGTACGAAGTCGATGGGCGTCGGCTGTAAACACGATGGCTCAGGTTAGTCGATGTGGTGATTGTGTGCATCAGGTAGTTGTGATGACAAACTTGTTTTGTTACTGGGTAGAAAGTGCGTGATGTCACAATGTTATTGGTGAGTGGTGTCACAGAATGTTGCGTGTGGTGTTACAGAGGTAGGTTGTCACTGGGGTTTTTTCGTAATTTACCCGACACATCACCACTGTTTGGTCTCTGACGTCAAAGGTGTGCTGATATAAAGTGGTACAGTTGGTAGGTGTAGGGTGCGTGACATGTAAGGTAGATTCGTTGGGTCGGAAATCTGCTATCAGTGACAGTCAAACTCAGGAATCTTAATAAAATCACCCTTTACCTTCCGCGATGACCCTGCGACTGCGCAGCCTCAGCTCTCCGAGCTTTATCGTATGCCCCACGAAGTTATTCTGGTGTCGGCTAGAAGCCCGCAGGGCCCACCAGAAAATCCAACACCGACTGCAGCAGCGACATTATGGGGGCGCTGTGCGGGATTCGGTTACCCTAGCTTCTTCGGCGGAGGTGTTCAACGCTTCAGTCACCATAGTCCGCGCATCAGTTCCGCCCTCCTCGCAACCCTTGCTATCTCTGGCCCCCATTATCTCTCCCCCACACTCGCGGCGCGTTAACCATATCTTGACCTAGCGCGTGTGCTAGCTCTTTCATTCACACGCACACAAACTCTCACACACACACTCCTAAACCGCAAACCCGACCACGCTGAGTTAGCACGGCTCTTTAAAGTGAGCCAGGGTCCCGGAGGGCAGCTTTGGCTCTGCCTCTCTCTGCCAGCACTGAGCAGCCACAGATCTCAAGCTGTCCCATGCCAAGGTGAATAACTCACGGTCTTTTGCTTTTAATATAATGTGTGGCATTGGTAGTTTTGATTTGTAATCTTCTAAAACCAAGAACTGCAAGTACCAGAATGCAGTGTAACACTTGCGGCTGTCAGGGAAGCTGCAAGAGCCAAAGCACCGTGCATGTGCTCCTTGTTTACAGTGTGTGCTCCCTCGAATCTGGATTCAGTCACTGCATCCCGTGTGTCGCGGCTTGTGATCTTTACAAGCGCAGCTGTGTGCTGCCCTCAGACGGCTTTGTAGCTCTCCCAAGAAAGGGTGGCTGGGTCCCCGAATCCAGTGCCTTGTGTGATGCTTGCATTTATTTGTGGTTACTGTGACAAGGGGTTTCAAATCCTACTGGATCTCATTGCAGGGTGTAAAGTATGCACAATGTCTTGGGTTGCCTTACACAGTGAATGACTTTGGGCGCCTGCCCGTGCATGCTTTTAGTGTCTCCTGGGTGAACAACCAGATCCTGCCCCAGGGTCTATGCCTTTGACGAGTTTTGCTTAACTCGCTGAATGCCGATGACCGCGGCACCCACAGGGGGCCACTATAGCTGTCGGTGCTCTAGTGTCACTTGGGCACCGGTCACGCCTCCCCCCCTCCCCCCTCCGGGGGGCAGGGACTCCGGTCGGTGTCCCCCTCCTCTTCCTGCCCGGAAGTGACGTGAGGGGCGTCACTTCCGGGGCTTCTTTGTGCAGGGGGGGGGAGGCTATATAGCCCTCCCCCACCATGCTGGCGACCTCTTGATCGCCTCGCACTCCACATCGCAGGTCCTGCCGCCCCGTTCATCGTCGCTGCAGTGAGTCCTGCTCCGACCTCCCCCCCACCCACCCCGGCCCAGTACCTGGTTGAACAGTGCCCTGTGGCATTGATTGTCATGGGTGGGGGGGCGCGAGCTCCATGGCATTTAGCTTGTGTAGCGCCTAAAGCCCCAGGAAAGGGGGATCACGAGCTCCCCCAGGGGAAGAAGCCAGCGAGCTGGGGGAGCGCACGCCCGTAGTGGAGGGGTCGGAGGTTCCTTTTGGCCATGGGGGTGCCACTCCGGCGGAGACCCTGGTCTGAGGTTGTGCCGCCATCTCTTTGTCTGCGGCCCTAAACCTCCCCCCCAAACCTTGCGACGGAGAATGTGCACTTTCAGCAGTTTAGTGGTTTGCGGGCTGCGAAGGGTAAACGCTGCACGCGCGCCTGCTGTGGCTTGCGGCACAAGATAACAAGGGCAGAGGGGGGGTGCAGTGGTAGTTGCCCGGACACCCCCGGCAATCCCCCCCGTGCGGTGGCAGTTGCTCAGACATCCCCGCCCCCCCCTGACCTGTACTCGATGGGGCGGATGCCACCCTGCAGAGCGCGTGACTGTCGGGGGGCACCCGGGCGGTATGGTGCAAGGCAGCTGATCCAGGGTCCAATAGGGGGACGAGACACGCGGCCGTGCAGCCGGCTTCTGCTGAGCACGGTCGCCGCCACGCAGGAATCCGCTCCGCCCCTGGCCCGGCAGCTTCTTTCGATGCGCTGCGGACACTGCTACTTCCGCATTGACGGGCAGGGGGCGGAGTTTGATCAAGGTTTGGAGCTATCGTTGGCAAAATGCCTCCGCTGCAGGGAGGGACCAGCCTCACATTTTCAGTTCCCGGCGGGTTCTCTCACCTCCATTGTAGAGATCGACATAACGAGTGCCCAGTGTCGAGTGTATCATGGGGGGGTGAACGCGCTCCCATTCACACGCTAGGTACATCGTGCACATTTCAGGGAGCCATTGGACTTTTTGCAGGCCTTTCTTGTGGTGGCCCCCCTCCCCCCCCCCCAAAAAATAATTTTTACGTAAGCTTAGCCCCTGCATGATTAACGCACGGCTGGGCCGCATAGTGCATGGCGCTAGGGTCAGGGGGGGGTCAAGATGCTGCAGTTAACATCTGTACTTGAGGAATTAGAGCCGCTGTACAACCAGTCAGAGGGGAGTCTTCTCCCTGTGCCCGTCTGAGCCTCACAGGCAGGCTCCTATCGTTCATCAAATGTCGACTCTCCCACGATGGAGCTGCACAGCTTTGCAACCCAAAAAAACAATTGCGGCCCAAGCTAAGAAAAAAAAGGATTTTCTTTCAGGATAGGGCAATCACCCTCTGGGGTAAATACCCTCCATGACCCTGTCCAGTGTCTCAGGCAGTGCACCAGTTCTCGTCACTTTAATCTAACCGGCACCAGAGGCACAACACCTGTACCCTGACCTCACCCTGTAATTCCCTAACTCCTGTATTGCCCTGCTGGTACACTGTCTTTTCTTCGGGGCCGCAGATTGTACTTAATATGCCCAGGCACCTCTTGGTCAGCAAACAGAGGGGCAAGCTCACATTCAGTTGGGGACCAGGACTCAGGGGCTTGATGCACAGAAACTGCAGTATCTGAAGCAACACTTGTTTCAAAAGGGGTCACCTAGGGCAAAACCTCCTCGCCACCCTTGTCGATGTGTGCCTCTCTCAGCTGGGCATCAGAAAAGGGAACAAAGTGAGGAATCTGCTCTCTCTCTCCTGGTCCGCGATCCCGTCTTTCACCCAGGAATCATACAGAAGTGGTAAGGGTACACGCTTCACATGGCTTACATGAACCCAGTGCTTCCAGCCTTCTACCTTCACTGCGGCCCTGGTCTCCAGCAACACCTGGGCTGGTTCCCGCCACCTCGGCTCTAGGCTGGATTTGCGCTGGAAATTCCACACCAAAATGTAATCACCAGGCTGGATCTGGTGTCCTGGCCCCTCTGGCAATGGCTGTAGAGCAGCAGATATCTGTTAGTGAACAGAACGAAGATCTTTAGACAGGGCATACAAATAGTCAATCAAAAGAGGGTATTCTATGTCTGAAAAACATTTAGGTCTTGGGATGCCCCACACATTAGCGGGATGCCCAAAAATCACCTCATAGGGTGACAAACCAGTCCTCGAGTGTGCCGTCTCCCTATTGGACAATAAAGCGAAGGGCAATGCATCTGGCCATTTCAAGCCAGTGATTTCATGTATCTTTGCTAGTTTCAACTTGAGGATACCATTGTACTTTTCAACAAGACCTGCGGATTGGGGGTGATGTGCAGCGTGGAATTTCTGCGTTATCGTAAATCTTTGCATACAAATTCAATAACTTTAGCATTAAAATGTCTTCCGTTGTCATTCCAGATCACGCGAGGCAATCCGTAGCGAGGGAAGTACTCTTTGAAGAGTGCCTTTGCTCTCTCTATGGCCGTGTTTTCTTTAGTTGGGTAGGCCTCAACCCACTTACTGAACGTACAAACCACCACCAGCACGTACTTCAAATTATTTACACGCTCTATTTCAACGTAATCCATTTGAATGACCTCGAAAGGGAAAGAAGGTGTGGCAAAATTACCAGCTAGTACAGGGGTGCGTTTTCCGGGATTATGCTTCAAGCAAACCATACAGTGTTTCACTAAGTGTTTTGCAACCTTAGAAATATTCTCATTCTGCCATACCGGATTCAACAATTTGCAGATGCCCTTTGCGCTTATGTGTGCTGGACCATGGGCCATGGTGACTACAGGAAGAACATACGCATTGGGCAGTATCAATCTGCGCTTGTCCGACAAATCTGTCCAACACCCATCATCGTCTAAGCGTCCTGTCCTCTCCTCCCACACTGCCAGTTAATCTGTAGTCGCCTCTTTCTGTATTTCCCTCACACTTTCCACAGTGTCCTCAAACATCCCATTGTCTGGAACCCACCTAGCAGGACCTGCTACAAACATTTTATTCAGCTTTAACCTGGCCGTTTCCTTAGCTGTCTGGTCTGCGAACTCATTTCCCCTCCCAACATCGTCCACCACAGCTTTGTGTGCACTGCATTCTACTATAGCCAGTTTGTCAGGTAGTGTCAGTGCCGATAACAGTCTCAGTATCAATGGGTCATGCTGAATTCTCTGTCCATGAGATATGAGGAACCCTCTCTCCGCCCGGAGACATCCAAAGTTGTGCACTACGCCAAAGGCGTTATGGCTGTCTGTATAGATATTAACAGTCAGTCCCTCACTCAATTCACAAGCCCGTAGAAGGGCTACCAACTCTGCCGCCAGCGCTGACTAATAAGGGACACGGGATGTCTCAACTATCGTGTGTAATGTGGGGATAGAATACACTGCAGTGGTAGTGCCCTCCGGCAATTTGAAACAAGACCCTTCGACCTATAGTTCCCCTTGGGGGTCAGATAAGGGAACATCAGTCAGGTTTACCCATCCCTTCGTTTCTTCCTCAATCCGAAATAAACAATCATGGACATCATTGTCCTTTTCATCTGAGGAGAGTGGTAATAACTAGGCCTGGGCGAAAATTTCGTTCCGTTCGCGGAAATTGCGATAATTTGACATTTTCGCGTTCCGCGGAGATCGCGAAAATGTCAAAAATTCCGGTTTCCGCAGCTTGGCGATAATTTGTTTCTTGCTCGCGCTGTAAAATAATACATGCTCGCGCGCGCGCAATTGCCTTACCTGAATCCCTGCGTTCGCCGACAAGTTTACTTGATCCGGTCGCGTTCTCCATGAGATGTTGTATTGTTTTTAGCCATTTGCGCTGTCTCGCGACAGTTCGCGCCTGCAGTGACGTCATGCGTCGCGCGATCACGTCTTTCTTCTCGCGATCATGCACCGCGAGACAAGTGAAAACAAGATGGCCGCGCCCGCAAGCAACCACTTGGGTAAGTTGGCGACCCGCAACCATGCAGAAAATCTCGCGAACATGCCGGAAAAAAACTTCCGCATCTTCGCGATATTTCCGCTTGTTTGCGATAATTTTAAACATTTTCGCGATAATTTGCAAAAGTTAATTTCGCAAATTCCGCCCACCCCTAGTAATAACGTGGCTGGGTTCAGAGTAGCACATCTTTTTATAGTGACATGTGGGGTGAATATAGTTAGTTCCTATCCAGTAAGACGCGCACTGGTGAGGTGCTGTGTCTTTGTCTTGTTCAACAGTGTCCACAGCATGAGGTACCACCACTGTAAGGTCAGTATCAAGAACGAGCCCTGCCGATTGTCTGACAGATACCGCAGCAACCGCTGCATCTCTGACAGCTCGGGAGCGCTCTAGGGACATTGTCAAGAATGGCAGAAAAATAAGAGCAGTGTCTCTGCTTACCATCGAAACCCTGTGTTAGTACCGAGAACGCGAAATCTTACGTCTCATGTACGTAAAGCACAAAAGACTTCTGGTAATCAGGAGTGCCAAGCACACGCGCAGAGCAAAGCGCAGTCTTCATTCGATCAAAAGCTTCTTGGCATGCAGGTGTACAGGGCAAAGGTTCATACACATCTTTAGTGGTCATCTAAAGAAGGGGTTTCGTTAGCAGGGAAAAGTTGGGGATCCACTGACGACAATTTGAAGTTATTCCCAGAAACGCGCGTACCTCGCGTTGGGTTTTAGGAACAGGCATGTTAGTTATGGCCGCTATGCGTTCAGGCGTTAGTCTGCGACCCTCCTTCGACAGTAGGTGACCTCTTGTCGACAGTACTGAAATTTGGTAAGGGACACCTTGTGCCCATTTTGTGCCAAATGCAATAATAATTAAACCGTGGCTTCCCTGCAACCCTCTTCAGTATCCGAAGCCACCAACAGCTCATCCACATATTGCAACAAAACATTACCAGGATGGAGTTCCAGGGAGTCTAATTGTGCCTTTAAAGCCTGACTGTAAATACTGGGGCTTTTGGTATACACTTGTGGAGCATGACAGAATCTAAAGCTTCAGCCGGCTAATGTGAACCCGAAAAGATGGAGGCTGTCTGGATGGATCGGTATGCTAAAGAAGGTGTTCTTCAAATCAATACCGGAGAAGAATTTTGCAGTTGGCAGGATCATGGTCAGTGTGGTGGTAATGTCAGATACTACAGGATATTGGGAAACCACCACTTTATTGACCTCTCTCAGGTTGATTACAAAACGGTAAACATCTGGATTGGTGTCAGAAGAGTCAGTAGGGGCCTTTTTAAGAATGGGAAGAATAGGGCTGTTACACACATTCGATACTGTCTCCTCCACTACCCCTGACTGTATCAAACATTGTATAATCTGTAATAAGGCCTTCTCTCCTGCCTGGGAAATCTTGTATTGAGGAATCCGAAGCAACCGGGCATCATGTTTAACCTTGATGGAAACAGGTGGGATCTCTAGTAACTCAACATCTGTGTCACCTGTAGCCCATATCGCGTGTGGTAATTCATGGAATTCGGGGGAAGAGAATCATCTTTTGCAAAGCATTGTTTGGCACAGGCAACTTGCGGACCTAGAGTCACGTAAACACCATCTGGAGAACAATCTATTGGCCCATGTAATCTTTTTAACAAGTCCAGTCCCATTAAATTTTCCCCACCATGTGACGTCAATAGGAACGGTGAATCAACTGTAAATGGACCAAGTGTCAGATAAAGGGGCTTGGAAATGGGGCTAACAACCAGTACAACTGAAAAACCCACCGAAATGTTGGTATGCCCAGACAGAGCAGCCCCCGGGACCAGGGAATGGGAAACAGAGCTATTCATAGCCCCTGTATCAACCAACAAATTCTCAGTGGAACCTTGCAGATCCGCAGTAACTGTAACGCCCTGAACGTCTCAGGATCGTTTAACAGACACGACAATGAGGACGTAACCACTTGTGAAGGGTTAGTTCTTTTAATGAAGGCAAATAAAATACAAAGAACAAACAAAAGTTATAGTCACTGGAATCCTCCAGGCTAAGTACGTTACCAGCCCACAGCACGGATGGTCCTAACCGTCCTCTGCATATACGCCGATCCCGGCGTATGCCAACAGAGGGCAGAAATGAAATGGCCGACAATGCCAATCGGTAGGCTGTGAGGGGCACGAAGAGTGTTGGGGAGAATCGAGGAGTCAGGGAAACACCCAGCCGGGGTCTCTACCTGAAGGGAGCAGCCGCTCAACCTCTTCCTCAGACTGCACCGGGACGCGGAGTCACCTCCTGGTGATGCGTCACCGATACCCCAATCACAAGCAAGAAGACTGAACCGAGAGCAGCCGCTCGATCGATCCTGTGGACTTCCGAGTCTGTAACGCGGCAAACACCTCCTGGTGTGCGTTACAGCTGGCAGTCCCTGTGTCTCTGGTCGGGCTGGGAGTTACGACTCCAACCAGCAAACGCGCCACTGCGCTTGGACTCAGCCGAGTCAAAAAGCGAAGCTCAATGGTTGACCGGTAGAGCTTCCGGGTCCTTCACAGTTGACGATGGGGCAAGACACGGCCCAGGGAGTAACGACTCGACCTACCTCCGTTCTTGCCTTACTGGAGCACCACTCCGGAACACTGCTCTTCACGAAGCAGGTACGTCGGTGTAAACACAATATCCGACAGCCTTGTACCTCCCGGTTCCTCCCTTTATAGGGCGTGTTTTCCTTGAGTTATGTAACAGCTCTCCTGTTTACATAAGGGCGTGTTTCCCTTGAGTTATGTAACAGCTCTCCTGTTTACATAAGGGCGTGTTTCCCTTGAGTTATGTAACAGCTCTCCTGTTTACATAAGGGCGTGTTTCCCTTGAGTTATGTAACAGCTCTCCTGTTTACATAAGGGCGTGTTTCCCTTGTATGACAGGAATTCTTGACAGTACATCCTCCCTCTCAGCGGCTCCCCACGGGTCCAGCGCTGGCAGGAAAACGCCGATGGAACAAGGAGACCAAGCGCGGAGCATGAACCCCTTCAGCCGGTTCCCATGAATGCTCCTCCGGGCCATAGCCTTTCCACGCAACCAGGTACCACAGCTTTCCCCTGCGCCATTTGGACGCCCGTATGCCCGACACTTCATACTCCACCTCCGACTCCACGCATACCGGCCTAGGTGTCCCAGACGGCTTGGAGGGTGCTGGTTTGAGCAATGATACATGAAAGACAGGGTGTATCCGCAATGACTGGGGCAAGCACACCTTCATGTTCACGGGACCCATACACTTGGTAATTCGATAGGGGCCCATGTACTTGGGATGGAACACACTGTTCTTTCGAAACCTTATGTTTCTTGTGGATATCCAGACGTAGTCTCCAGTGCGGTACAGTGGCCCGGGCCTTCTCTTCCTATCTGCCGCAGCCTTGTATCTTCTCTTGGCCTCTATTAGGACAGCCCTTGAGCGCATCAACGTGTCTTATGTGTGCCACCCTGTCCGCTGTGGCGGGAATCCTGTCCTCTCTGAACGGATGTAGAAATGGCAAGAACCTGGGATGTTGGCCATAGTTGCTATAGAACGGAGATGACTGTGTGGAGCTGTGAGTGGCGTTGTTATAGGCTATCTCTGCAACCCATAGCAAGTCGACCCATTCTTCCCTGCCCTGGTCCACAAAACATCGCAGATACTGTTTGAGCGTTTGGTTCAGGCGCTCGGTTTGGCCGTCCGTTTGAGGGTGGTAGCTGGTGGACAGGGCGGTCTTAACATGCAGCGCAGTGCACCAAGTCTTCCAGAATTGCGCAGTAAACTGCGACCCCCGGTCCGACACGATCACCCCAGGTAATCCATGCAGTCGTACCACATTCTTTAGGAGTAGTGACGCCAATTCCCCGGCCGTAGGGACTCTCTTGCAGGGGATGAAGTGCCCCATTTTCGTCAAGTAATCCACCACCACCAGTATTGCCGTCATCCCCTGGTCTACCGGTAGGCCCACCACGAAGTCCAGTGATATGCTATCCCATGGTCTATCCGGGGTCGGAAGTGGATGTAAGAGCCCTTGGGTTCGGCCATGGTCGGCCTTCATGGTAGCACACGTAGGACACTCCTGTCCCCACCTCCTGACATCCACTCTCATGGTTGGCCACCAGAAATGCCGTCCCATGCTAGCCACCGTTTTTTCAAAGCCCAAATGACCTGCGCATGGAGAGTCATGGCACCAGATGAATGCTTGTTTCCTTAGCCTAGGCGTGGGTATCAATAGGCACCTGCCCTTCAGGGGTATCCCGTCCTTCAGCTGCCATTCTCTGTGACTGAGGAGCCACCTCCGCCATGCGAATGACCTGATCCCTCTCTTTATTCCCCTCAGGAAAGTATCCGGTTGGATAACACCCAATACCATCCTCGGGGAAATGATGGAACGCTTGGTTGCAGGCAATGGTTCCTTAACTGCAGATTGACGTGACAGGGCGTCCGCCTTCCGGTTTTCCGTCCCCGGCCGATATGTGATGCGGAAGTTGAACCCCGCAAAGAAGATCATCCACCGCAGCTGCCTGGGAGAAAGGTGTCTAGTGGCCGTCATGAACTGTAGGCTCCGATGGTCCGTGTACACCGATACCACATGTCTTGCCCCCATCAACCAATGCCTCCATTCGGTGAAGGCGTCCTTGATTGCGAGAAGCTCCTTCTCCGCAATATGGTAGTTGCGTTCGGCGTCGTTGAGTTTGCGGGACATGTACGCAACGGGATGAAGCACCCCTGTGTCGTGGTTGCGTTGGGACAAGATAGACCCCAGCGCCACATCCGACGCGTCCGCTTCCACCACGTAGGGGAGATCCGGATCGGGGTGAGCCAACACCGGCGCCTTACCAAAGGTGCTTTTCAGGGCCTCAAAGGCTTTGTTCGCTTCAGGGGACCAGACAAACTCCTTGGACTTCCTCAGTAGCTGTGTGATTGGGGCCACCACTCCTGAAAATCCATCTATAAACCGCCTGTAAAAGTTGGCGAAGCCAATGAAACTTTGGACGTCCTTCACGCTTTGGGGCACCGGCCATTCTTTCACCGCCTTGATCTTTCGTTCTGCCATCTCCTGTCCCTCTGGACTCAGCATCACTCCGAGGAATTCCACGGATGTGACGTGGAAGTCACACTTGCTGAGTTTACAAAACAGCATGTTTTCCCTCAGCTTTTGGAGCACAGCTTTGACGTGGTGTACGTGCTCCTCCACACTGGACGAATAGATGAGGATGTCGTCGATATATACGACCACGTAGATATCCAACTCCTCTCTGAATACCTCATTCAAAAAGTACTGAAAGGCTGCCGGGGCGTTGCTCAGACCGAACGGCATGACGAGGTACTCAAAAAGGCCGAACCTGGTCTTAAAGGCGGTCTTCCACTCGTCTCCGTCCCTCATGCGCACCAGATGGTATGCCCCTTTCAAATCCAACTTGGTGTAGATACGAGCTTTCTTGACCTGTTCCAGAAGTACACAGATGAGAGGCAAGGGGTACCGATTTTTTATGGTTATCACATTCAATGCCCTAAAGTCCACACAGGCTCTCAGCTCCCCATTAGCCTTCGGGATGAAGAAGAGTGGCGAGGCGGCCGGAGACTTGGACGGGCGGATGAATCCTAGCTTGAGGAGTTTATCCAGGTACCCCCGGAGATGCACGTTTTCAGGCTCCGTCAGGGCATACAGCCTGCCGCTGGGAACGCTGGCCCCTGGCACCAGGTCGATCTGGCAGTCAAACTGTCTATGTGGTGGTAGCACTTCCGCCTTCACCTCATCAAATACATCCTCAAAACTGTGATAAGCCTGGGGGAGAGCCACATCTTTTTCTGCCGCTGTAGCCACCGTCTGACTCCCGCTCTCATCTGCGTCAAGGGATTCCGTTCTTATTCCACAAAGCAGGATGCAATACGGTGACGTCATTTCGATGCGATGGCCAATCCACAAAGGGGTTGTGTTTCTGTAGCCACGGCAATCCCAATATGACGCCATATTGGGGCGCTCGGATGATGTTAAAATCGATTTGTTCCAAATGGTTCCTCCCATATCTCATCGGAAGGACCCCCGTGTGCTGTCCGATGGGCGCCGTCACCAATCGCCTTCCGTCTACCGCATAGACGTCTTCGGGTACTGCTTTGGGAAGAAGCACTAGCCCTAGCCTGCATGCCTCGTTGTGGTCCATAAACATGCCAGTGGCCCCTGAATCCACCATGGCCACAACGGGTATCCACTGGTCATGCACTCCCACGTGCACCGTGATAAACAGGTGTCGTTGTCCCTTAGTGACCGAGTTGGAAAGTGAAGGGATGGATGAGTGACTCCGAGATGCCCCTTCTCTGGTCTTGGAGTCCTCTAGTTTTCCGCCGGTATGTCCACCACGGCTGTTACCGACCGGTTGGCCCGATAACGTGACGTCTTCGGTTTGGCAGGGCATTCACGTACGTAGTGGCCTTTTTTGCCACAATATAGGCACAATCCTTGTTTACGGCGTGACTCTTTCTCCGTGGCTGTGAGGCTCGCTCGTATTGCGCTGATGTCCATGGGTTCTCCCTTGGATGCGGTGGAAGTTTCAGGACTTCCCACCGTCACATAGGATGGAAGGGATTTTCCTTTTCTCCCATGATCCCCCTTTCTTTCACTTAGCCTATGTTCCAGCCGTAATACCAGGTTGATAAGGCCCTCACATGTCTTGGGTTGAGGGTCAATATGAGCCACGGCGTCCTTGAGCTCATCGCACAGCCCTTGATGGAAGAGCGCCGTCTGTTTAGCAACAGGCCACTTGGTTTCCGCAACCAGCCTTCGGAACGCGTTGAGATACTGCACCAGGTCGTTGGATCCCTGTCTCAACTCAAGCATTTCACGGTCCGCCGTGTACGAGTCAGCCCTTCTGTCGAATACCTTCAGGAATTCCTCGCGAAAAGCACCCCAATCACATAAGAGGGGGTCGTCCCTGCTCACCAGAGGTACGGCCCATTGTGCCGCGTTTCCAGCCAAATAGGATATAAGGAAAGCCACACGAGCCTGACTCGTGGGGAACGCCTTTGGTTTGCACGATAAATGTAGCGCCACTTGTGTGAGGAATACCTGCACTGTGTTAGGATCCCCACTGTACCTCTCTGGTGTTGCCAAGGGGATGGCTACCGGCATTTCCACTACTACCGCAGGGGTCTGGTTCGTGAGGGAGGTGCTGGGCGTGAGCGGGTCCAATTGGATAGCATCCAGTCTGGCTTTTACATCGGCTGTTTCTTGCCTAGAGGCAGCCACTTCAACTTGCATGGCCGCTAAAGCAGCCAGCACATCATCAAGTGTTGCCATGTCTGTTATCGACCGGGAGACAGTTAGTGTTATTAAGGTCGGATATTTTGTAACGCCCTGAACGTCTCAGGATCGTTTAACAGACACGACAATGAGGACGCAACCACTTGTGAAGGGTTAGTTCTTTTAATGAAGGCAAATAAAATACAAAGAACAAACAAAAGTTATAGTCACTGGAATCCTCCAGGCTAAGTACGTTACCAGCCCACAGCACGGATGGTCCTAACCGTCCTCTGCATATACGCCGATCCCGGCGTATGCCAACAGAGGGCAGAAATGAAATGGCCGACAATGCCAATCGGTAGGCTGTGAGGGGCACGGAGAGTGTTGGGGAGAATCGAGGAGTCAGGGAAACACCCAGCCGGGGTCTCTACCTGAAGGGAGCAGCCGCTCAACCTCTTCCTCAGACTGCACCGGGACGCGGAGTCACCTCCTGGTGATGCGTCACCGATACCCCAATCACAAGCAAGAAGACTGAACCGAGAGCAGCCGCTCGATCGATCCTGTGGACTTCCGAGTCTGTAACGCGGCAAACACCTCCTGGTGTGCGTTACAGCTGGCAGTCCCTGTGTCTCTGGTCGGGCTGGGAGTTACGACTCCAACCAGCAAACGCGCCACTGCGCTTGGACTCAGCCGAGTCAAAAAGCGAAGCTCAATGGTTGACCGGTAGAGCTTCCGGGTCCTTCACAGGTGACGATGGGGCAAGACACGGCCCAGGGAGTAACGACTCGACCTACCTCCGTTCTTGCCTTACTGGAGCACCACTCCGGAACACTGCTCTTCACGAAGCAGGTACGTCGGTGTAAACACAATATCCGACAGCCTTGTACCTCCCGGTTCCTCCCTTTATAGGGCGTGTTTTCCTTGAGTTATGTAACAGCTCTCCTGTTTACATAAGGGCGTGTTTCCCTTGAGTTATGTAACAGCTCTCCTGTTTACATAAGGGCGTGTTTCCCTTGAGTTATGTAACAGCTCTCCTGTTTACATAAGGGCGTGTTTCCCTTGAGTTATGTAACAGCTCTCCTGTTTACATAAGGGCGTGTTTCCCTTGTATGACAGGAATTCTTGACAGTAACGTACGGTCCACGCTGATCTACAGACACCGGAACTGGCCCCTTGCTCTGTCCCTGGCTTTCCTAGCTGTGTGAGAGTCCCGTCACTTCATCCATGTCATAGTCATCATGATAGTAGTGTCGCCCCCCTTGCTCATAAAAATGGCTCACGCTCTGTCTATTACCTGCAGTATTCTCTCGGCACATGTCACCTCCCCCTCCCCCTCCTCGGCCCCTACTCCCAAAACCTCTACTGCTCTGCGGCCATTCTGGACACTCATTCCGCCATTGTCCCTTCTTTTTATAGTACGCACACTGATTCAGTCCCACAGGCGCACTGGAGGCCCCCCTAGTACAGCTCAAAGTGGTGGTACACAGAATAAGGGTGTAGTAGGGTTAACCCTGGGATCTGTGATGGATTCTGGCCTAGTCAGAATTCCTACTCAGGCTGTGGTGGTCTGTGATGGAGGCATGGATCTTGCCTCCTTATTTGTCAATCCCAGTAATCTGGGAAAATACAGACAACAGCCTTTGATAAATGGCAAGGAGGCCTTGGCATTCAGGGACACGGGAGCAAGTGTCACAATGGTGACAAAAGATCTTGTGGCCCTTGAACAAATCATACTTGGTGAGATGTACCTAGTGACCAATGCTTGCAATGTCAGGACAGACCATTCCTTGGCAGTTGTTCATTTCACCTGGGAGGGGTAACTGGCCCTAAGAAGTTTGTGGTAAGTGCAGACCTCCCTGTTGAATGCTTATTGGGCAATGATTTGGAAACTTCAGCTTGGGCTGAGGTGGAACTCGAGGCTGCTGGAAGTGCCAGTGGGTCCCACAGAATCTACTGGGATGATGGACTCTTGTACTAAGAGTGTAGAGACCCCAAGCCTGGTGCTACCAGGAGGTTGGTAATACCTCTCACGTTTAGGGGCTTCCTATTGACACAGGCACATGATATCCCATTAGCAGATCACCTGGGCCAAAACAAGACTTGGGACAGGCTTGTCCTTCACGTTCATTGGCCACACATATCAGAAGACACAAAGGAGTTTTGTCGCTCCTGTGTCACTTGCCAAGCCAGTGGTAAGACAGGTGGCACTACAAAGGCCCCTCTGATACCACTACCTGTGGTGGTGGTTCCTTTTGAGAAGGTGGGGATTGACATTGTTGGTCCCAAGGATCCTCAAACTGCATCTGGGCACAGATACATACTAATGGTGGTGGACCATGCCACTAGGTATCCAGAGGCAATCCCACTTAGGACTACCACAGCCCCTGTGGTGGCTAGAGCTCTCATGAGAATCTTTTCCAGGGTGGGTTTTCCTAAGGAGGTAGTATCAGACAGGGATGCAAACTTCATGTCTGGTTACTTGACTGCTATGTGAAAGGAGTGTGGAGTAAATTACAAATTTAACACCCCTTGTCACCCACAATGCAATGGGTTAGTTGAAAGGTTCAACAAAACCCCCAAGGGCATGATTAAAGATCTCCCTGAAAAGCTCAGGTGTAGATGGGACATACTCTTGCCCTGCCTTCTCTTTGCCTACAGAGAGGGTCTCAGAAGGTGGTTGGTTACAGTCCTTTTGAACTTCTGTTTGGACATCCAGTTAGGGGTCCTTTATGTCTGGTGAAGGAGGGATGGGAGTTACCTCTCAAACCCCCTAAACAAGATATTATGGACTATGTACTTGGTCTCCGCTCCAGGATGGCTGAGTACATGAAGAAGGCATCCAAACACCTTGAGGCTAGCCAGGAATTGCAAAAGGCCTGGCATGACCAAAAGGCTGTGTTGAATGTTTATCAGCCAGGAAAGAAAGTATGGGTGTTGGAGCCTGTGGCCCCAGCAGCCCTCCAAGACAAGTGGAGTGGTCCCATACAATTATTGAGCAAAAGTGAGAGGTTACCTACCTGGTGGGCCTTGGAACTCCCAGGAGCCCCCATAGGGTGCTCCATGTGAACAGGCTCAAACCATATGTTGACAGGGCAGACGGGCTTGCTCATGGCTACTGATAAGGGACAGGACGAAGAGAGTGATCCACTCCCTGACCTGCTCTCACAGAACCCTGATGATGGTTAAGTTGATGGTGTAGCCTTGGCAGGCAGCCTCACTGTCCAGGAGCAAACTGATTGCAGAAATGTTCTTAATCTGTTTAGACATATGTTTTCTCTGACTCCAAGTCAGACTACCTGGTGCACTCATGAAGTGGACACAGGTGACAGTCTGTCTGTTAATAATAATATTTACAGGCAACCTGACCATGTCAGGGACTGCATCAGGACTGAAGTCCAGAAAATGTTGGAACTGGGAGTGATTGAGCCCTCAGATAGCCCTTGGGCTAGTCCAGTAGTCCTGGTACCAAAACCTCACACCCAGGGTGTTGAGAGAGAGAGATGAGGTTCTGTGTTGACTACAGGGGTCTCAATGCAGTCACTAGGACTGATGCCCATCCAATACCCAGGGCAGATAAGCTTATAGATACTTTGGCTTCAGCCAAGTTTCTGAGCACATTTGACCTGACAGCTGGCTACTGGTAAATCACATTAGCTGAGGATGCCATGCCAAAAACAGCATTGCTGACCTCTAGTGGGCACTATCAATTTGTGGTGATGCCCTTTGGCTTGAAGAATGCACCTGACACTTTTCAAAGGTTGGTGAACAAAGTAATTACAGGTCTGGAAGCCTATAGTGCAGCTTATCTAGATGATATTGCTGTCTTTAGCTCCACCTGGGAGGCTCATCTGATCCATCACACTTACATCACACTTCCTTACATTGAAACACAAAGCGGAAGATATGAGATGGGTTGTGTTGGAGAAACCATATATACCCCCTCATGTTACAGACCTAAAAACATACTTATTTAGAAAGGAGCAACGCTGGATTTTTAGGGTGTCAAGTAGTGAACAGGGACTGAATGATGACATACCCTGGACCTTACTTTGAATAGCCTATAATAACTACTGATACTGCTGTAAGATTGGGAAGGAGAGTAGAGAGGTGACAGGTAGATTTTGGTTTGATTTTAAACCGCCACATCCCCTCTCCCGCTCTGTATATGGCTAGTCTTGCTTTCCCTCCACCTCTACAGGGCCTTTCGTAAGTTTGTTTACTAAGACTTAGCATCTAACACATAAGTACAATGATTCGTGATGCAATTCTGTAGGTATTTTATTTGGCCACAGAAGGATGACGTTAAGGTACAATATAGATAAAATTGGGACTAACTTAATAGGTGTTATGACGGGATTTTTAACGAAATACATTTTTCTGCACCCATTTGTTTCGCGTGTATTCAATATAACGAGGATCACCTCTAGGCCTGGGCGGTAAATTCCGTTCCGCTCGCGGAATTTGCGGAATTTCGCGTTCCGCGGAGAACGCGAAATTGCCCAAAATTCTGCTTTCCGCAACTTCGCGAAATTTTTTATTGTTCGCGTTCTCAAAATGTGTGTTCGCGAGATATTTCTCCCCGAGCACGCAAACAGCAACTGTGAACAGGAAAAAAGCATCGCGAACAAGCAATTCCGCGTGTTCGCGGAATTTCTGCGTGTTCGCGGAGATTTTTTACCGTTTCGCGGAGATTTGCGTAACGCGATTACGCAAATTCCGCCCACCCCTAATCACCTCCGTAACTTAACCTATTTGAGAACTATACTTCCCATCTAACACAGCGTTCTATATGTTGCGTAATGAAGCATCGCAACGTCAAGCGTGCGTCCAGACATTGACGAAAAGGGTGAGATGCCGACACTCCGGACCTCCGACTACAATTCCCATCAAACGTGGCGTGTTTTACCTTACGTAATTGAACATGCGCCCGTCAGGCACCAGTGAAAATAAAAATGGTGAGATGCCGGCACTCCGGGCCTCTGATTGTAGCCCTGGATGCCGGGAGCAACCGACGGAGAGGTAAGCTTCTCAGAGAATGTTCTGTTGCCATCTTGAATATATAGAAATAATGTCTAGAATTTTGGGAACCTTAAATAATATCGTATCAGTGAGCCTCATGGGCACCAGAGAGGAGTGTACCCGAATGATAGAATTGGGTTGCCATTTGCATGGTCTCAACAAACTGTATGAATCGATTGCCGTTTCAATTCATCAGGCGACTCTACGCTAACCTATTAAAAAGTCAAATTCTCTGGGACTCAGGGGCTTTATCCACTATCTACCCATAAATATCGAGTCCATGTAGAAATTTGGAATGATGGGTGTAAATGTCTTCTCAGTGAGGCAATTGGGGCCCACATTGGGTTGCTGCAAAATTTCTGGGAGCATTATGTTATAAGAAGGGAGGCACCATGTTAGGTAAATAGTTTCTCTTACTGGTGTGTTTATCAATTACCTATATAGAGCGGTGCTTCACGCCTCGTGCTGCAATAAGTGAGGTGAGGCACACACCCTAGCAGAGCAGGGTAAGTTTTTAATTGCTTATGAGTGTTGCACGATCGCGATGGCGTCAAATTTTGGGCGCATTACCTCGGTATTAAGCAATTTTGAATGTTAAAAGTTGTGCTAGTGATAATTTCAGTGACAAACTGTACCAATAACTTTTATTGTTTATTTTTAGGCGACAACTCTCCTGTGTTCGTATCTAAGGATTAACCGGAATTGTATGATCACTTTTCTCTTGTTTTTCACGTTTTTCTTATAGATGTCTATTTATGGTCCTGACGAATGCCCGATCTAGTATGGTCAGTTGGGCAGAAACATGTTGGCCTGCTTTTTAGTAATCTTGGTAGTATCGTGGCCTATTATGTCAAAGGCCAATTACGCTTTTTAATTTTGTCACCATTGTAGCTCTAATAAAAGTACGACAGCTGCATGGTAGACAATTTTAGATCACATAAATTTACCTTTCATTCACTTTATCTCATCTCCTGCAGTTGGTACATTGTTCAACATATTGAAGTGACTGAGAGACATACAGCTCAACCCTTAATACGGCAAGGGAATTTTTTCCTGTTGTTGCCGCTTAGGAGGATGGTAGCTGTCACTATCCCAGATGATGAGTTTGGCCAATGGGGTCGATGATGGGATTTTTTCGGATCTCTTCAGTTTCTCTGTTGAAATTGTCCTAGCTGAATGAGAGACTCTCGTTCTAGTCACAACTTAATATCCCGCCCTTTAACTTTGAGTGGCAGGTAGTATAGACCTGTTCAACTTCTGTGTTGTTTGTACAGGCTCATCTGATCCACCAAAGAAATGTTTTGGAGGCCCTGCGGAAAGCAGGCCTCACTATCAAGGCGACCAAGTGCCAGATAGTGCAGAGTAAGGTATACCTAGGCCACCTTGTGGGTGGAGGTCAGGTTCAACCATTGCAGAGCAAAATCCAGACCATCATGGACTGGGTTGCTCCAACTACCCAGACTCAGGTCAGAGCTTTCTTGGACTTGACTGGGTATTACAGGAGGTTTGTCAAAGGATATGGATCCATAATGATCCCTTTGAATGACTTATGTTTTAAGAAAATGCCAAAGAAAGTTCAGTGGACAGTCAGATTTCAAAAGGCATTTGATGACCTGAAGCAGGCCATGTGCACTGCTCCCATTCTGCAAAGTCCTGACTATTCCAAACAATTCATTGTTCAAACTGATGCATCTGAGTTGGGGGTAGGGGCTGTGTTATCACAACTGAATGAAGGGGGTCAGGATCAGCCAGTAGCTTTTATTAGCAGAAGGTTGACCCCCAGAGAGAAACGTTGGTCAGCTATTGAGAGGGAAGCCTTTGCTGTGGTTTGGATTCTGAAGAAGCTGAGGCCATACTTGTTTGGCACTCACTTCATTGTTAAGGCAGACCATAAGCCCCTCTTATGGCTAAAACAGATGGAGGGTGCAAACCCCAAACGTTTGAGGTGGTCCATTTCCCTACAGGGGATGGACTATACAGTGGAACATAGACCTGGGAGTAACCATGCAAATGCAGATGGACTCTCCAGATATTTCCACTTAGAACTTGAAGACTCAACTGGTCAAGGTTAGCTCGGGGGGGGGGGGGGTGGGGGGGGTTGTGTAGGAAAATAGGATCTGCTTCTTATGGCTACCTCCACTTTTTGCTGATGTATCACTGTTTTCGACTTAGTCTGGCTGGGATCCTGCTATTCAGGACCCCAGCCTAGCTGCTTTATCCTCTAAATTGATTGCATGTACTTTAGGTACACTTCAGATTGGATTCTGGGGTACCCTTATAAGTCCCTAGTATATGGTATACTATGTACCCAGGGCCTAGGTACCCCAGAGGCCTCCCAGGGGCTGTAACATGTATTGTGCCACCCCTGTGAGACCCTTCAAAATGGCACCACAGGTCTGCTACAGCAGCCTGTGTAAGGTGGTGCATGCACCCCTTACTTAGATATAGGTTTACTATATCTATTCTAAATCACTGCACATATAAGCCTATCAGTCACCCCATTGGCAGGCCTTAACAATCCTGAAGGCAAGGTTTTATGTGAGAGGGTGCCCATGCATGAGCAGAGCCCCTCTGCAGCTTTCGGAACTTATTTTCCGGGGTTGTCTGTGATGCAGCCAATCATATATATTTAAGTGCCTTATAACCTCGCGGTAAATGCTAACTTTAAAATGGCTGTTTAGAAACATGTCGTGTTTGGTGTCAAACACCTTGGAATCATACATCCCCACCAGTAACTGGCGTGGGAGGTATGATTCCACCCTCTTAGTGGGATTTATGTAAACACCGGTACACCCGGTACCAGCTTTCTCGACCTGGGCATCACAAAATGGCCACCTCCCAGACAGGCTTTAGTGTATTGGGGCTGGGTGGGTGCACTCTGAGTGCGGCAGAAAGTCTGCACTTGGGGGACATTTGGTGTCTCTGTGCATAGTCCAGCTCAAACCAGTTGCAGGAGCCAGGACGATCTACACTATGCTGGATGACTGAAGAATCTCCCTTGAAGTAAAGGAGTTACTCCCCTGCACGGCAGGCACCTTTAACGCATATGACCGGTTTACATCTCCCAAGCTTCTGAGGACTATGAAGATTTCGGCAACACAGGAGGTGGGTTCCCGAGGTATCTGAGGTCGATCTGCTCTCTCAGCAATTCTGAGATCAGTATCCCTTGTGGGGACCGTGCAACCCGAACCCCTGTGCACCATGTACTTTTGCAGCAGCATATGCTTTTTGGCGATCCCCGAGGCTGCTCTTTGAACTATGTGTAGTCCCAACCCCAAGCAGTATTTCCACTGAAGATTTCCGGCCACCATTCCATGAGTGTTCCGTGGGCTGGTACTTTGTGATTCAGCTCGAGGTCCCTTCACGATCACTGGTCCATTGGCCGGTGGGTCCCTGTGAAGGTAACTTTGACTTTCCTTGGGCTTTCCTTGTTGCTCCAAACGTGCCCTGACTCTCCATAGCTTGGAGAGTCCCCAAGACATTGCTGGTCCTCACCGAAACTTATTTCCTCGTCTCGCGTGGGTTGCAGTTGCCAAGGCTTGTTGGTGTTCCATCCGGACACTGACCCCCCCCCAGCACTTGACATCCTTCTTGGGACAGCTTGTATTCGGACCCTGGTCATCGTCGATGTCTCCTGGTCCCCGTGGCTGCAGAGTCAAGCATCACCTCTTCACACCTTAAGCACCCAGCATCGGTAGGCATTCGTCTATCATGCCCCTGGTCACTGGCTAGTGACCCAGATTCTGTCCTCTCTGCTTTCAGGTTCTTCTCACCTTGAATCCAGGCTTGGATTCCACTGGACACTTTTCATCTTCCCGGCAGCAGCACGTCTTCGCATCGCGCCATTAAAAACAACAAGGGTTTCCAAAACCACTTGACCCCTATGCACCCGGCTCCTCTGGGATAAGTAACACGGGTACCTCGGTACTCACAAGGGTGCTGGCCTTAGAACCTTCTATGTTCCAAAGGGTTTGCTTGAAGTCCTCTCCGAAGTGTCCTTAATTGTAAATTTCCAACCGCGACTTTCCCAGAGTTGTTCAGAGCTCGCGTCTGTGTTCCCACACTGCACCTGTCCTCCGTGGGTCCCCTGTGTCACTACGTTGTGTGGTTTCTTGAGGTCCCAACAATTCTACATGCTCTAGGCTCGGTCTCTAGTGAAGTTGTGGTTGTTATACCACTTTCTTAATATATGGTTTGGTGCTCCCCTGGAGCCCGCTGTGTATTGTGCTATTTACTGTCGTTCTAGTGATTTAATATTGTGTGCTTGGTACTCTAATCTCATAACGAGATTAGTAGAGAGTGTTTAGTAATAAATACATATATTTTATATATCTCTTGTGTGGTTGTCCTTTCATTTGGTCATTCAGGAGGTTCTGATCTGGTAAAACAAGCTGTTTTACATTCCTTCGAGACTTAGCCTGAAGGCTGCTCTCCACAGCTGCCACTAGGATAGCTTTCTTTAAAGGTTGTATTTGACCTAATCATCAATAAGGGTCGTTTGGACTGGTGCAAGTTGCCCACTTTAATTAGTGGACAGCATCTACCAGGCCAACTTCTCACACCAGGGGGCAGAGATGCAGTACACTGAGGGTAGCCTGGCACAGGAACCAGAGTGCGCAGAGGTACCAGGGGGTGGAGATGCAGTGCACTGAGGGTACAGAGGGTAGCATGGCACAGGAACAGGAGGGCACAGAGATACCAGGGGAAAGAGATGCAGTACACTGAGGGTACAGAGGGTAGACTGGCACAGGGACCGGAGGGCGCAGAGGTACCAGGGGGTAGAGATGCAGTACACTGAGGCTGCAGAGGGTAGACTGGCACAGGAACCAAAGGGCACAGATGTACCAGGATGTAGAGATGCATATTGCTCGGGCCTGCTCGGACTACCCTGCTTGTGGTGAGTCACCTGGACCATGCTGGTCCTGACACTGCAACCTTCTTTGCTTTCCACGTTGTGAGAAGTTGGCCTGATATATGCTGTCCACTAGAGCCTGTAGAATCGCTGGGACCCCAAGGAACCACCCAAGGTAGTGACACAGGGGACCCATGGGGGCCGTGTGCAGTGTGTGAGTACAGCCGCGTGTTCCCGTTAGCTTCTATGGGCAATGTCGCGGTTGAAAATCTTAAGATTAGGGACACTTAGAAATGAGTCAGGACCAAACCCTTTTGGACTTAGGAAGTTCTAGGGCTAGCACCGGAGTACTCGTGTTACCTCACCCAGGGAAACCGGGTGCATAGGTGTCTTTTCGTGTCGGGTCACGCTGTCGATTTCATTGGGAGCTGGCGAAGAAGTGCTGCTGCCGTGAAGAGGAAAAGTGTCCGAAGTGAACCAAGCCTGGATCTAGGATGGAAGGAACCTGAAAGCAGAGGGGACAGAGTCTGGGTCACTTGCGAGGGACCAAGGGCACGATAGACCAATGCCCACAGATGTCGGGTGCTTCAGGTGAGTTGACGGGTGTCTTGACTCTTCAGCCACGAGGTCCAGGAGGCACCGAGGACAACCAGGAGCTGGATTCAAGCTGTCCCACGAAGTCTGTCGAGTGCTGCGGTGTCGGCGACCAGATTGGACCCAACAAGCCTTGGCAACGGCAAGTCACTTGGAATCAGAGAAAGGACGTCGGTTGATTGGCGTGGCAGAGCCGAGCTGCAAGATGGCCGCCGTGAAACGGGGCTCTGCCGGCCGAACGCCGAATCCGTCAGTTCATCCGTATAATGACGACATCCTGTACCGACAAAGCTGAGGCGGAGGGTGCCCGGACGTAGAGGCATCGATTCCTGCAATCCGGACCGAAATCGGTGGCGGCGATCCGGAGCGGTGTTCCCTTGATGCCCAGACGGCGACTCTCCTGACTCCCGGCCGGGGATCCCAGCTACGCAAGTCCCGTGTCGCGGGCCGGAACACGACGTGGAACGGCCGCGGCTGCCGGAGGGGGGCGAATCCTGCTGTCCCTGGCGCCCCGGACGGCCCGGGGGGCCCTAATCTGCGGCGATCTCCCCACCTCCTGAAATCTACATGAGCGCTGACTGGGCGGCCCTGGGGGCTGCGGGTGCGGCGCCGATCCTGCTACCCTCGACGGTGCCCCGGGTGGTGAAGTGCGCCTTCCTCCTGCCTCCGCCAGGTGCATAAATATCGAACTGCGGGGATCCAAGGACTGCGGAGTGTGTGCCTGCTGGGCGGTCGCCCCAACTGCTGGTCACAAGCTGTGTGCCCATTTGGAGGGCCTGTCCCGGCCGCGGACCCGCGCTTGGTGAGAGCTGCAGGCCTGCTGGGCCCGATTGTGCGTTGGAGATTCCCGCTGGCGGCGAAGGCGGCAAGGCGGCCTTGGGTGAGAGCGGATTTGGCATGGTAGGCCCGTGAATTTGTCCGGGCTCGGTGGCCTGTGCAGACTCTGTTGGGCCCCTTTTCCTCCCCCCCTCCCGCTGAGACTCTGATGTGGTGACCCCTTTGCTGCGCCATGGGGAAGACGGATGCTAAGCAGAGGAAGCTCCAGTTTGGGAAGCACATGGCTCAGGACACTGAAACTGTCCCAGCGTCCCAGACGGTGGTCCCTGAAACGCAGCTGGCGCCGACGCAGGACGCCGAAGATGTCAAGAGCATGTTTCAGGAGCTGAAGGGCTGCCTAAAAGAAATTGACGGCAAGTTGGACTCCATGGCCCGGCGACTGGACGGAATATCGCACAAGGTGGATCAACATGAAGAGCGACTGGCGGCGGTAGAGGCGCGGGTTGCCGACTGCGAAGAGAGTAACGGTGATACCCGGGAGAAGCTGCTGCGCATGGACAAGGTCCTGGAGGTGATAAAGGGTCGCAACGAAGATTTGGAAGCCCGCTCTCGCAGAAATAACGTGAGAATTATTGGTATTGCGGAATCCACGAACATTGGCAATATGGAGCACTTCGTTGAAGGGATGTTCCGCGACCTGTTTGGTGAGGCCCTGTCGGCCATGTTCCTGGTTGAGAGGGCACATCGCACACTGGGACCGCGACCGGTGCCGGGGGCGCCACCGCGCCCGATCCTTGCCAGGGTCCTAAACTATCGAGACAGAGACACGATCCTACGGCTGGCACGTGAAAGAGGTGAGCTTACATTCCAAAATATGGCGATATCCCTATTTCCCGACTTCACTCAGGCTGTGCAGGCCGCCAGGCGTGAATTCTTACCGGCTAAGCGGATCTTCCAGAAAGTGGGGACAAAATATGCGATGTTCTATCCTGCTAAGTTACGGGTCCACCACGGGGGGAAACCGATGGTCTTCACGGCGGCGACGGAAGCACTCAAATTTGCGAGGCAGGCGGAGCGGACGCTGAGAGACAAACGTGCCGGGCAGGGGACACCACCGCACGACCAGCTAAGTGACGTTGAATAACTAGGCCTACATTTTATGTACTCGTGAAACTGGAACATATAGAGACGCCGGACAGCTTGGTTATACCGTATATCACTTGATGTTCTATTAAGGGGACTCTGAACTTATAGCATGTTGTGGCTGCCGGGGGGAACGGAGAGGCTCAGGGATACGAGGTTCGGGGAATATTCCTGAATATTGGCAGAGAACTTGTGAAGGGATCGGTGTTGGGCTTACCCCGCCGCAGGCAGATAGTGTATATGTCAATGGGCGGTAATGTTCGGCCACCCTGTCGCCTTTTGGACAGGGGAGTATGCCGGTGACCCACGCCCTCACAGGGATGATTCCCGTAATTTCACTGATGCAATGCTGTTGTTGGGTTGGGTGGGGGGGGGGGACAAGTGTCTCAACCTGATTGGGGGGTTGGAGTGGGTGGTAAGGGGATTTGGTTAATGTTGTTTGGTTTTCTTACACTGCACTATTTGAATACACCACTACAGGATGATGTGGCCCTGCTGCTGGCCGCTGCCATGTTCTTATTGTTGGTACGACATCCAGAGCGAGAGCTCTCCCTGTGGACCCAGAGCGCGCTACCGCTGCTGACTTCATTGCTGCGTAGGATCCACCACCGCACACATACCTGACCGCGCTGCGTTGTTTCACATGGAATATTCGTGGTCTGAATGACCATCGCAAGATCAGATTGACCCATGCATATCTGACACGACACCAAGTTGACATCTGTTTCCTTCAGGAAACGCATTTGCCCCAAGTAGCCGGGGTGAGGCTTCGACATGCTAGATGGGGCGAAATACACACGTCCGGCTACTCCAGCTACTCCCGGGGAGTGGCTATTTTAATAAGGCGAGGCCTACCCTGGCAAACATATCGGGTGCATGCCGACGCTGAGGGGCGCTACATAATATTGCAGGGGAAGCTTTTTCACATGCCGATGACACTAGTCAACATATATGGCCCAAACTCGGACGACCCTGATTTTTTCTGACACGTCTGGCACAAGACACAGTCGCTGGGAGAGGGTGCATGCATGTGGGGCGGCGACTTCAATGCGGTGATCTCGCAGAACCTAGACAGGGAGGGAGCGGCTCGCGTACATCACCCGCATGTGGCTGACCTCCTCCGTGGCCTAATGACGGACTATCAGCTATTAGACTCGTGGCGCGTGCTGCACCCCGAGGTACGGGAGGGCACCTGCTTCACCCCACACAGGGGAGCTTGGTCCAGGTTAGATTTTTGGCTTTTAACCCCACAGGTGCATGCATGGGTTTCGGACGTCGCGCACAGGGCGCGCACCCTTTCTGACCACTCGCCAGTGGAACTGCTGCTACGCGTGCCACAGCCATATGTGACGCCCTTCGCGTGGCGCTTACCAGCACAGGCCCTGACCGATCCGGTGTTTCGGGAAGACATATACCAACGCGTGACGGAATATTTTGAACAGAACACTGGCTCTGTTGCGTCGGAAGGCACCCTGTGGGACGCTTTCAAGGTGGTGATAAGAGGTCACTGCATCGCGGGACAGGCCACAGTGCTGAAGACCATCAGGGTAACGCTGAAGCAGCTGGAAGACAGCCTGCATACTCTGGAGGTGCAGTACTGTTCGGACCTATCGGCGACAACTCTGGCGGAAACACGCACCAAGCTCACGGAATACCAGGCTGAAGCAGATAGGGAGCTTAAGTTTCTGACTAAACAGGCTGTGGCCCGCAGATATGGCGAGGGGGACCGACCGGGCAGGACGCTCGCTCTACTGCTGCGTTCGCAGAGGCCATCCCCCTTCATCTCCTCAGTGGCGACACCGGAGGGTGGGCATGCGTATACTCCTCCAACAATTCTAGATACGTTTCGGACTTTTTATAAAGAATTGTACCGTACCCGGGGTGCGCCGCCGCTGACGGAGCTGTCGGGATACTTTGATACGATCCAGCTCATTTGGTTCAATGCACACCAAAAGGGGTACTTTGATCGCCCCTTCGAGATAGAAGACGTTAAAGAGGCGATAGGCGCATTGGCGGCCGGGAAAGCGCCGGGACCGGATGGGTTACCGGCGCAATTCTACAAGGAATATGCGGAACTGCTGGCCCCCAAACTACTGGCAGTATATGCTGAGGCCGTTGAAGCGGGTGTGCTCCCGGAATCGATGAGAGAGGCGGTCATTATCGCCCTCTTAAAACCGGATAAAGACGCGCAACACTGCGATTCCTATAGGCCGCTGTCCTTAATTAATACGGATGCAAAGATCTTCGCGAAAATGCTAGCATTGCGGTTGCAACCGGTACTGCCACTTATGATACGCCCTGACCAATCGGGCTTTGTGCCGGGCCGCTCTACGTCTCACAATCTTCGAACCTTATTTGGTGTGCTACACTACTTAGCCCCGCATGTACAAGCCGTAGCGGTGCTGTTGGACGCAACAAAAGCGTTCGACTCCCTGGAATGGGGATTCCTGTTTCCCTTGCTGCAGCGAATGGGTATAAGTGAGGCATTCATTGGCTATATTCGCTTGCTGTATACCAACATCACTGCCCGGGTACGGGTGAACGGGCTAGTCTCTGCTCCCTTTGCCATCGGGAGGGGTACGAGACAGGGCTGCCCCTTATCGCCCCTGCGATTTGCCATCGCCACAGAACCCTTGGCGGCTCGTATCCAACAGCACCACGCAAACCGGGGCATTGGCTTTTCATCGAGGGCACTGACCGTGTCTCTATACGCGGATGATATTACTTTATATGTAACCGACCCGCAGGAAAACCTTTCGCCCATGACCGGAGAATTGATAGAGTATGGCTTGCTATCGGGTGTAACCATAAATTGGGAGAAGTCGGTTATTCTACCTTTGACGGCCGGGACGACTCGCTTTTCCCCGAATTGCCCGCTGAAGTGGGCGGACGGACCGGTGCGATACTTGGGGGTCTGGATCAGCACTGATATGCAGCAAATATGGTCGGAGAATTATGGGCGGGCACTGGGCTGGGTCGAGGAGCGGGTTGGCCGCTGGAAGCATTTGCCCCTTTCGCTGGCGGGCAGGATTGCAGTGGCCAAGATGGTCATCCTGCCGAAGTTCTTATATCTCTTCGGGAACATTCCGCTGCCCCTGACTGCTAGTTTTTTGCGCCAATTGCGCTCGCAGATGGTGGAGCTGGCGTGGGGTGGTAAGCAGCCGAGGGTGGCGTGGGAGACCCTCACTCTCCCGCAGCGGCAGGGAGGCCTGGCGGCGCCGGATTTCCCACTCTATGCCTACTGCGCGCAGGCACAGTTTTTACACCACTGGGTCCACCCAACGCCGTTCCAGCCACATGTGGCGATAGAAACGGATAGAGCGGCACCGTTGCCACTCGCCGTGGCCCTATATGCGCCGCACAAGCGGAGATGCACCGACATAGACCCGGTGCACGCACTTAGATGGGCCTGGGATGGGCTACGGCGCAGGGCTGGACTGGACCTCTTGCATGCCGGATCGATGCCGCTGCGAAATAACCCGATGTGGTCCCCGCTGCAAAATATGCGCACTGGCGAGCGGGCTGCGGCGCACGGCCTTCGCACAGTGGGAGATTTATTCCCGGGGGGTTCCTTCATCACGTTGGAGCAGATGTGTGGCGAGGAAGCTCCGACGCTGTTGGACACACTACTTTACTACCAGTTACGCCACACAGGTCAAAAACTGTTTCCTACGTTTCCAAACCCTCCGCCAGATTTACCAGCCCTGGAAAACGTGCTAGCGGTGGAGTCAGGACGCAAGCTTATATCCAGATTGTACCAACGTATGCAATATAGCCATCCCGTAGTGATCCCGGCGGCCCGTGAGCTGTGGTCTGCGGAATTGGGTGCCAACATTTCTGATGAACACTGGGATCTATGCTGTAGACTCCTGGGGGTCCTATCCCCCAATTACCGACTTCGCCTGATACATTTTAAATATATTCATATGGTATATCGTACCCCTCGCCGGCTCCACCGCATGGGATTGAGAGATTCCGATGCTTGCTGGCGGTGTCACGCGGGCGGGGCGACCTTCATACATATGGCGTGGGACTGTCCCCCGCTGGCGGCTTTCTGGGTCAAAGTGATGAACATAGTGGGAACAATCACTGGTCTGCAGCTCCCATGCACCCCGCAGGCTACACTGCTAGGTATATTGCCTATGGTCAAACCCAAGCACCGGAAGTTGCCAGCGATGCTTATCCTACTGGCCAAACGCCAAATTGCGATGCACTGGGGGGTGGCTACAGCGCCTAATATTAGGGACTGGGTTCGAAGCGTAGAATATCGCCAGTCGCAGCTAGCGCTATATTGGGAGCTGATGCCGATGCGATCCAGGCCAAAGGATATCTGGGAGCCCTTTACTCACTGGTTGGCGCAGACCACGCTTCAAGCACTGTAATTTCCATGTACATGTCCTGATATTGCTGGGAGATTGATGCGGGTCGGATTGCATGTAGGGCACGCTGGATTACATAGATGGGTCATGAGACAGTACGGCGGGAGGGGGTGGGTGGATGGCTGGGTCAAGCGCATGTTGTTCGAACACTTTGTGGGGGAGCGTATCTATAGTATTACTGGCGGTGGATTGATGGGCGGCTGTATCGTCCATAACATGTTATGTGTACACAGCAGTGGGTTGCGTTGTTTTCTGTTGTTTAAAAATGCAAATAAAAAGAATTTAAAAAAAAAAAAAGAGAAAGGACGTCGGTTCAGACCAGCAAGGTCTGGGGGACTCACCTATCAAGCTTAAGTCGGGGCACATCTGGAGCAACCAGGAAAGCTCAATCAGAAGAGGAGTTGCCTTTGTGGGGACCTACTTGCCAACGGGCTAGCGATCGCGAAGGAGCCTCGAGCGATCGCACTTGAAGCTGGCCCACAGGTCACTCGTGGAGTGGAAGCCAGAAATCTTCGGTGCAGGAGGTGAACAAGGCTGGGGCTACTAGGAGTCCAAAGCACAACTTCGAGGAAGAACAGGAAGAGGATGGATCAGCAAAAGATCACGGTGTCTGGGGTCACAGTTCCACGTCACCCAGCTTTGCTGTGGACTCAGGGTAGCCTCGGGGAAGTCTGGAAATCCACCTCTGGTGATGCGAAGACTTCGGCGTCCGGCGGGAGCTGCAGCGATGCAGACCGGTCAGTTGCTTCTTTGGTGCCTGCCAAGCAGGGGAGTCACTCCTTGACGCCAAGGGAGATTCCTTCAGTCTTCTAAGCAAAATAGAACGTCGAAGGTCCAGGATATATATTGCAGTGTTTCGTCCAGGGTAATCTAAAGTCGCAAGGACTGAGTTCCCATACTTATACAAAGTTTGGGGGTTGGACATTCTCTAGGGACCCACCTATGGGAGGGTTTGGAAAGAGGGATGGTTACACCCATTTCCTTTGTCCAATTTCACGCCAGAGCAGGGGCAGGTAACCCCTGCAACCGGTCTGAACTGGACTATGCACAGGGACACCAAGTGTGTCCCCAGTGCAGGACTTCAAAGCACCAGAGAGTGCTCCCGCCCAGCCCCAGTACACATCTGCCTGTCTGGGGAGGCCTGGGACAGGAAACCTATTGTCCAGGCCTCCCCTGCCGGAGTTTCGGTCAGCAGCAGGAGGCCAGACCCGTGTCTGTGGCAGTGGCATCCATTTTGTGATGCCAGGGCTGTAGAAAGTCTTTACCGAGTTAGACCAGTATGAACATGTCTCTCCTTCTAGAAGGGTGGAATGCTACCCCTGCCACCAGAACTGGCAGGGGGTAGTATTCCAAAGCGTTTGACACCAAACACGACACGTTTCCGTGCAACCAGTCCAAAGTTAGCTTACCGCAAGGTTTTAATGCACTTAAGAGTATATGGTCAGGTTGCACCACAAACAGCATCAGAGGAGGTACTCCAAACACTGCAGAGGGGCTCTGCTCATGCAGGGGCACCCCCTCACATAAAAACCAAGCACTATGCCTTCAGGATTGTTAAGGCCTGCCATAGGAGTGACTTATAGGTTTTATATGCCTCTGCAATGGTAGAGGTATAGGTAGCCTATACCACTGTAAGGGGTGCAAGCACCACCTTACCCAGGCTGCAGTAGCAGATCTTTGGTGTCATTTTGGAGTGCTTCCCAGGGGTGGCAGGATACATGCTTCAGCCCCTGGTTTTCCTCTGAGGTACCTATGCCCTAGGTACATAGTATACCATATACTAGGGGCTTATAAGGCACTCCAGAATCCATTTAGAAATGTACCTAATGTACATGTAGACCATTTTAGAGAGGAAGCAGCTAGGCTGGGGTCCTGATTAGCAAGGCCACAGCCAGACTAAGGTAAAAAAATACAGTGAAACACCAGCAAAAAGTGGGGGTACCCATGTGAAGCAGATCCTACTCTCCTACACACGTTGTTTGCAGTTGCCAAGGCTTGCTGGTGCTCCGGATAGACACAGACCCCACAACTCTCGACATTGGGTGTGGGACAGCTCGTGAACACCTCCTGGTCTTCCACAGCGTCGCCTGGTCCTCACAGCTGCAGCACCGTCTACTCTCCTGAAACACCCGACATCGGTGTTGCCCCCGTCACTCCTGAGGGACATAGACTCTGTTCTCTCTGCTTGCAGGTACTTCTCATCTTGAATCCACCTTTGGGTTCCACCAGATACTTTCTCTTTCTCCAGCAGCGGCATCTTCCTGAAGTCCTCCATTGGGTTTGTGGTTTCCAACACAACTTCACACCTATGTACCCGGCTTCCCTGGTGCAGGTAACGTGGGTACTAGGGTATCCATGGGTGGGGTGGCTCTCCAACCTTCTGTCTTCCACTGGGTTTCTTCAGGGTCCACTGGGGAGGGTCCTTCTTTAAAATTGCAACCGCTATTTACCCGTTGACTTGTATTGAGCCTGCGGTCGTGTTCCCACTCTGCACACGGCCTCCATGGGTCCCCTGGGTACTTACCTCGGGTGGTTCCTTGGGTCCCTGGCACTTCTACGTCTTCTGGGTATAGTCTTGACTTAAGTCGTAGTTCGCATACCACTATTTTAGTATATGGTTTGGTCTCCCCCTGGCAACCCCTGTGTATTTGTGCTACTTATCTGTTTTCTTTGCAAAGTATTGTGTGCATTTTGTATATCTCTGGGTAGGAGATACTTGTATGTGTTAGTGAGTGTCTTATAATTAATACATATTTTTATAAATACACTGTGTGCTTCTTTTTCACTTAATCTCTACCAATAAGATTATACTCTGGTAAAACAAGCTGCTTTACACTCCTTCTGGACTAAGGCTGCTCACCACAGCTACCACTTGGAGAGCTTTCTAAGGTTGTCTAAGACCACTAAAATCACCATAAGGGTTGTCTGGTGCAGTGCAGGGTGCCCACTTACATAAGTGTGCACCACATACTAAGCCAGCTTCTCACACATATCTACAGAGATTCTTCCCTCACTGACACTTAATCAATGTGGGAGATCCCTGAAGAGACAGCTGGCAGCAGGGAGACTCATCCTCCGGCATCCTTTTGTGCAGGAAGGATCCCCCTTCCTGCACAAAGACAATCCTACTTACAACGCAGGCCCTTTTGCACCAAGGTGCAAGGGTGCCTGCATTAGTGCTAGGCGGCCCATTGTGCGCCAGTGCTAGGAAAAGAGAGAAAATGCTCTTTATATTGTTAAATACGGTGCATTCCTGCCCCTTCCCTGTCACGAGTGCAGCAAGGTGACTTGCTGCACTGCATGACTTTGACTAAAGGCCCCTAAATACCTGATTGCTTTGATCACACCCTCCTTTTAGGTCTGGCCTTTGAGACCCACTTGCAGCTTGCTTTATGGTGCAATGGGTCAGTGCACTTTACCCACTGGTTAGTTTAACCCCCTAACCAGCTAACTTGTTGAGTGCGCCCCAAATGTGCAGCTTATACGCTACCATCGAGGACTGGTCTGAGCGTGCCGACACCATGACATGTACAGGTGTGGCTGATGCATTCATGAGAACTCTCACGACAACCCCCGTTTAGTCAAGGATCGGAAATCTGAGCAGGGGGTGTTAACCGGATCCTGTAATTACTGGGTGCATTAAATATTTCACCCCGTTGTAAAACCTGCCAGAATTTAACAGGGAGAAGTGTATGATATTTGCAAGACCATGTGGGTTTTGTGCATTAAACACCAAAATCTGCACATTATTCCCCCCAAACTAGTGATAGGCGCTACTTATTGCAGCCGATGAATATTATATGCTAGGGTGTGACTATTTATCTGATGTGATAAAAATCACTGGATTCTGAGAAGATCGAATCGCAGGATTAGAAAGATTGATCTGTAATTTCTGCGCCTTGTCATGTCCATGTCACAGTTTTTACAAAACAACAACGTGTACCCGTTTCCTCTTCTACTAATGTTCTTATGTAGTGTCTTCACACTAGGCCTGGGCGTAGTTCACGGGGTTTCGCTTCGCAGAACCCCGCCAAGTGTCAAATAAACACTGTAGTTCGGTAAACGGCGGAGTGCAGTGCGCACTGATCTTCCTGCCCCTCATGTAGAAACTCTACCTAAACGGCAGCTCGTACTCGCCAACTTACTGCGCGTGAGTGCGGAAATACTCCACTGCGCTAAGTGGAGTGAAGTTTACTGCACTCCGCGAGCCGCACGGAATGCAGAAAACTCCACGAACAGAGCGGAGCTCACCGCCCAGGCCCACTTCACACCATGTCCAAGCAGCGACCAATGGGATGAAAGTGAGCAATGCCACATCACACAATCCTCTTGTCCCATGTGATGAAACCAAAGTGACACTCACACGTCATGAGATGCAATGAAGGCACACCCCATAAAGTCATGCACGTTAATATCACATGATTCGATGAAAGTGACACACCCTGTGTAAGGCACACACGTGACAGAAGCCATGTCATGCGCTGCCATCACACTCTCCACGGGGGATGCCACAGTGATACCAGAGCCTTAAAGCGCCTCCCCGCAGAAACCTATCTTTGGACTCTTGTGTTGACATCAGGGAGTGACAGACATTTTTCTCTTTTCCCCACAGGAAGAAGACGCCGATAGCGGAGCAACCCGAGACCATCATGGGGTTCAGAGCACTCCCAGGCATCATGTTTGCCATCTTGGTAAATGCCCGTTTCGGCTGGAGTAAGTGACCTGATACAGAGGCCGATGGTGAGGGGTACTGATCAGCACGTTTCTAATGTAGTGTCACTGTGACGAGCAGTAGGAGACCCCTTCATAACAGGAGAAGCACTGGATGGAGTAAAGAGACATATCTCAGTGAAATCTCTCTATTAAATGCAATCATGACAAAATATGGACCCAGCACCCTTAATGCCCAAGACGATGCTGCTCTGAATGTATTGATCATGTAGGGTCTAATGGTTCATGGATTGAACCTCCTGTGGTCGCAGCCAGTATTAACAGTGAAGGGGGTCCAAGCGGGCACAGTTGCCACCGCTGGTAAGATAAGGAATGCCGTAACATAATGCACAAAGTTTTACAGGCTTTTATCCCGCGCCACCAGGGAGTGGCAGTGAATGGCTCCTGTGAACCTATAGGAGAGAGTATAGACATCTGCTAAGAACAAAGAAGAGAGCAGCACAGGATGTAGGGTGACCAACCGTCCATAAATTTCACGAGCTGTCTGTGATTTGGACCTCATGTCCATTGTCCGTGATGACCCTTTTTACGGGTGCCTTTTGTCAGTAATTTGGGCATTGCAGGGAGCGGCGCTGATCCCCTGCGAGAAGCCTGGGGGCGCCTCGCACTCCTCGGAGGACAAGAGCAGCCGCACCCGCCCATTGTCATCCTGTGTGGGCTGATGATGGTCATCCTGTATGGGCTGATGATTGTCATCCTGTGTGGGCTGATGATTGTCATCCTGTGTGGGCTGATGATTGTCATCCTGTGTGGGCTGATGATTGTCATCCTGTGTGGGCTGATGATTGTCATCCTGTGTGGGCTGATGATTGTCATCCTGTATGGGCTGATGATTGTCATCCTGTATGGGCTGATGATTGTCATCCTGTATGGGCTGATGATTGTCATCCGGTGTGGGCTGATGATTGTCATCCTGTATGGGCTGATGATTGTCATCCTGTATGGGCTGATGATTGTCATCCTGTGTGGGCTGATGATTGTCATCCTGTGTGGGCTGATGATTGTCATCCTGTATGGGCTGAAGATTGTCATCCTGTATGGGCTGATGATTGTCATCCTGTATGGGCTGATGATTGTCATCCTGTATGGGCTGAAGATTGTCATCCTGTATGGGCTGATGATTGTCATCCTGTATGGGCTGATGATTGTCGCATACAGAAGGACAAGGGGCCAGTCTGGGCTGTTACAGCATGTGCTGGCCTCCTCTAGCCTTGGTCTAGGGCAGGGCATTCTGTCAGATGAAGAAATGTCAAAAACGCTCATGCTACTACCTGAGAATCCAGTTCATGAAAAGAAGGCGGTGAAGCAAGTTAAAAAGAAGGGGTTAGAATTCTTTCACAGTCTCATCATTTTAGAACTGAGGCATTTTCAATATTATATACTACGAAGCCATAGTTGCTGCTTTGTATTTTATGCAACTAAAAATAAAAGGCCTAACGGGCTAGAGCAGTGAATATCAAATCTGGTGAACCAGGTTTGAGTCTCGGCAATAGCGCTCAACATCCTGTGATTCTGGGCAAATCACTTAATCTCCCCGTGCCTAACAAAAATTAATGAGTCCTTGTGTAACATAACCGGTGCTTATGTTAAGGGATCTGATTCCTCATACCTTGGGATCAAGTTCACGCTATATAAAACTCAGAAACAAAAACTAACAACCATTGACATAGCCAATAGTCCTGGCTTGATGTAGGTGTAATGTATTATATGTCTGGATGCAATACCAGAAGTAGCAGAATACCAGTTTGGCAGCACACTATGCTAAGCACAGATTTTTAGCTTGCGTGTTTTAAGCCATGCCCTTACTTACATCGGACACGCCCCAAGTTTTTTCAACCCAATTAAAGCCCTGGAAACAACACCATGTCACAGTCGCCTCACGTCCTGGCACTGCATCATGCATGACCAATGACGTCCACCTTTTCAGATTACCTATGTGGAGGGGCATAGTGAACCCTCCCCCCACCCCACCCCTTGCATTAGGAACTACAGCAGGGTGGAGTTCTTGATGGGCCTCTTCTGTCTGCACCTCTGCAGACAAAGGCTCCCCTCATAATTGTGAAAAGGTGAGTAAGTAAGTGAAGGAATGTGTGAATGGCTGGATGGATTAGTGATAGGATGGATTGATGAGTGAGTAAGTAAGTGAAGGAATGGGTGAATGGCTGGATGGATTAGTGATAGGATGAATGGATGAGTGAAAGGGTGAATGGATAGATAATGAGATAGGATGGATTGATGAGTGAGTGGAAGGATGGATGAAGAAGGGTAAATAGAAGTATAGGTGGAATGGTGGCTGTATGGGTGGAATGGTGGATGGATGGGTGAATGGATGAGTGAAATGATGGATGGGTTGATGAATTGATAAGTGAAAGTGTGAATGGATGGATGGATGAGTGAAAGAGTGGATGTAAGAATGGATAAGTGAGTGAAAGGGAGGGTAGATGGGCAAAAGAATGGATGGATGGATGAATGAGTGAAAGGGTGGATGGATATATGAGCAGATGGATAGATGAGTGATAGGATCAATGGATGGGTTCATGAGTGGATGGATTGATGAGTGAAGGGATGGCAAGTGTAAGGGGTATGGAGAGAGAAAGGATGGATGAGTGAAAGTATGGATAGATGTATGAAAGTATGGATAGATGATTGACAGGATGGATGGGCGGGTGGGTGTATGGATGAGTGAAAAGAAAGATGTAAGCATGGATGATTGAAAGAATGCATAGATGAGTTAAAGGGAGGGTGAAGATCTGGAAGAAAGGATGGATGGGTGAAATGGTGAATGGATGGACGAATGAGTGACTTGGTGGATGGATGGATGAGCAAGTGAAAGGATGCTGGAAGGGTGAAAGGGTAAATGGTTGCATAGATGAGTGGATGGATGGGTGGAAATGTAGATGAATGAGTGAAAGGATAGATGGGGTGAAAGGGTGGATGGATGGATGAGTGAAAGGATGGATAGAAGGATAGGTTTGGAAATGGTTAAATAGGTTTGGATATGGATGGGCACACAGATGGAAGGACAGAATGAATGGTGAAAGACTGAATGATGGATGAAAGAATGAATGGATGCCACATCCCCGGTTGGCTCAACCCCCATCCCAAACCAACACATGACGTCAGGCAGCAAGAGAGTAACACTGGCTTGAAATGCTCCTTTTACCTGCCAAAAAGCAGAAACGAATTCCTTGTACAGCGCCATACTACCACAAGAGACGTTCCGCTGTTGTACTGCTGGCCGTCGCTGCTCCCATGCCACCGGGAAGCAGTGCAAGCAGCCCTCCACCTGCCCTGAGGCCATGAGAGATGCATGAGGGCACGGCTCCGTGCAGCCCTTCTGTGGGGAAAGGCGGGCAAGGCAAAATAACCTGCACTTGCAGACAACAGCACCAACATAACTAGAGTCCCTTCCACCACAAATATTTTGGCCCCACCCACGCTATGCCACTGCCTACCAGTATGGATGACATCTGACTCTTACACCTTGTAGCCTTCATGGTCTTAAGTAACATTTCCTACACATTGACGTTCACATTTATGAGTCATTGTCTCTATATAATGTGTGTGATGTAACGCACTCTGACACCCTGCTGTATATACTTCGGGTGAAGAGCACTATATAAGAAATTAAATACACATGAGAGAGTGTCTATGTAAAGATGAGGGGCACCATTGGAGGGTGGTGGCAAGGCGGGACTGGCGGTACCCGGCACCGGGTGTTTCCCTGGGAGGCTGGAAGGGGGAGGGGTTTGCTACTGGGGGCTGGCACTGCAAAGTTTCTTGTATATCCAGCAGTTTTCAGGCAGCAATAAAAGTGTCACGATAACTCTGGTGACTAATGTACCTGCTGGGGAGAGATGGGAGTTTTGTTTGGTGGTAGTTTTGAATCAACTAAGGTAGCATAGTAGGTTAATATGCCTGCTGCAAAGAATGTGTACCATGCATATCAAAGAACAGTATTTTATGTGCAGAGCTCACTGAGATTTTGTCACTGAGATTTTTTTGTTTCTGTGCAGTTCATAAGTTGCATACGTAATCTAGCACAGTGAGCTATGAACTGCCATCAAAGAGATGCATGCAAGCTGCATGGTACAGCTTACAAAGTGATGTTTTGTTTCCAGTTATTCATTATACTGCGGTTGATAAAAAGAAAACAAGTTACTTACCTGTAACTTTGGTTCCCCAGTATTGGTAACTTTCATAGATTCTCATGCTTTGTATCATTCCCCGCCGTCGGAATGGGAGCCTCGGTAACAAAAAAAAAAAAATATATATATACATATGTATAACCATAGAAACAAAAGAGAAAAATAGGCCTAGGCCTCATCTCATTTTGTAGTATATCACCCTCTTTGTGTAAAAGAGCCCAAACTTTTGCCAGGACCAATCAGCACAGCCTCACCCTCTGGAACCTTCCTGAGAGAGCTCAGAGCCTCAGATTTTCGTAGCCGTTGTGCCAACAGCCACTACCTTAGTAAACCGGCAGAGCTTTCCCAGGGGAGGTGGGTGGGCGCATGAGAATCTATGAAAGTTACCAATACTGGGGAACCAAAGTTACAGGTAAGTAACTTGTTTTCTTACCCCAGTATTGGAACTTTCATAGATTCTCATGCTTTGTATCAGAATAGCAAGCAGTAAATCACGACAAGCACATTTCGGAAAACACATGGCTTTACAAAATCATCTCAGTGTACATGATAAAACAACCATTACTGAAACCAAATGTGCTTACCAGGATGGAGGGATTGTAGGGAAAGCTCACCTCTCATTGAAAAAGATTCCGGAGGACTGCTTGACCAACAGCAGCGTCAGCTCGTCCCACCGATTCCAGGCAGTAGTGCTTCGTGAAGGTGTGTACACTGCTCCACGTTGCTGCCCTGCAAATGTCCTTGATCGCCACTCCCGCAAAGAGAGCCACTGAAGACGCCATCGCTCTCGTAGAATGAGTCCGGGCCCTTTTATCCAAAGGTTTGCCCGCAGCCTGATGACAGCACTGGAGATCCAGCGGGAAATGCCACTCTTGGCGAGCGGCAACCCCTTCCGTGGTGCACTGTAGGCGATAAATAGCTGAGTAGACTTTCTGAAAGAGCGTGTGCGCTCGAGATAGAATTTCAGACATCTTTGGACATCCAAAGAATGCAATGTTCGTTCCGCTTGTGTGGAAGGACGCGGAAAAAAGGAGTTCAAAATTAAGGGTTCATTCAAATGAAATTCCGAAGGCACCTTCGGGATGAATTTTGGGTTGGTTCTCAAAATCATCACATCCCGCTTGAACTGCAGAAAAGGCTCCACTATAGAGAGAGCCTGGAGTTCACTAACCCTCCTGGCCGAAGTTAATGCCAAGAGAAGGGCCAGTTTCCACGATAGGAACTTCAAGTCCGCCTTGTGAATAGGCTCAAAGGGCGCTTTCATCAGTTGAGCCAGTACTAGGTTAAACTGCCAGATAGGAGGGGGTGGTCGGACCGGAGGAAACATCCGAAATAACCCCTTAAGGAACTGCTTAACAATCCTTGCGGACCATAGAGATGGCCCCGATGTCTTCCTTCGAAAGCGGGATATGGCAGCCAGATGTACCTTGATCGAAGAGTGCGCCAGACCTGATTTAGCCAGAGACAGGATGTAAGGCAAAACCTGATGTGGCCGGGATTTGTAAGGATGGAGTTTATTCCTCTGGCACCACAGACAAAATCTCTTCCATTTTGCCCTGTAGGTCTTATTAGTGCTTGGTGCCCGCGCCCGAGATAAAACATCCCTGCACTCCTTGGAGAGATTCAGATGGCGGAATTCTCTGTGTTCAGGAGGCACGCTGACAAGTGAAGTGACTCCGGATCCGGATGGAGCACATGCCCCTGATCTCGCGACAACAGAGATGGAATCAGTGGCAAGCGAATCGGGCGATCCTGGGAGAGAAGCAGGAGTTCCGTGTACCAGAACTGTCGCGCCCATGCTGGAGCAATGAGAATCATCTTGCATGGTTCCGCCCTGACTTTCCTGAGAACTCGAGGAATGAGGGGAATTGGAGGAAAGGCGTAGCAAAATGCGCCGAACCAAGCAATCGAAAGGGCATTCCCCAGAGACCCTTGCTGGGGAATTTTGCTTGCGTAAAACCGGCACTTGGCGTTCTCCGGGGACGCAAAGAGGTCTATGGTCGGAGTACCCCATCTCTTGAACACTGCTTCCAGCGTGGCCTGATCCAACTCCCACTCGTGTGTCACTTCCGTCTGTCGACTTAGGGCATCCGCTGTGATGTTGAGACACCCTGCTAGGTGCTCGGCTTGCAGAGTGATCTTGTGAGAGATCGCAAAATCCCAGATCATCTGAGCTTCTTTGGACAGAGTCCGCGACCTTGTTCCCCCTTGCTTGTTGATATAGTGCATGGCCGTCGTGTTGTCTGTCCGGACCAGCACTGCACGATTCTGAAGTCTGGGAAGGAACGCCAGCAAGGCTAAGTGAATGGCCCTCAGCTCCAAAAGATTGATGTGGCGTAGTCTGTCTGCTGGACTCCAGTGACTGCTGACCTGAAGCTCCTGGAGGACAGCTCCCCATCCTTCTAGGGAAGCATCTGTGGTCACCACCATAGGAGAAGGAGGGATCCGGAACGTCAATCCTCCTGCGATGTTCTCCTTCACCAGCCACCATTCGCAGGCTTTGCGCATGGCAGGCGTTATCCTAACCCTGTCGTTGAACGAGCCTTCTGCCTGGCGCCATTGTTTGTCCAACTCCTCCTGTAGAGGACGCATATGAAGCCTGCAATGCGGTATCAAAGGTATGCAGGATGAGATTGATCCGAGCAAGGACTTGTACTGTCGAACCGATACATGTCTCTTGTGCAGCATTTGACGAGCGGAAGTGGTCAGTTTGCCCTGACGCTCCTCCGACGGACGAGCCGTGCATCGTTTCTTGTCCAGAATAGCCCCAAGGAACTTCCGTGACCTGGAGGGTATCAGCTCCGACTTGGACACATTGAGCTGAAGACCCAAATGGGCGAACAATCGTATGCAAGTTGACACTGCCTGAGACGTTGCCCTGAACGACGGAGCCTTGACGAGCCAGTCGTCCATGTACGGGAACACTTCCAAGGACTGCTTCCTTAGAAAAGCAGCGACTGGTGCCAGTCTTCGTGAAAATTCGGGGTGCCGACCGAAGGCCAAACGGGAGCACCTTGAACTGGAAATGGCTCTTGCCTACTGTGAAGCGAAGATATTGCCTGTGAGCTGGGTGGATCGGAACATGAAAGTATGCATCCTCTAAATCCAGGGACGCCAAAAAATCTCCCGCATTGAGTAGTCGTAGAATATCCTGGAGAGTGACCATCCTGAAAGAGAGTTTGATGAGATAGGTGTTGAGCTCCCTGAGGTCTAGTATAGGACGCCATGTATCCTCCGTCTTCCGAACCAGAAAGAACCTGGAATAAAACCCCTTGCCCCTTTGTGAAAGCGGCACGGGCTCTATCGCCCCCTTGATGAAAAGTTGGTGGGCTTCGAGATGTAATAGTCGGAGATGTTTCGATGCACGGGCGTCCGGAGTGTAGGAGAGTAGGGTCTGCTTTCTATGTTCACCCCCACTTTTTGCTTTTGCTTTACTGGTTTTCGACTTAGATGTGGCTGTGGGCCTGCTAACCAGACCCACAGCCCTGCTGTTCTCTCTCTAAATTAATACTATGTACTTTAGGTGCATAACCCATTTGGATAGGATCACCTTATTGGCCCCTGTACAGTGTACCCTAGGTACCCAGGGCATAGGTGTACCCTAGGCCTACCAGGGGCTGCAGCATGTATTATGCCACCCCTGGCCTGGCCTTCCATTTTTGACACAACTGGCTGATCACTCAGCTGGGGCAAGGTCGTGTAATCACCCCTTGCTTAGGTGTAGTATTCCTATACCTAACTTACATATAGACACATGAGTACCTATCAGTCACTCCTATGGCAGGCCTTAACAATCCTGGAGGCAGAGTGCTTGGTAACATGTGAGATGGTGCTCTAGCATGAGCTGAGCCTGTCTGCAGCTTTCGGAACCAAGTCCTTATAGCTGTTATATGATATAGCCTACCATATACTCTTAAAGTGCCTTATAATCTTAGACGGTTATGGTAACTATGGTTTGGCTTTATCGAAACATGTCGTGTAAGGTGTCTAACACTGTGGAATAATACCCCCATGCCATTTCTGGACATGAGGATATTATTCCCCCCTTCTAGAGGGAAAGACATGTTAAAATCATACTTCACTGTTAGCCTCTGACCAAAGCCTCAGCATCACAAAATGGATGCTGCTGCCACGACACAAGTCTGACCTCCTGCAGCTGGGAGTGATCCCAGCCAGGGAGGCCTGGACAATAGGTTTCCTGCTTGGGGAGGTGCTAGCACCTCCCCAGACAGCCTTTAGTGTATTGGGGCAGGGTGGGCTGAAAGGAATGAGACATGCCTGGGGCACACAAGGTGTTCCTTGCATAGTCCTGTTCAATCCGGCGCTGGGGCACTCCAGCCCCAGCTCTGGCGCGAAACTGGACAAAGGGAAGTGGGTGTAACCACCCCCTCCCAGGTCCCACCCATAAGGCGTGACCTAGCAGGTATCCCAGCCCCCCAGATTAGTATAAGAGTGGGAGTTGGGCCTCAAGACTTTAGATTATCCTGAACCTGCAAACTTGAACAGAAACTCTGGACCTTCGACATTCGACGAAAGAAGAAGACTGAAGAATCTCCCTTGTGGCCAAGGAGTGGCTACCCTGTGCAAACAGGCACCATCAAGAGACTACCCTTTGCTTTGCCCACGTTCTACGAGGAACCGACTGCAGAGCCCGACCAGAGCCTTGACTTCCAGACTTCTCCAACCCTGATCCACATCCACAGCAGAGCTGAGATCCGTGGAGGCGACGAGCGACGTGGGACCGGCTACCTGGGAAAAGTGGCTAGTAACTTCAAGCGCAGCTTCTGAGGCACCCGCGAAGTTGTGCACCGGGGATTGAGAAGCCCCAACCCCAAGCATCATCTGCACCGAAGATCAGCCCCCCACACTCCACGAGTCCTGCGTGGGGCCCTTCTGCATTTTCCTGCTTGCCGCGTCTGTCCGGTTGCTTGCCCGCTGGCTAGTGGCCTTTGTGACGACGCACCCTGAAATCTTCTGCGCTGGTTTGGCTCCTCCAGACTGGCTCCCGCTTCTCTGCAAAGAAGAAGCACCCCAGACCTTCCTGGTCTGCACCAGAAGCAAGTCCTCCGTTCTTCGTGGGTTCCGCTTGCCAAGGCTTGGTGAGCCCTAGTCCAACTTCGACGACGCCGACAGCAAGAGCCTTCGTGGGACAGCTCGCCTCCTGGTCCTGTCGTCCTCGACGCTTCCTGGTCCTCCTGGCTGCAGCGACAAGCTTCACCTTCACCTGCAATCTTCACGACATCGCCTGGTTCCTTCCTGGTTCCACGTGGTCACTGGCTAGTGACCTTGACTCTGTCCCTTCTGCTTGCAGGTCTCCTCTCTTCTTGATCCCAGCCTTGGGATCCACCGGACACTCTTCACTGACTGCCTGTCAGCATCTTTCTTCAGGCATCCATAGGAGTCGACGACGAAAACCGACGCAACTTCACCCCTATGCACCCGCAGCCTGTGGGCTAGGTAACTTGGGTACTCCGGTGCTCATCAGGATAGTGACTATCCTAGTGTCTAGTTTTCCAGTCTCGACTTCCTAGCTACTCCGGAAGTGTCCTAAATCTATCGTTTTCTAAACTGTACTATTGCTAGTGACTTTTACGCATTACGCGTGAGTGTTTCCACTCTGCACACGAATCCCGTGGGCCTCCCACTTCCTAACTAAAGCTAGTGTAGTGTAGCCCCAGCGATTCCCTAGGCCTAGGCCTATTCTATTTCCGTGACAGTGGTCCTTATACCACTTACTTAGTATATGGTTTGCGTGGCCCCTAGGGCCTAACTGTATTACTTACCTGTGTGACTTAATGTATGCTTAAATAAGACTGTGTTGTACTTACCTCTAATCTCATAAAGAGTGCTGAGGGTTTGACTAGAATAAATACACTTTATTTTATATATATATCTGTTGTGGTGTCCTTTCATTTGGTATTCAAGGGATTATATATGGTATCACAGCTGGCTTCACATGCCATTCAGAGTTTAGCCTAAGACTGCTCTTGTCCATGCTACCACTAGGATAGCTGGTCTATAAGGTTGACTTTACAACCAATCACCATAAGGGTATTTGGACTGATATAAGGTGTACACTAGAACTAGTGACATCATACATCAGGCCAACTTCTTACATTGGTGAGCAGCGGTTGGGATCTGAGCTTGCTGTTGTAATACCATTGTAATCTTGAGATACTAAATTGAAAGATCACACAGATATTGTCTAGGTACATATAACATAGATTATAATACTTAAGTCCTACTGGACTTAGTAGTTGTAGGTTGAAGGGAGTAACACACCCTGACTACAACTACCAGAGAGGTTTAGTAGAAACAACTAGTGTAGGTAGGTGCACACACCACACCCTCACTAGATCATGTCTCTGAGAGGAGATCAAGTAGATGCTCTCTCAGGAGGGTCAGGTCTGCAGAAGACCCCCTCTAGATATGATACCTTAACATTCCAGGAGATGAGACAATTGTGTACCTCCAGAGGAATAAAACAGGGTGCAAACCCTACCCTCCTTCAGTTAAGACAACTCCTAGAGGAGTATGATGCTCTTAGGGCCTCTCAGGCAGGTACCCTAGGTACAGAGGAGGGTCTACCCACCACAGAGGAGTCAGATGGGACTTCAGATGGAGAGGTAGACAGCCAGGGCCAAGTAGGAAGACTTAGCCAGGCTAACCTAAGTTTACATGGGAGTTTGCATGGGGTCTCCCCATACAGACCCCCAAGTGGGCTTAACCAGAGAAACAGGAGGGACAGATCCCCTTCAAGGGAATCCATCCACTCCCATGTCTCTAGCATCTCTAGTGTTTCCTCTCACAGGGGAATGACTTCCCCTGAGAGAAAGGAACATGAAGCCAGAATGAGGGAAGCTAATCTGAGGATTCAGAGGGAAGAACTTGCCCTTGCCAAAGAGAAGCTTGCTCTGGCTAGAGAACAAAAGTTGAGTGGGTCAGAACCCACTGGTGGCAGCAATATCCCTAAGGATAGAGACAGGCACTATGATAATAGAAACCTGAGCAAGATTGTCCCTCCCTACAAGTGTGGGGATGACATCCACAAATGGATAACTGCTTTGGAGAGAGCTTGCAAAGTACAGCAGGTACCCCAAAGTCAGTGGGCAGCTATCTTGTGGCTCTCCTTCTCTGAGAAAGGTAGAGACAAGCTCCTCACAGTTAGTGATGAGGATGCAGATAATTACACTGTCCTGAAGAGTGCTCTGATTGATGGGTTTGGCCTAACCACTGAACAATACAGGTTGTTGTTCAGGGATACCCAGAAGACACAGACTCAGGACAGGACTGACTTTGTAGATTGTGCCACTAAGGCTCTGGAAGGCTGGCTAATGGGAAGTAAGGTTAAGGACTATACAGGATTGTATAATTTGATCATGAGAGAACAAATACTTAACAACTGTCAAAACCAGCTATTGCATCAACACCTGATTGATTCTGATCTGACTTCTCCCCAAGAATTGGGAAAGAAGGCAGATAGATGGGCCAGGACTAGAGTTAAGCAGAAAAACCAGAACCAGGGCGGTGATCAGAAAAAGGCAGACCAGAAGGGTAATGATCAGAAACAAAAAGACCAGAAGTCTTCACCAGGCCCCCAAAAGGCTCAGGGGGAGGGTGGTCCCAAAAAGGATAAAAAGAAAGATGGCCAAAAGAAACCATGGTGCAACTATTGTAAGTCCAACTCACATTGGTTTAGTGAGTGCACCAAAAAGGATAAGCCCCCAGCCACCATTGCCCCTAAGGCAACTGTACCCCCTAGTTCAGCTGTAAGTGGTGGTTCCCAGCAAAAGGGTGTAGTAGGGTTAACCCTGGGAACTGAGGAGGATTCTGGCCTAGTCAGAGTACCTACTCAGGCTGTTCTGATCTGTGATGGGGACTTAGCTTTGTCCTCTACTGTAGGCCCCAGTAACCTGGGCAAGTACAGACAGACTCCTTTTATCAACCAAAGAATGGCTCAGGCCTACAGGGACACTGGGGCTAGTGTCACAATGGTGACACCTGCTTTTGTGGACCCTGGACAGATCATACTAGGTGAGAATTACCTAGTGACCAACGCTAGCAATGCCACTACCTCCCATAGTGTGGCTATTGTTAACTTCTCCTGGGGAGGGGTAACTGGCCTCAAGAAAGTTGTTGTTAGTTCAGACCTTCCTGTAGAGTGTTTACTGGGCAATGATCTTGAAACTTCAGTTTGGTCTGAAGTGGAGTATAGGACCCATGCAGAAATGCTGGGGATAGATGCACATGTCCTTGCTATGACCAGGTCACAGGCCAAAAAGTGCACCACTGAACAAGTGCTGGATCCTGAAACTATGGACCAGTCACAACCCAAGAGAAAAAGCAGTAGGGTTAAGACTGTGCCTTCCCCCCTGTCTCAGGTGGTGGATCAGCCCTCCCAGGAGGATGATTCTGAGAGCCCTGAAGGAACTGTCCTAGAAGAACTTGAACCTGATCAGGTTGAGTTTCTTGGGACAGGGGGACCTTCAAGGGCAGATCTGAGACAGGCTCAATTAGACTGCCCCTCTCTTGAACCCCTCAGACAGCTGGCTGCTGCTGAGTCTGCAGGGAATGCTCAAGGTACCCATAGAGTGTATTGGGATGAAGGGCTACTGTATTCAGAGGCTAGAGACCCCAAGCCTGGTGCATCCAGGAGGTTGGTCATACCACTGAAGTTCAGAGGCTTCCTTCTTACCTGGCCCATGATATTCCCCTTGCAGGACATCTAGGCCAGAACAAGACTTGGGACAGGCTTGTCCCTCACTTTCACTGGCCCCATATGTCAGAAGATACTAAGGAGTTTTGTCGCTCCTGTGTCACCTGCCAAGCCAGTGGCAAATCAGGTGGCACCACAAAGGCCCCCCCTCATACCACTACCTGTGGTGGGGGTCCCCTTTGAAAGAGTGGGCATAGATATTGTAGGACCAATGGACCCACAAACAGCATCTGGGCACAGATTCATACTGGTGATAGTGGACCATGCCACCAGGTACCCAGAAGCAATTCCCCTGAGGACCACAACAGCTCCTGTTGTGGCAAGGGCCCTGCTTGGAGTATTCTCCAGAGTGGGCTTTCCAAAGGAGGTCATTTCTGACAGAGGTGCCAACTTCATGTCAGGATACTTGACTGCAATGTGGAAGGAGTGTGGTGTTAACTACAAGTTCACCACACCCTATCACCCACAGTGCAATGGGCTTGTTGAGAGATTCAACAAGACCCTAAAGGGAATGATAAAAGGATTACCAGACAAGCTTAGGCGAAGATGGGACATCCTTTTACCCTGCCTTCTGTTTGCTTACAGAGAGGTCCCACAAAAGGGGGTTGGCTACAGCCCTTTTGAGCTTTTGTTTGGGCATCCTGTAAGAGGACCCCTGTGTTTGGTGAAGGAAGGATGGGAGAGACCTCTCAGACAACCCAAACTAGACATAGTGGATTATGTACTTGGTCTCCGCTCCAGGATGGCAGAGTATATGAAGAAGGCTTCTAAAAACCTTGAGGCAAGCCAAGAACTCCAAAAAGCTTGGCATGACCAAAAGGCTGTACTGACTGTTTACCAGCCAGGACAGAAAGTGTGGGTGTTGGAGCCAGTGGCCCCAGCAGCACTCCAAGACAAATGGTCTGGACCCCACACTATTGTTGAGAAAAAGGGAGAAGTCACCTACTTGGTGGACCTTGGGACTCCCAGAAGCCCCCATAGGGTGCTTCATGTCAACAGATTGAAGGCATATGTTGACAGGGCAGACATGGGGCTACTCATGGCTACAGATGAGGGGCAGGAGGAAGAGAGTGACCCTCTCCCAGACCTGTTGACTCAGAACCCTGATGATGGCTCAGTTGATGGTGTGGTCTTTTCTGACAGCCTCACTGTCCATCAGCAACAGGACTGCAGACAAGTTCTGCAATCCTATAGACATATGTTCTCTCTGACCCCAAGTCAGACAAACTGGTGCACCCATGAGGTGGACACTGGTGACAGTCTGCCTGTGAAGAGTAAAATCTACAGGCAACCTGACCATGTCAGGGACTGCATAAAAGTTGAGGTACAAAAGATGTTGGAGCTGGGAGTCATTGAACCTTCAGAGAGCCCTTGGGCTAGTCCTGTAGTTCTTGTGCCAAAACCTCACACCCAAGATGGTAAGAGAGAGATGAGGTTTTGCGTGGATTACAGAGGTCTCAATGCTGTCACTAGGACAGATGCCCACCCAATACCTAGGGCAGATGAGCTCATAGACTGGCAGCTGCTAAGTTTTTGAGCACATTTGACCTGACAGCAGGCTACTGGCAAATCAGACTAGCTGAGAGTGCAAAGGCCAAAACTGCTTTCTCGACCCCAGGAGGACATTATCAATTTGTGGTAATGCCCTTTGGTTTGAAGAATGCACCTGCCACTTTCCAAAGGTTGGTGAATCAAGTCCTTACTGGGTTGGATGATTATTGTGCAGCTTATCTTGATGATATTGCTGTCTTTAGCTCCACCTGGGAGGATCACCTGGTCCACCTGAGAAATGTTTTAGAGGCCCTGCAAAAGGCAGGCCTCACTATCAAGGCCACTAAGTGCCAGATAGGGCAGAGCAAGGTTGTATACCTGGGCCACCTAGTTGGTGGGGGTCAGGTTCAACCACTGGAGAGCAAGATCCAGACCATAAAGGACTGGACTCTTCCAACTACCCAGACTCAGGTCAGAGCTTTCTTGGGCCTGACTGGGTACTACAGAAAGTTTGTTAAGAACTATGGGTCCATAGTGACACCACTTAATGACTTGACCTCCAAGAAGATGCCAAAGAAAGTTCAGTGGACAGTAAGCTGTCAAAAAGCATTTGATGACCTGAAGCAGGCCATGTGCAGTGCACCTATTCTGAAAAGTCCAGACTACTCCAAAGAGTTCATTGTCCAGACAGATGCTTCTGAGTTAGGTGAGACCATAAGCCCCTCTTGTGGCTAAATCAGATGAAGGGTGAAAATCCCAAACTTCTTAGGTGGTCCATTTCCCTACAGGGGATGGACTTCACAGTGGAACATAGACCTGGGACTGACCATGCCAATGCAGATGGACTCTCCAGATATTTCCACTTAGAACATGAAGACTCAACTGGTCAAGGTTAGTTTAATGTCCCTAAGTTTGGGGGGGGGGGGGGGGGTTTGTGTAGGAGAGTAGGGTCTGCTTTCTATGTTCACCCCCACTTTTTGCTTTTGCTTTACTGGTTTTCGACTTAGATGTGGCTGTGGGCCTGCTAACCAGACCCACAGCCCTGCTGTTCTCTCTCTAAATTAATACTATGTACTTTAGGTGCATAACCCATTTGGATAGGATCACCTTATTGGCCACTGTACAGTGTACCCTAGGTACCCAGGGCATAGGTGTACCCTAGGCCTACCAGGGGCTGCAGCATGTATTATGCCACCCCTGGCCTGGCCTTCCATTTTGACACAACTGGTTGATCACTCAGCTGGGGCAAGGTCGTGTAATCACCCCTTGCTTAGGTGTAGTATTCCTATACCTAACTTACATATAGACACATGTGTACCGATCAGTCACTCCTATGGCAGGCCTTAACAATCCTGGAGGCAGAGTGCTTGGTAACATGTGAGATGGTGCTCTAGCATGAGCTGAGCCTGTCTGCAGCTTTCGGAACCAAGTCCTTATAGCTGTTCTATGATATAGCCTACCATATACTCTTAAAGTGCCTTATAATCTTAGACGGTTATGGTAACTATGGTTTGGCTTTATCGAAACATGTCGTGTAAGGTGTCTAACACTGTGGAATAATACCCCCATGCCATTTCTGGACATGAGGATATTATTCCCCCCTTCTAGAGGGAAAGACATGTTAAAATCATACTTCACTGTTAGCCTCTGACCAAAGCCTCAGCATCACAAAATGGATGCTGCTGCCACGACACAAGTCTGACCTCCTGCAGCTGGGAGTGATCCCAGCCAGGGAGGCCTGGAAAATAGGTTTCCTGCTTGGGGAGGTGCTAGCACCTCCCCAGACAGCCTTTAGTGTATTGGGGCAGGGTGGGCTGAAAGGAATGAGACATGCCTGGGGCACACAAGGTGTTCCTTGCATAGTCCTGTTCAATCCGGCGCTGGGGCACTCCAGCCCCAGCTCTGGCGCGAAACTGGACAAAGGGAAGTGGGTGTAACCACCCCCTCCCAGGTCCCACCCACAAGGCGTGACCTAGCAGGTATCCCAGCCCCCCAGATTAGTATAAGAGTGGGAGTTGGGCCTCAAGACTTTAGATTATCCTGAACCTGCAAACTTGAACAGAAACTCTGGACCTTCGACATTCGACGAAAGAAGAAGACTGAAGAATCTCCCTTGTGGCCAAGGAGTGGCTACCCTGTGCAAACAGGCACCATCAAGAGACTACCCTTTGCTTTGCCCACATTCTACGAGGAACCGACTGCAGAGCCCGACCAGAGCCTTGACTTCCAGACTTCTCCGACCCTGATCCACATCCACAGCAGAGCTGAGATCCGTGGAGGCGACAAGCGACGTGGGACCGGCTACCTGGGAAAAGTGGCTAGTAACTTCAAGCGCAGCTTCTGAGGCACCCTCGAAGTTGTGCACCGGGGATTGAGAAGCCCCAACCCCAAGCATCATCTGCACCGAAGATCAGCCCCCCACACTCCACGAGTCCTGCGTGGGGCCCTTCTGCATTTTCCTGCTTGCCGCGTCTGTCCGGTTGCTTGCCCGCTGGCTAGTGGCCTTTGTGACGACGCACCCTGAAATCTTCTGCGCTGGTTTGGCTCCTCCAGACTGGCTCCCGCTTCTCTGCAAAGAAGAAGCACCCCAGACCTTCCTGGTCTGCACCAGAAGCAAGTCCTCCGTTCTTCGTGGGTTCCGCTTACCAAGGCTTGGTGAGTCCTAGTCCAACTTCGACGCCGCCGACAGCAAGAGCCTTCTTGGGACAGCTCGCCTCCTGGTCCTGGTCGTCCTCGACGCTTCCTGGTCCTCCTGGCTGCAGCGACAAGCTTCACCTTCACCTGCAATCTTCACGACATCGCCTGGTTCCTTCCTGGTTCCACGTGGTCACTGGCTAGTGACCTTGACTCTGTCCCTTCTGCTTGCAGGTCTCCTCTATTCTTGATCCCAGCCTTGGGATCCACCGGACACTCTTCACTGACTGCCTGTCAGCATCTTTCTTCAGGCATCCATAGGAGTCGACGACGAAAACCGACGCAACTTCACCCCTATGCACCCGCAGCCTGTGGGCTAGGTAACTTGGGTACTCCGGTGCTCATCAGGATATTGACTATCCTAGTGTCTAGTTTTCCAGTCTCGACTTCCTAGCTACTCCGGAAGTGTCCTAAATCTATCGTTTTCTAAACTGTACTATTGCTAGTGACTTTTACGCATTACGCGTGAGTGTTTCCACTCTGCACACGAATCTCGTGGGCCTCCCACTTCCTAACTAAAGCTAGTGTAGTGTAGCCCCAGCGATTCCCTAGGCCTAGGCCTATTCTATTTCCGTGACAGTGGTCCTTATACCACTTACTTAGTATATGGTTTGCGTAGCCCCTAGGGCCTAACTGTATTACTTACCTGTGTGACTTAATGTATGCTTAAATAAGACTGTGTTGTACTTACCTCTAATCTCATAGAGAGTGCTGAGGGTTTGACTAGAATAAATACACTTTATTTTATATATATATATCTGTTGTGGTGTCCTTTCATTTGGTATTCAAGGGATTATATATGGTATCACAGCTGGCTTCACTTGCCATTCAGAGTTTAGCCTAAGACTGCTCTTGTCCATGCTACCACTAGGATAGCTGGTCTATAAGGTTGACTTTACAACCAATCACCATAAGGGTATTTGGACTGATATAAGGTGTACACTAGAACTAGTGACATCATACATCAGGCCAACTTCTCACACGGAGCTCTTGTTGGAGGAAGATCTTGGAACTCCAACGTATGGCCACTCTGAACGATATTCAAGACCCACCGGTCTGATGTTAAACGCACCCAGCTGTCCAGACAAAAAGATATCCTGCCCCCGACCGGTGTTTGTGGTAGGGGAGGAACAGTAGCCAGAGCCAGGAGGCCGCTATTGCCTCTTGGCGTTGTCTCGTCCCTGACGATTCTGACGTCCTCTCTGGGACTGTCGAGAGAAAGACGCCGACTGTCCTTGGTGCTGGCTGGAGTATTGACCTTTATAGGACTGTCCTGATTGTGTGGAATATTGACGTTGGTTTCCTCTGTAATTAGAAAACCCCCGACCACGTGCCCCTCTGAATGGCACTTTGCGATAGTTCAAAGATCCCAAGGACTTAGCTTTGTCTGTGTCCTTTTTAATGCTTTGGAGGGCGTCATCCACATGCTTACCAAAAAGCATCTCCCCGTCAAAGGGAAGGTCCAAGATCTTATTCTGGACCTCCTGGCAAAACCAGGTCGCCTTTAACCAGCCTTGACGGCGCAAGACCGCTGACCCTGCCAAAGCCCTGAAAGCAGTAGAAGCTATGTCCATCGCACAGTCAATGACTTCCGAAGAGCATCTTTCTCCTTCCATCAGAACCTGCTTGGCTTCCTCTTGACTCGAGTCTGGTAGCTGGTCCATGAACGGCTCCATATCACACCACATCTGGCGGTCGTACCTGCCCAGAATAGCCAGAGAATTAGCTGCACGCACCAACAAGCTGGCCATGGTGGAGAATCTTTTACCCACATTGTCCAGCCTTCTGCCTTCTTTATCTGGAGGCGTGGTTAATGGAGTGGACGGATTTTTTGACTTGCTTTTTGCGGCTTGTGAAATAACGGAATCCGGCTTAGGTTGTCCTAGAAGACATGCAGGACTGCCCTCAGGGGCCTTGTATTTCTTCTCCAGCCGGGGAAGAACCGGAATGACCGTCGCCGGATTCTGCATCGTCTTAATTCCCTCATCCCAGACATGTTCTATGATGGGAATTGATCTGACCGACTTCTTATACTGAGCTTTAAAGTCATATAGGAAGCATTCGGACTGCTCCACTGTAAGGGGCAGACCAAACCTCTTGGATGCCCGTTCCATCAAATTATGGAAACCACCAATGTCTGCTGGAGGCGATATATTTGTCTCTCGGTCCACAGCATCCGGATCCTGCGTATCATCAGGGTCCCCATCAGGATCCCCTGGATCAGTAAGAGGAATCACCTGTCCCTCGTCGTCCTCGTCCGTATCCACATCTTGTGTGTCTCGATCGGCAGGTTCCGTACCTGAAGGTTGGGGAACCACTAAGGGTACCACCGGTGAAGTGGTACGAGGTATGTCCCTTGGCAGAGGTGGCAAGTCCACTGCCATGTCACGTGGCACTACAGACTTAGAAGGACGCACAGGAGTGCGATCCGGCAATGTCGGAAAACGAGATTTATAGTCTTGCAGCATCAGTTGCAAATCCGTCACTAAAGCCACTGGCAAGGCAATCATATCCTGCCTCAGAGAGCGGGGGTGTACTTCCTGTGTCAAGCTTTGCCGCCCCTCCTGCACCTCTGGACCATAAAAGTCCTCCGTATCTGTGTCCTGCTGTTTCACATTCAGGTCTGAAGGGCTGTATGCATCCCCATACTGCCCATCCTCTTCATCCTCTTCCGAGTCCTCGAGAAGCATGGATGGTGGCAAAGGCGTGACCCGCCTAGGAGAAGTCATGTCCGGCGTAATCTTTAATCTTTGGATGGCAAATCCTGAATTTTTCGTCGTCGACGCTCCCGTCGACGGAGTCGATGGCAAAGGGATTCCCAGCGTCGACGAACTCGACGACGACATCGTCGACTGAAGGGTAACTGTCGTCGACGGAGCTAGAATCGTCGTCGACGATGAGGCCGTCGACAGTTCCGAAATCGTCGTCGACGGAGCAGTCGTCGACGGAGCTTTCTTCTTCGTCGACGGAGCATGTTTCATCGTCGGCGGAGCACCCGTCCACGGTCTCGTCGACGAACTCGTCGTCAGCAACATCGATGAACTCGTCGTCGTCATCGTCGACGTGGTCTTCGTCGTCGACACCGCCGTCGAAGACGAGAAAGTAGCCGTCAAAGACGAAGTAGATATCGTCGACGGTCTCGTCGACGACCCCATGGAAACAGTCTTTACTGTGGAGATCGTCGTCGACGTACCTGCTTTAGCCTGCGTCGACGGACGCGGTTTCTTCACTGGAATTGACTGAGGAGTTTCTGCAGCATGTTTTTTCACAGATTTCTCCTTCTGGGACGGAGGGGAAGATGTTGCCACCTCCTTCTTGTCCTTAAGGGCTACGTCCACAGCAGCAGCCCGTCCCTGCCTCTCCTTTACACTGCCGTGAGGAGATTTCATGGGACCAGCCTCCTCAGACCTGTCAGATCCCGTGAGGGGCTTTGAGAGGGGGTTCCACAGAGGTGGAGGGAGATGACCTACCCCTCTTCTTAGATCTCCTGGAGGAGGTACCAGAGATAGATTCCTCCTCATCCGAAGAGAGGACCTCCGTCCTGGTCTTTAGCTTCTGCAGCCACGTCAGCAAGCGACCCTCTCTGTCTCTCAAGGTCTTGGTCGAGAAGGTCCGACAAATTTTACAGTCTGTGGCCTTGTGTTCCGGGTACAGGCAGTATATGCAGTTTTCATGCTTATCTTCCACAAACAGTCTCTTCTTCCCACAAGAAGCACAAGATCTGAATAAAGCTTTCTTCTCCTTTTCTGACATTCTGTCACAAAAGATGGCAATAAAGATAACCAATAGTAAAATTCTGATAAACTGAGCAGAGCTCAGTGGAGACTCCCTAGCACAACGTGCGGTAGAAAAATCTGAGGCTCTGAGCTCTCTCAGGAAGGTTCCAGAGGGTGAGGCTGTGCTGATTGGTCCTGGCAAAAGTTTGGGCTTGTGAGAAGTTGGCCTGATGTATGATGTCACTAGTTCTAGTGTACACCTTATATCAGTCCAAATACCCTTATGGTGATTGGTTGTAAAGTCAACCTTATAGACCAGCTATCCTAGTGGTAGCATGGACAAGAGCAGTCTTAGGCTAAACTCTGAATGGCATGTGAAGCCAGCTGTGATACCATATATAATCCCTTGAATACCAAATGAAAGGACACCACAACAGATATATATATAAAATAAAGTGTATTTATTCTAGTCAAACCCTCAGCACTCTTTATGAGATTAGAGGTAAGTACAACACAGTCTTATTTAAGCATACATTAAGTCACACAGGTAAGTAATACAGTTAGGCCCTAGGGGCCACGCAAACCATATACTAAGTAAGTGGTATAAGGACCACTGTCACGGAAATAGAATAGGCCTAGGCCTAGGGAATCGCTGGGGCTACACTACACTAGCTTTAGTTAGGAAGTGGGAGGCCCACGGGATTCGTGTGCAGAGTGGAAACACTCACGCGTAATGCGTAAAAGTCACTAGCAATAGTACAGTTTAGAAAACGATAGATTTAGGACACTTCCGGAGTAGCTAGGAAGTCGAGACTGGAAAACTAGACACTAGGATAGTCACTATCCTGATGAGCACCGGAGTACCCAAGTTACCTAGCCCACAGGCTGCGGGTGCATAGGGGTGAAGATGCGTCGGTTTTCGCCGTCGACTCCTATGGATGCCTGAAGAAAGATGCTGACAGGCAGTCAGTGAAGAGTGTCCGGTGGATCCCAAGGCTGGGATCAAGAAGAGAGGTAACCTGCAAGCAGAAGGGACAGAGTCAAGGTCACTAGCCAGTGACCACGTGGAACCAGGAAGGAACCAGGCGATGTCGTGAAGATTGCAGGTGAAGGTGAAGCTTGTCGCTGCAGCCAGGAGGACCAGGAAGCGTCGAGGACGACCAGGACCAGGAGGCGAGCTGTCCCACGAAGGCTCTTGCTGTCGGCGGCGTCGAAGTTGGACTAGGACTCACCAAGCCTTGGCAAGCGGAACCCACGAAGAACGGAGGACTTGCTTCTGGTGCAGACCAGGAAGGTCTGGGGTGCTTCTTCTTTGCAGAGAAGCGGGAGCCAGTCTGGAGGAGCCAAACCAGCGCAGAAGATTTCAGGGTGCCTCGTCACAAAGGCCACTAGCCAGCGGGCAAGCAACCGGACAGACGCGGCAAGCAGGAAAATGCAGAAGGGCCCCACGCAGGACTCGTGGAGTGTGGGGGGCTGATCTTCGGTGCAGATGGTGCTTGGGGTTGGGGCTTCTCAATCCCCGGTGCACAACTTCGAGGGTGCCTCAGAAGCTGCGCTTTAAGTTACTAGCCACTTTTCCCAGGTAGCCGGTCCCACGTCGCTCGTCGCCTCCACGGATCTCAGCTTTGCTGTGGATGTGGATCAGGGTCGGAGAAGTCTGGAAGTCAAGGCTCTGGTCGGGCTCTGCAGTCGGTTCCTCGTAGAACGTGGGCAAAGCAAAGGGTAGTCTCTTGATGGTGCCTGTTTGCACAGGGTAGCCACTCCTTGGCCACAAGGGAGATTCTTCAGTCTTCTTCTTTCGTCGAATGTCGAAGGTCCAGAGTTTCTGTTCAAGTTGCAGGTTCAGGATAATCTAAAGTCTTGAGGCCCAACTCCCACTCTTATACTAATCTGGGGGGCTGGGATACCTGCTAGGTCACGCCTTATGGGTGGGACCTGGGAGGGGGTGGTTACACCCACTTCCCTTTGTCCAGTTTCGCGCCAGAGCTGGGGCTGGAGTGCCCCAGCGCCGGTTTGAACTGGACTATGCAAGGAACACCTTGTGTGCCCCAGGCATGTCTCATTCCTTTCAGCCCACCCTGCCCCAATACACTAAAGGCTGTCTGGGGAGGTGCTAGCACCTCCCCAAGCAGGAAACCTATTGTCCAGGCCTCCCTGGCTGGGATCACTCCCAGCTGCAGGAGGTCAGACTTGTGTCGTGGCAGCAGCATCCATTTTGTGATGCTGAGGCTTTGGTCAGAGGCTAACAGTGAAGTATGATTTTAACATGTCTTTCCCTCTAGAAGGGGGGAATAATATCCTCATGTCCAGAAATGGCATGGGGGTATTATTCCACAGTGTTAGACACCTTACACGACATGTTTCGATAAAGCCAAACCATAGTTACCATAACCGTCTAAGATTATAAGGCACTTTAAGAGTATATGGTAGGCTATATCATAGAACAGCTATAAGGACTTGGTTCCGAAAGCTGCAGACAAGCTCAGCTCATGCTAGAGCACCATCTCACATGTTACCAAGCACTCTGCCTCCAGGATTGTTAAGGCCTGCCATAGGAGTGACTGATAGGTACACATGTGTCTATATGTAAGTTAGGTATAGGAATACTACACCTAAGCAAGGGGTGATTACACGACCTTGCCCCAGCTGAGTGATCAGCCAGTTGTGTCAAAATGGAAGGCCAGGCCAGGGGTGGCATAATACATGCTGCAGCCCCTGGTAGGCCTAGGGTACACCTATGCCCTGGGTACCTAGGGTACACTGTACAGGGGCCAATAAGGTGATCCTATCCAAATGGGTTATGTACCTAAAGTACATCGTATTAATTTAGAGAGAGAACAGCAGGGCTGTGGGTCTGATTGGCAGGCCCACAGCCACATCTAAGTCGAAAACCAGTAAAGCAAAAGCAAAAAGTGGGGGTGAACATAGAAAGCAGACCCTACTCTCCTACAGGGCTCTTTTACACAAAGAGGGTGATATACTACAAAATGAGATGAGGCCTAGGCCTATTTTTCTCTTTTGTTTCTATGGTTATGCATATGTATATATATATATATTTTTGTTACCGAGGCTCCCATTCCGACGACGGGGAATGATACAAAGCATGAGAATCTATGAAAGTTCCAATACTGGGGTAAAAGGTTTGTTTGGGTAGTAATAAATTCCTATCATTAAAGTCACCCTTTTTAAAATCCTATAAGTAAAGTCAACGCTGACTACTGTTTTATGTTCTAAGTCCTGAGTTTGAGCTTCTTCAGACCAAGCACTCGTACAAAATGCCTACTAGTGTGGGTGACCAGCATCCTACACCTTGTAGTCTCCAATGCCATATGTAACATTTCCTATACTCTGATTTACACACGTGTTAGATTTGGGGGTCTCTAGTTGGCAGAGGTGGGTACCTTTGACATAATTAGGGGGCCCATGCGTCTAGTCAGGGTGAGGGGGTACACTTCTAAAATAACCCCTGCTCACCCCCTTGGTAGCTTGGCATGAGTAGGCAGGCTTATCTCAGAGGCAGTGTGCAAAGCCTTTGTGAACACATACAGTAATCCAGTGACAACACCACAGATGGACACCACACAAGTTGTATATTAAAAATAAGTATCTTTTATATAGACTTAACACAAGACTACAAATGACAAACATCCACAATACTATACTTCAAAATGGTAGAATTAGCTTAGTTCTCTCAAGATGGTAAATGCGACACTTTAAGTTCAATGTACCTTTGGATGCGTAACGCTATACAACGAAAGTGTTGCAGGGATGGTGATACATCGGTTCCTTACACGCAAGAACAGTGATGCGTTGGGTCCTTACTGCTGCGTAGGGGATGCGTCAGTTCTTCTCCGCGTGGGGAGGTGATGTGTCGATTTCTTACTGCGCTTCCGTGGCGGTGAGACCCGCAACGCCGCGATGCGAAGAAGATCCGGTGCAATGAAACAAATATGGCGTCTTCTTCTTGATGCGACAACGATGCGTGCACGCCCGACAGCCGTGCGGCGACTCAACGAATCTTCTGAGCCACGAAAAGCCCTTCGACGCGCTTCTCTGGTGATGCGATGACGTCTGCTGCGACTGCAACACTCTTTTCCAGGGATGCGGGGCACCTTGGTGATGCGATTCGACAGCGGCGGCATGCTTTCTCAGCGATGCGAGGACAGCGTCTGCGGCAGCGACACTCTTCTCCGGTGATGCGACGGCATCTGCTGCGACGGCGACACTCTTCTCCGGTGATGCGAGGCACTTTGGGTGATGCGAAGGCGACAGCGGCGGCACGCTTCTCCGGTGATGCGAAGGCTGCGGTGGCATCACGCTTCTTCATCTTGAGTTGCGCTTCCAGCTCCCAGCGACAGAAGGCCCAGCTCAACAGCAGGCACTTCAATTCCCAGCAAGGGAAGGCAGGGGAGCTGGTTGGTGAAGTCTTTTGTCTCTGAGACTTCAGCAGGAGGCAAGCTCTTTCTCAAGCCCTTGGAAATCCTTCACAATTTGATTTGAAAGTAGCACAAAGTCCTTTCTCCTTTCTTTGGCAGTCAGGCAACCACTGCAGGCCAATCCCCCGAACAGCACTCACGTAGGGATAGTCTATTCCTCAGTTTCTCTGGTTCCTCTCCTTAGCAAAGGTTCTTCTTGTTTCACAAAGTGATCTAAAGTCTTGGGGTCTGGGCCCCAGTATTTATACTCATATTCTCTTTGTTCTCTGAAGGCAGAGAGGCCTTTGCCTAGTCCAAACCAGTTCTGGTCAGCCTTGGAGCACTTTGTTTACTGGACTCCGTCTTTCCTTTGACAGTGTGGGCCAGGACCATCAGACGCACCACAGGGGGTGGAGCCAGCATTGTAGAGGGAAGGCACAGCCCTATTCAGGACCCAGGTGCAACTCCTCCCACCCATCTACATGCAGATCTCTCTATTCAACCCTGTGCTGACTCACCCTGTCTCCTGGAATCCCCCAACCCCTGTCAATCAAACTCCAGACAAGGAACCCACAACCTAGCAGAGGCAGGCTTGGATAGTTAGGCAAGAAAATACCTACTTTCTAAAAGTGGTATTTTCAAACACAAAATGTTAAAACCAACTTTACTAAAAGATGTATTTTATCATTCTGAGTGCAGGCATTCTAAATTCAAATTCTACCATGTTCCGTGGATCAGTTAGGATTATAAGATGTTATATCAGTAGCTGGTGCCCCTAGCACCGAACACGCCGCTGCTTGCAGCTTCGCTAGTGCCAGTAAAGTTTTTAAAGTACTTGTTTTTAAATTGAACTGCTATTTTGCACACTTTTACGCAAAAGCATACCTGTATTTAAAACCTGCTCTCGCCCACCTTCCTAAGCCGGCTCCCGGTCTACCACAGCTGTGAGCGGATTGCATGGAGGAGACATTGGCTTTACTTCCGGTCAGGGCTGGGTCAGCGTGCTAGTTGCAACCTCCCTCATGGTCATAAGACCGATGCTGCGACAGACACGCAGCTGATCAGTAGCTGGTGCCCCTCGTGCTGAACACGCCGCTGCTTGCAGCTTCGCTAGCGCCAGTAAAGTTCTAACTTTTAAAGTACTTGTTTTTAAATTGAACTGCTATTTTGCACACTTTTACTCAAAAGCATACCTGTATTTTAAAACCTGCTCTCGCCCATCTTCCTAGGCCATCTCCCGCTCCACCACAGTGGTGTGCTGATTTCGTGGAGGAGACATTGGCTTTACTTCCGGTCGGGGCTGGGTCAGCGTGCTAGTTGCAGCCTCCCTCAGAGTCATAAGACCGATGCTGCGACGGACACGCGCAGCGGGCGTGCCACTGGCGTGCAGAAGGCGCGCCTAAGGCAAGCCTGTCTGCGCCCGTCCGGACCCAGGGGCCAGGTACTCTGGTCAAAAAGTGATATCTATCCGAGAAGAAGTCATGAAATTACAACAAACACCACACACACTGGCCCTTCCAGAAGCACTAGTAGAAAATCTCCATCTAAATAAGCTACTAGTAGACACCGGAAACCTATGGAGGAGTGGTGTGCCAGGGAATAAGGCCATCCACCTAGGGTGGGAGGCACCCTGGCACCTAAAGACCGCTCTCCTGAAAACCCGGTCCCTCTGTCGTAAATAAAGTATTACGCGCTCAGAATTTCTATATGATCATGCGTAAAGCAAGAGGCTGAGTCTGTGGTGTCAGGTTCAAAAGGGCTTTATTCCAATAACTCGAGTTATAGGGAGAATAGTTCCATCACCACAAGGGATCAGGACGGGTCTAATTCTCAGAGTATTCTCAAACTTTATTCACAGAGTACAGTATATATACATTGTAATAATATACGTAAGCAGGAGTGCTTCAGGCGGAGCAAGAGAGAATGAGATAAGAGCATATGGGTGTGTAAGTAGGCGTGAAGGTGGGCGTCCACTTGATGATAATAGGTGAGTGTCATAGGTGGGTGGATGCCTGGAGGGGGTTGCGTGATCAACTGGAACTTTACTGGAACTTTGCCTTACTTGTGCTCAACTCGAGCATGACGTGTAACTGACGTGGGGAAGGGTTGCTATGCAACCGGGGAGTCTGGAAGTGAGGCCTTCAGTGTCAGAGCGACCAGCACATCTTGTATTATCTGATATCTAAAGTCTGGGACAGGGACTGATTTGTGACATAGGTTGCCCATCACCAAGAGCCAATGTGGCATCTATTTCTTCATTTACTGCATAGGCCTTACATGGGGGCTATGGGCTTTTCACCGACGTGAGCTTTGTAATCACACGAAAAAGAGACAGAAAGGCTAGACTTTCTCCTTTGCAGACGGGTGGTGTTTATTCCTCCTTCTCCAGGCAGGAATGTGGTTTCAGTAGGAGTAAGCAGATAACCGTGCTCAATACTGTCTCGGCACCTCGGACAGGGCCCCTTTGGCTGAGGCCCAAGTGTGCAAGGCCAAGGATACGCAGCTGCAGCTTTCAGCGTTCTGAGGCCTGAAACCTCTTTTCGGCTCTGGCTGAGCCACAATAATGGGCTTTCATGAAAATGCGGGAAAACATGATGCAAAACGTGTAGGCCTCAGTGCAGATTTGTCGTTTCTCTCATGGGAGACTGGATGATGACAGGCCACGTTATAGCATAAGCATCATGATAGACAGGCCATGGAGGGGAAATATAGGTTACATGCATGTGCACATGAGTGACGGGGAACACACGGGGACACATAGGCCTCATGATATTTTAATTTCCTCATTCCCTTCTTGTCCCCTAGTGGACCCTTCATGTCACATCTATTCTCATGAGACAGTCAGTCAATCTGTTCTTGCAGCATTATTTTACCATTTTCAATGCTTTGTAAATGGGGATGTGGAACACATGCAGTAGCACACAGGCCGCAAATGGCCTGGCCACACTGCAGACATAGGCAACAACTGAATATCATCAGTAGTATTAATCCACAGACGGTCAACACTTTCCATCCCGATGCCGATATTACTCCCCAGAGCCAACTGGCCCAAGTCCACGTGCCTGGGTCTTGGTGTATGCTTTGGGCAATCTTGTGGAGCCTTGTTATTGCTTTGTATACAGACGGTGCGTTATTAGGAATGAAAACGCAACAGCTGGAACCGATGACCCTACAGGCCCCGCCCCTATCCGCCAGGATGACGTCAAGAACAAGACGATTCTGAAGAACGACCATTCTCATAGCAGACTGTTCCTGGGTCAAGTTCCCCAGGGCTGATGCAGTCTCATTAGCAACTGTTTCTAGAATCCTTGTTAGCCTGCGGATGAGTTTACTATTCTGGACGGGACCTATGAAGAAAAAGAATCCTTTGTTGAAATCTGTATATTGCTCCCAAGCTGTTTCAGTCTGGTCAATGCCAGAGGCATCGAGCCTTCGTCTGTGTCTGATAAGTGCTAGTTGGAGATTTTGATGATAGTTCGATGGGGCCAAGAAAACGGGTGGTAAAAGAAATGATATATAGCACGTCCCACCCCAGTCTAAGGGCAGTTGCACATAGGCTGTCTGGCCACAAATAAAATAGGTGTGTCGTGATGCTCTGAAGTAAGACTTTCCTTTGTCTTTAAACACTATTATAGTATTACACTCGCTGTGCCCCAAATGTACTGAGCCTTCTTTTCTGACACACAAGTTCCCTTTTACTGGCAGGACTGTAATTGAGGATGGACCTAAATTGTGTATGGGCTTGACATTCAACACTATAAAGTCGAGGGTCACATTTCCTTGCAGATACTCTTCATTTTCTAGATCTGTACCTTTCCTTTGGGGAAGACCTTCTTCATCTGGGAAACATGCTTTATTCATGACTTTATTCAAGTTACCCCATACCCAGTCGCCTCTACACTCCTTGTCTTGACATTCTTTGGCATCACCGTTGATGGATGTCATTAAGGCAAACCATGCTCCGCAAGAACCATTATGGGAGAATGGAAAAGGGAAAAGAGGCAACACTCCCTTCACCTTCTGATACGGGGGAAGTCGGCCACAGACCCAGCAGTCTGTAGCATTGCTAGTCTGATGTGAATGGTGCAGCATCTGAATAAAGGTATTGTTGCGTAAGGCAAGTCGATATGATAGCTCATGGGATGGCAGATCACTAAATGTGTGCTTTATGGTATCATTAGTGGAAGAGTGTAAGAGTGAAGCAATAGGAGGAAAAATAGCATGTAGTATTAAGCTGATACACATTATCGTGATACACAGAAGAAATAGAAAAATCAAAGTCACTATACATCTACCACGTAATATTTTACAGTATTTGCTTTTCATCTTGCTCTTTTTCTCATTATGATTGTTCGAGATCTTATGCAAGCCAGAATACATGTTCAACCACTTCACCACCTAGTGGACTTAATTGATCAAACGGGTTCTGACTTTTTGGATCTAAGTTTAGCTTTGTACTCCTGCTGGGGAGTCTCCTCTAGAAAAGGGGGTTCAAAGTCTGAAAAGTTTGTGTCCTTTTTAAAAGAATCGTTATTCCCGAAGTAGCGTTTACAATGATGAAGATGAACCCATCCTTTCCGTCCTTCGACTTTAACAGCGGTCCTCGTTGTTAATAATACCAACTTGGGCGTCTTCCACCTCGGCTCAAGAGGGCTCGTTCTATCAAAGTTCCTTATTAAAACATAATCCCCAGGAGCGAGGGAATGTTCCTTGACCTGGGTGTTGTCAGGGAAGGCGGCAGCAACCTGCGAACGACAAGAGAGTAGTGCAGACATCAAGGAAGCCAGGTAATCTGTCAGCATGTCACTATCAACATCAGTGATCTTTTTAGGCATTGGAGTGCCCCACATATTCGGTGGTCTACCAAAGACCACTTCATAGGGAGATAAACCTGTTCTAGAATGGGCTACCATTCGCATGTAAAAGAGGGCAACCGGCAGGGCTACCATCCAATCTACACCTTTGTCTGCGCAAATCTTTGCTAGTTTTATCTTTAAGGTCTGATTGTGTCTTTCTACAAGGCCTGCTGCCTCAGGATGTCGTACACAATGGAACTTCCAGGTATACCCTAACAGAAGGGACACCTGTTTCATGAGTTCAGAGGAGAAAGGCTGACCGTTGTCGGAATATATGACACGCGGTAATCCATAACGTGGGAAAAACTCTCGCACCAATTGTCTGGCGGTAGTTACAGCAGTGTAATCAGGAACTGGATAGGCCTCTGTCCATCTTGATAGTGAACATACTACTACCAGGACATATTTGTAACCTCTACATCTGTCCATTTGGATATAATCCATTTGGAGGACTTCAAAAGGATGGTCAGGTGGATGGAATCCACCTTGTTCCATCGGAATGCCTTTACCTGGATTGAATTGGCAACAGATCATACATGTTCTGACCTTTTGTTTCGCTGCTGCACGCAGGTGCATGTTGAACCATATATTCTGTAAGCTGTCTAGCATTGCTTTCTCTCCTAGGTGTGCAGGACTATGTGCGGTATTTATGATCACTTGTACCATCGCATCAGGAAGAAACCATGTTTCTTTGCCCTTAGTCATCCAACCCTGATCAGTCAGTACCCCTCCTTGTTCCGACCATTTCTTTAATTCGTCTAGAGTAGCATGTGTCTGTATGTCTTGCACATCCTTGGAAGGATCCCTGACTGTCATGGCTTTGGTCATTGATGGTACCTGTGATTTTGTCATGTCTAGTGGGGTCTGAGCTGTCTGTTTAGCTGTTCGGTCTGCCAGATCATTGCCTTGAGAAACGGTATCTGTGGCTTTAGTATGTGCTTTGCATTTCAGGATAGCTATGGCTGTTGGTAAATGTATCGCTTCCAGAAGGGCTTGTATAAGGGGGCCATGCTGTATCTTGGCCCCGTGAGAGGTCAAGAAACCTCTTTCTCTCCACAGTACTCCGAAGTCATGAACTACCCCATATGCGTATTGTGAGTCGGTGTAAATGTTTACTCTCAGGTGCTTAGCTCTTATGCACGCTTGTGTCAGAGCGATGAGCTCTGCTGCTTGTGCTGACAGTATGTCTATTCTTTTAGTCTCTATGATTTCAGTAGCAGTGGTCACTGCATACGCTGCCACTAATTCTCCCGCCCCCGTCCTCATACATGAACCGTCAACATAGAGTGTTAGGTCAGGGTCTGGGAGTGCAACATCTGTCAAGTCTTGTCTTGGTTTAGTCACGGCATGTATCACTTCAACACAGTCATGTGGGGAAACGTTTTCTGTACTGGAGGGCAAAAGAGTAGCAGGATTCAGTATGTTGCATCGTCTGATTTCTATGTGTGGTTGAAATAACGTCAGCTCATAACCTGTCAGTCTCGCTACAGTCAGGTGTTGTGTTTGTGTCCGGTTCAAGAGGACCTCCACTGCGTGTGGTACTTGTACTGTCAGGGGGTGGCCCAGCACTATCGAGTCACTTTGTCTTATGGCTAAGGCTGTTGCTGCAACAGATTTTAGGCACGCAGGCAAAGCCTGTGCTACTGGGTCCAATGTACTAGAAAAATAAGCACAGGGCTTGTGTTTTCCTGCATGATCTTGTGTTAGGACAGATAGTGCTGTTCCATCCCGCTCTGTCACAAAAAGCATAAAAGATTTGTTGTAATCAGGGATCGCTAAAACTGGTGCTTGACATAAAGCTCTTTTTAATTCTTCAAATGCCACAGTGTGTTCTTGTGTCCAAGGGAGGACTTTAGTAGAAGCTACCTCCTGTGTCGTCAACTGTATTAGGGGCTTGGCTATGTAAGCATACTGGGGAATCCACTGCCTGCAATATGAAGTGAGGCCAATGAATGCACGTACCTCCTTTTGTGTCTTGGGCCGTGAAAGGCCAGAAATCAATTGAATACGTTCTGGTGTCAGTCGCCTACCCTCCTTGGATAGCAAGTGCCCAAGGTACGCCACTTGCTGTTCACAGAATTGTAACTTCGAAGGGGACACTTTGTGCCCCTTGTCAGCTAGGAAGTGTAAAACAGTGAGTGATGCATTTTCACAGTCAGTTTCCGATCGTGCAGTGATGAGAATGTCATCTACATACTGTATCAGTGCTGTAGTGGTAGGCATATGAATACAGTCTAGTTGTCTTTTAAGTGCCTGACTGTAGATGCTAGGACTTTCCGTGAAGCCCTGTGGTGCTCTTGTGAATCTGAAGCTGCGGCCTTTTAAACTGAAACCGAAAAGATATTGGCTGTCCGGATGTATTGGGATACTGAAAAATGCGTTCTTCAGATCGATAACTGTAAAGAACGTAGCCTTTGCATCAATGGCAGTCAATAATGAAGAAATGTCCGGGACCACAGGGTACTGTGGCACCACACATTTGTTTAATTCTCGCAGGTCCACAACTAATCTATAGACAGGTGATGCATTGGGATCAGTTCTTTTAAGAATAGGAAGAACAGGTGAATTGCATATGTTTGAATCTGTCTCTATCACCACCCCTTGTGTGATGAGTTCATCGATTATTTTCAGCAACCCTAGTTCAGCCTCAGGTGGAATTTTGTATTGTCTAATCCGTGGCAGCACCACTCCTTCCTTGAGGGTGACCTGGTATGGTGTAATGTTCATGAAACCTACGTCAGTCGGGCCTTGTGCCCATAGGTGCTGTGGTACATTTTGAAGCCTGATGTCAATATCTCTCATTACAAAATGTCCCTTGAAATCACGTAAATACAGTCGCACTCCTTCTGGCGAGCAACAGATAATTGCCCCCAGTTCCTTTAACGTTTTTATGCCAAGTAAGTTTTCTGGACCTGATTTAGTAAGCAGTAAGTCTGTTGTATGTATTAGTGGACCAACTCCTAAAGAGACTGGTTCTGAAACCTCATTGATAATAGGCTTTCCTGAAAAGCCCAGGGATATACTCTTTGAGCCCGAGAGGGGTGCCCCTGGAACCTCGGAATGACTGATGGTAGTTCTACTCGCCCCAGTGTCAATCAAAAACTTTTTATTTTGTCCTAGTAAACGTGCATGCACATAGGGACCCGCTTGGTCCACAGGAACTGGAATAAGGGGCAAGTCAAATTCCCTCTCTGGGCTGCTTCATGAATATGCTTGGTATTCTGGATAGTTAATCTGAGCGTGCTCATACATTTGTGTTGTGGCGTGGGCTGGTGCAGGTGCATGGACAGGCGGCGGTGGAAACGTATCTGATGTCTGATGTGCGTCATTTTCTTTGGGAGGATAAGGACGTGGCTTTGTTTTACCTATAGCTATATTGTGTTTCAGGACTGCACATTCATTTACGAAGTGGCCTGGCTTCTTGCAATAATTACAGGTCCCGTTACTTTGTTTCGTGCTATTCTTGTTCGTGTTTGTGTTTGCCGGTGTCGATTGGGCCACCAGCATCTTCATCTTTGTGTCTTTCATGCGTCTCTTTTCCTGGTCGTGTTCTTCTCTAATTCTGTTCTGGTGGTATTGTAACATCTGTAACATTTGGGAAGGGCTGTTTGCTTGCCAAGTACTCTCAACCTTCAGTACCCTATACTTCACCTCTGGTAGGGAATTTTCTACTAGTTTGCTCACGAAAAGATGGGGATATGAATCGCTACCGGGCTTAAGACCACTATTGATAGTGAAACACTTCTCAAACCTAGAGTAAAAATCGCTAGTGTCCTCGTCTGGTTTCTGTTTACAGGCTGAAATAGCATCCCAGTCTTCTTTCTTGGTAATTAATAATCTGGGCAAAACTTGTACAAGGAGTTCAGGTAGGTCTTTAGCTCGGTGACCCAGACCAACCCCCGGGCCTCTTCCCTCTTCCTCTCTTTCCAACAGATCCCAGCTGAGCTTTTTCTCTCCCACCTCCCAGTCCTGTCCTTTCAGCTTCTCGTAAATACCAGCAGGCAATAGTACTTTTTATAACTTTAGAATGTCTGCATATGCATATTCTCCTAAGCGAAGAATGTCTTTTAGCTCTCGGTGAAAACCCCCCGGGTCTTTATCATGGGATGGTAACATTTTTTTCATTTCCAGTATCTCTAATTTTGACAAGGGGGTGTAGACATACACCCGTTGCAGTTCATTGTTTGCATCCTTTACAGGATGAACCTCTCGTAGGGGGTTCAGCTTGTCGTATGACTGTCCCTTAACCTGTGGTGGAGCGGGAAGCAGGGACCTAGTCACCTATACTATATATTTGTGTCGCTGATCCAGGATGACAATAATCAATTCAGTACCCATGTTCATCCACCTGTCTAGTATTATGTCGTCCAGCAACTTATACAATAGACCAGGACCAGAATATTGACTCTCATATAACGTGATCAAATGTTGGACCATGTAAACACCAGCTATGCGCTGTTTGTTCGGTGGGAGGCTCAAGAACGTTTGTGCTACGATATCATTATTATATATATCATATTGGGATACCCACAGGGTGGCTGACCGTGCTAATTCATTTTCGGTTGGGGTGAGGGGCTAATCGTTACCTAACCATTTATTCACCGCTTTTTCGGTGATTTGGAACAGACTTTCAAGGGAATATCTGTCTTTTATAGCTGTTCCCTGTTTACGGTGATTGAGGCCCTTGGGCCTTTCGAATCGCCGGGCATGGCCCACATAAAGTATTCTGTCTTTGTCCCCTGCTTCGTCATCAGATGATAACTCAGCCTTTTCGTTCGGGCCTCCTTCGTGTGACGCTATTATTGCCTTTCGGATTTTGGTCAACATGTTGTCTGTCTGGCCTGATTTATCATGCTGACCGGCATCTATGCGATCACTCCAACCAATATAACAACGGTCTTCGTCCCCGTCACCTTCGTCTTTTTCCCTGATCAGACAATTAATTAGGAAGCGAAGGATATAGTTCTTAATAATTACCTTTCTATTTTGTACAGCTTCTGCTATGCACTCAGAACCTTCCCCTGTTCTTATGAATGTGTACATTTTCTTTAGATGTTTATCCATATCTGGTAATTTTTCCAAATCTGCGACTGCTCGTCTAAGCCGTAGTGAAAACACGAGCATTCTGCCCTTTCCTGGATCTGGGTCATATATACATTCGGAGATGTCTACTTTTACTGTCGGCCCCCCTCCTGATGTTGCCCCGGATCCTCCCTCCCCGCCGTCCTCGAGCTCCTGGAGCTGTTCTTGCGTTGGGGGTGCAGGGAAAAATCCGTCCACGTATGCTGGTGGGGATTCCTCTAGGTAGGTGTTAATGAACGTTTCGGATGCTGTTTGTTTTATTTTTCGGGGTACTTGCGGTGGCACTCTAATGGGTCTCTCTACTGGGGCCACTTTTGCTAGTTCCTCTGAAAGGACGGGGTAAATACCAGCAACGACAGTATTTCTTTTTCTTTCAGTCTGCTCTCTTTTTACCCGTTCCCCTTCCTCCTGTAATTTCTCTTCTTTGGCTTTTTCGGACTCCTGTCTACTTCTCTCTGCTTTGTGGAACTCTTTCTCTGTTCTTCTATGTGACTCCTTGCGCCATAACTCAATGGCATCCTTCTGAGCAGGTCTAGATTTTCTCTTCCATATCTCTTCCTCTACCTTCATAATGCATTCCGCATCCCACGTTCCCGTGATGGGCCATTTATACTTTGTCTCTAAATCCTTCGTGTAATCCACCCATAGTTCTAAAAACAACACGGCATCTAAACCATGCTTACAGTACATGAAATGTCCAGGTCTGTCTCTAGGCGGAATGTTAACTGGTTCCTCTAGTACACCTTTTCTGGTACATATCTTACGCAGTTTTGAAAATAACGGCATGTTGGAATGTAACCGAAAACAAAAATCACAATGAACAAAAAAACCAAAAATCACAATGAAACAAACTTACATAAAAACCTGACACATTCAAACCTAACTGAACCTGACTAAGACAATAACATTCATACAGTTATATCGGTGCACCTGAAAACTTGGACTTTAATTCTTGAATACATTAATTCTTGATGCATGCTCTTGAACATACCGGTCTCACAAGTGAGACACGTCTTTACCATGTTCATTAAATGAACCCGTCTTTATTGCAACCCCCATGAGAAACTCACCGGGAAGCAGAACTTGAACTTGAAGGCCTCGGACACTTGACACTGCGCAGGGAATGGCGTATCTTAGGTGGATCTCTAGAAACCTCGGACACAGCTCTCTCGCAGGGTGGGCTCTGGGTCGGGACGATCCGCAATCCTCACCGCCTCGTATGGATGCCTAGTCGCAGTCCGTCTCCTTCGTTGGCCTGAGGGAGTTGGTGGGAAAACCCGCGACGTGTACACTCAAAGTCCGTCACGGCTGTGGAAGGGGGCAAAACTGGACCTTCATCTCCGGCGCGTGGGGAAAGAGATTTGTCCCTATTCGGGCGCCATTTAATGTCGTAAATAAAGTATTACGCGCTCAGAATTTCTATATATCAATATGATCATGCGTAAAGCAAGAGGCTGAGTCTGTGGTATCAGGTTCAAAAGGGCTTTATTCCAATAACTCGAGTTATAGGGAGAATAGTTCCATCACCACAAGGGATCAGGACAGGTCTAATTCTCAGAGTATTCTCAAACTTTATTCACAGAGTACAGTATATATACATTGTAATAATATACGTAAGCAGGAGTGCTTCAGGCGGAGCAAGAGAGAATGAGATAAGAGCATGTGGGTGTGTAAGTAGGCGTGAAGGTGGGCGTCCACTTGATGATAATAGGTGAGTGTCATAGGTGGGTGGATGCCTGGAGGGGGTTGCGTGATCAGCTGGAACTTTGCCTTACTTGTGCTCAACTCGAGCATGACGTGTAACTGACGTGGGGAAGGGTTGCTATGCAACCGGGGAGTCTGGAAGTGAGGCCTTCAGTGTCAGAGCGACCAGCACATCTTGTATTATCTGATATCTAAAGTCTGGGACAGGGACTGATTTGTGACATAGGTTGCCCATCACCAAGAGCCAATGTGGCATCTATTTCTTCATTTACTGCGTAGGCCTTACATGGGGGCTATGGGCTTTTCACCGACGTGAGCTTTGTAATCACACGAAAAAGAGACAGAAAGGCTAGACTTTCTCCTTTGCAGACGGGTCGTGTTTATTCCTCCTTCTCCAGGCAGGAATGTGGTTTCAGTAGGAATAAGCAGATAACCGTGCTCAATACTGTCTTGGCACCTCGGACAGGGCCCCTTTGGCTGAGGCCCAAGTGTGCAAGGCCAAGGATACGCAGCTGCAGCTTTCAGCGTTCTGAGGCCTGAAACCTCTTTTCGGCTCTGGCTGAGCCACAATAATGGGCTTTCATGAAAATGCGGGAAAACATGATGCAAAACGTGTAGGCCTCAGTGCAGATTTGTCGTTTCTCTCATGGGAGACTGGATGATGACAGGCCACGTTATAGCATAAGCATCATGATAGACAGGCCATGGAGGGGAAATACATAGGTTACATGCATGTGCACATGAGGGACGGGGAACACACGGGGACACATAGGCCTTATGATATTTTAATTTCCTAAATTGAACTGCTATTTTGCACACTTTTACTCAAAAGCATACCTGTATTTTAAAACCTGCTCTCGCCCATATTCCTAGGCCATCTCCCGCTCCACCACAGTGGTGTGCTGATTTCGTGGAGGAGACATTGGCTTTACTTCCGGTCGGGGCTGGGTCAGCGTGCTAGTTGCAGCCTCCCTCAGAGTCATAAGACCGATGCTGCGACAGACACGCGCAGCGGGCGTGCCACTGGCGTGCAGAAGGCGCGCCTAAGGCAAGCCTGTCTGCGCCCGTCCGGACCCAGGGGCCAGGTACTCTGGTCAAAAAGTGATATCTATCCGAGAAGAAGTCATGAAATTACAACAAACACCACACACACTGGCCCTTCCAGAAGCACTAGTAGAAAATCTCCATCTAAATAAGCTACTAGTAGACACCGGAAACCTATGGAGGAGTGGTGTGCCAGGGGATAAGGCCATCCACCTAGGGTGGGAGGCACCCTGGCACCTAAAGACCGCTCTCCTGAAAACCCGGTCCCTCCAAAAGCACAATCTTGAGATCTTTACACTCCTGCAGTATAAGGAGCTTGATCTCCTTGTCTTAACGAAGACCTGGTTAGAGGAAACATCCGGCCCGATATAGTGGCCTCCCTCCCCCCAGATTATGAAATTTTAACGTAAAACAGGCAGGCTAGCAAAAGAGGAGGAGGAGTTGCACTCTATTGCCGTAGGTCACTCTCCACGAGAAAATAGTCGAGGCGAGCCTGGATGGGGCGGAGGTGCTGGGGACCAAGATCGGGCTCTATCATGCCTGATAGTGGTTGTGGTATACTGTCCGCCCCAACCAACCCCACTATTTAATGACATGTTCCATGAAGTGATTAGCGACCTATGCTCCAGATATCAGCAGATCCCGGTACTAGGGGATTTTAACTACCATTGGGACTTTCTACCCAAGGATCATGTAGCTAGCAGGTTCGGAGAGTCCATGAATATGCTAGGGCTACAGCAACTGGTGGAGTCCCCTACCCACGAGAAGGGTCATACCCTCGATCTTATCTGGACTACGTCCTCAGCTAAGATACACAGATTGTAAACCTTGCAGCTGGTCAGATCGCTATTTGATCAGCCTCCAACTTCCGGTGGATAGCCGCCCAATACACCCCCCTCCAATCTGGAGGTCGGCACAGAACTGGAACAAAATAGAAGACACTAAGCTGAGGGAAGCACTAAATAAGACACTACATGCGGGGGTACAGACCGGGGATCCGGACCGGGTGTAAGAAACCCTTCTATCCGGGCTGAGGGAAGCCTTCGATTTGGTGGCCCCTATGCAAAGAGAAAGGATAACGCACACCATGAAGGGTGCTCCCTGGTGCACGCTAGAACTCAGAGGGGAAAAACAGGCCCCACGTCAATGCGAGAGACACTGGCGGAAAGCATATGACCCAGAATCCCGGGAAAAGTATAAAACATCACTAGCTCTCTATAAACAAGCATTGTCTCGCCTTTGGGACCGTATAAGTGTTTAGCCATGCAACAATTGATGTTGTTGCACCAAGGATATTGTGCTGCATAACTCAAAACTTATAAGGTCCCAAAGGCGAGACCTATTGGCTATGCCAATGCTTGTTGTTACTTGAGGTTTGATTTTCCTTCTAATTTCTTAGTACCGTCAATATAGCCACAAAATGTGTTCAAAGTTTTCTAGTCACCCGTGGGCATTCATTTAGTGGTGGTGTCTAGCTTTGTAATCATCTTCCATTAAGTCTTTTAAAATCATCTTGTTTGACCATCATTTCATAAATTTCCTTGTGTAGTGATATATTGATCATTGAGATCTGCCCAAGATCTATACTCCACTCCCTCGATCAGCTAGCCATCCAATGATGGGTACCGTGTGAACTTCCCAAAGTGTGAATCAGGACTGTGCGCAAGGCATTTTGCCTTTACTTCTTTTTGCCAGACCATAAGTAGAACTACTAGATAGGACGCCGTCTATGCAACTCGGTTGTTCCTGTGGGATAAAGTTAATCATGCTTGTATTAATGAGTTTAGGACAAAAACACCTATTCATCCTCAAATCGCGTATAGATTATAGTATTTTTTTTTTTGCAAAGTGTACTGGATTCTTGTGTACATAAAAGCTTAGACCGTTGTGGTGTATCTAGAATGTTTTTATTAGTAGCAGCTTATGTAGCAATGGTTTCATTTTTTCAATAAATGAATTACATTGTAGGGGTAACCGACACACGTTTTACCTTTTAGCATTGTCCTGTGATATCAGATGCCCGCTTCGGTGCCAGCGGCCTGCATTTAACCCGCTGGTGTGGTTGTTCTCTGGGCATCATGCCTGGGACTGGAGACACCTCCATTTCAACTCGCGGACCGCTTTTTCCCAGGATGCAATGCAGAGACTGCGTGTCCTTGAAATGCGCTACTGTTGGGACTCAGAAATGGACCGCGCACACGACCACAGAAAGGAACAACCATGCCAGCTGGCGAAATGTAACCCACAGAGCCATATAAGACCACACAGCATTGAGAGCCCAAGGCAATTAGTGCTCAGTGGCAAACCGTGTCTCGGCTAGCCTTATAAGGGAAAACATCTGCAGAAAGAATGAAGAACCAAAAGAGACAGAAGCTACGAGTTACTATTAATACAACCTTGTATATAACATAGCAGCTGGATCTTTTACTAACAATGTATTTGTATTTATTGGTGTAACTCTTATTTACACCAAGAATCCTCTGACGCTTTGCAAATAACTACTATAATTGCAGATGAATAGATATCTTTCAGCTTCACTCATCTATACAGAATCTCTTGAATATTAAAAGGGGCCCCTGATTGGACCACATACTGCCCAAGGACGAAGCAATGCCAAGATGAAACCTCCAGCACACTCATTCGTCTGGTTGGAGCACTCCACCATACCCCAATTACTACTTTCATCAGTATATTGCCTTCACAGTTCATCAATTGGTGCCTAAGTAAGAGGGATGTTGGGTGAAAAAAGTGTAGCCAAGATGGCATGGGCTCCACTGTAGACAACCAAAATGTGAGTCTGTCCACATGACTGTGAGAAGATGGCCTGGTATATGCTGTCCACTAGTTATAGTGGGCACCCTCTATCGGTCCAAACAACCTCTTATGGTGATAGGTTAAAGACAACCTTTATTGAAAGCTATCCTAGTGGTAGCTATGGAGAGCAGCCTTCAGGCTAAGTCTTGAAGGAATGTAAAGCAGCTTGTTTTACCAGTCTATAATCTCTTGAATGATCAACTGAAAAGACAACCACACCAGGTATATATTCAAAATATATGTATTTAAGATAAAACACCCCTCTAGTCTCTTTATGAGACAAGAGTTCGAAGTACTTAATTTACAAGTTACCAATCAACAGTAATAGCATAAATACACGTTTGGGCCCTAGGAGCGTACCAATCCATATACCAACAAAGTGGTATAAGAACCACGACTGAACTAGACACAAGGCCTAGAGCCTGTAGAATCGCTGGGACCCCAGGAAACCACCCAAGGTAGTGACACAGGGGACCTACGGGGGCCGTGTGCAGAGTGTGAACACAGCTGCGGGTTCCCGTTAGCTTCTATGGGCAATGTCGCGGTTGGAAATTTAAAGATTAGGGACACTTAGAAATGAGTCAGGACCAAACCCTTTTGGACTTAGGAAGTTCTATGGCTAGCACCCACGGGAGCACCAGAATACTCGTGTTACCTCACCCAGGGAAGCCGGGTGCATAGGTGTCTTTTGGTGTCGGGTCGCGTCATCGTTTTCAATGGAAGCTGGTGAGGAAGTGCTGCTGCCGTGAAGAGGAGAAGTGTCCGAAGCAATCCAAGCCTGGATCTAGGATGGAAGGAACCTGAAAGCAGCGGGGACAGAGTCTGGGTCACTTACCAGTGACCAAGGGCACGATAGACCAATGCCCACAGATGTCGGGTGCTTCAGGTGAGTTGACGGGTGTTTGACTCTTCAGCCACGAGGTCCAGGAGGTGCCGATGATGACCAGGAGCTGGATTCGAGCTGTACCGCAAAGTTTGTCTAGTGCTGCAGTGTCAGCGTCCAGATTGGACACAACAAGCCTTGGCAACGGCAAGTCACCCAGCAAAGGTAAGTTGGGGCACGTCTGGAGCAACCAGAAAAGCCCAATGAGAAGAGGAGTTGCCTTCGTGGGGACCTACTAGCCAATGGGCTAGCTATCGCGAAGGAGCCTCAAGCGGTCGCACTGGAAACTGGCCCACGGGTCACTCGTGGAGTGGAGGCCAGAAATTTTCGGTGCAGGAGATGCTCAGGGCTGGGGCTACTCGGAGCCCAAAGCACAACTTCAAGGAAGACCAGGAAGATGGTGTTGCTGCAAACGTTCACGGTGTCCAGGGGTCACGGTTCCACGTCACCCACGGTAGCCACGGGCCTCAGCTTTGCTGTGGACTCAGGGTAGCCTCGGGAAAGTCTGCAAATCTACCTCTGGTGATGCAAAGGCTTCAGTGTCCGGCGGGAGCTTCAGCGATGCAGACCGGTCACTTGCTTCTTTGGTACCTGCCAAGCAGGGGAGTCACTCCTTGACCCCAAGGGAGATTTCTTCAGTCTAAGCAAAGTAGAGCGTCGAAGGTCCAGGATATATATATTGCAGAGATTCGTCCAGGGTAATCTAAAGACGCAAGGAATGGGTTCCCATACTTATACAAAGTTTGGAGGTTGGACATACTCTAGGAACCCACCTATGGGAGGGTTTGGAAAGAGGGGTGGTTACACCCATTTCCTTTGTCGAGTTTCGCGCCAGAGCAGGGGCAGGTAGCCCCTGCAACCGGTTTGAACTGGACTATGCACAGGGACACCAAGTGTGCACCCAGTGCAGGACTTCAAAGCACCAAAGAGTGCTCCCGCTCAGCTCCAATACACATCTGCCTGTCTGGGGAGGTGGTTACACCTCCCTGGGACAGGAAACCTATTGTCCAGGCCTCCCCTGCAGGAGTTTCAGTCAGCAGCAGGAGGCCAGACCCGTGTCTGTGGCAGAGGCATCCATTTTGTGATGCCAGGGCTGTAGAAAGTCCTACCAGGTTAGACTAGTGTGAACATGTCACTCCCTCTAGAAGGGTGGAATGCTACCCCCACCACCAGAACTGGCAGGGGGGTAGTATTCCAAACCGTTTGACACCGAACACGACATGTTTCCGTGCAGCCATCCCAAAGTTAGCATTTACCGCAAGGTTATAATGCACTTAAGGGTATATGGTCAGGCTGCACCACAAACAGCATCAGAGGAGGTACTCTGAACGCTGCAGAGGGGCTCTTCTCATGCAGGGGCACCCTCTCACATAAAAACCAAGCACTCTGCCTTCAGGACTGTTAAGGCCTGCCATTGGAGTGACTTATAGGTTTTATATGTGTGTGCAATAGTAATGATATAGGTAGCCTATACCACTGTAAGGGGTACAGGCACCACCTGAAACAGGCTGCAGTAGCTGACCTGTGGTGCCATTTTGGAGTGCTTCCCAGGGGTGGCATAATACATGCTTCAGCCCCTGGTAGGCCTCTGAGGTACCTATGCCCTAGGTACATAGTATACCATTTACTAGGGGCATATAAGGCACTCCAGAATCCAATTAGAAGTGTACCTAATGTACATGGAAAGCATTTTAGAGAGAAAGCAGATAGACTGGGGCCCTGAATAGCAGGATCCCAGTCCAACTAAGTCATAAACCAGCAAAACACCAGGCAAAAAGTGGGGGCAACCATATAGTCAGATTCCACCTTCCTACAATGACTATACATCAGACACAGAGTGCGCCCTGAATATTGCACAGCCAATGTGTTTCCCAACTGCTTCACTCTCAGCCGGTAAGGCCTTCCACGGGGCGTGTCTAGGCCGTGTTTTAATATTGTTCAAAGGAAAACTGCGGAATCCAAGGCATGTGTTTTCTGGCCCCAGCAGGCTCAAACCACACTTCAGTTGAACTGAGATTATACAAGCGTTTGTTTGGTAAACTTTCGTGTGTGGAGATGTATGCGTGGTGGTGTCTGTCTGGAAGGGCCAACACCGTCCTGTTTTCAGGAAGCGCGTCACTTTGAAGAGCTTCGAGGTGTTGTTTGCAAGTGCTCCATTTAGAATCTAATCAGAGTTAAAAACAATAAAGGACAGAGCACTTTAAGCGCGGAGGGTGGGACAGGTGTTTGCGATTGCAGTTTTGGTTTCCTTTTTCGTAATCGGCAGTGGGTTGGTTTTAGCCTGATTTCAGTGTCAAATCCATGACTGCCTTGGGAAATTGAGGTTACATTTGTATAAGATGCGCCCGTTTTGCACGCTGGTGGAAAAATATTTCCTGAATGCAAAACAAATTCTTCTCAAAATTAAGAAGATCTCTTCAAGGTGCTTTGCATTTGAAGAGTGAGAAGTTAAAAAAAAAAAACGGCAAAAGTGAAAGCAGAGGTGCGCATGCGCACCGGCAAACAAGCTAGTGGTGTGCGCGCAGCAGCGCCAAAAGTGAAAGTAATTACATTCCAGATGGCGCCTCGGGTGCTGAAAGCTGGCAGCTGTGCACGTTCACGCTCGTGCGAACGCAAGCTTTAGGCCAGCAAAAGCCGGTAGGTAGCACTTTGAAAACCCACTTACTAAATGTTCGCAGCCCAGCGAATGCGCTGGCTCAGGCGAGCCTACAAATCAACCATTAGTTCTAAATCACTGTACTATGTAGAGAGAATTAGGGAAGCGACAAACGTCCAGAAAGAGACTTTTAACATACTCAAGGAATTGAGTCGCACAGAAGAAAAACGGACTGTTGTAAACCAAGCAGAATGTGAAAGGATTCAGGATTTCTTCCTGACCAAGGTTAAGAACATTATCATTGAAATAAACAATACCGGCATTACTCCCTGTACCCTATTAGTGGTGGACCCACCAGAGCCCCTGGATACTTTGCACTCTACCTTCCCGACACTCGATCCTAAGTGCCTAGCCCACATTGTGGCCAAAGTAAAGTCTGGGTCTCCCGAAGATCCTTGCCCCCCTCTGGTGCTTAAAAAGGTCGTCTCGGCAGTAAGGTCAGAGGTACTATCCCTACTAAATCTCTCTTTAACTACAGGGAGGGTAACTCAAAAATTCAAAGAAGCTGTGGTGATCCCATTGCCAAAAAAATTCGGGGCGGACCTGAGCAATCTGAAAAACTTCGACATATCTCCCAGCTACCTTTCTTGATGAAAGTCCTTGAGCAACATGTACTCAAAACTCTCTCGACCTTCCTGGAAGAACATCAGCTGCTACATATACGACAAGCAGGCTTCAGGGCCCAAAACATCACTGAGTTGGTGATGAGTTCAGTGCTGGATGAATTGAGGCTAGCAGCTGACAAGAAGATTCCCTCGGCACTGATCCTACTAGACCTCTCAGCCGCGTTTGACACGGTGGACCATGCGCAGGTGCTGTCCCGTGTTCGGGGGCTGGGAGTTCGTGGGACGGTGGATCACTTCCTTCCTGGAAAACTGGTCTCTAAGAATACAACTAGGGGAATGCAGGTCTAGGCAGGGTGTCCTACGCTGGGAGGTCCCACAAGGCTCAGCGCTATCCCCCCTGCTATTTATTATTTATCTTCAGCCGCTGGTCGAATCACTGGCAAAATTAGACTGTCAGGTGTTCAACTATGCTGACGACACCCAGCTAATAGTTCGAGTCAATAACTGTCCCCAAGCACAGCTCAATGTCCAGAACATCTTACGGTTCACCATGAATTGGATGACCTCGAACTCGCTGATAGTGAATCCAGATAAGACAGAGGTGCTGGCTTTAACTACAGATGCCTCACCTTGGTCAAATCTTTTCTGGCCCCAAGAGCTCAGTACCACCCTGATACCAGTACCAGTTGTAGAGCCTTGGCATCAAATTAGATACCAAACTTACCCTAATCAATCAGGTGTCAGCGGTAATTGCGAGCTGCACAAGTCTACTGCGGCAACTTCGAAAGCTCGGTACCCTGCTGTCATTTTCTACTATGCGTACCGTCGTGACAGCCATAATACTGTCACGCTTGGACTATGGTAACGCAATATACATAGGGCTCCCTGAAAAACTTATGGGGAAACTCCAGGTAGTTTTTCATGATACAGCAAGGCTGATTTTTAAATCTCCAAGAAGAACACATGCCACCCCCCTGCTGAAACAGTTGCACTGGCTCCCTAATGGGCAGAGGGTCAGGTTCAAGGGTCTGTGCATTGCGCATAAAGCCAAATATGGAAGGGCACCCAAATACATCACAGAATGCCTGAAGTCCTATGTGCCTAGTCAGGACCACCGGTCATCTGAGGCCAGCTTGCTGGCCTGCCCGCATTTTAATAGAACCACCATGGGAGGACGGGCTTATTCATTCGTGATCCCCCAGCTCTGGAATCGACTTCCAGATAATATACGTATGGAACCTTTGCTTTACAGGCTGCTTCTGTGGGGGGCACAACCAGTGCTGCAAGCCCACCAGCAGCATTTGATTTACAAGCCCTGGGCACATGCAGTGCACTGTACTGCGGTCTGACAAGTAAACCAAATAAGCTAATCATCGAGTCACCAATCCATACATCAATTTACAATAAGTGTCCAAAGTCATAAAACAGCCAACAACAGGTCAGGGAAAATAAAGGAGGAAGGCAAAAAGGTCAGGGATGACCCTGTAAAAAAGGGCCAAGTCCAACAACACGTATGATTCATTGTCTCTGTATGTGTGTGTGTGATGTAAAGTGCTCTGGCAACCTACACTGGTATGAGAGATGCTCTAAAACAAATGAAATACATGTGAGTGAGAGGCACGGCTGGTGATTGTGGGGGAATCATTGGGGGAATCATTGTGGGCAGAGCTTAAAGAAGTGACATACACAAAGAAAACTATCTAGCCGCAGATTCTGGCTGGCTGGGCCAACCAGAAGAAGCAACATTAACCGCAGGGTTTGAGGAAATATGAATTTTGTGATCAGTTATGTCCCCTATCGTAGACCCCAACGGCTCCATGTGCATGTTATAAGTACATGTATGTTCCCTCCTGCTCCAGTTCTGAAGACGCAAATATATGTGCGTCCACCGTCAACATGTCCTCTTTCAGATCAGCCATGAATGGGTCAGATATTCCATTGCTAAGTATGAAAGGCCACCGACTTTATGTGGTTCACTTTCCACATTTCACAGATTCAGGCGAGTAGGCCCGAATTCTGTCATCAAGCCTTTTCCTGCCTTCTGCCTCTGAAAGCTCCAGTCTGAGCCTGCATCTGTGACCCTGAACTTTGTCTTACTCCTTGCGCTGCTAACGGTGCCTGATCCAGCCTGTCGCCTGCCAAAAACTGTATTTCACCTTCAAGATTATCTCCTCCGCTCCCCATCCGATGCATTCCTGTCTAGTAGTTTAGGTAAACATTCCTCCAGCTACCATGCAAAGGGGCCAGGCCTCGCTGTCCTCATGCAAGTAATTCATAGCCCCGTTACCATGGAATATTCCTACCCCCTCGCATCTAGTGTAGACACTTAGACGCTTGTACACGCACTAACAGTCAGTATAGTCAGTATAGAATAAGATTCTATCCTAAGAGACCTTTCCTTTTGGATAACACAGTTCTTTAAACATAGGATATTAGATATGATTTGGAATTAGGTTGACATAACCCCAGACTTCTGTCTCCACATGTAGAGCTAAATGTCAAGTCCCCTTCACCCTCTAGTTGCACGTCAAATCACACGTCATGCGGCTGCGTGCGCATCTTTGCCAAACATTTCTGCTGACATTGCAGGATTCTTTTATGGATCCACCCACTTGTGACATCATGTTTAGTGACGTTTCTTGAATTACGCCCTCTATTAGCTACGTATGCACCTTTTATCAGCTGTTACGCCTCTTGCATCTGTTTCACTGTAATGTATTTTCTATAAAACTGCCTATCTGTCAATAATATATGCTCCCTTCCTTCCTGAACTTTCGTGGTGATGGAACAGAAGGCCCACAATTCGAATTGTCTTCCTTTGTATAGGAATAAAGCCTTTTAAAACCTCTAATACCACGGATTCTGCCTCTTATATTTACTGAGTTATTCTTGATAGATTTTACCGCATAAAAAATAGTACCGGTAACGAAATATTTACCACAGGTTTACAAAACCGAAACCAAATTAGAGATTTGAGTGAAAGAAGATAAGCTACAAGACATTTTAAAATCAGCAACATCCTGTTGAGTAATAGCATACAACTATCCCTTGATGGTCATTTTACCACCAGAAGTACAAACAGCACTGCTCAGTAAGAACAAACGTAAAGCACCAGGCCGAATTTTCGGCCACTGATCTCTTTCAGGAAGATCTGCAGCTGGGACCAGAGTGCTTACAAAGGTATTTCATCCATCCTTAGCTAGCAATGTTATTCCCCATTCCTGGTGATCTGTGGCTCTGGTACCCATTTATAAGAACGGAGACTGTAGTTGTCCTTCTACTAAGGCCCATTTCCCTTTCAGATGGAGCATGCAAAATTGTATTAAATAAACTCCAAGGCTGTGTGCATAAGGATAATGTTCTGACCAAGGTGCAGGCTCGCTTCAGGTCAAGGGCAGTGTTAGACCCGGCCCTCGTGACATAGCCATACCTGACCCCTGCACCTCACACAGCCCCCGTACCCACGACCTAGCCAATCCTTCCCACCAGAACACACACACCCGACCCAGACTTTCCCGTCCGTGGCCTTCCTCCTTTCGGCCACACCGGGCCCGCGTGCCCACTTCATGCACCAAGATGGCCGCCCGGCCCCAGCGCGACCCTGGCCTAGAGGCGCCACTCCGGCTGGAGGACATCGCGCTCCCCTTGGGATGAGAGAGGGAGGAGCAGTTTCTATCACACCTCTGAGCTTCCCTGGGAAGGTGGGTTTCGATCGGCCCGCCGGCCTCCCCGAGGGCTGGCTCCACGCCTGCTGGGTGTCTGGGACTCCTCCCAACCCGGCCCTGAAAGGATCAAAAGACAATGGCAGGAAAACCCCGACAAGCGACCCCCAGGTGACAAGACCCCTGCCTGCACAGACTCCGGACATCAAAGAGGAGTCGCCCTATAACAAGGGGTGCTCTGGGACTGTCCGGCAGATTCGCCTTTGGAAACACCTGAGCCCTGCTGAGTGACTCGCGGCTCCCTGAAGATCGTAAGACCTCCGAACTTGTGCTTGAGCCCTGCTGAGTGACTCGCGGCTCCCTGAAGATCGTAAGACCTCCGAACTTGTGCTTGAGCCCTGCTGAGTGACTCTCGGCTCCCTGAAGATCGTAAGACCTCCGAACTTGTACTTGAGCCCTGCTGAGTGACTCGCGGCTCCCACAGACTCTCTTAGTCCCGCCGGACCCCACGACGACAAGTGTATCCCCCAGCTCGAGGATTGTGAGCTGCGCGCCGGGTACGCTCCTGCATTTGATCCATATCCCCCAAAGACTGTCCCGCTACCTCCTACCCCCCTCAAAGACTCTGTGAGCCCGCGCTCCACTTGTATATATTTGCCTTGCTGATCATAAAGATCCTACAACTCCGATCTGATAAAGATTTATTCTTAAGAACTCCCGGTGTGGTGTCTCTTTGTCGTGTGGTGCCGAGTGTACGATCCTAGATACGAGATTCCTCCCCTGAGGAGTCTCCCGCCAGTGCCCGGCTACGATACCTCGAGGGTTGGTCTCAGAATAGTCAGGGCCCCCTCCGGGCTCCTCTGGGGTCGCCTTCTAACATTGGTGGCAAGCGACGGGATTCGGGCCCATAATCTAGAGATCGTACCGTGAACGGCTGACGCACTACCGACAAAGATGGCAGAAGGAAACGCCGTGGTTCTCACAGAAAACGACACCAGTACCGTGTTCCAGGCGTAACAACTGGAAGAGTACACACACAGAGAATTGAAGCAATTCTGCAAGGAACTCAAAATCGCTACCACTGGTCTCAACACCAAAGAAGACATGCAAAAGGCACTGAAAGCTTGGGTGGATTCTGGAGCCCCCCGCCCAGAAGAAGCGGTGGAGCCCCACGACGAAGCTGGACCCTCCCAAGGAGAACGCAGCAGCAACCAGGCGCGAAGCTCTGTACCAGACGGGGGCCTATCCCCGGAGGAACTCGCAGACAGAGAAAGAAGTCGCCATCACGAACTCGAATTAGCCAAACTCAAAATTGAGGGCGAGTTGAAATTAGCCGAGAAAAAGCTAGCAGTGGAACAGATGCGGGTGCAAGGAGAACTAGAAGAGAAGAAACTCCAACGGGAGCACGAAGGAAGGAGACTTCAACTGGAACATGAACGCAGCTTGAAGGAAATGGAGCTAAAAGCAAAAAGCGAAGAAGCGCGGCCCCTGGGGAACCGAGAGGCGGCCTCCCCGGCGGAGCAGAAGGTCCACATCCCCAAGGATGTGGTCAAAGAATATTACAAAAACGATGACATTCAACAGTGGTTCCGGGCCTACGAGGTCGCCATGGCCTCCCATCGGATCCCGCAGAAGGATTGGGGGGCCGGGTTGTGGGGACGATTCCTGAGCGAAGGGAGAGACACCCTGCTCGACCTACCAACCTCCATGCAGACCTCCTATGACCACATGAAGGAGGCCCTCCTCACAAGGTACAGCCTCACCCCGGAGATGTACCGCCAGCGGTTCCGGGACTGCAGGAAGATCCCGGGTACCACCTGGGTGGAATATGTGAACTTTTTCAGCTGCGCGTTCGATGGGTGGATCAAGGGCAGCAAGGTAACCAACCTGGAAGAACTAACAGACCTTATGTTGTGGGAACACCTGGCTGTGAACTGCTTTGTGGAACTGCGCCAGCATCTGCTCGACAGCAAGCTCACGGATCCGAGAAAGCTGGCTGTCGAGGCGGACCGCTGGACCAACACCCGGGTCTCCCGGGGCCCTGTAGGAGAGTACCCCCGAGCCAGTCAGGGACCACCCCGCCAGAGAGGGGGGGACACCAGGGAGGGCAGAGAGAGTCCCAGTCTAGTCCCCCGAAGACCCAACCTCCGCCTTTCCCGGCACCCCCACCAGCTGTATCCGGCCCCCCCCTGAGACGGGGGCACCGGGTGCTCATCACTTGTTTCCGTTGTCAGAAGCCCGGGCATTACGCCAACGACCCTGAATGCCCCATGGCCCCACACACCACCCAGGCAGCACCCCCCGCTAGACAGATAGCCAATGTAGCACTGGGGGAGGAGGTTGAGGAGACCGTAGAGTGGGAACCCGCAGCCATGGCCCTAGTATCCTTAGGAGATAGAGAAATGGTCCCTGGAAGACTCCTGCCCTCCAACACGAAGAAATATGGGCAACTCGTAACGATCAATGGCCACCAAGTAGAAGCCCTCCGTGACACCGGGGCCAGCATCACCGGTGTCCTCAGTCATTTAGTCCACGTAGACCAGGTCCTCCCCAACGTCTTTTGCCCGGTCATTTCAGCAGACAACACGGAAAGTCTGTGTAAAGTAGCCCTGGTGCCTTTTGAGTGGGGAGGGGTGGTCGGTAAACTGAAAGTCGCAGTGAGGACCTCCCAGCCAGTCGACTGTCTCCTGGGGAACGACCTGGAAAGTTCCCTCTGGAAACAAGTCGAGCGCAAGACCCACCTAGGGATGAAGGGCCTCCCGGAGTGGGTGTGCGCCACCACCCGATCCATGGCGGCCTGACTGACCCCCCTGTGGGAAGTCGACGACGCCCCGACCACGGAAGATAGGATGGTCCCCGCCGAGGGTCCCCACATCCCCCCACAAGAAGGGTCGATCGCCAGTGACGAACCCCCACCTTCCGACTACGCCCAGGTCACCGAGTTAAGCGATCTGCCCGAACTGGCCCAGTGGCGCCACGAGGGGGGCCCCTCCCGAGAGGAGTTCTGCCGTGAGCAGGCTACCTGTCCTTCCCTGGTCGGGCCCCGGCAACAGGCAGAGGCCCAGGCCGCGGGCGACCAGACTGGGACGCACCGGGTGTACTGGGAGGATGACCTTTTGTACAGCGAGCAGAAGTCGGTGGAGCTAGGATCCGGCCGGGTGCTGGTGGTACCCCTACGCTTCCGAAACCTCCTCCTGGGCTTGGCCCACGACGTTCCCCTCGCAGGCCACTTGGGCCAGGACAAAACCTACAGTCGCCTCGTGACTCACTTCTACTGGCCCAGAATGAAAGCCGATGTAGAAGCCCACTGCAAGTCCTGTCCCACGTGCCAGGCCAGTGGGAAGAGCGGAGGAAAGCGCAAGGCTCCCCTCCAACCCTTCCCTGTCGTCAGTACCCCTTTTGAGTGGGTCGGGATCGACATCGTGGGGCCTCTGGACCCCCCAACCTCCCAAGGACACCGCTTTATCCTCGTCCTGGTGGACCATGCCACCCGATACCCCGAAGCCATCCCCCTGCGCACCGTCACAGCCCCCGTGGTGGGCCGGGCGTTGATGGGAATCTTCCCCCGCATGGGTTTTCCACGCGAGGTCGTGAGCGATCGCGGTACAAACTTCATCTCCAGATACATGACGTCCTTGTGGCAACAATGCGGGGTGTCCTATAAATTCACCACCCCGTACCACCCCCAAGGGAACGGCCTGGTAGAGCGGTTTAACCGGACTCTGAAGGGGATGATCACGGGCTTGGAAGAGCCACTCTGGCGTAAGTGGGACGTCCTGCTCCCCTGCCTCCTATTCGCCTACCGAGAAGTTCCCCAGAAATCCTTTGGGTTCAGCCCTTTTGAGTTCCTCTACGGGCACCCCGTCAGGGGGCCCCTCAGCCTGGTCAAGGAAGGGTGGGAGGCGGCGCCCCGAGGCCCCCCCCCCCCCGAGATGTGTTCCGATACGTCCTGACCCTCCGAAACCAGACTAGGAAGTTCCGAGAGATGGCCGAGGCCAACCTGGAGGCGAGCCAGGAGGAGATGAAACGCTGGTACGACCAGAATGCCACTCTGGTCGAGTTTCCGCCGGGCCAGCAGGTATGGGTCATGGCCCCCGTGAAACCCTGCGCCCTCCAGGATAAATGGACCGGGCCCTTCAAAGTGGTTGAGCGGAAGAGCCAGGTCACGTACTTGGTGGACGTCCAGTCACCACGGGACCCCCTCCGGGTCCTCCACGTGAACCGCCTCAAGCCCTACTTTGTGCGGACGGAGCTGAGCCTCCTACTGGCCACTGATGACCGGTCCGAGGAGGAGTCGGATCCTCTCCCGGATCTCCTGTGCACCATAGAGAAGGACGGCTCCGTAGAGGGAGTGAACCTCTCCCCTTCCCTCACTTCCCAGCAACGTGAGGATTGTCGCCAGCTCCTAGGGCAGTTTTCCGATCTCTTCTCCCTGGTCCCCAAAGTCACCGACTGGTGTGTCCATGACGTGGACACCGGAGACAGCCCACCGGTGAAACACCGAGCCTACAGAGTCCCTGATCGAGTCCGGTCCTGCATTCAGGCCGAGGTCTCGAAGATGTTGACCTTGGGAGTGATCGAACCCTCAGACAGTCCCTGGGCCAGCCCCGTGGTCCTGGTCCCGAAAGCAGCTGCCCCCGGTGTCGCCCCAGAGCTCCGCTTCTGCGTGGACTACCGAGGACTCAATGAAGTCACCCGAGCCGATGCCCACCCCATTCCCCAAGCCGACGAGCTCATTGACCGACTCGGGGCTGCTCGGTTCCTCAGCACCTTCGATCTCACCTGCGGCTACTGGCAAATTGCGCTCACAGAAGGAGCCAAGGAGCGGTCCGCCTTCTCCACCCCGGATGGGCACTATCGCTTTCGCGTGATGCCCTTCGGGATGAAAAATGCCCCGGCCACCTTCCAGCCACTGGTAAATAGAGTCCTGGCCGGGCTGGAAAAATTCAGCGCTGCATATCTCGACGATATTGCAGTTTTTAGTTCCGAATGGAGTGAGCACCTCCAGCACCTCCGGAGGGTGCTAACCGCCCTGCGCCAGGCAGGCCTCACCGTGAAAGCCAGCAAGTGCCAGATTGGGCAAGGGTCGGTAACCTACCTAGGGCACCAGGTCGGAAGCAGTCAGGTCGCCCCTCTACAGCCCAAAATCGACGCCATCCTAGCCTGGGAACCCCCCCCCCCCTACCCAAACGGAGGTCCGAGCCTTTCTGGGCCTCACGGGCTACTATCGGAGATTCATCCGGAATTACGGCAGCCTGGTCGGTCCCCTCACGGGACTCACGTCTAAGAAACAGCCCAAGAAAGTGCAGTGGACCCCTGCCAGCCAAGAGGCGTTCGATGCCCTGAAAGCGGCCATGTGCACTGCCCCCGTCCTCCAGGCCCCCGACTATTCCAAGGAATTTGTGGTCCAAACGGACGCCTCCGAGCATGGAATTGGGGCCGTCCTGTCCCAGGTGAATGACCAAGGCCTAGACCAACCCGTGGCATTCCTCAGCCGAAGGCTGTTGCCCAGAGAACAAAGATGGAGCACCATCGAGCGCGAGGCGTTCGCCGTAGTCTGGGCCCTCAAGAAGTTACGCCCTTACCTGTTCGGCACCCATTTCAAGGTCCAAACCGACCATCGCCCCTTGCGATGGCTCATGCAGATGCGAGGAGAAAACCCCAAGCTACTGCGGTGGTCAATCTCCCTCCAGGGGATGGATTTCACCGTGGAACATCGCCCTGGGACTGACCACGCCAACGCCGATGGCCTCTCCTGGTTCTTCCGCCTCAGCAAAGAGAACCCCCAAGAGGATGGGTAGTTCTCTCCGGCTTTCAGCTGGGGGGGGGGGGACGCGTGTTAGACCCGGCCCTCGTGACATAGCCATACCTGACCCCTGCACCTCACACAGCCCCCGAACCCACGACCTAGCCAATCCTTCCCACCAGAACACACACACCCGACCCAGACTTTCCTGTCCGTGGCCTTCCTCCTTTCGGCCACACCGGGCCCGCATGCCCACTTCATGCACCAAGATGGCCGCCCGGCCCCAGCGCGACCCTGGCCTAGAGGCGCCACTCCGGCTGGAGGACATCGCGCTCCCCTTGGGATGAGAGAGGGAGGAGCAGTTTCTATCACACCTCTGAGCTTCCCTGGGAAGGTGGGTTTCGATCAGCCCGCCAGCCTCCCCGAGGGCTGGCTCCACGCCTGCTGGGTGTCTGGGACTCCTCCCAACCCGGCCCTGAAAGGATCAAAAGACAATGGCAGGAAAACCCCGACAAGCGACCCCCAGGTGACAAGACCCCTGCCTGCACAGACTCCGGACATCAAAGAGGAGTCGCCCTATAACAAGGGGTGCTCTGGGACTGTCCGGCAGATTCGCCTTTGGAAACACCTGAGCCCTGCTGAGTGACTCGCGGCTCCCTGAAGATCGTAAGACCTCCGAACTTGTGCTTGAGCCCTGCTGAGTGACTCGCGGCTCCCTGAAGATCGTAAGACCTCCGAACTCGTGCTTGAGCCCTGCTGAGTGACTCGCGGCTCCCTGAAGATCGTAAGACCTCCGAACTTGTACTTAAGCCCTGCTGAGTGACTCGCGGCTCCCACAGACTCTCTTGGTCCCGCCGGACCCCACGACGACAAGTGTATCCCCCAGCTCGAGGATTGTGAGCTGCGCGCCGGGTACGCTCCTGCATTTGATCCATATCCCCCAAAGACTGTCCCGCTACCTCCTACCCCCCTCAAAGACTCTGTGAGCCCGCGCTCCACTTGTATATATTTGCCTTGCTGATCATAAAGATCCTACAACTCCGATCTGATAAAGATTTATTCTTAAGAACTCCCGGTGTGGTGTCTCTTTGTCGTGTGGTGCAGAGTGTACGATCCTAGATACGAGATTCCTCTCCTGAGGAGTCTCCCGCCAGTGCCCGGCTACGATACCTCGAGGGTTGGTCTCAGAATAGTCAGGGCCCCCTCCGGGCTCCTCTGAGGTCGCCTTCTAACAGGCAGTGACGTAAAGAAACCTGAGGGGGCCCCCCTGCAAAGTACATGGTCTGAGCCAGTCAGGAGCTCTCAGGACAGGTACCCGCAGTACCGCAGGGGCTATTGTTACGCCACTATTACCAATACAACCATTATAAGAAACCCTGGATAGTGGAGGTAATAGTTGGGCTTAGTCTGCCTGCAGTCTATCATAGGCGGTGGTCTACCCACTACAGTGTCCCTGCCATTAGTACTCCGGGGGAGTTTGTCCTATTTTAAGTGGGTTTCCTGATTCAGACTCATGTCAGAATTTGCAACATTAGGCCTGCCCTGTCTTCAGTTTTGCCAAAAGTGCATCCACTGCTCCTTCTCTTTCTCACTACCTTCCTACCACTTGCTTCCTCTCTCTTCCTTTCCATTATATCTGACCATCTTATCCATTCTTCTACCAGCAGTTTTCTTTCTGTTCTCTGCCACTTATCTCCTACTTTTCCTCTCCCATCCCATCAATAGCTTCCCATTATGCTTTTCCTATCTCCTGTGCAGTATTTCTCTCTGCTCTTCTTTTATGCTATCTCTTGTATTTCCTTTGTCCATTTTCTCACCCTCTCCATTGCCTACCTCTGTTTTGTCTCTTCCTCTTTTATACCCCACCCTCTCTTCCTTATCACATTTCCAGCTGACTTTGTCCTTATAGCACCCTGTGACTTCTTTCCTACATACTTTCTCACTGTGCCCCACAATTAGCGCTTCCAGTGCTTTCTCATCTATCACTATGCTCTCCATCAATCCTGCACAGACTTGCTCCATGGGAGAAAGGCATCCCGGAATCACAGCTGTATTGTAGACTACAAATGACATGGAGCCTGGATCTCCCGTCTTGAGCTCTCACCCACCAAAAGCACTTGTTTTGGACCATGTATAATCACCTTGTTCAATCAATCCTGACATATCTGTGGATCCTAAAGCAAACAAGAAAAAAAGCCCCCACCAGGTCAATACCTCATACCCAGAGACATCCACATTGACATAACTCCCAAAACCCCATGCGTAATCCAACATAGGGAAACGTCAAAAAGAGTATAATGCATGAGGTGCATCATTGAGGTCTGCGCAGTGGCTTAAAGAGGATGTACACTTTTCCTGTGGTCAGAGTACTTTTATCAACATTTACCATCAGCTGTGACATTAGTAAACTTGGTCATGTAATCTCTCCTTGATGCCTTTTAATTTTTATAATTCATAGGTGTCCACACTCTGATAATAAATTGTAGAAACCAGGGCGTGCTAAGGTTTTTTACGCATGCAACTGTCTATTACCATTCTTGACCAGAGTATTTGTTAAGGACAGATGTATTTAAACAGTCCATTGTTGTGTTTCCTGGATGCCAACACCTCAGTCTTGCTCCTTTTTCAACCTCCACGTCACTACCTCACAAAGCCATTTACCAATAAGAACCACTATCGATCAGGTGGCGTGGCCAGGGAGGCCAAGATGGCGGATGTGTCTGTGTGAGGCTCCGAGCAGCGGTCCGTCTCACAGAAGCTAACAGGTGCTGACGGAGACCCGATGGCGTGCCCCAATAGCAATAAGGGGCGCTGAACCATAGACATGCTATAACCTGCCAAAAATCACAGAGTGAGAGCAGATTTTCCCGGTGGAATCGGACCCGGGGACGAAAGGCTGGCAAACATGGCCACGACTCATCGTTGCTTAAGGCCTCCCCTCCGGCACCGCGGCCTGGAGCGCTCTTGGGAAGCGACGCATGCCTACCGCCACGGCTGCTGGTGAAGGAGCGGCTGCAACCCGGCATCAAGAGTCATCCCCCCATGGGGACCCCAGGTGAGTGCGGGCCCCAGCGGGGAGCAATCCGGTGGAAAGCTCAGAGGCAACTCTCGCAACACTGCGAGACACGGTGTGACATCCCGTGCTCTCACGCAACAACTGTAGAGCCGAGCTGGCCCCCGCGGAGACCATCAAAGGCCGCACAATACTCCTCCGACCCCACTGCACATCAGTAACGCCCCCCCCCCCCCCCGTCCACACGGCGCCAGGTCCCGAGTCGCGCAGCCGGGGAAAGGCGCAGGAGGCCTGATGTGATCCCATGCTGATGGCAGGCCCTGGGTGCTGACTACCTAACTCGCCCCCGGAGGCACAGTAAAGATGAACAGGGCTCTGTACCCACCACACGCCAACGCCACAAACTACAGCAGGGGCAACACTGCCACGCTTCCCTGAAGGGTCCCCCCCCATAAGAGACTTTTATCCGAGGCCTAGACCTACCTGGGTAGCAGCCGCAAAGGCGGAACAATACGGAGGGTGTTGCAGACCCGCAGAACGTTGCCCCCGTTAACTGGCGCGGCTGTTTGGGACCCATTATTCACCACTTTCGTCCCCCTGCGCCGCATCTGGAGCCCCCTGTCAACACGGAGCCAGGCCTCGAGGCGCATGGTGGGAGGGCAAAGGGAAAGGTGCACTAGGGAGATACCCACTAAGCATGCACTGCGGCGTCCTGCACACTGGTGACATGGATGAGTGACCACGTTATACCTTTCAGGCCCCCCCACATCCTACTGAAACTCCCCCCCCCCTGGCCACACAGCGCCAGGCCTCGAGGCGCCCAGCAGGGTCACACCCCGGGAGGCCATAGTTGATCCCAAGCCTGTCACCCAGCTCATGCTCGGAGACTAACACGGCCCAGCGGGGTGACCTAGCTAACACCACTGACCCACAGCGTGGTGCCCCTGCGGCTCGGCGCTACCACAAGGACCTTCGTGCAGCCGCAGTCATCCTCTGAGCCTCACATACAGCCTCCTGTCTACACAGTGCCAGTCCTCGAGGCGCGTGTTGGGGGAGCAGGAGGAGCGGCGTACTCCCGGCACCGCCGGTGGGAACACTAGCACACACTACACTCTGGGCACCGTCATGCCTGGTGAACAGCAAGCACTCACCACGCATGACTTACTGGCCCCTGCACAATGCGACAAAAACATCCTGCCCACACAGCGCCAGGTCTCGAGGCGCACAACGGAGCGATTGGTAAGGAGGTACGCATGCCAGCCCACCATAGGAGGATGACGGGCACCCACTGCATGCCGGATTCTGCACCTGCCCCATAGACACCACTCGGGAGGGTGCCACCCCGCGTTGTTGGAGACCAGGCACAGCCACTCAGGCAGAGGCACTCCATTAGCCAGGGCATTGGACTGACAAGTCCAGCCAACTCACCTGACGACGGCCCACAACCCGGGCAGTTACTCATTCTCTACCCGCCCCACACCCTCCTCTCAAACCACCAGGAGCCTCCATCTACACGGCACTATGGGGCATCAACGTGCTGCCACCGCTGGGCCATCATCGGGCCCAACCAGACGAACCTCCCCTGAGACTAATGCTACCCGGGCAACAGATGAGCGAACAACTGTGACAATGTCGGACAAGTTGGACAAGGTCTTGGTGGCCATAGAACATTCCGGAGTCACCATGGAAGACAGATTTGGGGCACTGGCCATGGACCTGAACCTCTTGCGTGACGACCACCACAAGTTAGCAGACAAAGTAAAGCAAGGGGAGAAAACAATACAAACCCTGGAGCCCCAAGTAAAGTCCCAGCAAACCACCCTAAGTTACCTCCAAACGCGAGTGAAACTCCTCGAACATAAAGCAGATGATCTAGAAGGGCGCTCACGCCCCAATAACATACAGATACTCAATCTAGCGGAAGGAGTGGAGGGACTGGACCCTATAGACTACGTGGAAACGTGGTTCAAAACCTTCGTGTCGGCAACGGCTCTGACCCCATTCTTCTCGGTGGAGAGGGCGCATCGCGTCCCAGCCCGCAGACCGGCCCCAGGCACCCCGCCCAGACCATTCTTGCTGAAACTACTACATCACAGCAACAGGGACGCAGTCGTCCAGGCAGCCAGACAACACGGACCACTCCAGGTCGAAGATAAACAGGTCATGTTGTTACCTGACTACTCTAAAGCGGGACAGCCGCAATGCACATCGTTATAAGAGATTAAACGCCTGCTACGCCACAAACACATTCAGTATGCCCTACTGTTTCCAGCACGCCTCAAAATTATGCATGAGGGCCGCACGCACTTTTTCTCGGATCCAAAAGAAGCACACGACCGGGCAACACAGCACGTACAGGGTACCAAAACCAGTGGCACGAAGCAGGGGACTCGAGAACCCAAAAGCCAGAGACGCCCTGAGAAGAAACTCACTCTGAAACAATGGAATTCACGGCCCCGGTCAGGCACACAAAGCTCCCCAGACCTAGAGCAAGTAATAGCCAAATGCAGGAGGGCACTGCAGGCGGCAGCACAGATTGACCAGATAGCAGAGAGCTCTGACGGCGAAAAAAGCCCCTGCCTCTACACACCAGAGGAAGAAATCAGTGGCAGAAATACCTCCTGAGATGGCTCGATCACTCCACCAATAGTAACGCCACAGATACGCTCATATGGGCTAGGACACTCGACCACATCCAGATCGCCCAAGTCATTTAGTGCCATCCAAGACTCTGGACACTGAATATTATCATGATGACCTGTCCGGGGGGTACTAAATAGAAGAACATACGGGGCACACCATGCCCGTCTAGCACGCTTATCACACAATACATGGAGGAACCCGCCCGGCACAGTATTTTGCATACTCATGCTGCAAAAGGTCACACAGATCACCGCTAGAGACAAGAAGAGACCACGCACCCTCAGATACCGTACTAAAGTATGAATACACCTTTTAGTTTGGATGTGTCGCCCCGAGCGACAGGTCCCTTTAGTTGGGAGGTTTCCCCACATTGCATTTACACCCCCTCCCCTAACAGACTCACCCAGATATCCTACAGGATAGCGTGCAGGCCGGCAGATCCACAGACCTTAGATGGCTGGCAGAGATGCGGGGAGTCCCTAGGCAACTTACTGACCCCGGCAGTAAGAACACAAAACTCACAAACATCAAATGCCTAACAAGATTTCCAATACAGACATCCCGATCATAACGATCAATGTTAGAGGCATGCACACAGCGCGCAAAAGATACGCAGTTTATTCATATATCAAAAAGGCAGAACGCGCAAATAGCCGTGTTACAGGAAACACACTTAACAGCCCCAGAGGCAGACCCCTTGCGAAGGAAATGGTGGGGAACCATTTATGCCACCACTTACTCGGCCTTTGCCCGGGGCACCCTAATCTGGCTCCGACCAGGGACTCCCTTCCAGGAAACCAAAAGCACGATCGACAAGGAGGGTGGTTACACACTCGTGGAGGGGCTCCTAGAAGGCCAACCCATACTTCTAGGGAGTGTATATGATCCCAACGCAGATCAGGACAAATTCTGGGGACACCTCGATGGGGTACTAGCCCGATACACATCTACGCGGTGGCTTTTAGGGGACGACTACAACTGCACGCTAGACCCTCAACTCGACACCCTCCTCCAGCACACTCCCCGGCTCATAAACAAGCAGAGCGATTCCAAACATGGGTGGCACAATGGGCGCTAGTGGACGTATGGCAGTCCTGGTACCCGGACGTTCTACTATATTCCTTCCACTCAATCCCCCATAACCTGCCCGTGTTTTGGACAGATTCCTCTGCTCGGTATCAATGCTCCCTAAAGCTCAACACCCAGACTATTTAGCCCGGGTCCTCTCGGACCATGATGCCAACATCCTGACCCTCAGATGGAGGCCCCTCACCCCCAGTACCAAAGTGGAAATTGCCACGGGAATGTCTCACTGATCAAGTGTTCAGACACGACCAGGAGAATAGTATTCGTGAATACTTCAGGACAAACGCCCATACAGTGACCTCCAGGTCACTGGAATTGGATGCCTTTAAAATAGTCGCTAGGGGCAGTGCATACAACAGATAATGGGGGTCCGGAAAACACTAGAAACCACACTTCTGCGCGCTGAAACCACATTGGCGATATTAACAAAAGATGCAGATGCGAGTAGCGCCACCACGGCACAAATAGCGACGGCCAAGACAGCTTACGCAGCGACATTAAGGGATCTACGCAAATACAACTTCAGAGTGCATGTGGTAAGGACTCATAAAGAGGGGACAGAGCAGGGACCCTTCTGGCATGGCTGCCCGACAAGACACGGAGGTAAAACCCATCACAGAACTGGTCGACCGGGCGGAGACTCCCCGACATTCTTAAGTAGAGATTCTACAAATTTTTCATGACTTGTAAGACACCTACAGAGGCCCGGGGCAAGACAACCCACTGCTAATAGCATACTTCCTATGACCCTTAACTATTCCATGAATCCCAGCGTAAGAAAGGGACGACATTGACGAAAAGTTAGGATCCGCGAATGTCTCCCACGCAATTTGGGGTGAGCTACCGGGCTCACTTAGAGAGTCAGTTCTGGTGGTGTTCCCAAAACCGGACCGCGACCCCAAACTCCTTGCCTCGTACAGACCAATAACACTGCTGAACGCAGACTGTAAATTCCTGGGGAAAATTCTAGCAGATCGGTACCCCCAAGTCCTTTCCCCACTGATTCACCCGGATCAGTGTGGGTTAATCCCAGGATGTAACACATCCCAAAACTTGCGCAATCTGTTCCATAAACAGGACAGAGCGGGTCCCCAGTTCCCGAGTATAAAGTTCGATACAAACACCCATTTCAAGTCAAGTCAGGTCAAGTCAAAAAGGCTTTATTTCGATAGAAACATATCATAAAAGCTGGATATAAAAAGGGATTAAAAAGCTATTTACAACAATCTCTAAATTCATTGACTTTAACAAAGAATGCATAAATTCTGTACAGGTTAAAAGAATCAATACATTTAAGCCTTTTACTTCGAAGATACCAAGCCCATGATAGAAATTTAGAAAGGCCACAAGCATATAGTGGACGCGAATCTGACATTAGGATACGCAGAGCCTCAATGTGGGACCTAGTACCTAACAGTCGGCACAATGCTTTAAGCCACTTTTGTCTTGGTTTCATGTACTCCGGACATTGGAACATAAAGTGCGCTATTGTCTCAGGGCTGGTTATACAAAAAGGACAAAGTGCGGTTGTCTGAGCCGGGAATTTCCAGCGTGCTGTGAAGGCTCGCAATGGAAGAGCCCCGACCCTAAACTTAAAATAAAGAGCCCTATCAAACGGCTTCCCAATAATATCCAAATAAAGTTCCCGAATAGGTAAATCCTTGAACTTCAGGAAGTCCTCCGAAAGTTTACCCAAGGAATGATTGGCGTTAGTTCGAGACATGACCCAATTCCAATACATGGTCTTTAATATTGCCTTTGGGGGGGAGGACCTACCAGCCCAAGCTTCACTTAGTCCAAGATCACCAAGCAAAGCTTTTACATCTTTTAACCACTTTATCTTGTACCATCCCGGTAGTGACATTATTTCAGACAGCCCTTTAGCGTATTTGGCCAATTCTGGAACTCGCCACAGCCGGGCCCATAAGAGCAATGGTCGCAGTTTTGCAAGATCACCAATCGGACGACAGCCTAAGTCAAGCATCAACGGTAACATTGGCGTACCCTGAGGAAGTGACATGAGCGACCTGCAAAATTTGTTTTCCGACCTTGACAGCTCATCTATATTATAGGTGCCCCATAGTTCAGCCCCATAGAGAGCAGAGCTAACTCCTCTTGCTTTATAAATATCGATAACGGGGGCTATTGGTCTTATTGTACAGAGACGCTGTTCCTTTAGCAGAGCCCCGGTTACCCTCTTATGGGTTAGGAGCATTTTGCATAGATGCGGGGTCCACTGCATGGTATGAGATATGCGTATACCCAAGTAATCAAATACCTTCTCCCTGCCCAAGGGTACAGAATTCAGCACAGGAGGACGTGCAAGTTTTTTGGGGGGATTCATCACTAAATATTTAGTTTTGTCAGTATTAATTACCAAACCCCGCTCCATACAAAAAGTTTGAAAGTTATTAAGGAGATTCTGGAGGCCCATTGGGGACTTAGACAACAAGAGCGTGTCATCCGCAAAGAGGAGGGTAGGAATACGCTCGCCCGCCAGGGATGGTTCATCTGAAGGATCTTTTAGCAGATGCTCAACCACCCCATTAACATACAAAGAAAAAAGGGTGGGGGCAAGAACACATCCCTGGCGGACCCCTCTGTCTACCGGAATTCTATTTGTTTTCTCGCCCTGTGTGCCCCATCTAATTTGGGCAAAATTGCCTTCATGGAGCTTCACCAACATTGAAAGAATATAACGTGGGAGGCCCATTTTAAAGAGGACTCCCCATAAGATCTCCTTAGGCACAAGGTCAAAGGCAGTCTTTAGGTCGATAAAAGCGAGATAAAGACTGCCTTTACCTATAACCACAACCTTCCAGTAAATTAACATTAGTCTAAATACTTGCTCTATCGTACCTGTACCAGCTCTAAACCCTGCTTGATAAATCGGAGAGGATATCCTTTTCATCAATCCATTGTAATATCCTCCCCAATAGAACCTTCCCAACAACCTTCTGGGTTGTATCTAATAAGCTTATGGGGCGATAATTAGAGGGATCGTCCCTTAAACCTTTTTTAAAAATGGGGACAACCTCTGCTCCCTTCCATGACTCAGGGATCGCGGCACCTTTATAAATAGCAATGAGCAGGGAGTGGATAAACTTCCCCCATTTTAGGGTGTCAAGGCGAAGCAAGTCGCCAGGAATACCATCACGACCAGCTGCCTTTTGGGGCAAGATAGTACTAATAGCACACTCCACTTCCTTGATTGTAAAATCAGGCTCAATTGTGTCACCCTCCAGGACAGAATAGTTAGATATAGCTACAACGCTAGACCCTGGTTGACGGGTATACAATTTAGAGAAGTGAGTAAACCATGCTTGGCTGGTAATACTACATGTAATGTGTTTACTAACTGGTCTATTCCTAGCTCTAATTGTATCCCAAAAGCGTCTAGCATCTTTACCAGAGCTGGCCTCCTTTAGAGTGTGCCAGTACTCATCTTCCCAGTCCTTTATGGCACTAGCTATCACCCGTTTATAGTCCTTTCTAGTATACTGTATCGAAGATTGTGACTTGCCCTTAATAGCCTTGATTAGGGCTGTTTTTGCCTGTCTACATGAAGGTGTAAACCAATCATGTGTGCCCTTCGGCTTCGTATTCATTGCTGGCTTACCCCCACGCACTTGCTCTAAGAATAATTCTCCTATAGTTTTAATTGTTTCTTCAAAGACAAGTGTTGCCCTACCAGATGCAGAAGGAGATTGGGCAATAGCGTCTAACTCTGATTGTGAAGTTAATAATGTTTGATCTATAATATTAAGCTTGACTTCATCAAGGGCTATTTTACTCCACTTCAATCGTCTCCCGCAATTAGATAGGGAGACTTTAGGAGCGGGCTTATGGACTGTTCCATTTATTTTACTTGGCCACAAATTATTAAGGGTTAAAGACAACAAATTATGGTCACTTTCAACAGTGGGTAAGACCGCCATATCCTGAACTAATTTCCAGAGTATAAAATCAAGAAGGATATAGTCGATCCTTGAGGTATGATTCACCCTATTACAAGTATCAGCACCCATAGGGTCCGAAATAGTTCGGCCATTAGCAGCTCTTAGCCCAAACTCCATAGTCAGTGCATTTAACTGTATCACCCTTTGGGACACTTTTTGATCGGTGAATAGTTAGCACTGGTATGCCCCTTTTTGCATCATCTTCAGCCAAATCCAGAATGTCCTCTGTCGCAAGGGGCTAATATGAACAGTTAAAATCTCCCGCAACCAAGACTTGAGCCCCGTCATTACAGGCTCTAAGCTCATTTTCAAGAATGGTTACTGTAGGGGAAGAAGAACCATTTTTGTGCCCCTGACGTAAATATTAAATAACTCAAGGGCTCGCCCCCTATTAGGACCTCTCAACAAAATTCTTAGGATTTCTGGGCAATTGGTCTGTTTTTGGGTAATATGACATCCAAGAGAGGTACTCACCCATATAAGAAGGCCCCCCGAGGGGCGGCCCTTCCCTGTACTTGGGGATATTGCAGGCAAGAAAATGGTAACATACCCAACTCTATGGAGAGGCTTCAGGCTCCAGGTCTCCTGGAACATACAGATCTTATGCTCCTCTACCAGAGAATTCCATTCTGGCGAGCCCAATTTCCTATTTATGCCTGCCAAATTCCAACTAATAACTTTAAGTGGTTCCATGGTAACAAGAGTACAATTTATTGGTGGATCCAAATGATCTCTAGATGGATTGGACAGTACTTTAGTTAAATCGAATGCCGGGATATACTGGGGGGATGTATCCGGGTACCTCCCTGGTCCATTGGATGGACTACCGGAGGCAGATGGTCACTCAAAGAGTTAGCTTGCGAGTGCAATGGGGAGTAATAAGTACGTCAAAACCCTAAATCGGGACCAAAATATTCCCCCCTGTTAACCCCTTCCATGCGGGGCGGATTCCCCCGCTGTGCTGACCGTTACCTGCGCGGGCGTGGTCATGACGGAACGGTTCCGTCATGAGCACAGCTCAACCGACGCTCATGACGGAACCGTTCCGTCATGAGCGTCGAAGGGGTTAAAGTTAAAAGAGGAATAAGGGCAATACTCATTTGTAGATCTATCCCAGAATTTATTACCCTGGTTTTGCCATTGAGGTTGAGGCACTTGAGGATAGAAGTGATCCAGACTAACTGTTCTGATTGTACTACTGGTAGACTCAATATGATAATTACAAATGAACTTCACGGCGCGTGTATCACGGAAGTTAACTAAGATACAATCGCCGAAAACGTCCTTGACTCTGTTACCTACCCAACCAACTAACGAATAGAACCTTCCCATCTATCTGCCTCGGTAGAGGTCTGCTATTATTCAGATAGTGGATGGTTTTGTTTTTCAGTTCAGGGTATGATTCCATTTTGCCAGGTGGCAGCTGAGGAACTCCTACCAGGACTACCACGTAAGGCATGCTAGCTAGGGGTAGGTCGATGTAGGGAGGGCTGGACTGTTCGTTATCAACTTTACCCAAACTACTGGTCAGTTCTGCCCTCATTTTCACCGCATTCTTAGAGGTAGTTTTATCTCCCAAGATTTGTAAGGATGTGGCAGTACTAGCTCCCTTGCTTACAGGGGTTGCTCCATTCCTAGTGGCGTTAATAGCGGACTTGGATTGAGGAGTATTACTAACTCTAGACACCTTACTACCTTTTGTTACTGGGCATTTACTCGTTTTATTTCCTTTTTTCGTACTTAGTACTGAAAGATTGCTACTACCCACATTCCCAGAGGGGGCGTTATTAGTTGAGGTAACAACAATAGGTGTTGGCAATGGATCTTGCAACTTCTGTTTAACAGAAGTAGGACTATTTTTTATATGCAACTTGATTAATGTCTTCAGAGAAAAAAAATTGTCGAGGATACCTTGTTCAAGCCTATCCAACCTTGTTGATAAGACCTTAAGCCTCTCATTGACCGGAAGTAAAAGGGACTTCATAGTCTGTTCAATACAGTCAATGAGAGGAATATCTTGGGTACGGCTTAATAAGTTTTCTGGGTTTAAGCTTCCACTCTGCAATGATGTAGTAGCAGTATTAGTAATTCCGCTGCTAGTTTGCACCGGGGATTTCTCCACCAGAGCTTCTAGTCTATGTAAAAACAGATCTCCAGAAGTGGTACCATCAGTTTCAGATAATATAATGGGAGTATCAGATACATGACTGGTACCAGAGGTTTCAAGGAGAGAATAGAGGGGAAGTATCAAGGGACATATTCTTATCCGAAAGGGACAAATCTTTAGTCACTGGGGTCTGACGAATCTCTGGAAGTAAAGCAAAAGACGGTACCAGGATAGAATCCTGGGAATTAGTAGTAAGCATTGACATGTTGGAAGTAAGGAGTGGAGGATGACAACCCATAGGCAATGACAAGCGACGTTCCGTATTTTCAATGGCATTTGCCACGACACCAATGGTTTTTTGCAACATACGGTCGATCGCTGTCAAGCTAGGGAGCTGGGGAGTGACCACATTTTTTTTTTGTGCAAGGGCAGGTTTTTGAATAGTACGCTTTCCCATTTTACAAGTCCTATTGAAGGAAACAAACCTAACGGAGCTTGGTCAGGATATTATACCCACTACAAGACCCTAAAGGTATACACAACAAATACAATACAGTACAAAATATACCAGTACACAATCAACTGTAACGCTACTCACAGGTTTAGAGACAGTAACCATAGAGTAAACTTTATGCAACCTGTGTTGGTAATGGCACGCAGAGGGTTAGGGCCCAGGGGAATGGCCCGGCCCAGCCTCTACCGGCCACTAACGGACACAAACGGTCCCGCCCTTGTCCCGGACTTCTCCCGGCGCCGCGCACGCGCGTCCAGCGAGGCGGGAGTTCTGGTTCAATTTTAAACGCCACTGGGCGCGCGCTGACGATGTACGGCGTCCGGTCGCTAAGGCTTCTGGGGGGTGTAGTCTCCCCTCACAGCGGCCGCGCCCTCAGGTGTGACGGGGCTGCGGCGGCGGGGGAGACCGGCAAAAAGTGTTCCCACAGGTCCTCGGGCAATGCAGGGATTCAGCAAGAGGTCCACAATGAAATAACAAACAGGTAATGGGCCCACACTGCTCACAGGGATACAAACAAGACTCCCGCTCGGCCGGAGTTCTGGTTCAATTTTAAGCGCCACCGGGCGCGCGCTGACGATGTACGGCGTCCGGCCGCTAAGGCTTCTGGGGGGTGTAGTCTCCCCTCACAGCGGCTGCGCCCTCAGGTGTGACGGGCCTGCGGCGGCGGGGGAGACCGGCAAAAAGTGTTCCCCACAGGTCCTCGGGCAATGCAGGGATTCAGCAAGAGGTCCACAATGAAATAAAAAACAGGTAATGGGCCCACACTGCTCACAGGGATACAAACAAGACTCTGACCCCGTATTTTTATGGGTAAATTTACTACATGCTCTTGACAGACAGGGCGCACTTTAACTACTTGTACGTACCTTGAAATACTATGACCAAAGATAACCGCGTGTGATTCGATCCCCTGCTTTGCGCTTTGTGTCAATGCTAGAGGAGTCAAACCAGTTTGTACTTGACGTTTATTTTATACCTAACATTTCCGAAATACAATTCAGCTGGGATGCTTACGTGGCTACGGAGTTACGTTATTGAGATCATTTCCTGCTTTTCTTAAAGTGGCCCGTTCCTTAAAGCGGCAACGTCTAATGCTAAAATACATGTGGGGTCCACTCGAGTTTTTTCAAAGTCGTTATAGAGAGAAAAAGAAAAAGGGAATTTTTCATCCATCTAATTACTTATAACTGTCTATTTTTTATCTTTCATGTCAATAACTTAACTACATATGAAGCAAGTTTCATAAATGAAATAACGTATTAAGAATCTCCTAAACATTACCTATATTGTTGTCTCCTTCAAACTTTACCATAAATATTAATATAACAAATAATAAAAAGGATAAACACAACAAAAGGGGGAAATGAGAATATAACCCTATTGTGCTAGTGAAAACAATCTTCTAATGAGAACAAGGAATATCTAACGTTACCGAGAAAGGAGGCTGCTGGTACACCACCAATATCAATAAACATAAGAAACGCCCCAGTCCATTAGTGATGATAATGAAAGCATTTTGTAAATATAACCTACTATTCTTTATTCAATTAGCCTAATCCAGTCCTCCTTTGTATTTAAACCTGTACGGATAGTATTCAATATTGAGATATACCATTGTTCACGGTTCTTACGTTTCAATGTAAGGTCCCCTAATCTTTTATTCCCTTCTATTTTTTCAATAATGAACCATTTAAAATCTGTGATGGTGTGTCCTTCCTTCAAGAAATGACTAACTAGAGGGGAATTTTCTTTTCGATTTTTAATGGCAGACTTATGTTCTCCTAATCGAAAGCAGAGCTTCCTCGAGGTTTCCCCCGCAGATCCTTGGTTGCATGGACATAGAAGTAAGTATACCAGATTTTTACTCCTGCAATTATTTAATGTTTTGCCGTCAGAGTATGTTTATTGTAAACAACCTCCTTTCCCTCTATGCATTGTGAACACATATTGCAATGACTACATTTATAGTTACCTATGGCTTGGGTTCCTAATAATGTCCTTTGATTTATCTTAGGTCCCTCTCTGTATGTATGTACAAGTTCTCTTCGCAAATTATTGTTGCGTTTAAACGCAAATAAAGGCCTGTCCAGTTTAATGGATTCCGTATCATTAAGGATACTCCAACTTGAATATATTATGTTTTTAATTTTGTTGCTTAGACAGGAGTATTGACTCACAAAAACTAATTTTTACTTCTCCTGTTTTGATTTATTTGTACCTCCAACTGTTAACATACTCTCTCGATTATAAAACCGAGCACGTTTGAAAGCGTGGGAGATAAGTTTCCTCGGGTAACCTCTCTCCTTTAGCGTAATCTTGAGGAACTCAGAATGTTTATAAAAGTCATTTGTAGAAGAGCAATTCCTCCTCAAGCGAAGAAACTGCCCGAATGGGATGTTGTCTCTTTGTGCTTTGGGATGGAAGCTCGAGTAATGTAAAAGTGTTTTTATCCGTTGGTTTCGAGAACAACTCAACCTCGAGCTACCCATTTATCTCTTTAATTTTTAGATCCAAAAAATTTACACTGTGATTGCTGTATTCTGATGTAAATTTCAGATTAATATCTCCCAGATTCAGCCATTGCAAGAATTCCTTCAAAAGGTCAACGGTGCCTTCCCAGATGAAAAAGATGTCATCAATGAATCTACTCCACTTCACCACATTCTCGTAAAATGGAGCAGACTCATTAAAGACATGGATCTCCTCAAATTGGCCAACATAGAGGCATGCCAGGCTGGGAGCACAGGCAGCCCCCATGCTGGTCCCCTTGCGTTGGAGATACAAATCATTCTTGAAAAGAAATAAATTATGTTTCAATACCAACTTAGAACATGCTAGAATGAAGTCAGCGTGGGCACCCCTGCATTCTGAAGGACCCAGGATGCCACTGATGACTCTGAGTGTGGCATCCTGGGGTATGTTGATATACAATGCCTCTATGTCCAATGTAACTAGAAGTTGAGTGCTACTATTAAACTCGCACCCTTCAATGGTAGTTATAATATGCGTGGAGTCCTTAATGTAAGATTTCTGTTTCAACACCAAAGGTTTTAAAAAGGAATCAACATATTTGCTCAATAGTTCGAGTGGAGAATTAATACAACTCACAATGGGCCTAAGAGGGTTTTTTTTGACATCCTTATGAATCTTTGGCAATCCATATATTGCTGGAATAATTCCTCCATCATTATTTAGGAACATGAATTCTGTTTTGAATCCGGATTCTCTGGTTGGCACAGGTTGGCACCTGGGACAAGCAGAGAGTCCTTCTTCTAGTCAGGGAAAGGGGGTACACTCCAACAATAACCCCTGCTCACCCTCTAGGTAGCTTGGCGCGAGCAGACAAGGCGTTATCTCAGGGCGTTTAGGTTAAGCATTTGTAAATACCCACACAGTAATACAGTGACCCTCCACAAATTGACTCCACACTGGGTATATATATAAAAAAATACTTTATATAGATTCATCAGGCTTAGCACAAGACCAAAATGACGTTTCAAACGGCCCACAATACTTATAGGCAAGAGTTCTTGGTTTTAGCGTACTTTTCCAGTTCTGTGCGCATCGTCTCTCTTCGTACGGGTCGTACGCGGTAGACACAGGCTTTGGGACAGGTCGTACACGCACTGCAGGCGCTTCAGATGAAGTGTACATCCTACGGTGCGAACGGGCACGGTACCTGGGTTCTTGGTGAGTTCGTCACGGACACTTCCTTGGCAGCAGGCGCACAGTACGGTGCGAAGTCCTCCGGGCGGCATGTACTACGGTACGTGAGACCTTGGGCGTGCGCGGCTCAGGGCACAGTGCGAGAGTACGGCTCGTACTGCCAGACGTGCGGGTACGCGACGTACCGGGATCGCTGGGCTTCACTTGGGCTGCTGAGACAGGCGAACAGTACGCTCCGTACGGGAGACGTACGCGACCACCATACGCACCGCAGCCTTTCCCAAAGCAGGGGAGAGGCGTGTACGTTGATAGTACGGTCCGTAGGGGGGTGTAAGCTGGTACGGTGACGTCCTTCAGTTACGGTGCAAGCTACGGCTCGTAAGGGCTGCAAGTCGCGTTGCTCAGGCTGGCAGTACCTTCCTTTGCGGTCCAAGCTACGGCTCGTAGAGGGGCCACAGACGCGTTGTTCGTGCCGGACAGCGGGAGATCAGCTTACGGGGAGTACGCTGCAATCAGCGAGACGTACACAGCAGTTCGAAGCGAAGATACCAGGAAAACGGTTTCCAAGGCGATTCCATGGCGGTGAAGTCCACTGGTCCTGGGACTTCGTTCAGGGGGCAAGCTCACTCACAAGCCCTTGGAGATCTTCAGCACAAGTCAAAAGTAAGAGTTTCTTTGAGTCTTGGTCTTCCTCTTCGTCAGCAGCAAGGCAACCACTGCAGGCCAATCCCCCAGGTCAGGGACAGTACTCCTCCATGCAGCTTTCCCGGTTCCTCCTCGGACAGAGGTTTCTTCTTGGCAGGACAGGATCTAATTTCTTGGGAGCAGGGCTCCTACATTAATACAGCAATTCTTTTGTTCTGCCAGGCCAGGGGGGCCCTTGCCTAGTCCAGTCCGGTTTCTGAGCACTTTGTATTTGCAGGCTGCTTCTTTCAGGGTGCAGGGCAGAGCCATCAGACGCTCCACAGGGGGCGGAGACAGCATTGTGGTGGCAGAGCACAGCCCTATTCAGAGTCAAGGTGTACTCCTCCCACCCATCTAGGTGTTAATCTTCCAATTCACCACCAGGCTTTATAGCCCTGCCCATCTGGGTTTCCCCAGCCCTGTCACTCATACAAGCCAGACAGCAGATACACATCACGCAGAAGCAGGCTGAAACGGTTAGGCACGCAAAGGCCAACTTTCTAAAAGTGGCATTTGCAAACGCAGAATATTAAAATAAACCTTACTAAAAGATGTACCTTATTATTCTGAGTTCAGGCATACTAAACTCGATTTTCTACAATGTTCCCTGGGCCTGTTAGGATCATAGGATGTAACAATCTTAACAGCCCATTCTGGCCTATGAGAACAGGGTAGCCTTACAATAGTGAAAAACGAAAATGGCTGTAATTCACTATTAGGACATGCCACACACATCAGGGCTTGTCCTACCTTATGCTTACAACGCACCCTGTCCTTGGGCCTACCATAGGGGTGACTAACATGAAGTTAAGGGTAGGTTTAGGGACTGGCAAGTGTGTGCACTTGCCCAGTCAGCATGTCAGTACCAGACTGCACGCAGGTTTTGCAATGGCAGACCTAGACACATTTTACCAGGCCGCTTCTGTGGGTGGCACAACCAGTGCTGCGAGCCCACCAGCGGTATTTGTATTTACACGCCCTGGCACTCCTGGTGCACTTTACCGGGGTCTGACAGTAAACCAAATAAGCCAATCATGGAATCCAACCAACATACACATTTTACATAGGGAGCACTTGCACTGTGGCACTGGTTGGCAGTGGCACAGTGCTCTGAGCGGCCAATACCATAAAAACACATGAGGCACAGTGACAAAAAGTGGAAGGGAGACTCACGCCAAGGTGCCAGGTCTAACATGTGTCCCCTCCAGCTGAAAAGTGGGGAGAACTACCCTACCCAAGGGAGCTCCTCATCACTAAGGTGGAAAAATCTGGACAGACCGTCAGCATTGGCGAGATCTGTACCAGGGCGATGTTCCACCGTGAAATCCATACCCTGTAGGGAAATAGACCACCTCAACAGCTTTGGATTCTCACCCCTCATATGCATCAACCATCTGAGGGGCCTGTGGTCTGTCTGAACCCGGAAGTGAGACCCAAACAGGTAGGGTCTTAGCTTTTTCAGTGCCCAGACCACAGCAAATGCCTCACGCTCAATAGCACTCCATCTCTGTTCCCATGGAAGTAACCTCCTGCTAAGGAAGGCTACAGGTTGATTTAGGCCCTCTTCATTAATCTGTGAAAGAACAGCCCCCACACCATGCTCTGAAGCGTCTGTCTGAACGATAAACTCTTTGGAGAAGTTGGGAGCCAAGAGCACGGGCGCCGTGCACATAGCAGCTTTCAGGGCCTCAAAAGCTGTCTGACAGGTGTCAGTCCAAATCACTTTCCTGGGCTGCTTCCTAGAAGTCAGCGCTGTCAAGGGGGCAACGATGTTGCCATATCCCTTGACAAACCTCCTGTAGTACCCGGTGAGACCTAGGAAGGCTCTCACCTCTGTCTGGGTTTTGGGCGACTCCCAATTCAGGATGGTTTCAATCTTGGGTTGAAGGGGCGTCACCTGGCCGCTCCCAACCTGGTGCCCCAAGTACACCACGGAACCCTGCCCGATCTGGCACTTACTCGCCTTGATCGTGAGGCCTGCCTTGCGCAGCGCCATCAACACTTCCCATAGGTGGCGCAGGTGTTCTTCCCAAGTGCAGCTGAACACTGCGATGTCATCCAGGTAGGCCGCACTGAACGAATCCAGTCCAACCAACACCTGGTTGACCAACCTCTGGAAGGTGGCAGGGGCATTCTTCATCCCAAAGGGCATAACCCGGAACTGCTAGTGCCCGTCTGGGGTGGAAAATGCTGACCTCTCTTTGGCCCCATCGGTCAAGGCGATCTGCCAGTACCTAGACGTTAAATAAAACGTGCTGAGGTTGTTGGCAGCCCCTAGCCGATCTATGAGCTCATCAGCTTTGGGGGTGGGGTGGGGTGGGGTGGGGTGGGCATCAGTCCTGGTGACTGAATTGAGTCCTCTGTAGTCCACACAGAACCGGAGTTCGGGTGTGGCTCCCGGCACTGCAGCCTTTGGGACCAAGACCACTGGGCTGGCCCAAGGACTGCTGGAGGACTCAATTACCCCGAGTGCAAACATCTTGGAGACCTCCTCCTTGATGCAGGCCCTCACCCTGTCAGTTACCCTGTAGGCCTTGTGCCTCACGGGTGTACTATCCCCAGTGTCCACATCATGGACGCACCAATCAGTGACACCGGGAACCAGGGAAAACAGATCAGAAAATTGCCCCAGCAATTGGCGACAATCATTCTGTTGCTCAGGGGTCAGGGCGGAAGAGAGGATGACACCATCCACTGACCCATCTTGCTCCTGGGCTGACAGGGGGTCCGGAAGTGGCTCGGTCTCCTCTTCCATCCCAGCATCTGTTGCCAAGAGCATGCCCACTTGGGACCTCTCCAAGTGGGGCTTGAGGCGGTTGACATGTAGGACCCTTAAGGGGTTTCTAGGAGATTTCAGGTCCACCACGTAGGTAACAGGACTCTTGCGCTCCGCAACCTCAAAGGGACCGGTCCACTTATCCTGGAGCGCACACGGCTCCACGGGGGTCAAGACCCATACCTTCTGTCCAGGCTGAAGCTCTACCAGAGTGGCATTCTGGTCGTACCACCGCTTCATCTCCTCCTGGCTGGCTTCCAGGTTTGCCTCAGCAAGTTGCCTGAATCGCCTAGTCTGATTCCTGAAGGCCAGCATGTAACTATACACATTTTGGGGAGGTTTCCTGGGAGATTGCTCCCAGCCTTCCTTGACCAGACTTAGAGGTCCTCTCACTGGGTGGCCGTACAGTAGCTCAAAGGGATTGAACCCTAGAGACTTCTGTGGCACCTCACGGCAAGCAAAGAGAAGGCATGGTAAGAGGACGTCTCACTTACGCCCATTATCATGCCTTTGAGGGTTCAGTTGAATCTCTCAACCAACCTGTTTCCTTGGGGTTGGTAAGGTGTGGTGAACTTGTAGGTTACCCCACACTCTTGCCAAAGGGATTTCATGAATTTGGACATGAAATTGGTACCCCGGAAAGACACCACCTCTCGGGGGAATCCCACTCTGGAGAAAATTCCCATCAGTGCACGTCCCACCACGGGGGCCGTCACTGTCCTCAGAGGGATGGCTTCCGGGTACCGGGTGGCATGGTCCACCAGGACCAGGATGAACCTATTGCCCATGGCTGTCCTGGGGTCCAGTGGCCCTACAATGTCAATCCCCACTCGCTGGAATGGGGTACCGACCACAGGGAATGGCTGGAGTGGAGCCTTCTGCTTCCTTCCACTCTTTCCACTTGCCTGGCAAGTCTGGCATGTCCTGCAGTGAGTGTCTGAACTCCTGCGCATTTGAGGCCAATAAAAGTGGGTGACAAGCCTTTCAAAGGTCTTGTCCTGCCCTAAATGCCCTGCCAATGGCACATCGTGAGCCAGCCCCAGTAGGAAGGCTCTGAAGTCCTGGGGTACCACGAGCGCACGGGCTGACCCAGGCTCAGCAACCTTAGGCTCTGTATATAGGAGGTCGTTCTCCCAGTAAATGAAATGTGACCCAGACTGATCACCTGAGGCCTGGTCTGCAGCCGCACACCCACGAGAGAAGGGCACTCTTTCTGTGCCTTACAAAAGTCCTCCCTGGAGGGACCTCCTTCCTGCTGCCAATGGGTCAGCTCAGGCAGGTCTCGCAGTTCAGTTATCTGTTCCCCTGTAGGCTCCATGGCATCCCCCTCAAGGTCTGCTGCCTCCTGGACCGTGGGAACTTCAGGGGCCGGTTTCCCGCGCCCCCTGCTCCTTCTCCTTCTCTCTAAGGCCGGTTCCTGGGCCTCCCTCTCAGGCTCCAGGACCTCTTGAGCACCTCTACTTGCTGCCATGGACCGTGTTGTGACACACGCCCAATCCGGAATACCCAACATCTCCAGGTGAGCGCTCCGCTCCACCTTAGCCCAAGGAGAGCTCTCCAAATCGTTCCCTAACAGACAGTCTACAGGCATGGCGGGCCTCACAGCTCCCCCCCCCCACTCAAAGGGAACCTGATCCACCTTGCAGTGACTCTGTGTTGTCAACGGAAACAACTGGATAGAATGCTCCTGGGACAACCTGCTCTTGAGACACCAGGTGACACATGACAGCTGTCACACTGGCTCCTGTATCTCTCAGAGCTTCCACCCTACGGCCATTTATGGTCACCCACTGTAGGAAGGTGGAATCTGACTATATGGTTGCCCCCACTTTTTTTCCTGGTGTTTGAATGGTTTTTGACTAGTCTGGCTGGGATCCTGCTATCCAGGACCCCAGCCTATCTGCTTACTCCCTTAAATGATTGGTGTGCATATTAGATGCACTAGTGATTGGATACTGTGGTACCTTATGAGCCCCTAGTAGATGGTACCTTAGGTACCTAGGGCATTGGTACTTCACAGGCCTACCAGGGGCTGCAGCATGTATTATGCCACCCCTGGGAAGCACTCACAATCTGACACCACAGGCCTGCTACTGCAGCCTGTGTGAGGTAGTGTTAGCACTCCTCACTGAGGTATAGGCTCCTATATCTCACCATACACACACATATAAACCTATCAGTCACCCCTCTAGCAGGCCCTAACAATCCTGAGGGCAGGGTGCTTGGTTTACTATGTGAGGGGGTGCCTCTGCCTGAGCAGGACCCCTCTGCAGCTGGCAGAGTCTATTCTCTGCTGCTGTTTGTGGATGCGGTTAAACCATATACTCTTAAGTGCATTATAACCTCGCGGTAAATGCTAACTTTGGAATGACTGCATCAAAACATGTCGTGTTTGGTGTCAAACAACTTGGAATCCTACCCCCACACCAGTAACTGGTGTGGGAGTAGGATCCCACCCTTCTAGAGCGGACGACATGTACACACTGTACTACACGGTAGAAATCATCTAGAGCCCTGGCATCACAAAATGAATGCCACCAGCACAGACACCGGGCTGCCCTCCTGCTGCTGACCGAAACTCGCAGTGGAGGGAGCGCAACAAAGGGTTTCCTGTCACAGGGAGGTGTCACAATCTCCCAGACAGGATTTAGTGTATTGGAGCTGGGTGGGTGCACTCTTAGAGTGCTTTGAAGTCCTGCACTGGGGGAGCAGTAGGCTCCCCTGTGCATATGCCAGCTCAAACCGGTTCAGGGGCTGCCTGCCCCTGTCCTGGCGCGAAACTGGACAAAGGGAAGTGGGTGTAACCACCCACTACCCTGGCCCTCCTAGAGGAGTGGCCATAGAGCTAGTCCCTCCCATCTTATCAGTATAAGATACCACACATTGCCAATGCAATTGAGATTACACCTGGACGATGCTCTACGAAGAAGAATCCTGGCCCTTCAACTTTCTACTACCTTTAGAAGACCGAAGGATCTCCCTTGGAGTCAGGGAGTGACTCCCCTGCTTGGCAGGCACCAAAAGGACTGAACAACGGTTGCAAACTTTACCGCTCCCGCCGGAGCCCGAAGTCCCTGCGTCCCCTGAAGCAGATTTCCTGACTTCTCGTCGGCCATTTTGAGTCCCCAGCGGAGCTGTGGCATCTGGACCCCACGAGTGACAAGGTACAGCAATACCAGGGAACCGTGCACTGATTTCGAGTGCAAGCCCTGAACGACGAACTACAAACTTGTGCTTTGGACCACTTAATGTCCAAGTCCCTAGCAGGTCTGGAACCCAAGATCAGCGGCCTACCTCGTCCCGAGTGACCGTGGGCTGCTCCTGAAGTTTCCCTGCGAAGGCGTCTTTGCGGTTGCTTGCCCGTTGGCTAGTAGCCCGCCCGAAGACTTTCTGAACTGCTCCAAGGGTTCGCCTGGTTGCTCTGGGCCTGCCCTCACTTACCCTTGCTGGGTAAGTCCATCGGACCTTGCTGGTCTGAACCATCCAAGATATTCAGTCTACACGAGACTTGCAGTTGCCAAGGTTTGTTGGATCTGATCCGAGTGCCGACACCGCCATCAGCTGCAGACGTCGTGGGACCCTCCAAATCCAGCTGCTGGTCTTCCTCGATCTCTCCTGGACCACGTGGGCAAAGAGACAAAACACCATCAGCGACATGAAGAGACTCGACAGTTGTGGTCATCTATCCTGAAGGCCACCGGTCACTGGCAAGTGACTCTGAACTCTGTCCCCTCAATTTCTAGGTCGCCTGCAACTCCAATCCATCGTTGGATTTCCACGGGCACTTCACCCGACGACACAAGCCGCAAGACTTCAACGATTCCCATTGAAAGCAGCATCGCGACCCGACACCAAAGGACGCCTCTGCACCCGGCTTCCCTGGGTGAGGTAACTCTGGCATTACGGTGCCCAAGTGTGCATTGGCTATCGAAGTACTTACCCTGTAAGTGGTTTGCTTGTTGTCCATTCCGAAGTGCCCTAGAACTGTAAAATACAAACCGCGACATTTGCCATTGTAATGCATTGAAACCCGCGTGTGTGTTTAGACACTGGACGCGTCTCCTGTGGGCTGATTACTTACCTGTAAACACTGCAGTAGTGAAGCCCCAGCGATTCCCAAGGCCCTAGGCCTCTTACTTTTGCAAGTCGAGTTTGTTATACCACTATTTTAGCATATGGTCTGGTACGCCCCTAGGGCTACAGCCATATTTGTGCTTAATTTATTGAGAACTGTTGATCTTATTAATGTTTACCTGACTCTAATCTCATAAAGAGATTAGTAGAGTATATTTAGAAATAAATACATATACATTTGATATATATACCTGTGTGGTGTCTTTTCATTTGGTAATTCAAGAGATTATAAGGTAAAACAAGCTGCTTTACATTCCTCAGAGACTTAGCCTGAAGGCTGCTCTCCACAGCTACCACTAGGATAGCTTTCTTTAAAAGGTTGTCTTTAAACCTATCTACCAAGAGTCGAATTGGACTGGTGCAAGGTGGCCACTATAACTAGTGACCAGCATATGCCAGGCCAACTTCTCACATTGGTGGGCAGCGTGTGGGAATCCAGCTTGCCATTGTTTTACCAGAAAATCTCTATTTGAATTACTAACTGAAAACCACTTAAGGTACTCAAGGTACATATAAATTCAAGCTAGTATCAATAAGTTCTACTGAACTTAGAGCTGTTTGTGAAGGGACAAGCACACCCTTGCAACAGCTCAAGCTAGGTTTAGTAGGCCACAACTAGTGTAGGTAGTACAACACTGCACAACACTAGTATGCCTCACCAGGATGGAGCCAGTGGGTCCATCCCATCTCAGTACAAAGATATAGCCTACACTGAGCTGAAGGCCTTATGCTTTGCAAGAAATCTGAGGGTGGGCAGGAGTCCCTCATCACAACACCTGATAGATCTGATAGTAGCAGATGACCTGAGACAAGCTCTAGGAGCTAGTGGGTCTGCATCAGGGGGTGGGTCACACATAGTCTCTGGGTCTGATGATGACAATCAAGACGACCTGGACTCTGTGGGTGAAGGGCCAGACTCAGAGGGTCTGAAGAGAATAGAGGAAATCTCCCTAAGAGAGCTGACAGAGTGGGAGACAGGCCTAGGTCCCTCTCAAGGGACTGACAGGTCATACCACTCTGGAAGAGAATCTATTCCACAGAGGAACTCCAACTTTCCCAGGGAGACCTCCTCTGACAGAAGGTTCAAGATGCTCCAGTATGAGGAAGCTAGGCTTGCCCTCAGAACCAAGCAATTGGCCTTAGATAGGGAAGCCTTCGAGCTCCCAAGAGCTTCAAAGAAGGAGGGGTTAGATGCCCCTGGTGGCAGCAACAGTGTCCCTAGAGGCAGAGATTACATGCCAGGTCATAGGAACCTGTCCAAGGTTGTTCCTCCCTACCAGAGTGGGGATGATATCCACAAATGGATAACTGCTATGGAGAGGGCCTGTAAAGTTCAACAGGTCCCCCAGAAACAGTGGGCAGCAATCGTGTGGCTCTCCTTTTCAGATAAAGGTAGAGACAAGCTCCTCACTGTTAGAGAAGAGGATGCTAATTATTATGAATCCCTGAAGAGTGCATTAATAGATGGGTTTGGCTTAACCACTGAACAGTACAGGTTCAAGTTCAGAGACACCCAGAAAGCACAGACTCAGGATTGGGTGGACTTTGTAGATTGTGCTACCAAGGCTCTGGAGGGTTGGATAGTTGGCAGTAGAGTCACTGACTTTAAAGGATTGTATAATTTGATTATGAGAGAGCAGATCCTTAATAATTGTCAAAAACAACTCTTACACCAGTACCTGGTGGACCCTGATCTGACCTCTCCCCAAGAATTGGGAAAGAAGGCAGACAAATGGGTCAGAACCAGGGTTAGGCCCAAGAACCAAGGTGGTGACCAGAAGAAAGATTCCACTAAGCCCAAAGAGAAAGGTGGGGATGATAAAACAGAAAAGTCCTCTGAAGGGCCCCAAAAACCCAGTTCTGGGGGTGGGTCCCAAAATCCTTCCTCTTCCAATATGAAACCATATTGCCATGTGTGCAAGCAACCTGGACACTGGAAAACTGACTCCAGCTGCCCAAAGAATGGCAATAAAGAAAATGTTCCTCCCTCTGCAGCTCCAACACCTCCTGTTACTACCAGTAGTAATCCCCCAGGTGGTGGGAGTGCACCCAAAAAGTTAGTTGGGCTTTCTTGGGGAACTCAGGTGGACTCTGGCCTAACCAGGTCCCCTACACAAGCAGCTCTAGTCTGTGATGGTGGCATGGGGTTTGCCAACTTTACCATGAGTCCCAATACCTTGGGCAGGTACAGACAAGAGCCTAGGATCAATGGTCAGAAGGCTGTGGCCTACAGGGACACAGGGGCTAGTGTCACCATGGTGACAAAGAGACTAGTGCCCCTAGAACAGCTTTTACCTGAGTTTAGCTACCAGGTGACCAATATTGATGGAATTAGGACAGACCATCCCATGGCAGCGGTTAATCTCAGCTGGGGAGGGGTCACTGGCCCAAAGAGAGTGGCAGTGTCCCCAACCTTGCCTGTGGATTGTCTACTGGGGAATGATCTGGAAATCTCAGCCTGGGCTGAGGTAGACCACAATGCCCATTTAAGAATGTTAGGCATCCCTGAGAGAGTGGATGAGACCCTGAGGGCCTCACCTCCACCCCAGGAGAAATTAAGGGGAGTGAAGCCTGAAACTATGGATCACTCCACACAAACAGAGAGCATAGGGGGTGAGTAACAGTCCTCCCCCCACCAGACTAAAGGTAAGGGTCAGCTTTCTAAGGGAACTGCCCCTGCCCCTTGTGAAGTAACTGCCCCAGAAGTGGTCAGGCCTGTATTGGCCACAACTCTGATGGCAGGGGATCCTTCCAAGGAGGCACCCAGTCTGGAGCAGGTATCCTGCCCCCTCTCTACCCTGCCCCAGTCAGCCCAGGGCTGCAGAGGTCAGGGAGGTCAGTGGACCCTTAATGGGCCCCTGTCCAGAGGAACCCCCTCATCAGCAGATTAGGGACACCCAGCAGAGTAGTTCTAGCCAGGTGAGTATTCCTCTACAAACTGAGGGATCCCCCTTACCCCTAAGTACAGGTACCCCCCAGATGGACTTTGTGGGGCACAGGGAAACCTGGGGCATAGTTGCCCCAAACATTCCAATGCCCTCCACTACTCCAACCAGAGGGACCCAACCCCCAGCTGTAGGCAGCCAGAGGTTGACCCTTAGGGCCAGATATGACACAGTCAGACAGAAAGGCTTCCATGGTGACCAGTGTGCTGAGGAAGTTGAGACCACCCCAAATAGGGCCTCACTTCCACACTCAGACACCCCACCAGCCTACTTCTGTACCAGAAAACAATACAGGTAATTTCCCTAGACTTTGGAGAAACTCCAAAACCCCTTGGGGTAGGATTTCCCAAGTGGACCATGAGACAGGGAGCAACCATGCTAGTGCAGGTTCTTCCTTATATGGCCACTCAGGAAATAAAGGCTTAACTGGGCAAGGTTAGCCTCATCTCCCTTCGTTTGGGGGGAGGGGTTATGTAGGAAGGTGGAATCTGACTATATGGCTGCCCCCACTTTTTTTTCCTGGTGTTTGAATGGTTTTTGACTAGTCTGGCTGGGATCCTGCTATCCAGGACCCCAGCCTATCTGCTTACTCCCTTAAATGATTGGTGTGCATATTAGATGCACTAGTGATTGGATACTGTGGTACCTTATGAGCCCCTAGTAGATGGTACCTTAGGTACCTAGGGCATTGGTACTTCACAGGCCTACCAGGGGCTGCAGCATGTATTATGCCACCCCTGGGAAGCACTCACAATCTGAAACCACAGGCCTGCTACTGCAGCCTGAGTGAGGTAGTGTTAGCACTCCTCACTGAGGTATAGGTTCCTATATCTCACCATGCACACACATATAAACCTATCAGTCACCCCTCTAGCAGGCCCTAACAATCCTGAGGGCAGGGTGCTTGGTTTACTATGTGAGGGGGTGCTTCTGCCTGAGCAGGACCCCTCTGCAGCTGGCAGAGTCTATTCTCTGCTGCTGTTTGTGGATGCGGTTAAACCATATACTCTTATGTGCATTATAACCTCGCGGTAAATGCTAACTTTGGAATGACTGCATCAAAACATGTCGTGTTTGGTGTCAAACAACTTGGAATCCTACCCCCACACCAGTAACTGGTGTGGGAGTAGGATCCCACCCTTCTACAGGCGATGACATGTACCCACTGTACTAAACGGTAGAAATCTAAAGGAGCCCTGGCATCACAAAATGGATGCCACCAGCACAGACACTGGGCTGCCCTCCTGCTGCTGACTGAAACTCACAGTGGAGGAAGCCCAACAAAAGGCATCCTGTCACAGGGAGGTGTCACCACCTTCCAGACAGGATTTAGTGTATTGGAGCTGGGTGGGTGCACTCTTAGAGTGCTTTGAAGTCCTGCACTGGGGGAGCAGTAGGCTCCTCTGTGCATATGCCAGCTCAAACCGGTTCAGGGGCTGCCTGCCCCTGTCCTGGCGCGAAACTGGACAAAGGGAAGTGGATGTAACCACCCACTACCCTGGCCCTCCTAGAGGAGTGGCCATAGAGCTAGTCCCTCCCATCTTATCAGTATAAGATACCACACATTGCCAATGCAATTGAGATTACACCTGGACGATGCTCTACGAAGAAGAATCCTGGCCCTTCAACTTTCTACTACCTTTAGAAGACCGAAGGATCTCCCTTGGAGTCAGGGAGTGACTCCCCTGCTTGGCAGGCACCAAAAGGACTGAACAACGGTTGCAAACTTTACCGCTCCCGCCGGAGCCCGAAGTCCCTGCGTCCCCTGAAGCAGATTTCCTGACCTCTCGTCGGCCATTTTGAGTCCCCAGCGGAGCTGTGGCATCTGGACCCCACGAGTGACGAGGTACAGCAATACCAGGGAACCGTGCACTGATTTCGAGTGCAAGCCCTGAACGACGAAGTACAAACTTGTGCTTTGGACCACTTAATGTCCAAGTCCCTAGCAGGTCTGGAACCCAAGATCAGCGGCCTACCTCGTCCCGAGTGACTGTGGGCTGCTCCTGAAGTTTCCCTGCAAAGGCGTCTTTGCGGTTGCTTGCCCGTTGGCTAGTAGCCCGCCCGAAGACTTTCTGAACTGCTCCAAGGGTTCGCCTGGTGGCTATGGGCCTGCCCTCACTTACCCTCGCTGGGTAAGTCTATCGGACCTTGCTGGTCTGAACCATCCAAGATCTTTATTCTACACGAGACTTGCAGTTGCCAAGGTTTGTTGGCTCCGATCCGAGTGCCGATACCGCCATCAGCTGCAGACGTCGTGGGACCCTCCAAATCCAGCTGCTGGTCTTCATCGATCTCTCCTGCACCACGTGGGCAAAGAGACAAAACACCATCAGCGACGTGAAGAGACTCGACAGTTGTGGTCATCTATCCTGAAGGCCACCGGTCACTGGCAAGTGACTCTGAACTCTGTCCCCTCAATTTCTAGGTCGCCTGCAACTCCAATCCATCGTTGGATTTCCACGGACACTTCACCCGACGACACAAGCCGCAAGACTTCACCGATTCCCATTGAAAGCAGCATCGCGACCCGACACCAAAGGACACCTCTGCACCCGGCTTCCCTGGGTGAGGTAACTCTGGCATTACGGTGCCCAAGTGTGCATTGGCTATCAAAGTACTTACCCTGTAAGTTGTTTGCTTGTTGTCCATTCCGAAGTGCCCTAGAACTGTAAAATACAAACCGCGACATTTGCCATTGTAATGCATTGAAACCCGCGTGTGTGTTTAGACACTGCACGCGTCTCCTGTGGGCTGATTACTTACCTGTAAACACTGCAGTAGTGAAGCCCCAGCGATTCCCAAGGCCCTAGGCCTCTTACTTTTGCAAGTCGAGTTTGTTATACCACTATTTTAGTATATGGTCTGGTACGCCCCAAGGGCTACAGCCATATTTGTGCTTAATTTATTGAGAACTGTTGATCTTATTAATGTTTACCTGACTCTAATCTCATAAAGAGATTAGTAGAGTATATTTAGAAATAAATACATATACATTTGATATATATACCTGTGTGGTGTCTTTTCATTTGGTAATTCAAGAGATTATAAGGTAAAACAAGCTGCTTTACATTCCTCAGAGACTTAGCCTGAAGGCTGCTCTCCACAGCTACCACTAGGATAGCTTTCTTTAAAAGGTTGTCTTTAAACCTATCTACCAAGAGTCGAATTGGACTGGTGCAAGGTGGCCACTATAACTAGTGACCAGCATATGCCAGGCCAACTTCTCACACCCACTGCCTGTACTTTTTAGTGTTCTCAGGCAGTTGGGTTTGGGGGACCACTTCACAGTCTCCTAATGAGACAAGGGACATCTCTGTGGGACCCCACCCACCTTGGACACCCTTCTCTTCCCCCAAGGCTACACTAGTCACATGCCGAGGCGGAGAACCAGTGGGTGCTGGTTTACCATACAAAGGACACTTTACATTAGAGGCAAAATGCCCCACGTTATTACACCTGTAACATCTGATGGGCCCCTTCTGAACAGGAGGACCTGTCGGGGCCACGGTTTGTTTCTGGGGTGGGGAAGGCTGAGAACCTTTCCCTTGGTTCCCTTGGGGATTACTTTGGGTCCTCTTTGGGAACTCCCGCTGGTTACCCCTTCCCCCCCCCACTCTTCTGCTGGGGACGCTGCCCACCTTTGGCGGAATCTCTCACGGGACCCTTGTGGACACTGGTACTGACTCAGCAGTCCGCCTCCTCAGCAAGCTTCCTTGGGTTAGTCAGCCTACTATCAAGCAGGTGTTGGCGTAGCTCAGGAAAACAATTACTGGACAAGTGCTCCCATGCCATTAAATCAAGAAGCCTTTGAAAATCATCAACTTTGATACCCTCCACCCAATCATCCAGTGCTCTGCAAAAAAAGTCACATACTCCACATACATACTATTGGGAATCTTAGTGCAACCCCTGAACCTCTGCCTATACATTTCAGGAGTTAACCCATAACTAGCCATTAAAGCATCCTTCATATGGGGGTAGGAGTTATACACATCTGAGGGCAAATCTAGAAGTGTGTCCCGCCCTTTACTCAAGAACCGCCCCCACAACCCTGCTCCCCAATCCTTCTCAGGGACCCGGTGGGAGGACATGGCTTCTTCGTAGGCTTTGAACCACTGCCCTATGTCATCATTTAAAAAAAATTCCTTCACTACATCTTTGGGTATGTACACTCTGGACTCTACCTGCACTGGGGGTGTGCTGCCACCAGAGGGAGTGCTTCCCAAGCCTTGGGCTTTCAACTCCAGCGCCCTCAATTTCATCTCATGCTCCATTTGGCTTCTTTTCTCTTCCATTTCTAGCCTTTTTCTTTCCATTGCCAGTTGTCCATTTAGTTTCGCCATCTCTACCTCATGAGCTCTGGTTTCCTTCCTGTCGGCCAACTCCTCTGGCGACAGGCCTCTGCCCAAGCTAGCGATGCTCTCTGCCCGCTCAATTTCCTCCACGTCATTATCGGGTTTCCTTTAATCTATCCAGGCCCTCAGCGCCTTGAGTAGATCTGCTTTGAGCTTACATCCAACAGTGGGGACTTTGAACTTCCTGCAGAAGCCCTTCAGCTGGGTCTTGGTGTAGTCTTCTAGTCTGTCTTCGTCCCATTCAATATCTTCAATGTCAGAGACTACAGACTCTGCTCTCTCCACAACGACTGAACCAGGCATGATTTCTTTAACAACTGGCGATTTCCCCCAAAAAATGCGAGTTCAAGTCAGTGGTTGCGCTATCGGTCTGCCTTCACTATGAGGCATTCACCAATCACTGTGTATGTCTCACAAATGCAAATTCGTAATCGTAATCCTCACCGCTGACCACCAATGTTAGAATCCGGATTCTCTGGTTGGCATAGGTAGGCACCTGGGACAAGCAGAGAGTCCTTCTAGTCAGGGAAAGGGGGTACACTCCAACAATAACCCCTGCTCACCCTCTAGGTAGCTTGGCGCAAGCAGACAAGGCGTTATCTCAGGGCGTTTAGGTTAAGCATTTGTGAATACCCACACAGTAATACAGTGACCCTCCACAAATGGACTCCACACTGGGTATATATATATCAAAAAATACTTTATATAGATTTATCAGGCTTAGCACAAGACCAAAATAACGTTTCAAATGGCCCACAATACTTATTGGCAAGAGTTCTTGGTTTTAGCGTACTTTTCCAGTTCTGTGCGCGTCGTCCCTCTTCGTACGGGTCGTACGCGGTAGACACAGGCTTTGGGACATACACGCACTGCAGGCACTTCAGATGAAGCGTACACCCTACGGTGCGAACGGGCACAGTACCTGGGTTCTTGGTGAGTTCGTCACGGACACTTCCTTGGCAGCAGGCGCACAGTACAGTGCGAAGTTCTCCGGGCGGCGCGTACTATGGTACATGAGAGCTTGGGCGTGCGCGGCTCAGGGGACGGTGCGAGAGTACGGCTCGTACTGCCAGCCATGCGGGTACGCGACGTACCGGGATCGCTGGGCTTCACTTGGGCTGCTGAGACAGGCGAACAGTACGCTCCGGACGGGAGACGTACGCAACCACCATACGCACCGCAGCCTTTCCCAAACCAGGAGAGAGGCACGTACGTTGATAGTACGGTCCGTAGGGGGGTGTAAGCTGGTACGGTGAGGTCCTTCAGCTACGGTGCGAGCTACGGCTCGTAAGGGCTGCAAGTCGCGTTGCTCAGGCTGGCAGTACCTTCCTTTGCGGTGCGAGCTACGGCTCGTAGAGGGGCCACAGACGCGTTGTTTGTGCCGGACAGCGGGAGATCAGCTTACGGGGAGTACGCTGCAATCAGCGAGACATACACAGCAGTTCGAAGCAAAGAGACGAGGAAAACGGTCCGTTTTCCAAGGCGATTCCACGGCGGTGAAGTCCACTGGTCCTGGGACTTCGTTCAGGGGGCAAGCTCACTCACAAGCCCTTGGAGATCTTCAGCACAAGTCAAAAGTAAGAGTTTCTTTGAGTCTTTGTCTTCCTCTTCTTCAGCAGCAAGGCAACCACTGCAGGCCAATCCCCCAGGTCAGGGACAGTACTCCTCCATGCAGCTTTCCCGGTTCCTCCTCGTCGGACAGAGGTTTCTTCTTGGCAAGACAGGATCTAATTTCTTGGGAGCAGGGCTCCTACATTTATACAGCAATTCTTTTGTTCTGCCAGGCCAGGGGGGCCCTTGCCTAGTCCAGTCCGGTTTCTAAGCACTTTGTTTTTGCGATGCAGGCTGCATCTTTCAGGGTGCAGGGCAGAGCCATCAGACGCTCCACAGGGGGCGGAGCTAGCATTGTGGTGGCAGAGCACAGCCCTATTCAGAGTCCAGGTGTACTCCTCCCACCCATCTAGGTGTCAATCTTCCTATTCAGGACCAGGCTACCTAGCCCTGCCCATTTGGGTTTCCCCAGCCCTGTCACTTACACAAGCCAGACAGCAGATACACATCACGCAGAGGCGGGCTGAAATGGTTAGGCAAGCAAAGGCCAACTTTCTAAAAGTGGCATTTGCAAACGCAGAATATTGAATATGCTACTTACCAGTATGCATCTGTTCTTGGCATGTAGGGCTGCTGACATTCATATCTGTGCATAGATCGCCGCCTAGTGTTGGGTCCGGATGTTTGCACGTTGTTGTCCTGGAAGAGTCTTCGAAGTATCCTTGGATAGGTGACTCCTCCCCTGGACTACAGTGCGCATGGGCATCCTCTCCATCCTCAGATTGTTTTTCGCCACTGTGGCAGTGATGGAGTAGATACAGAAAGTGATGACCATGCTTACAGTAATTCTGAGAGCTGCAGCTGCTACAGGCGCCGGGGAGGAGGGAGGGCGATATGAATGTCAGCAGCCCTACATGCCAAGAACAGATGCATACTGGTAAGTAGCATATTCAGTTTGAGGCATGTGGGCTGCTGAATTCATATCTGTGCATAGAATATATAGCAGTGCCCTCTTATTAGCGGCGGCTACCCCTGCCAGCTGCAGCGGTCTGAAAAAGAGTTTTGAGAACAGCCTGTCCTACAGCTGCCTGCTGTTTTGATTGCACATCTACACAATAGTGTTTGGTAAATGTATGTGTAGTGGACCAGGTGGCTGCTCTACATATGTCATGCAAAGGAATGTTTCCTAGGAAAGCCATGGAGGCCCCTAACTTGCGTGTTGAGTGGGCTCGTGGGGGAATCGTTAAAGTGCGTTTAGCCTTTTGATAGCAAATTTGAATACATTTAACGATCCATCTGGCTATACCTGCTTTGGAGATAGCGTTACCTTTGTGGTGTGGGGCAAAGGCAACGAAAAGTTGATTTGTTTTCCTAAAGGGTTTGGTCCTGTCGATATAATACATGAGGGCCCTTTTTACATCTAGTGTATGGAGTGCCCTTTCTGCGACAGTTTGTGGGTTTTGAAAGAAAACAGGCAGTTCAATAGTTTGATTCATGTGGAACTGGGATACCACCTTGGGCATGAATTTGGGGTTGGTACGTAGTACGACCCTGTTGGCGTGAACCTGTATGAATGGCTCTTGGACGGTTAGTGCCTGGAGTTCACTAACTCTTCGTAAAGAAGTTATCGCTACTAGGAAAGCTACTTTCCAGGTAAGGAATTGAATCTCACATGAGTGTAGAGGTTCAAAGGGTGGACCCATCAGGCGTGTGAGGACCAAGTTGAGGTTCCACATTGGGGCTGGTGGGTGGGTAGGTGGAATGACTCGTTTGAGTCCTTCCAAGAATGCTTTGATGGCAGGCACTCTGAATAGAGAGAGGTGCTGCCTGGTTTGTAGATAGGCTGATATTGCGGTCAAATGGACACGTATAGAGGTGTACGCTAGATTGCATCGGTATAGGTGTAATAGGTAACAAATAATGTTTTGGATGGATGCGTCTAGCGGGTTAATGTCATTATTATTGCAATAAATGACGAACCTCTTCCATTTGGCTGCATTGCAAGCTCTGGTAGTGGGTCTCCTGGCCTCCTTAATGATGTCCATACAGTCAGGTGGCAGGTTTAGGTAGCCAAACTCTAGGACTTCAGGAGCCAAATTGCCAGGTTCAGCTGTTGCGGATCTGGGTGCTGAATCTCTCCATGGTTCTGCGTCAAATGCTCGGGTTTGACCCGCAGCCTTTGATGCGGTACCACGGAAAGTTCGAGAAAGGTGGTGTACCACGGCTGGCGTGCCCACGTTGGAGTAACCAGGACGAGTGTCAGTGAGTGTTGTCTGAGTTTGCGTGCCACCAGCGGTATCAGTGGTGCTGGGGGAAAAGCGTACGCAAATCTGCCGGACCAGTTCATCCATATCGCATTGCCCTGCGACTGCGGATGTGGGAACCTGGCGGCAAAGCTTTGGCATTTTGCGTTTTCGCTTGTCGCGAATAGGTCTATCTCTGGATGACCCCACTGCTGGAAGTACGGTTGGAGTACTGATGGGTGTAACTCCCACTCGTGCATCTGGTGGCTGTGTCTGCTGAGCAGATCCGCCATCTGGTTGTCCTTGCCGGGGAGGTGTTCTGCCATGAGGAACATGTTCCTCTGAATGGCCCACTTCCACATGCTCTGAGCCAGATGAGACAACTGTGGAGAGTGTGTTCCTCCCTGCTTCTGTATGTAGTACATGGCAGTCATGTTGTCCGTCCGGGTCAACACGACTTTGTTGCACAAGTGTACTTTGAATGCTTTCATAGCGAGGAAGATTGCCATCAGCTCTAGAAGGTTGATGTGCATCTTCTTTTGTTGTTGTGTCCATAGTCCCTGCACTGTGTAATGGAGTACATGAGCTCCCCATCCCTGGAGAGACGCGTCCGCCGTCAGTATTATCTGTGGGACAGGCTATTGGAACGGTCGGCCCTTGCAAAGGTTTTGTGGATTCCACCAATGCAGAGTTGTATGCCCGACCGCTCACCAACACTAGGTCTTTCAACTGTCCTTGAGTCTGATTCCACTGACGTGCTAAGCACTCCTGAAGCGGGCGCATATGTAGTCTCGCGTGTGGGACTATGAAGATGCAGGAGGCCATCATGCCTATCAACTGCATGAACACTCGCGCGGGAAGGGAGTGTTGTGGTTTGAACTTGGAAATCAGCATTTGCATGCTGTTGATTCTCACTAAATTTGGCTGAGCTGTGGCCGCCAGAGTGTCTATAGTCGCACCGAGGTACTGTTGTACGTGTGCGGGCTGGAGATGGGATTTTGGGTAATTTAGTGAGAACCCCAGACTGTGAAGGAGGTGGATGGTGCGGGACATGTGGCTGGCACATTGCTGGGCTGACTTCGCTTGAACGAGCCAGTCGTCCAGGTAAGGGTAGACGTGTATGAGCTGCCTCCGTAGATGTGCCGCCACAGTAGCTAGGCACTTCGTGAACACCCTGGGTGCTGTTGTCACGCCGAAGGGAAGGACTTTGAATTGGTAGTGCTGCCCTTGAACAGTGAACCTGAGGTATTTCTTGTGTGAGGGGTGAATGGGTATGTGGAAATACGCATCCTTGAGGTCCAGTGTGGCCAGAAAGTCTCCCTGCTTGAGCAGCGGGAGGACTTGCTGTAGAGTGAGCATGTGAAAATGCTCGGAAAGAATGTACTGGTTCAGGGGTCTCAGGTCTAATATAGGTCTGAGTGACCCGTCCTTTTTCGGTATTAAAAAGTACAGGGAGTACACCCCCGTACCTTGCTCGTGGACGGGTACGACCTCGATTGCGCCTTTTAGAAGCATGCTTTGTACCTCCTGCTGTAAGAGCGTTAAGTGCTCTGAGGACATAGGACGGTTTTTTGGAGGTATTGTGGGTGGAGTGGAGGTTAGTTCTAGACAGTAACCGTATTTGACAATATCTTTGACCCACCTGTCCGTGGTGATGGAGTTCCACGTGGACAGGAACCTTTGTAGCCTTCCCCCGACAGGTGTTATGTGGTCGGGAGGAAGGGAGAGGGCGTCACTGCTTGTTCTTGGGAGAGGACCTGGTGTTGCCGTAGCCGCGTCCTCTGCCCTTTGTGCTGGAGCCACGATATCCACCCCGGGTGTTTTTATCGTAGGTGTTTTGTGTGTTGCCCTTGTTGTATGTTTGCTGTGACCTCTGTCCTCTACCTGCTCCTCTATTTCCGGGGCGACGAAAGGAGCCGCTCCGAAAGGACTGCGTCTGTAGGGCCCCCATGGACTTTGCAGTGTCCGTGTCCTTTTTTATTTTCTCTAGGGTGGTGTCAACCTCCGGCCCGAATAAGTAGTCGGGGTTGACAGGTTGGTTGAGGATGTTATTTTGTACCTCTGGTTTGAATCCGGAGATTCGCAACCAGGCGTGTCGTCGCAACATGACGCTAGTGTTTATGGCTCTGGCAGCTGTATCCGCGGCATCCAGTGCACACTTAATGGATGCATTTGTGAGCAGTTGTCCCTCCCTGATGAGGATCTCTGCACCTTCTTTGTATTGGTCAGGGAGATGTTGGAGTAGTTGCTCTAATGTGTCGTAGTGCGCTCGATCATAGCGAGCGAGGAGCGCTTGAGTATTGGCAATGCGCCATATGTTAGCTGCCTGGGCGGCAACCCGTTTGCCAGAGGTCTCTAGCACCTTGGACTCTTTGTCCGGGGGAGGAGCATCACCTGTTGTTTGCGAGTGTGCCCTCTTGCGAGCATTCGCAACGACAATGGAATCCAGAGGTAATTGGCCTCTAATGCAAGTAGGGTCCCCAGGCGCCGATCTGTATTTCTTGTCGATCCTGGGGTTTATCACTCTTGCCCTGGTGGGTTCCTTGAAGATGTCCTTTGCTGGTTTGAGGACCCCCTTTAACATGGGCAGAGTCTTTATATTCCTTTCTGAGGATGCGAAAGTATCCATGAGAAAGTCGTCCTCGATGGTGTCAGAGGGAAGTTGCACCCCATGATTCGCCGCAGCACGTTCAATTAGAGCGTTGAACGCGGCAGTGTCCTCTGTGGGAGATGTTTTTGCTCCATAGAGTTGCGGGTCCTGTACATCCATAGGTGCACCTGGGTCTACAGGGTCATCCCAAGCTTGATCAGGGTCCTGTTGGCCATCAGGGTCCATCCCTCCGGGGTAGGGGACTTGGTCACCCATGTAGTCCTCCAACGCATCCGTGTCGGAGTGTGTGGGAGAGAAGGATTGTGGATCCTGGTAGGGTGAATGGAAAGGTTCGTAAAGAACTGGTTCCGAAGCCACTGGCAGCTTTCTCTTAAGTGGGATCCGGAAGGAGTCCAAAGCTGGCTCAGAAGTTATTCTCCTTTTGTGGATAATCATCCTGCCGGTGTCGGCGTCGATGATATGCGATGGAGACGTCTCCGCAGAGCGTTCGGCAGGCGTGATCGTGGTGTGGGTGACCCGTGTCCTGATTTGGAACAGTTTCGGGGCCGTGGATGGTGGCAGGCCAAAAGTAATGTTGGCTGGTGCCGAAGAGGCTGTTGGAGCTTTTATTGGCTCGGAGCCCGACGTGTCCTGGAGGACAGTTTTGTTTTTGGTGCGTTGCGCAGCAACGGGTGGCACCTGGAGCGCCCTTGATTCCTTTGCGCCGACCGGTTCTGTGGAGGCGGGCGTGGACTTTTTCGGCGCCGGTGAGTCGTGGAGTCGAGGGGCGGGAATGGCCGTCGACGCCTTCGATGAGTGTGGCTTTGGTGGTGCCGTCGAAGCGGTGTGAGACGCGGCAGGTAGTTTGACCTTTGGGGTCGGAGCAGATTGCGTCGGTGCCGGGAGCCGAGTAGGTTTGGTGGCACCGAAGGCCTTTTTCCGTATGTCGACTCCGACGTCGGCCGCTTCAAGCTCGGCACCGAAGTCTCGTTTGCTGCGCTCGGTGCCGACGGGTTTTGCTGGCGTCGAATGTTGTGGAGGGCCTCGATCCGACCAGCGCCACTTTCGGTTTCGGTTTCAGTTGAACCAATACAGCTTTTGGTTTCGGTTTCGAAGAAGGGAAACCAGCCGGTTTGGGCATTAATGGCTGCCGCTGAATGTCCGAGGGCGGGGCCGAAGAACTGCGGGATAGGTCTTGGGTAAGGCCCGAAGGCGATCCCTCGACCGGAGCCATCGACTGTTGCACTGGGATTTCCTCAGTCTGAACGGGTAGGCCTTGCTCGTCATCGGAGCTACTCTCTTCGGCCCCTAAGGCCTCATTGTAGTCTCCTACCTCGGTGTCGTCTTCATCTCTGCGAAAGAGTGTTTCGTCGACGTCTTCCGATCCGGAGTCATGTTCGGAAGCGGGGCTGGAGGGTAGGTTCTCCACTTCTTCGACATCTTCGGTCTCGGCGCTGACGATGTCGGCCGGGGCCGGTGCCGCTTGCTGCGCCTCGAGTCTCGCCGCTCGTCGATTCCGGAGAGTCTTCTTGGATCGAAATCGGGCACAGGCCATACATGTAGATTCGTTGTGATCCGGTGAAAGGCATTTGTTGCACACCGGATGGACGTCGATGTGTGGATATTTCGCATTGCATACAGGGCACCGCTTGAATGGTGTCCTCGATTCCATCGTCGATGTCGGGTCGATGGTCGGGTAAGATGCGAAAAAGTTGGTTCTGGAAGTTAGTAAACTAACAAAGATACTATCGATACCGATCGGGAACAGTACCGACGCGAACTAGAGGCCTTTTGGCCTGGAAAGAGTTTTTCCTAGCTTGAGTCAAGATAAGCACATCCGAACCCAATGGCGGAAAAAAACAATCTGAGGATGGAGAGGATGCCCATGCGCACTGTAGTCCAGGGGAGGAGTCACCTATCCAAGGATACTTCGAAGACTCTTCCAGGACAACAACGTGCAAACATCCGGACCCAACACTAGGCGGCGATCTATGCACAGATATGAATTCAGCAGCCCACATGCCTCGAACTAAAATAAACCTTACTAAAAGATGTACCTTATTATTCTGAGTTCAGGCATACTAAACTCGATTTTCTACCATCTTCCCTGGGCCTGTTAGGATCATAGGATGTAACAATTTTAACAGCCCATTCTGGCCTATGAGAACAGGGTAGCCTTACAATAGTGAAAAACGAAAATGGCTGTAATTCACTATTAGGACATGCCACACACATCAGGGCTTGTCCTACCTTATGCTTACAACGCACCCTGCCCTTGGTTCTACCATAGAGGTGACTAACATGAAGTTAAGGGTAGGTTTAGGGACTGGCAAGTGTGTGCACTTGCCCAGTCAGCATGTCAGTACCAGACTGCACGCAGGTTCTGCAATGGCAGACCTAGACACATTTTACCAGGCCGCTTCTGTGGGTGGCACAACCAGTGCTGCGAGCCCACCAGCGGTATTTGTATTTACACGCCCTGGCACTCCTGGTGCACTTTACTGGGATCTGAAAGTAAACCAAATAAGCCAATCATGGAATCCAACCAACATATACATTTTACATAGGGAGCACTTGCACTGTGGCACTGGTTGGCAGTGGCACAGTGCTCTGAGCAGCCAGCACCATAAAAACACATGAGGCACAGCGACAAAAAGTGGAAGGGAGACTCACGCCAAGGTGCCAGGTCTAACAAATTCTTTGTTTGATATCCACTCCTGTTTGGCTGTGGAAAGAAGCATTTTAATCTCTCTATTGAGGGAATGCCACTCATTCATGGAAACCCTTTGATAATGGTCTTCCACCATGAGTAGTTCCATTACCCTTCTATCATAATCCAGGGTGTCAAATACAACAATACCACCCCCATCATCAGCGGGTTTGATTGTTATATTAAAATCATTTTTAAGATCAGAGATAACATTTCTTTGTTGTATATTGATGTTGTGCACTATAGGAGGTTGGTGTTCCAAAATGTTATATATTTTTGTCTCTACTACTTGTTCAAATATTCCTACTTTACTGTCCACTTGACCAATATATGGAGTAAAGGTCGATTTAGGTTTAAGACTCGAAATGTTTATCTCTTCCTGATATTCCTTGTTCTCAAAGAATCTTGCCAATCTAATTTTACGGAAGAAAGAATTAAGATCCTTCTCCAGAAGAAATGTATTTGCGTGTGTGCTAGGTGCAAAGGTGAAACCCATAGCTAGTACTTCTAATTCAATTTGAGTTAAAGGTCGTTTAGATAAATTAATTATAGGAAATTTATTTGTGGTTACCTCCAATATCTTCGATTCCTTGTCTTGAGAAATTCCTCCTGAGGTTGATGCCTGGCATATTGCCCTCTCCCAAACCCTCGGTTGGTTCTCTGACCTCTCCTTGGGCGCTGATCTAAAAAAGAGGGAGAAGGACCAGTGCAAGAAGAAAGTTTGTTTTGCATAGATATCCCATCTCCATATTCTCCCGTGGAAAAATGACCTATAGGGCCCCCCCTGTCAATAGTATCTTCATCAGATCCTGTTCCTGATGATTCAGAGAATGTAACACGATTTCTACTACCCCTTTGATATGTGGGTCTCTGTGAATATGGTCTATCCCAATTATGGGTTCTTTTTTGTTGTTGATAGTAATCTTTTTCTAAGTATGGATAATTTATCTCTACACTATATTTCTCTATATCCTTCCTTAACTGTTTAGTCTTTTTGTTTATTAAGTAATCTTTATAGCCATTAATTTCTGTATCTAGATCTTCTAATTTTTTCTTTCCTTCGTCCAAAGCAGAGTTATTTTAAAGTTCTATCAGTAATTGCTCTATTTCTTGTTTCTCTAAAATGATTACTTCTTGGGCAGTCTCAATGATAAGGAGTAACCAATCTCTGCTACATCTATTGGCGATATAGGACCAGGTTTCTAAGAATTTTCTGTGTTCAATGAATAACCCAGGTTTATTTCTAATTTGTAACCCGATGGGGATGACACCGGCTTTCACATATTCAATCAGGAACTCGCCATGCATTTCAGTTCTAATTAATTTCTTTCTAAGATTGTATATTTATCCCCATTTATATCATTATTGCTGGAGAAAACAGTGACCTTATTGCCATTTTTAGTGTTTATTATTTTGTTAAATTGTTCCTCACTGAATCCGAATGTTTTTAAGGAATCCATATTGTTACTCAAGAATAAAGATTTGTATACAGTTAATCTTAACAAGAATATTAAGGCTCCCCAACCAAATGGATGTACTAAAATAATAATAAAGAATCCGGGAGTGACCCCAATGCACATACCCACTGCAAGTGACTATAGCTCACACCTGCATGCTACGCATACACCGTATGTCCAGAGGGAAGCCCCCATACTTCCCATTACTTCCGCTGGTGAGGTTCCCTAATCGCGACAAAAACTTACACAGCCCGAATCCTACAAGTATGGACAGACAACTCGTTGACGGAGTGGGAATCCCTCTTTGAGGAAGGACAATTACGGCCCTACGAACTGCTAGTGGAAGAGTACGACCTACCCCCGGGACAGTACCTATTACATCACTGACGTTTGGCTAGTATCTGCCTGTTCTGTGACCCGGTTGCAGGAAAACCACCGACACACCCAGTAATACACACCAAACTACATATTGGGGCGGGCAGACATCTCGTCACATGGCTATATAAAGCCACCCGGGAATTGCTACAAAAGTCACTGATCTCACTGCGGCAGACGTGGGAGGACGACTTAAATAGGCCACTGCACGACAAGGAGTGGGCGCAGGCTCTGGAATACCCCAAAAACAATCCCAGAAACGTGTGATTCAAAAACATACAATTTAATATTCTACACAGGGCATACTTAACGCCAGAGCGACTACAACGCTTCTACCGAGATACAGTTTCTTTGCCCCAGATGCCAAGCCCCTGTAGCGGACTTCCAACACATGTTCTGGGGATGCCCTACATTACGGCAATACTGGAACTACATCCATGAAACTCTCAGTGCAACCTCAAACATCCCCGGGGTCAAAATATGGGGTCATGTACGCTAGGGGTGTTCCTAAGATGAAAAACTGATAAAGTACAGGTGTGCTTCATGTCCCTTCTACTACTCATGGCGAAGAGAGCTGTAGCCATGCACTGGCAAGCTCCGGGGAGACTTCCAGTGGAGGCTTGGGTAGGAGCAGTCAAAAAGTGGGGCACTGTGGAAGAGGACGCATTCTGAGAAGAGGAAGCGAAGGGAACGCGCAAACACCACATATCCATGGAATGGGCGCAACTCCTATTCCCAATTCAACCAGCAAACTACATGAGCAGAACCAGCCGAGGCGCCCCATGTCCAAACAGCATCCGCCACAGCAATAGGACCAGTGGGTTGAAGGAACGAGTCGGAGCATACACCTATCGCAAATGCCCCGTCCCAGTCCACACTGTGAGGCATAGCCCCAGACCTCGGCAGAGGCTTTAGCCGAGACCCCTCCCCCCGCATCACTAGTCACCAGCCACCAGAGTAGCCTCACACACCTGCAAAGAGGACCAATTTACTCCCCTCCCGACAGGGACGGATGCCCACCCACTCGGGCAGAATACGAAGACCCCCACAAGAACCATGGGTAGGCGTAGCTTCACAACCATGCTTTTGACTCATAGGCTTATCCCAGGACACATATGATTGCCACAAATAGCCTCAATGTATGTGTAATACCGGGCCTGTGATGACATTTTGGCAGCTATGAAAGAAAGCAATCCAATGTACACTCAAGTACCTAAGTTATCTCTGTCTACCTATACATGTAACTCGACACTGTAAACATCTTTTATGCTTCACTGTATCTAAAGTGTTAACATTTAATAAAAACATTTAAACAAAAAAAAGCACCTCTATCGATCAAGGACACAACTGAAAAAATAACCCCAAAAATATGCTGTGTTCCAACCCCACACCATCTTCCCAATAACTCACTTTAAAACACTCCGCAGAGGACTGATCTGTCTGATGTTTGACAGCAGGCCTTGAAGCAGACTTACTGCAGCACATCACAACTCATCCAACCTGCTATTGTGCCGAGAACAACTCAAGGCTCTCCTGCAAACACCCAACCTACCAACATGTGAAGCTGCTATTCAAGACTCACTAGTTTCCCCAACTCCTGACATACTGATCATCAGCCCAAACGTTAAGACGTACCTCTTTCTCCAACCCACTGTCCTGCAGAAACATTCCAAGGTGTCTTCCCCAAATTTCTCTAAATCGACAAAGACAAAACCAACCAGTCACAAACATAACCTTCCACACTGTGCAGCTTTCTCTTCCAAGGTGTTTGAGAGACTGACAGACACACATTCACTGTAGAGTAAGTCCCAGCACTTCTTTTGTCAAATGACAGACAAGGCATTTGATCGAGTGCACTGGCCTTTTTCTGTGGGAAATACTGGATAAGGTGGGTCTGGGTACACGATTCTAAACGTGGGGATTGTACAACTATTGTAGCCCCGCAGCTCAGAAGCCAAGCTGGACCTTCACTTTATCCTAAAGAAATGGACTGACATCCTCCACAAAATACACAACTTCTCATTCTGTGACCAGGGAAAGAAGCAATGCATAAGATAACACACTATTGGTACTACACCCCAGCCAAAAAGGCGGAATGGAAACCCAACAGTCCTAATGGCTGTTAGTGCAACTGTGGCCACCCAGACACACTGACTCATCTCCTCTGGCGCTGTCCCAAACTCAAACGCTACTGGTAGGCAGTGCTGAAAGATGTCAATTACATTTTTGAAACAGATATACCATGTCTTCCTAGCTATGTCCTACTGGGACTCCCAATGCCCTGATACACCCTCTACACTCTAACAAAGGGAAGACAATGTTAATGGCTTTTGGCTTTGTGTTTGGCTAAACATGTCATCGAAGCCAAATGGGGCAATGCAGTGACAGGGGTTTGGTCCCAACAGCCCCAATAAGGGATTGTTATATTTTATATATGTACCTTAATATAGGCCCAGGTAACATTGTAATACTTCACCTATATTCTTCCCTACATTACACTTATAACGGTTTACAGGGACTGACCTTTTACTTAGATACAACACTGCATTCAGAACGCGGGTTTTCCCTAGTTCGATTCTCACACATTATGCATCAGGTTTCTTGGAAGCACAGCAGGACTACCATATCCTGTATAATATCTATCTATAAAGTTAATCCCCCACGTCATCCTTAGTCCAACACAGTGATACAGTGAGGTAGGACCTCTGGGGAGATCTATGGGTATATATACATCACATCTTGCTAAGATAGACAGAGGAGACCGAGACTTCCTGGCTAACACGTTGACCACGGACGCTGAGGTTCCTGCATGCAGACACTCCAGCTCGCAGTGGTCTAATACAGCCCTTGTGCGTTGTCCAAATCGAGACCAGGACGGGGTCCCACAGTCTCTCACTTCAGGTAATGGGGTTGACTATATCCTAGAGGGATTCCTGGCTTAACACCTACACACACATGCTAGGTATAGTTAAGTACATCTAGTTAGGGAGGCTTTATAGGAGTGTGCACTTTTATTATCATGTATTTTATGTACTTGCATGTATTCATGATTACTGCAAGATGGTAGAGCTATACCATCCATTTACTTTCATAGTGCTGCTAATCATTTATATCTGCTACTGTCTAACAGTTGTTGCAGCTCATCTATTCTACATAGAATAACAAGTGTTCAATAAATTCTTATTGAAAACTCCCTGCCTGTTTATTTTGTGCATCTCTGAGACATACTAAGTAAGCACGAGTGACTGAGCGAAAGGTAGTATATGGTTTTCATTGTCCTGAAGGATCAGGGTTGTCATGTTCGATGGTTGCCAAGAACTATTCTCTCCCCGGTAAGAGGAGATTCTAGTGGCACTGTGAGCTAGCTGATACAGAAGGCCAACATACCCGGTGGGGGTGTACAGAGTCAGTCTGACAGCAATCCTACAGTGTATACTGTCCGAATGCATAGATCCTGTACAGTTTTTATAGGAACTACACAACATGGTGCCGCCAACGTTGGTTGGATACTTATTTAACAGTAGAATCTTGAGTAATTTAGTTGTGCTATTTTCAGAGACCCCTACTCACAAAACACAAGAGAATTCTGGAGCGGGTGGGCACAAAACTCCGCCGCAGCTTAGTAGTCAAAAATCCTATTTATTGGCTGTTGGTTAATCAAGCTTGAAGGACACTTTGTTCCTAAATTGTGCAAAACACCTTATGTTAGTTCCCTTGAAAAGTAAGTTCTTACTCTAAACACAATGACTGAGCAGGAAGTAGACCACCAACGCAAGCACTGCCCCTCTCAGAAGACAAGGATGATGCAAACGCATTATACATTGGGGAAAATGTTAGAAATGCTGTCACCCTAAAACTGGGTACACATAGTCTAACACCTAGAGGTGGCTCAGTAGCATTCATGATTGAAGTACACAAATCATATAGAACAGAGGTATTCTATTTGTGGGTTATATTCCCAGCAGCAAAGGTAAGAACAAAAACATTTCATTACTACACAGAAGATGAAACACTGTATGATGACATTGAAGTTCCGCCCACTTACCAGGAACACTTACACTGGTTTAAAGGCATCCTTCCCCAAACAAGGAATCGAGTAAGACTCGGTCCGCTCTGAAGAGAAGAAGCAACATGGCCAATATTAGCGGCCTACACACCACATTCTGAAATTGAAACAATACCAAGAGGAGACTTACTCATACTTCACAAAGAGTTGATAAAACTGTATAGAAACATGACGCAATTTGTCATGAAAACACTTGCAGTCCAACCAGCAATGGTTACAACAAATACAACTCCAGTTCAGAATACAGAAACTAAAATTACACCACAAACTTTACACAGAGTAATGGGTAAAATGCCTGCAAAACATAAACAAATGCCATTCTGGGTAGCTCAGAAAGTAACACAGCTAGAAGCAGTATACCTGAATACTAGCCCTTAAGGAAAAACACAGAATGTTGACAATCTGCTTGCCCATGGGGATAACACCACAGATAGAGGATTGTACCTATTGGGGTACAGGTTTTGCTGCCATATATACCAGAACACATGGTATCCCGTCATTTGCAGTAATACCAGATGTATTAAGACAAATACAAAATGAGTACGGAGCAGAACCTGCTCTGAAATTATGGATGAAATTACTAGGTAATTATGCCCAGGTATCAGCTATAATACTAGTGAATATTAAAGGGGAAGCAGGATCAGTGGCAATCCGTCAACGCCTAAGGGAGTTCAGTCCTTTACAGCAGGAACATGAATTACCTAAAAGAATTGAACTGCGAATGCAGAGTAAGGCAGAAACAGTTTGGGTGGAAAATCATTAAAACCGCAACTGTATAGTCCCGAAAAGGCAACCTTCAAGCAGACACCTACTTCATCAAAGAAGAAGTGGGACAATAATAAAAAACAAAAAGTTAAAGAAAACAGATCTCAATCAAGAGTTAGATCTCCTCCACAGGAGCCCTCCGAAAGGTGGTATAACCTTAGGAATAGGTTGAGCAGCAGGCAAGATGGCGTCGGTATGAGCAGTCGTGCAAGCACCTCTCTGTGAGCACCGCCTGGTGAGCAGATCCCGGCCCAGCCCAGCTCAGGTCTTGGAGATGAGAGACGAGTGAGCCCATGATTTTCTGGAAGATTAACAGATGCTCTGACAACCGCAGTTTGAGAGAATAGAAAGGAATCTGCCTGGAAAGGAAAGAATTCTGAGCATTCTGAGTGCGGTATGGTGTTACGATGCACTAAAGGGCTCCAGAAGCAGACGTGGTAGAGCTGATCGGTAGAGCTGATTAGAGACCGCCAAGCAAGCCAAGGAAGCCGAGCAAGCCGTGGAAGGTCGTGGAAAGAACAGTGCAGGGGCAGTGAGTAGAGCATCTGAAACAGTACTGTTACCGGCGTAGGCGTCAAGAGGGGTGAGGACCCTTGGCAGTGAAAACTCCAGTTCTAGCGCTGATTTCTTTTCGTAAGTCGTAAATTATAAGTTGAAAAAAAAAACGGGGTATTGTGACACTGACACACACTCGCTGCGCATTTTGTGAGACTTTTAAAAAGCACTGTATGGAGCGAGACATGGATGCAGTGGATGCAGTGTAATACAGTGTAATGGAGAACTGCTAGCGAGCAAGCACGCACGATCAACTGCATAAGTATAAGGCACTGAAAGACACTGAGAGACTGAAAAGACACCGAAAGCATTAATCAAGTAGCCTTCATCTTTTTCTCTACCTTTTTCTGCTCTTCTGCTCCTCTGCTCCTTTTGCTCCTTGCTAGTTTGATGCAGGTTGTCGAAATCTGTCCTATTCATCCTCTTCAGTTTTAATCCCGGCTGCTCTCTACCTGACCTGTTCAACAAGTGTATCTACGCATTTATGCGTCATCTGCTAACGCGGAAGTGAGGTTCCTTATTACACGCTGATGACTCTGATGACTCACGCTGCTCTAGGTTACCAGGGTAACAGCATGGCGTGTACGTGAAGATAAGAGCCTGAGTCAGGAACGGGTGGTCACAATAGTGATAATATGATAATGTGATAATATGATACAGGTGCAGATCTCTCTCACATGCTCATACGTAATATACCCCCAAAGTAATTGCTGGAATCCATATACTACTATAATCTCTATAGAAGAGACTGTACAAAGGGAGCTATATAATCAGCTACAGCTACAGCTACAGCTACAGCAACTCCAGCCACAGCTGAATCTAGCGCTTCTACAAGTACTACAGGCACTACAGGTACTCATCGAAGTTCCATTTTTGAATACTGATATGGCGGCCCGGGGTGAGGAAATATTAAGAGGACTAGAAGGTGCTCTGACTATGGAAGCTATATCATTACAACAACAGCAACAAATCCAACAAAATGGAACTGAAAGTGAAAAGGAAGCTGCAATTGGTGGGGGAGAATCAATTTCAGATGATGACCATGGGGAACATGGAGAACATGGAGAACAGAACTTTAGTTGCCCAGAGATTCTTGGGGGGCTGGAAAGCACTCAAAGCACAATGAACTCACAAGATTCACCGAAAAACGTTGAAGTGCAGAGACGGCCCGAAACTAGAGGCTTCAGAGCCAAGGAGAACGAAGAAGAGAAATTAGAGCGTAAAGAAAGAGCGTTAAAAAAAGACAAAAATAAAAACATGGACAAGAAACAGAATAAAGGACAGAATAAAGGAAAAGAGAAAGACAAAGAGAAGGAGCAGGAGAAAGAGAGGGAGGAGTTGAAAGAGAGCAAGAAAGGGAGTGGGGGTAGAGGAGAAAAGGAGAGAGAGAGAGAAAAGGATATGGAAAACAACGATAACAACGAGAACCTAGAATTAATGGCAAAAAAAGCAAAAAGACTACAAACAATTAAAAGCTTAAAAGCAATGGCAAAAACTACCGGATCGCAGGATCTTTCTCAGCCCAGGATCTTCAATATATTCACTCCATTGACTAAAGAAGTAAGGAGCGAATTAGTAAAAACAGATAAAGAACATGCTATGCAGGAGAGTGATGGGAAACAACCCATTGATACGAGTAGAAATTACGATGATGATTCTGGAATGCTCCTAGTACGGCCTACTATAAAGGAAAAGACTATACGGATCATGGACTCTGGAACCCAGCTCCATGACCAGATATATGACTTAATCCCGAGAAATTTAGGAGCTAAAGCAGCCAGAACAAGAACAGCGAAAAATGAGCAAATAGATCAAACAGACAAAATTGATTCAACCAAATACAGTGAGAATATATCCAAGGTCCTGAAGGAAAACACGGTCGATAATCCTCTATCCCACTCCCTCCGCATACCAACACCGGATTGGGAGAAACCTATTCCACTCGAAAACGACGTACTCTCTGAAGAGTCGGACTCAGACCTGTATGAAACAGGTTTGTCTACTTCTACTGAATCCTGCAAGACAACCGATATAAGTAAAGATCAAACATCGGATCCCGGTAGTTCAGATGGCTCGGATCTTTTAGAATCGGATAAACCAACTCCTTCTGGGCAAGGTCTGAACTCAAAGCCAAGACTAGAAAAAAAGAGGGCGAAATTCAAACAACAGGATCAATTCATATATGAAGAAACTACAGATCCGGGGAGTAACACGGAACAACCTGGCACAAGAACTAAACTTGTTTGAAAAAGCCCTACTACAAAACTAAGGAGGAGATCAGAACACAAACAACTTTATGAAAACCAAAAGCAAACTGGACATAGAACAGATAAAAACTTATCGGCAGAACCTTCATTAACCGCAGTGTTAAGCTCCATTAAGAGTCTTCATCAAGATACAAAAATGGATAGTCAAAGGAACCATTCTGCTATCCAAAAGCTACAAGGAGCGATTCAAAAAGTAGACAATACTTGCACTGAAATTTCTGAGAGAATGGCCACAATAGAAGCACGTACTGAAAACCTCGAGTCCGATGTTGCCCAGCTCCAAAAACATGAAAAAGATCAGGAGTCAGTTATAAAAGACTTACTGATAAAGATTGAAGATCAAGAAAATCGAGCCAGAAGAAATAATTTGTGCTTCCTCGGAATCCTGAAGGCAAGGAGGATAATGATCCAAGGGGCTTTATGATAAATCTTCTGAAAACAACCTTCCCGGAGCTATAAACTTGGGAAATGGAAAAAGAAATCCAACGCGCCCACCGATTTCCTATGATGCTCCCTAAACATATGCATAAGCCTCCTCAATATCCAAGGGCTATTCTGGTTTACTTCGGGAATTATCTTTTACGAGAAGCTATCTACGATCTGGCAAGACCTACAAAAAAGAGAGAATACAAGGGCTTCTCGTTCTTTACTAGACCAGACTATGCTCAAGCGACTGTCGAGCGAAGATGGAGGCTGCGACAATTAATCACCCCTTTTGATTAAACTGGGGCAACGGTTTTTCTGCAAAATCCGGCACGGCTGAAAATAATCTTTAATGGCATAACGAGAAGCTTCACAAGCGAAATTCAAGCAGAGGTCTACTTAAAAGAAATAACCAAGACAGGAAAACGATATAAGGACAAATAGTTTAAAAACTTCTATCAACAAAGAAAACTACAATTGAAACCTAGAAACTTGACTATAGGGCTAAGAGGGGGCGGGGGAAATTTTTCTTTTTTTCTCTCTTTTTTTTTTTTTTTCTTTTCTCCTTCCTAATGTCATTTACCAATTATACCAGGCTGGTATACAGAGGGTGCTGAAACGTGCTGATCTAGCTGACGCCCACACCTGGGTACTTGCTGACCCAGGACACCTCATTGGGTGGTAAGGGGGGGGGGAGGAGGGTGGGGACCATGGGGGACGAGGGGTAGTGGGGAGGGTGGGGCTTGTGGACCAAGGTGGAACCAAGAGTGGAATGTAATGGACCACAACCAGGGGGAAAAATAGAGACCAAGCAATATAGTAAACAAGAGGGTATATTTACAGAAATACTGAAATATATCTTTAACCCCTTCGACGCTCATGACGGAACGGTTCCGTCATGAGCGTCGGTTGAGCTGTGCTCATGACGGAACCGTTCCGTCATGACCACGCCCGCGCAGGTAACGGTCAGCACAGCGGGGGAATCCGCCCCGCATGGAAGGGGTTAATGAATAGGATAAGAATTATTACATTGAATATATGCGGCCTAAATGATGTAAAAAAAAGACAAAAAGTTGCTATCGGCTTACAAACAATGAAACCAAATATCATATGTTTACAAGAGACCCACATTGAAGGAGGACAACTATATATCTTAAAAACATTAGGGTATAAACTTATAATCGCTTCTACACAATCTACTAGAACTAAAGGGGTTGCAATCTTAGCTAAAGGGGGTGATCTTCAATTTACAAAGACAATCTCTGACAAATCCGGTAGGTGGGCCATCGCGGAATGTCTATATAATAACGGGGAAAATAGGATGACTATTTGTACTGTATATGGCAATGTAGGTGATGACCCTGAAACCTTGAGCTACATTACCAACGAGCTGGCACATTGGCCATTACCCTTAATTATCTGCGGCGAGTTTAATTTAAACCTTCCAGGGGAATGGTCAACAAATCCGACATTTATATATCAAGGGAGAAAACCCAGGGTTTTCAGGGCATTTAAGGATCTGTGTACAATGCATGGGCTGATTGATACCTGGCATATGAATCACCCAGGTGATCATGGATTTACCTTTTACTCCTTCCCCCACTCACGCCATGCACGCCTTGACTATTTTCTTATCTCCATCTCCCTGAAGAATAGGTGCACAATCAATAAATTGCCCAGGATACTCTCTGACCACAACCCGTTAGTACTTAATCTGGTATGCAATAGAAGCATCCCCACACGGAGGAGCTGGACGTTTGAAAGGGCCTTTCTAAATAACGAGGACTATAATAACCACATGAGGGATTGGATCATGGCTTTTTTGGGAGTAAATATCGGTAGTGCTCCGATAGAGATACTCTGGGACGCATTGAAAGCTGGGATTAGAGGAGAAACCCTCCAGTTTTCTGTTAGGTCCAACAGAGAAGGAAAGGCTCAACTTGATGGACTACAACAAACCTGAGTACGACAGAGGCGGAATTAGCCAAAGCAACACTAAATGGCCAGGTGACTGACGAACTAGAACGGGTGGCTGTGGCAAGAAACCGGATTTCGGAAGTATTTATTGAGAAAGCCATTAGTAAAGCTACGATCTATAAAAAAAAAACTTACGAACTTAGCGAACAATTTGGACACCACCTAGCTGTTCGCACAAGAGAAGAACAGACATTCAATACAATAAAGAGTATTAAAGATTTAGATGGAGGGGTGAGAACGGAAGCCTATGAGATTAGAAGGGCGTTTGAGAGATTCTACGAAGACCTATATAAAGAGCCTAATAGGGAACAGTAGAACATGGATGAATACTTGGAGCAATATGAGGGATCCTGCCTTAATGAGGAACAGGCTAATCTAAATAGCTCCCCTACGTGGGATGAAATACAGCTGGCACTGAAATCTTTAGCTAACGGAGAAGCCGCTGGGCTAGATGGAATCCCCTCAGAATTTTATGTGAAATTTGCAATACAACTCAGAATAATTATGCTTGAATTATTTGGTTCCATCTTTAGTGGCGGGAAATCACCTCCCTCGTGGTCAACAGCAAAAATTATGGTTTTTCTGAAAAAAAATAAAGATCCTATGGAAATGGGTTCTTATAGACCCATCACACTGATAAACGGGGACTCGAACATTTATTCAAAAGTACTGGCTGCCCGATTAGCTCCTATCATCCATAAAGTAGTGTCTCCTCGTCAACACGGTTTTATCCCAGGGAGATCAACATCAGACCATGTACAACGGGTGATATCGCTCTTTGATTTCACAGAAAAATCAGGAGACCCTATGGCTTTAATATTACTGGATGCAGAAAAAGCCTTTGATAGAGTCTCCTGGAGGTTCCTTTGGGAAGCTATGGCAAGGTGTGGATTCACATCACAATTTATCAAAGCCATGCAAGGACTATATGTTGACCCAGGAGCCAGCGTTATGATCAATGGGACACTCTCGGAGAGATTTAAGATTACTAGGGGAACAAGACAGGGGTGCCCATGCTCTCCTCTTCTCTTTGCAGAGACGTGTTCATACGGACTCTAGAAAATCATCCATTAGTGACCCCGATAACGGCATTTAACAATGACACAAAAACCCTTGCGTATGCCGACGACATAGCCTTAGTCACTTGCAATCCTATCCAAGCAATGGCAGCGATAGAAGAGGAAGCGCATAATTTTGGTAAGATCTCCGGATACAAGTTGAACGCAACTAAAACACAGATAGTCATCAATGATAAGCTTAAGATGGATGACTATAGAGTAACGGATCATGCTGTCTACCTAGGAGTTGATATAACTGCAAGCATAGATAGAATAGTGAGCTTAAATTTAGACCCACTGGTGAAACATACCAAGAAAGAACTAACCCGACTTGACAATCTACATCTTACTATTGGCGGCAGATGCAATGTTATAAAAATGCTATTTTTACCTAGATTTCTGTATCTCTTTCGCACAATATGCCTGGAGTTTACTCCCCAACAGTTTAAAAACATAGAGAACATCTTTTCTAGATTTATTTGGGGATATAAAAGACCTCGCCGAGCAGTCAAATGGCTTATGCTGCCCAAAGAAAGAGGCGGACTCGGAATGCCAAATTTCAAGTTATACTATTGGGCTACGGTAATTAGATATTGTACCGTGCTTTTATCAATAGAAGAGGGCCATAACTCCGATAGGACCACCCCACAAGAATTGATTCTAGGGACAGACTGTGAGGGTTGTCTTTGGCGACATATGAACGACAACTATTTTAAGATAGTGAAACTTAAGACCATCTCTAACATATATAAAGTTTGGATTAACGTAAAAAAACTGCTAGGATTGGGTCGTTTCTCATGTTACACGCCAATCAAGTATAACAATGAGCTACCCGCACTATTCCACGACACATGTATGTCGAGATGGATCGAGAATGGTATTCAACAATTAGGCTGTCTCTACAACTCTAGTGGCCTAAAAACTTTCTCCGACCTCCAGTCTGAATATCGCATCAGCCATAAGGATTTTTTTAAATATCTACAGATCAGGGATTTTCTGAAAAAAAAAACAGGGGGACGTGAAAAATTTCAAAATAATATCGTATTAGATACTATATGTAGATCAAATACCCCTAAAATTGGGGTCATCTACGAACTTTTTAGGGATAATCTCCCTGACGACCTGGAAAAACATCTAATGGGATGGCAGACCTCTCTTGCAATCCAACCAAATATTCCTTTGCGAGCGTACGAATTATCACAGGTTTGTCTAACGTCTATAAACCTCCAGGCACAATTTTATAAAACCTTTTTCTCCCTTTACTATACACCATATAAGATTGCAAAATGGGCAGTAGGAAAGGGAACAACCTGTCCACGTTGTTCGATGGGTGCTGCTGACACTATTCACATGTTTGCCTCATGCGACAAACTATCAGGATTGATAAAGGAAATCTCTGACTTCCTTTCAGAAATTCTTCAAGCTAGAATATCTATCACTCGGGAGGAAATTGTGTTAGGAGTATCTAACAACCAAAGACCTAATCATATGCAAGGCCTTATCTTTGTGGCTATGGCTGTCCTCTGACTCTGCATAGCTTCAGCATGGCTGGATGCTACTTCACCGGTCTTTGCACAATGGAGGACTAGATTACTAGCAATGTGTAGCCTGGAAGTAGCCATATACAAAACCAAAGGGAGGGGAAAAAAGAAAAGAGGGATGAATATTTGGGGTCCGCTCTTGCACTGGCAACTAGATCACACCTAAAATGCTTGGTCTATAATATGGATTCAATTGGGAGAATATTTATTGTAATTGTACAGTTTTTGACCGCACATGATGTATTATCTTACAGATTTACCGAATTGTTTTTCTCTCTAGTGGATGGGTATGATTTGAAGTAATACCTTGGTCCAAGGGGTGGGTGGGGGTTTATGTAAATAATATATATTTTGTGAAAATTGCTGATAAAAACATTTAAACAAAAAAAGAAATAGGTACAATATTAGGAAACCTGACAGGTATCAGGACACTGACACCCGTTCCACTCGATCCTTTCAGGGTTTGACAAAAAACTCGGAGAGGGAAGGACAGTCAGGCAGACAAGAAGAGTGTGCAAAGTCCAGAGGCAAGCAGCACGCTCAAGACTATACTTCCAAAAAAGAAGATAACGCTAAACCAAAACCACAGTTCAAAAAGAAGAAGGTTGCAGGTCTAAAGATCAGACATCCCCAGAATTCTGAGGACTCGACTACTGAACGAGGAATGGGCTCTGACGATGCTAGACAGCACGGCAGAAGTAACAATAGCTCGCCAGAACCTAATGGAATTTCTGGTGACAGTGGAGTTGAATGATTACATCACGGTGGAAACACCTGATACTTGGTTAAGTGTCCCGCATAAGTCATATGAAATAACGCTCCAAATGAAGGGGGAGTAACCCAGGAAAGTGAGAGGTCTCTTTTGGGAGAACGTGATGTTTGGTTAGGACATCCTTTTAGCTGGACAAGATTGGCCGCCAGTATTTGTCATGGAATGCCCCAAGGGAGAAACAGTAATTTTACCAGCCTTTTCTGACCCTGTTCCCAAATATTTAAAATACACATATGCATGGGAGTGGGCAATAGCCCTAGCCCGGCATTATATAAAAACCTTGTCGGACGGGATGAGGATTCAGCCCACAACATAATTCTATTAAAAAATACTCCTACTGCACAGAAGCAGTATTCAATAAAGCAAGAAGCTAAAAAAAAGGTCAGGGAGATCTTAGATCAACTTGAATACCAAGGGGTGATTGGAACTTGCACCTCTCAAATGAACAATCCTTTGTTTCCTGTAATGAAACCGGACAACTCATATCATCTAGTTTTAGATTACAGACATTTAAAGACTTGCACAAAGACATTTGCAGTACAAAATGCACATAGTGCTGCATTAATGAATAACATTGTTCAGAAAAAATACAAAACCACACTTGATATCTCAAATGGATTTTTCTGCCAGAATATAGCGCCTGAAGCAGGTATTTAACCGCATTTTCCGTGTTAGGCTCCCAGCATCAATTCTGTTGACTCCCCCCAGGGTATAAGAACAGGCCGGGGTAGTTTTCGGCCAGAGTAACTGAATTACTTCAAAATCTGGATGTACAGGCATTGTCCTATGTGGATGATATTTATCTAACAGATGATGACCTGGAGGAACACTTAAACAGAGTGAATACCATCATTTTGGGATTTGCCTCTGAGGGTTGCAAATCCAACTTTAAAAAGTCGAAAATAGCCCACATCAATGTACTTTTTCCAGGATATGAGCTTTCAAGTGAAGGGAAAAGCCTAGCAGCTAACTTTTTAGAAAAGTGTGCGCTGCTCCAAACTCCAAAATCATTAAAAAACTTACAATCAACCCTGGGATTCCTGAATTTTGGCAGAACATACATTTTGGATTACGCAGAAAGAATTAAACCTTTCTACGATTTAAAAAAACCTGACTTTTCATTTAGACAAAGGACACAGGAACACACAGATACCCTTCGTTCCCTGCAAGCTGACATGGTAGCTGCCAAACACTTAAAAACACGTGTAAATGTCCACAATCTGGTGATTCATATAGTTGCGGGTCAATCAGGGTACACCTACCTAACATATAAATGCAGACGGAAAACTATTTTCCTTTGTCTGTATTTATATTTAGAGACAGCAAAATACTAGTAAATGTTGCCACGCTGCCGTGCTTCAGACCAGAGTTGCCACGCCCCTGTTCCTTTTGTTGCTGCCCCAGACCTTCTTTTGAATTCAACATCTCTAGGGCTCCGCCGCCCAAATGAGCTCTGCGCCAGCCCATCGCCATTTTGCAAGATAAGTGTATTTCTGTGGCCTCAGGGGACAGATTAAGGGCGGCCTCACAGCAACCCAGGCAACTACCCCTTGAATGCCGCTCCTGACACTGTCTGTCCCGCTGCAGCCTCGGGCTCTTGCTCTGCACCCCCCACGTATGAACCGGCAGAATCAGGGGGGTTCGTATTGTTTTTGTTTGTTCAGAACAGTAATTAACGTTCATTGAGCCAAAGGATTAGGATAACTGCAGCTCAGGGAGTGTGCATCGTATTCTGCGAACTGTGCTTTCAAATAGTCCTGTTTGCCTGTTGAAAGCTCTTGTACGACTATGCTATGATCTTAAAAAGATACACTTTCCTGAAGCAAGGTGACGGACAGCACCTCTGTTTTGAGACCTTGCTGGAAGCCTGCACGCAGTCGGGTTAATAAAATATTAAAATATCTTAACTAAATCTCCAATACAGATACAACATGTTGGACACTGTACTCGTAAAAATGAGCACCCCCTCCGAAAAAACAAATGCAAACCAAACCAGCATTATGGCTTTAATTTTACCATCCTTTCAAAGATGAAAGACTGAGGTGACTCTGCCAACATTTGAGCTTACGATATGTCAGAAAATCAATCAATCAATCAATCAATCAATCAATCACGGCATTTGTAAAGCGCGCTACTCACCCGGGAGGCTCTCAAGGCGCTGGGAGAGGGGGATGTTACTGCTCGAACAGCCAGGTCTTGAGCTGCTTCCTGAAGGAGAGATGGTCTTGGGTTCGCCGAAGGTGGGTGGGGAGGGAGTTCCAAGTCTTGGCTGCCAGGTAGGAGAAGGATCTTCCTCCGGCGGTGGCTCTGCGGATGCGTGGTACGGTGGCGAGTGCGTGGCTGGTCGATCGTAGCTGGCGGGTGGGCGTGTAGAAGGTCATGCGGTCGTTGAGGTATTTGGGGCCCAGGTCGTGGAGAGCCTTGTGTGCGTGGGTGAGGAGTCTGAACGTGATTCTCTTGCTGACGGGGAGCCAGTGCAGGTCTCTCAGGTGTCCGGTGATGTGGCTGTCTCGGGGGATGTCCAGGATGAGTCGTGCGGAGGCGTTCTGGATGCGTTGGAGTCTTTTTTGAAGTTTGGCTGTGGTTCCGGCGTAGAGGGTGTTCCCGTAGTCCAGTTGGCTGGTGACGAGTGCCTGGGTGACGGTCTTCCTGGTTTCAGTGGGGATCCATCTGAAGATCTTGCGGAGCATGCGCAGGATGTTGAAGCACGAGGATAAGACGGCGTTGACTTGTCTGGTCATTGACAGGGAGGAGTCCAGGATGAAGCCCAGGTTGCGTGCGTGGTCCGTTGGTTTGGGAGCGGTGCCCAGAGCCGGGGACCACCAGGAGTCGTCCCAGGCGGAGGGTGATGATCCCAGGATGAGGACTTCCGTCTTGTCTGAGTTCAGTTTAAGGCGGCTGTTCCTCATCCAGTCGGCGACGTCTTTCATCCCTTCGTGTAGGTTGGCTCTGGCGGTGGTGGGGTCGTTGGTGAGGGAGAGGATGAGCTGGGTGTTGTCGGCGTAGGAGATGATGTTGAGGCTGTGTTGGCGTGAGATGGCTGCGAGGGGGCTCATGTAGACGTTGAAGAGGGTTGGACTGAGTGAAGATCCTTGTGGTACGCCGCAGATGACTTCGGTGGCCTCAGATCTGAACGGAGGGAGGCGGACTCTCTGGGTTCTTCCGGTGAGGAATGAGATGATCCACTCCAGCGCTTTCTCTCGGATTCCGATGTTGCTGAGGCGCTTCACTAGGGTGCGGTGGCAGACCGTGTCGAACGCCGCAGAGAGGTCCAGGAGGATGAGGGCCGCTGTTTCCCTGTTGTCGATCAGGGTTCTGATGTCGTCGGTGGCTGCGATAAGGGCGGTCTCGGTGCTGTGGTTGGCCCGAAACCCGGACTGCGAGGGGTCGAGGGATCCGTTCGTCTCGAGGAAGGCAGCAAGCTGTTTGTTGACGGTCTTCTCGATAACTTTGGCTGGAAAAGGAAGGAGCGAGATGGGACGGTAGTTCTTGAGGTCGGTGGGGTCCGCCGTTGGTTTCTTCAGGAGGGCGGTCAGCCCGGCGTGCTTCCAGCTCTCCGGGAAGGTGGCTGTGTGGAAGGAGGAGTTGATGGTGTCTCGGAGATGGGGTGCGATGATGGCGTCGGCTTTGTTGAAGACGTGTTGTGGGGGCAGGGTCGGTTGGTGATCCGGAGTGGATGGAGTTCATTGTGCGGGTGGTGTCTTCGGTGCTGATCGGGGTCCAGTTGCAGAGGGTGGTGGTGGTGGGCGTTGGTTCGGTGGTAGGGTGCGTGGTCTGTGCGTCGAAGCTGTTGTGTATGTCGGCGATCTTGCGGTGGAAGAACGAGGCGAGTGAGTCACAGAGGTCTTGTGAGGGAGTGATGTCGTTGTTTCCGGCGCTGGGGTTGGAGAACTCTTTGACGATGCTGAAGAGTTCCTTGCTGTCGTGGGCGTTGTTGTCCAGTCGTTCTTTGAGTGCCGTCTTCTTGGTGGCGCAGATCAGCTGATGGTGTTTGCGGGTGGCGTGCTTGAGGGCGGTCCTGTTGTCTGTGGTCTGGTCGAGCCGCCAGGCTTTCTCGAGGGTGCGGCAGTTCTTCTTGGATTCCTTGAGTTCGTCGGTGAACCAGGGGGTTTTCTTGCTGCCGGGTCTGCTGGGAGGGTTCTTTAGTGGTGCGAGGTCATCGGCGCAGGCGGTCAGCCACTTGGTGAGGTTGCTGGCTGCTTCGTTGGGGTCCGTTGTGCAGGTGGGAGTGTTCTGGCTGAGGGAGGCGGTGAGCTGCTCGGCGGTGATCTTGCTCCAGCTTCGGCGGGGGACCTGTTGCAGGTGGTGGTGGTTCGTAGTTCTACTGAAGCTGAAAACACCACTTAACTTGCTGAGCCATCTGATAGAATGGGATTACAACAACAGTGCTGGGCTTGGAACAGAGCACTGGCATATCGGCAAGTTAGGCTTCAGTGTGCTGATTCAGGCAAACTGCATTTGTGCTTTCCTTTGCCGCCATGCACTATCAAATTAAAGACAGCCCAGTTGGTTTCTATTTTGTTTTAAACAGCTGGATTTGCGCCCTTTCTTGTGTGTGGTTGTTTGTAAGCTTATCTTGATGCATGGGTGTGTGACTTGCGTCTTATTCCTCACTTGGGTGGGGGGCTTGTGGTGTCCCTTTTGCATTGTGATCGGTGTGTGTTGAGTTTGTTGCCATTTAGTTTGTTCCCTCAGCTCTTTTGTCCATGTACAAGCAGTGCACATGTGTTTTTTGGGACTGAAATAAAAGTGGAAAAATACTAGCTTTAGCGTCGTCTTTTGCTTGTGGGAAAAATAAATGTGGATGAATACAGAAAAAAATGCCCCAAAAAATAAATATGGAGAACTGCAGACGGAAATGGCAAAAAAATAAATAACAAAAGGAGTGCTATATATAACGAAGGTGAAACTGTACCAATAGCGTACAAATCACATTTGTACACGAATGCTGAGATGCGCTTTGCATCAACAGAAAAAATTCTAACAGCGGTACAGACCACTGTTGTTAGAGGAAGAACACTGGCTCAAGGGAAGCAAATAATTTGCATAACCCCAGTTCCAGCCTTAGAGGCAGCGACAAAGGCAAGTGTTCCTAACGCTAAAGCCTTACATACAAGATGGATACAATGAGCTAATTCTCTTAATGCCACAGATGTAGAATACAGGTACGACCCAAGTCCAAAAACACAAGCTTTTCTGCAATACGTACAATAATATTCTCTACCAAATGAAATAATGCCTCTGGATCAGTATGAATATATAGTCTACACTGATCTGCTCATTCGGCCATAGGAAGTAAACAACAATACAGCGCCGCATGTGCTATCGTTAAAGGATGCATGCAGGATGGAAAATTTCATCTGAGTTGTACAAAAACAAAATCTCTAGGAGACTGCACAGCGCAGCTGCCAGAATTACAAGCCCTGTTACTGGCACTGGTAAATACGGATCGAGAATTCCCCACACTAGTTGTGTTTGATTCCTTTTACTATGTACAGTCGCATAATGAGTATTTGCACCACTGGAGACAGAACAGGTTCAAAGATGCAAAAGGTGGTACAATTAAGCACAAAACGCTATGGGAATAGGTAGTGGAGTTGAAAAACGAACTACTGCGGGCTCATGTGATACATACACTGAGTCATCAACCTCATGGCATTCACATTGAATGGAATTCATTGGCTGACGAAGTCATAATGGGGGCTGTTTGCGCGGCTTCCGTAGCTGCAATCACTCATTCAAAAACGAGAATAGACTGTGAGATCATGGTTGCAATTATTGCTACACGCAATAAAACGACACTACCCAAAAAGGTTGCCACTCAAGTACTCCTACAAGTTAGATGCCAAAAAAGTTCTTATTTGCTCAGATCCCTGGAGTGGGGGATAGAGTAATAAGGATCGTAGGTTAGGTTTAATTCTGGCAGCACTCAAGGGGATAGGTTCTGCACATGCAGGAGTTACAGCAACTGTTTCCTTATTGAAACAATGCTATTGGTGGCCAGGATTGGCAAAGCAAACTAAAGGCTATGTCTTGAAATGTGACACCTGCCGGCAGATGAAAGGCTCCACAGTAACACGTCCAGCACAGACACCTTTATTAATATCAGACAAATCACTCACGTGTGTTAATTTGGACCACTGCGACCCCTTACAAAGAGATGAGTCATACAAATATATCATGGTTTCAGTGAATTCCTGCTCTAGATTCATATGGGTGTTGTCCCAATGCTCGGCTGACGCTCAAACGGTTATAAAAGATTTGCGAGTCTTTATAGGGACATACACAATTGGCACATTACATTCTGACCGTGGCCACGCGTTTAGCTCTCGGGCTTACAAGGAAGCCATGCGAGGATTGGGTGTAGCATTGCTGTACTCCTCTCCGTACCATCCCGAGGGAAATTTGGTTGTGGAGAGGAAAAACCAGGACTTAAAGCAGTCTTTAACAGCTAGAGTATTAGGCTTGGGTGAAAGTTGGGTAAAACATTTGTATGGAGTTCAAAGAGCATTGAATAATATGCCAAGAAGTTCTCTAGGGAGAGTCACTCCTTAAGAGGCCCTATTTGGGACAAGAATCTGGGTACCTGATCTTGATTGTGAAGGCACAGTGGCAGCTGAAAAACCTTTTGACATCCATAATCATTTGGCTGTTTTACAGGATCTCAATGAATTCAGGGCACTACAAAGCAATGCCCAGGTAAAAAGGACCACCACTGGAGAAGTCAAGTCAGTCACGGCACGACTTGTCTGGATCCCAAAAGTCAGGGAGCTGGTCAGAGAGAAAATAGCAGACAAGAAGAACTTGGGCCATCATACAGACAGCCTATACCTGTCATGGCCATTGGAGAAACAAGAACGGTACTTCTGCTGCCTCCTGCCGAAAAAATAGAGAAAAGATTTGTCTCAATCGACCTAATTAAACCACACTATGTGGCGCATACTGAGTAGTAGGCCTCGTGGACTCCGACGTAGCAAACACCCTCCTCTCGCTACAATACAAGAATTACAAACAGAAAAACTCCTCCCATTTGAAGAGTCCTCTGCACGGAATTATGGACTATGCAACAATGCTATGGAACTCGTTCCTCTTGAACCTGAAGTTCAAATTCAAAATCAAAATGAAAGACAAATTTCTATTCAACCAAACACAGATGTCTACATCAACATGCCCCAACAAGAGCAAGCTACAGTTTCCACAGGCCCTGCGGAAATACCAAAAATTGATTGAACTGCATCTGGCTATTTAACTTCCGGCCCATCTTGCTGCTTCCGTTCCCGGCCAAGGTAATCGAGAAGATCGTCAACAGACAGCTAACCCGATACCTCGAAGAAAACAGAATCCTGGACCATTCCCAGTCAGGGTTCCGCAGCATCCACAGCACCGAGACCGCCCTCATCGCCGCCACTGACGACTAGGGTGACCAACTGGCATGGTTGCAAATTCAGGACGGTGAATGTAAAAATTCAGGACAAAGGGTCAAAATTCAGGACAAAAAATCAGGACTGAAGGTCAAAATTCAGGACAAAAATTCAAGACAAAAGGTACGTTTTACAGACATATCAGAGGAGGTCGCGCAATATTACATAAGTAAATAGACAACCAACACAAGTACAAGTCAAAAATAGTTTAGATTAGGTTGAGACAATCATGCATTTCATGGTTTTTTGGTAGGCATGCAGCTTTGATCAACTGTGCAGGTCTTTTTGTGGTATTTCATATGATCATGATATATTTATATGGTTACTGCACTGGGTTGTCCAGTCTGATATTTTGTTTACAGTTCATGGTCCTCAGCAGGCATGTTTGGTGGGAGAAGTGGTCAGGAAGATCTGCTCGGTGGACTTAGTTACTAGCATCTCATATCTGAGTGCCATTGTGAGATGTAAAGCAGCATGCATAGAATATAGCTAATTGGGACCACTAGTGGTGGACTAGAGTGCAGTTCACCAAGTGGCCAGCCGGAAGAAACTGGGTTTCTGGTGCAGAACCCCCTACCTGCCCCCCCACACATTTTGCCTGGCTTTTGATGCAGGTGTACTGGGTCCCTGCTGTCCAGGTTCCCAGTACCTGTGTTCTTTCCCTACAGTCATGGCTTAGGTCAATAACAGCTATAAACTAACTTCCCTTTTTGTCCACAGTTAAACATAAATGTGTCCGCCTGCTCTATGTCATCACTTGATGAGTGCAGTCTACGGTAGTGCACAGATGCTGTACAGCACCTGAACCCAGCTGCACACGGAGCTCCTCCTTGATAAGCATAGACATGATAATTTTAAATTCTAAAACATTCAACCTCTCTTGCCGCACCCACACCCCCTCTCACCTCAGGGATCTACACTGGCCCTCAATCAACAAATGAACCTGATTCAAACTGCTCACACACATACACAAAGCACTTCACAAAACCAGTTCTGCATACCTGAATATCAACACACACTTCTACACACCTCCCAGAAACCTCCACTCAGCCAGACTCTCACTAGCAAGCCGGAGGCCTTGCCTTCTCCCATGTAACTTCCAAAGCATGGAACAACCTCCCTTTCCACGTCGTAGCGTCCTATTCGATTCTCGTGTTCCGCAAGAAGCTGAAAACCTGGCTCTTAATGTCTTTGCTGTTTTTTCTTTACGTCCTGGTACCTGTAGTTCACCATTCATAATAGAAAATAAATCACAAATATCAGATTTAAATAAAAACATGTATAAATGGATTGTTTACTTTTTGGCCTTGGTTTATCTTGAGTAGTCCATTTGGTTTTCACTGTGCTTCTAAATCTATATCTGGCCACATCAACAGGGCTGGACTGGGACAGAAAAGAGGCCCAGGCATCAAGGATAAAAGTGGCTCCCATCAGCGAAGCAGATAACCAAAAAACAGTGGTCCATATTTACAAAGCGGGACAGTTTTGATCTTTAAAACAGGCCAAAAAGCAGACAAAAACACTGACCTGTCAGGCCAGCCCTTCTCCACTGCCAGATTGCCCTAGTTTGATCCTGCACACCAATCAATGCCAGTCAGTCAGAATGGTTCAGCAAAAAGTGTGCGGCTAGGAGAGTGCTAACCTAGCCCACCCTGATTGAAATCAGCCAATAGAGAATTAGTGTCTCTTCCTGCTTGCGAGTGTGGGGCGCCAGGGGGATGGCTCATGTGGCATTATTGCTGCACCTTTACTGTAGTAATAGTGACATCCTTGAAATACACTTAAGTAGCACTCACAATAAGCAATACTGCTGCCTGCAGCAGTCCTTTCATGCAACATGTATGACTGTCTGGCCTTTCACAATCAGGGAAATCATGAAGGCACATTTTTCTTTGAAGAACAGGTGATCTATTAAAGTTCTGGTGCCGAACTGTGGGAAATTCTCAAATTCAGCATTGCAAAGAGGTCTGTGAACTCTGAAAGTAGAAGATGCCAAAGATTGTAAGAAATGTACTTCCAATACTCATTTTAATAGCTGCATTTATTGCCTTTTTATGCTTTGTTTGACATGCTGTATTTCTTTAACAAAGTTTGGTTTCGGAATTTATACGCTTATACAGCAGCATGCCAAGAAAAAAATCTCCTTTCCGCTGGTCTGTTTTCAACCTGTCACTTTAAACATCCAGGAGGTTTGTGAAAAGCTGGTTTGAAATTACTTTCACTAAACAAACTCTTCCTTAAACTTCCCTCTTCGGCACGGACCAAGGTGTATTAAGGGCATACTAATGTACAAAACACAAGCAAGCGGTGTGATGTACCTAATACACATCTTACAACCGACATGTGCCTGTTTTATCATTTCAAAATGCTTCTACAGCTCGCACTCGTTTCATAAATGTTGCTAAAATATTCCCCTCTTTTTTTATTAATTTGTTTTTCACTTATCCGCTTTATTTTAAAATGTTTCTTTTTTCAACAGGATTTATAAAGTATGGCTTTTTTTTTTTATTCAACTGGATTTCAATTGACACCAGCCACTAAACAAAAGAAAAATGCCATGCCTTCGGCTGGGGCAGGAGAAGACACAGCAAATGCGTCACTGCAGAGAGGCCCATTATCATTCTGTATGTGCTAATTAGGCCGACATACAGAATGATAATGGCCTGATAGTCATCTGTGTCAGGTTGGCGACGGGGCGCTGCAGGCCACTTATCAATGCAGGAGCGCAAGCTGTCCCCTGCAGTGAGTTACAGAACTCTAAGGCTGCTTGAAGGGGGGGCAGCCAGATCACTCTGATGTCCCAAATTACGGACAAAAGGCGTCCGTAAAGGAATTCCTCCCGGACAACGGACAAGAGGCCCAAATAACGGGCGGTCCGTGAAATTTACGGACGGTTGGTCACCCTGCTGACGACATCAGGACACTGCTGGACAATGATGAGACCGCAGCCCTCATCCTCCCGGACCTCTCCGCTGCCTTCAACACAGTCTGCTCCACTCCGTAGGGATCTGAGACAAAGCCCTGGAATGGACCACCTCCTTGTTCTCCAGCAGAACTCAGAGAGTCCGCCTCCCCCCATTCTGATCCAAAGCCTCCGAGATCATCTGCGACGTACCCCAGGGTTCCTTCCTCAGCCCGACACTGTTCAACATTTACATGGCCCCGCTCGCACATGTCGCCTGACAGCACGACCTAAACATAATCTGCTACGCCAACGACACTCAATTGATCCTCTCCCATCACCGACCAAAGCCAACCTCCACGAAGGAATGAAGGCTGTCGCCGACTGCATGAAGACCAGCCGACTGAAGCTGAACACGGACAAAACAGAGGTCCTCATCCTCGGCTCCAACCCTTCAGCCTGGGAAGACTCCTGGTGGCCAAAGGCATTGGGGGCAGCCCCAACATCCAACGACCACGCACGCAACCTGGGAATCATCCTCGACTCAACGCTCTCCATGACCATGCAAGTCAACGCCGTCTCCTCCTCCTGATTCAACACCCTCCGATCGCTCCGCAAGATCTACAGGTGGATCCCGACAAGGAAAAGAAGAACAGTCACCCAGGCCCTCGTCAGCAGCAGACTTGACTACGGAAACGCCCTCTACGCGGGAGCCCCAACTAAGCTCAAACGACTGCAACGCATCCAAAACGCCTCGGCACGATTGATCCTCGACATACCACGCCACGGCAACATCACCCCCCACCTGAGAAACCTGCACTGGCTGCCTGTCAACAAGAGGCTATCCTTCAAGCTCCTCATCCACGCACACAAGGCACTCCACAAGACCGGCCCAGCCTACCTCAACAAAGGCTTTCCTTCTACATCCCCAACCGCCAGCTCCGCCTTGCCGACCTTGCACTTGCCACCGTCCCGCGTATCCGAAGAACAACCACTGGTGGGAGGTCCTTCTCCCGCCTCGCCGCCAACACCTGGAACACCCTCCCACTGAGGCTACGACAGACCCAAGACCTACTGACCTTCAGGAGGCTACTCAAGACCTGGCTGTTCGATCAGTAGCACCCCCCCCCCCCAGCGCCTTGAGACCCTCACGGGTATGTAGTGCGCTCTACAAATGTTTGATTGATTGATGGATACGTTTTCTTTGGATCCAAGTGAACCTGAAACGATGCCAGCCCAAAAAACTTGCAAGCAGAAATTTAAAGACTTTCTGAACTTTCTTAAAAAAGGCTTACCTGGTATCCCCTTGGGTAGAACTCTGAATAATTACCAGGATACATTTCTTTTTTGCTGAATAGGCTTAGTAATTGTTTTTAGCATGCTAATAAATGGAACTTACCGTCGACAAAGCTCTGTGCTCAAAAAGTGAATCTGATTCTGAAACTTCACCTATCATCACATCGAGAACAAGGAGACTTGTCATAAGTGAACATTACAGCAGTACCTGTACCTGATGGTATAGTATGGGACAAGGTTGACTATGATATATTTGGTCTGACCAAACGTTTAAAAATTCCACACTTATTTAAAATATCATTGAGTGATATCATTACCACCAGTACATTTTCCGATGATTGGGATTATGAAACTGTAAATAATATGTTGTTTGATTTGGAAAAAACTGCTGCATTTTCTAATAGTGAAATGTTGGAAAGCACATCAGATTTTAAAACAATGTATTGCTATCAACAGTATGGTCATCATTTTCTGCAGAAACCTGTTAATCCCAGAAATGTTTTCAAATACCACCAATAAGAACATTGCCCTACACCACCAAAGAATAGTTCAAAAACATTTGCGCAGAATTTTCCATATTTTTCAGGGTTCAACACATCAGACCCAGCCTCATATTATTAGAAGGTTGCACCAACACCAGCACAGAAAAATATGTCGAAAAACAAAAACAGATTTTTTCTGCTTCCTTTTTTGCCCAGTTGTCTGAACAAGGTTTCGACTATAGACTTAAAATCTGTCAGCTACTAGAGACTGGCAGGTCCAGGGAACAGAGGCACTATTTAGAGCATGCCTCACTCCTTAGCAAATCATGTTTTTAAATGACACCGTGCAACAAACGTCCTGTCTTGGAATAGCCGAGAACAAAGACTTGAATAATCCTCGGATGCCCAAACTATCAGACACAGAGGGTAACATTATTGAAAAACTATACAGATTAGCTGTTACAGTGGCAGAATCACCGTCCACAGAATGGTTAATTCATGGCCATATACCTCTACCGGTCACCACTTTCCAGTTTCAATATTGCCTTGAACAAAAGCAGGCAGGCAGATATGAAGAAACGGGTGGGGAATTCATCAAGGAATCTTGGGAATTACTGTACAGATTTCGATGTCGGAGTGGGGATAGAGAAGTATTTCTAAGTGGTACGTATTGTGGGAACACTTTAAATGGATCAATCATATGCCAGGATATAATGCTGCATGGGGCCTGCAACGGTTAAGTAGCAAACCTGACCTGTCACTTTAGGGGTGCCCCAGCTGCAGTGATCACTCTAGTATTCAGGTTACTTTTGAATGGGAGTTACTTGATGCTGAACGATCAAGGTTGCTGTGGGATGCTTCCGGGCATCGCATATCTGGTAACTGTGAGCTCCAGGGTTACTTGCTGTATGCAAGTATTGTTTTCACCAACACATACAGACAGTGAGGAGCCGTTATGGCCTTCACTAAATGTTTCTTTAATACGGTTTGATGCTTTGAGCAGAATGAAAGCCATGCTTCTACAGAAGACCGTGCCCTTAACCTCCGCTCAAGAGACTTTTGAGCTCTAAATCACAAGGTCCTCAGCTGAGATACAGGCAATCATATGTATGAACTGCCCTGTCAGGAATCAGGGCCAAGGGCCAATTCGGACTTACCATATGGTGGCAGCTGTTTGGCGGAGGAAGCAGTGGACATTTTCCGGTGGTCGTAGGGAAAGCTCCCTTGGTCTCTGGCACTGGAGAAAATGCCGTAACTCCTCATGGGCCACTTTGGTGAACTTGCGGTTTTCCAAGATGGCCGCCTTCGATGAACAGCGGTCAGTGTTCCAGTCTTCTACCTGGGAGTGTTAGGACCACTAATGGGACATCGGTGCACCTTTCCAACGGCTCACTTCTCCGAGTATGCTGAGGAGAATAGTGCCGTTTTCACGCACATATGCATTAGAGTTTCAGTAAGGGTAGTTTTAGTTTCCGTTTCGTGTTCGCAGAGATAGGTTTTCGTCTCTCTTCGGGCGTGTTCTTCGGGCTCAAGGAGAAGTCTGCAAGAAATAAAAAGAAAAAAAGACAACTAACTGCTGAGAAGTATATCCTGAAAGAGGGAGAGTATACGACAGAAGATATCACTTACCTCTATCCCCAGAGGAATCCTGTGCCAGCTCACGCAAGTACCCCTTTAGAGAAAAAAGAGAAGTGAAGATATGATTATAAAAGGAAATATATTCTGATAATATACATATTAATAGAAAAGAGCTTAATGAGTAAAACATATTTACCAGTTTATCCTCATACGGAATATTACATTCCTTTCAAGTGTTATTTACTTGCCCTGGAAGAGTTTTGAAGAGAATACCTATTACACAATAGAATTTAAGAATACACTTACACAGAAGAAAATATCAGAAGAGGAGCAATAACCTATTTACTAAAGGGTATGTTTATAGAAGACTTAGAATACAGAAGTAAAAGGTTGTACAGTGATATTTCTACAGTGAAGTATTGTGTTCATTTGTTTTACAGTGTTCAAAAAACATTTAGCTAGAAGTAAGAAGTGGCTGAAGACGTGAGAACACCTAGAGGAACACAAGGCTGTCTCTTCTCTGTCCCCATCCTCTTTCCCCCTGGATTACTCTTTAGTCACCTCTTTGTTCATGTAAGAGGTGTTTTGGAGAATTTCAGAGAGGCATTGGGAAAAGGTTTCATTTTGCTCCTGTGAATTTCTGGGAACTTAAATTGCGCTCCAACATGCCCCTTCCATTTTACAGAAATGGTAAATCATATCTTTAACATGTCCGCTATGAAGGGTATCGTCCACCTATTTAAGACCGTAGGTTCAGGTCTATTAAGCACCTTTCAGAGGGTACTCGGAGTTATTCCAAACTTTATACACTCTGTCCTCGGAAGCATTTTTGGAGGACTTCCGCTGATGCTGTTTCTAATAGCAGGTATCTTGATTGTATTTTTTCTGCTACTCAATGGACATCCAAGTCACCAAGGGGATGGAAACAGTACTCCTTAAGTGAAATACCGTGATCGCATGGTACAACATCTGGGCATGCCTCGCTTGAGAGAACTATCAGCCTCATGCATCAAGCCAAAATCCAGTCGGTAAAATACCGATTCGCTAATAGCTCCCGGTATTGAGTTAAAAATACCCAATCCCAATGCATCAACCCAAAAGCAAAAATCGCTATTTAAGGAATCCTTAAATAGCGATTCCTTAAATAGCGATAGCATTTAAGGAATCCCAAATTGAGATTGCTTAATTTAAGGAATCTAAATTTGGGATTCCTTAAATGCAATGCATGAAAGTTAAAAAATTAGCGAATTCGCTAATAGGGGGAGCAAATTACCATGAAGATGAACAGCATGGTAATTTGCTAAAAGTTCGAAAAATGCACTTTTGTGCATTTTCAAAGTTTCATGTTGCGCATACACATGCCCTTAGAGCATGTGTGTGTGCAACATATGTGCACATATCAATTTCAGGGGTGCAATAGGGTGTCATTTTGACACCCTTGCACCCTTGAAATTGCATGAGCAATTTGCGAGAACCTACTGGTACTCGCTATTTGCTCATGCAATCTCCAATTCATTCCTATGGGCCTGGAGGCCCATAGGAATGATTGGGATGGCATTCCTTAATTGCTACTCGCAATTTGCTAGTAGCAATTAAGGAAAGTTAAGGAATCGCTATTTGAATAGCGATTCCTACATGCATAGCCTTTTGCTATTCCTTATTAGCGAATCCTTATTTTTCGCTAATAAGGAATCGCAAATGGCATTGTTGATGCATGTGCCCCTAAGTGCATCTTGGGTCTTGTCATTTAGACCAGTCTGGATGGACTGCATCTTACCTGTCCTCCGATACCTGTTCTGCGGAGAAGAATGCGTGTTGGATCTCTGTCTGACACTTCCATCATGTGCGCAAATAGACATCAATGCTTTATTGGACCTGATAATAGCCCATGTTCTGCAGTGTCCCCAGCGTATTCCCATGTTGATGGTGGTATTCCTAGAGCCACCACAGGTATCGGCTCCTGTTGGTATGAACACCGGCTCCTCCAGTGATACCCAGGCCTTGGATGGCGCACATGCTGCCCCAGCATCGGTTGTGGACAGTACAGAACATCATCTGTGCTCAAATGACATAATTTGCAAGGTGTTACAGGGACCGTCATCTGCGGAGGCAGGCAACGATAATGTTGCGTCTACCAGCCAGGCCATATAAAAATATGACTCATTTGGCTCGTCGTGTGCCAGCCTTTTTTAAAACAAACTAAAATTGGAACTCAAAAGCAAAATTGACACTTTTTTGGGGCATGCATGGCTTTCATAATGCTTGTAGTAGTTCAAACTATACCTACGTACACATTAAAGCTATGGCTTGAGTGTTTGTTTATCTTTTTTACATTATTTTTCTTTTTTTTTTTAAAGATTTAAAAAATATTTTAGCAAAACAAATGTTTTTATTATAGATATGTGCATACCAATATCTAGTCAGCCTAGTAGTACGTTAATAATTTACATATATCGTCCAGTCGGAAGAGGAGTGGGTGTTATATTCCATATAGGTGCCCCAATATAGGCCCAGCTAACATTGTAACCCTTAAGCTATATTCTTCCCTACATTACACTTATAACTGTTTACAGGGACTGATCTTTTACCTAGATACGACACTGCATTCAGAACGTTGGTTTTCCCTAGTTCGAATCTCATACATTATGCATGAGGTTTCTTGGAAGCACAGCAGGACTACCATCTTCTGTATATCTATGTATATAATTCATGCCCGACGTCATCCTTAGGCCAACACAGTAACCTAGCGAGGTAGGACCCCTGGGGAGACCTAAGGGTATACATACATCACATCTTGCTAAGATAGACAGAGGAGAACGAGACTTCCTGGCTGACACACTGACCAGAGACGCTGAGGTTCCTGCATGCAGACACTCTAGCTCGCTGTGGTCTACAACAGCCCTCGCGGGGTGTGCAACTCGAGACCAGGACAGGGTCCCACAGTCTCTCACTTCAGGTAATGGGGACGACTTTATTCTAGAGGGATTCTTGGCTTAACACCTACGCACACATGCTAGGTATACTTAGGTACATCTAGTTAGAGAGGCATCATAGGAGTACGCACTTTTATTATCATGTATTTTATGAACTTGCATGTATTCATGATTACTGCAAGATGGTAGAACTATACCATCCATTTACTTTCATAGTGCTGCTAATCATTTATATCTGCTACTGTCTAACGGTTGTTGCAGCTCATCTATTCTACATAGAATAACAACTGTTCAATAAATATAAACTCCCAGCCTGTTTATTCTGTGTATCTCTCCGAGACAGACTAAGTAAGCACGAGTGACTGAGCGAAAGGTAATATATTGTTTCCACGGTCCTGAGTGATCAGGGTTGTCATGTTCTGAGGTTGCCAAGAACTATTTCTCGCCTTGGTAAGAGGAGATTCTAGTGGCACTGTGAGCTAGCTGATACAGAAGGCCAACATACCCGGTGGGGTTGTACATAGTCAATCTGACACCAATCCTACAGTGTATGCTGTCCGAATGCGCAGATCCTGTATAGTTTTTATAGGAACTACACGACAGGACACTGTCCTCAAAATTGCTGTGAAGACAGGTCAGGCCTCTAGTGAGCTGCAGAACCACAACCTGTGTTGCTGGGCTTCGGGAAGTCTGTGGGACGACAGGAGCAGCAGACCAGTCAGCTTTGTTGTGGTGCCTGCAGATGCAGGGGGGTGACTCCATGTCTCCAAGGGAGATTTCTTCATGTGTCCTTGATACCCAAAGGTCTGCTGAAGAACCTGGATAAAGCACAGACAGGGACGATGAAGAAGTCTTCAAGAACAGGGGAGACCAGGAGCAGCAGGAGTCTTCCTTGGTCTCAGTTCCAGGCGAAGTCCATGTGTCTAGACGATTGGAGAGCAATGCAGTTTCAGGGTTGAGTCTTGTCTCATGGCAAATCTGAGGACCCACCCACAGTGGAGCACTTCATTACCCTAAGGAAAAGGTTGGAACGGCTGAGGGGTCCCACCCAGAGGAGGGGCTGGACAGAAGGGAGGATACTCCCATGTCCTTTGTCCAGTTTCACACCTGAGCGGGAACCAAGGGTTCCTGAACTGGTTCAAACTGGAGTATGCAGGGAGGACACCAAATGTGCCCTTCAAAGCAGGCTGGTGGCACTGGCAAGCTACACCATCCCAGCCCAATATGCCAAGTCCTGTCTGGATGGTGGTCACACCTCCCTGTGACAGGAAACCTATTATTCTACCTTCCCCTTCTCGAGCTTGGCTCAGCAGCAGGAGGGAGAATTGTGCCTGTGGTCGGCAGCAGCACTAGTTTGCTTGCAGACCCTGAAAGGCTGGTTCCGGGAGTACAGGGGGGTACCCAAAGGAGCCCCCCAGTAATTGGAATCATACTTCCAGCACCATAAAGAGTGTTAGGGTATGATTCCAACAGGTTTGATACCAAACATGACCCGGTTCAGTGCAGCCCCTATATAGTTAGACATCTTGTAATGACTGATGTCTAATATGTCTAAAAATGCCTGACCACACTTGCAAAGCCTGGAGAATCGACTCCTGGGTTTGTCGGGGTGTTCTGCTCCTGCAGGGGCAGCCTCATACTTATAACCAAGTACCCTGCCCTCAGGACTGAAGAGCCAGCCATAGGGGTGACTTAAATGTTTAAAGTGCAGTGACCTCAGATATAAGGAAACATATCTGTCGTGAGAGGTGCAAGCACCAACTCACACAGGCTGCAAAGGCTGACCTGTAGTCAGAATTTAAGTGGACTCCCATGGGTGACAAAATACATGCTGCAGTCCATGGGAGACCCCTGGTGTACCAATGCCCTGGTACCTCACTACCATATACTAGGGACTCACAAGGGTACACCAGTAGCCAATTGTGGAGGTACCAAAGTACTTACCATGTCAATTTAGGGGAGAAAGCACAATTGCTGAGGTCCTGGTTAGCAGGATTCCAGCAGACTAGGTAAAACACACTGATACCAAGCAAACAGTGGGGGTGACCATGAAAGCAGATCCTACATTCCTACACTGACTATTGTAATAAGAAAGCCCTCAGCATTAATTGTAGTAAGACTAAGGTTATGGCACTAGGATCGTCACCGGAACTGGAGGAAGACACTGATAAATGACAATCACATTGGGGGTGTAATGTTCTTTGATTCCTGGAGATACAAATACAGTACAACACACAAATTTAAGGGGTAGGAGGAAGAGCCTCACTCCGCCCTCCTAGGTATACCTTTTTACACACATAGAAATGGGGCTCCAAAAGTATGGTCGCTGAGAAGAAAAAAGAGGGGACAACTCACAAATGTATTAATACTGCCCTCACCCACAGAGTTGTGGCATGCCTCATCATAGGGCTGCTGACACACCCCCGTGCAGACCAACGCTGGAGGTGGAGCAATAGGGAGGGGGAAGATGCAACACAACACAGAAAAAACGAAGTCCTACCTGGACCAGATTCATCCAGAACTGAAACACGCACTATATTTTCAGGGTCTAATCTAACAATGTGTTGTGTTGCCCGTGTGCCACGCAAAGGCGAGGCAACACTAAAGTAAGATTTATCAAGCCATGCAGGACCACAGACGGTGACCTTGCGTAGCCTGATAAATCTGGAGTGACGCAACCCAGTGCAAAACGCTGCGTTGTGCAACTCTGAGTGGAGCTTGGGTGTTCCCACCCATGAACTTTGGTGCATCCCCAGATTTATCAACACTGGTTAACATGGGAATACGACAAAATGCTATGCCTCCCAGTTGTAGGCCTGGGCGGAGTTCGCGGAGTTCCACTACGTGGAACTCTGCGATGTGACTAAAAAGCTCAGCTGCTCTATGCGGAGTTCCGCAAGTGGCGGAGTGTGGTAAGTCGTGCTGTTTGCACTGATTTTTTACGCCCGGTGTTTGTCCCGCACTGTAAAATTAGCTCAAACGGCACCAAGTGCAGCACAAGAAGGCGCGGCTTGTTTCTGCCGCGTAAGTAGATGTTCCACTCGAGCGACAGCTTTCGCAATGTTAATGGAAGGTTTCTCAACGCGAGCGGTCGTGATAATCTGCGCCCACCTGCATTGAGAAGTCTTGCTGGTAGGTGGTCTGGAGTAAGATTTTCTTCACTTACGCTCACCAACTTAACATAGGCAAGCAAGGAAAGAAATCTGCTCTGCTGAGTTTTGGGGAATTCTGCGTGCTGCACGGAGTAGGATAAACTCTGCAAGCTGGAGCAGAATTTCACACCCAGGCCTACCCAGGAGAGGTGCAAAGTCTAGAAATAGCTTTATTATTCCTCATTGTTTCCTGTGTTTAAGTGTGCTGGACACTGTAGCAAACTTAGAAAGAGGAAATTGCTGCAGAGGATTGTTTTTGTGCAGGAAGGTGTCCCTTCCTGCACAAAAACAAACCTGCCTGCAACACAGGCACCATTGCACAATAGTGCAAGGGTGCTTGTGGTGGCGCTAGGCAGCCAAAGGGCGCCAGCACAAGTACAGGACAGGAATGCACTGTATAATGATAAATACAGCATATTCCTGTCCTTTAATGCAACACACCACAGCAAGGTAACTCGCTGTGCTGTGGAAAAGTTTAATAAATATTCCCCAAAGTTTAGAATGGTGAGTTTCCCCACTAGAGTATATCTGGTTAGGTGTTCAAGACTCCAAAGGTGGAAGTGAATGCGGTGATTATTTGACTGGCGCAAAGGAGAATATTGTGCAGTTTTTGCTTTTTTTACACAAAATATATTACGGACTGCAAAAGATGGCAGCTACACACGTCGTGTGTGAAGGGAGTCTCCCTGAGCTCGGCTCAGTTTTTTCATCTGAAAAGCTATTTTCAACCTTACTATTCTACTATGTCAGACAGAAAAGAACATTTTAATTCCTGTAAGACCTGTGGGAAGAAGAGAGTTCATGTGGATGACCCACATAAGGAATGCTTTTACTGCTTTCATCCCACGCATGAGGTAAAAGAATGCAAGATTTGTCGCACTTTCTCCTCAAATACTCTGAGGGTCAGGGAAGGGAGCCTACTCCTATGGCTTCAAAAAACAAAATCTCATAAAACATCTTCTGGAAAGGATAGTGACACCTCTGCTAGGTCTCACAAAAGGTCTAGATCCCATAAAGGGACATCAGAGGAGTCTAGAAAATCCTTGAGTACTTCTCATTAGCCACACATTTCCAAGAAAAAGGAGAAGCAAAAACATTTCTCCTCAGAAACATCCTTTCCTGGCCCATCAATGCCTTTTGACAAGGATAGGGAATGCCCTCATGTCCCCTCTGCTGATCCGACCATGAGGCATATATCTTCTCCCAAGTCCCTCTCGATGATGCCTTATCGTCGACACCAAGATCGTCGATGACTACAAGTACCACCATCTATCGTCAAGACCGTCAAATGCAAAAATGACGACAACTGCCTCCATCAGCTCTCCCATCTCGTCTACAAAGATTAAGGTGTCTATGAACTTCTTGTTGACGCCCCCGTCAAGAACGAGTCCGTCGACGATATTACTGTTGATGATGGTCCCAGCAACGCTCCCGTTGACAACGGCCCAGAAGGCGTTGATCTCATCAACAATGCTCCATTGATGGCAGTCTCATTGACTGCGGTCCCGTCAATGTCGTCGACCACAATGCCAAAGAAGGACGCTTACATCCCTCCGATGACGACACGGTTGTTGCAGTGGCGGCTTGCTGCCCAGAAGCAGGAAGCACCCAGGCTCCCCTGAGTCAATCACAACGCTGCTGACCTGCGTGGTGATTGATCTGAGCACCGTGGTTCGGCGATCATTCAGGGACTGGGAGCCTGGGCATGTTCTCTTCCAGACTATAATGCAGCCGGTTTGGAGAATATGCAAAGTCCGCATGATGGTTTGGCCGGCCTAAGATGGCCGCCAAACTGTCAAGAACACTGATAACTGTGCATACCACTCCCCGTGGGTGCCTGTATCTTACTGACCCCACACCCAAGACTCCGGGATACAAATAAAACAATAATAAACCACAGTTTATTATACTTTTTTTATGCTGCTGGAAGGGGGGGCGGGGGGGGTGATGCTCCTCCGCCATAGCAGAGGAGCCGCCGCTGACGATTAAGGTTCCTAAGGTCAGCAGAATCTTTCTACATCCTGAAGCCACCTCACCCAGCAAGGTCTCACTTCTGCGTCCAAGTCATCTGCTGGACATTGAGGAATCTGATGATAATGGCAGACTGTTTGGTTCAGCCCACAGCCCTTCAGAACTGAATGTTAAATGCCAGGAGAAAGATGAGGATTTTGAGGAGGAAGGGCATTACTATCAGTATTAATATCCTCCACGTCCAAGACATAATAAGCCTCACTGATATTATTCCCATCATCCATCTACGCGGGATCCTGCACATCTTCCTGCTTCCTTGATACAGGACCTCCTGGCGATGCTCACAGATTATCTGAAGCGTTTTCTGCAACCCCCTGAACAGCAGCCTGGTGCACCACCACAACCAGTCACCCTTATTGCTCCAGCACCGCTCCCTCTGCCAGCTACACCTAGAATGACTCCTGCCTCCCATGTAGCAGCACCACCGAGAGATGATGATAATAATGGATGATGAAAGAGAAGAGGGTGAGATCCCTATCACATAGTCACCTTTGGATGAATGGGATGACTATGTTCTACCAACACCATCCCCACCTCCGCAGCAACCTGCTGATTCACCTCCAGAAGATAACAGTGGTTTCCATATCCTCATGGTGAGGGCGGCTCTAGGAAAGTAGGATCTTTCTGGCATAGATACCCCCACTTTTTGCCTGCTGTCAGTGTGTTTTGAATGTAGTTCACTGGGATCCTGCTAACCAGGAACCCAGTGGCAGTGCTCTCTCCTCCAAATTCCATGGTAAGTATTTTGTACACCCCACAATTGGCATACCAGGGTACCATTTTAAGTCCCTATTATATGGTACTGAGGTACCCAGGGCATTGGTACACCAGGGGTCACCTATGGGCTGCTGCACATGTAGCGCAGCACAGCAAGGTGATTTGCTGCATTGCACGACAATGTCATAAATATGTTCCAAGACTTATGAAGCCACTCCGGGCCATGAAAGTTGGCCTTGCGTGGCTTCATAAATGTAATTTCTGAGTTGCATCGCTCTTGCACCATGTTGCACTGTGTAAGAGTTACGCAAAGTGGCTTGTAAATACGCCTCCATATACATACATATATACATACATGCATACGTACATACATTCACGCATACTGTGCCTCAGATTGCAGTGAACCAAAGACCAGGAGATGGTAATGAGGCAGGCTAGTGCTGCCTCTTTCCTGAAATTTCAAAAGTGATTTTCCCTTCCCGTGATTGCATCATCTTTAACAGTTTTTGCTTGTGGATGTTACAGTTTAAAAACTGAAGTTTATAACCTGCCAGTAATTGCATCATTTTTCACCGGTTTTGTTTAGAAACTTATGGTTTTAACTTGCCAGTGACTGTTTCATTTAACCTGTTGAATAGTGGGATTTGCAGTCCAAAATCTGCTGTTTTTTTCCTCACATTTCCTGTAACTGCCTGTTTTTCCTTCCTATGTTCTCCCTTGCTCTGTGCTCAGACCTGTATGTTAAGCAATCCACCCCCAGCTCACATTTTGTGTTAGCAAGTGAGTGAAACCAGATTTCCCCCCCCCCCCCTCCATTTCCACTTTAGCAACAGGGATACTTCACATCAGAGGTGAGCAGAGAGAGCTCTGAGACAGCAGTAATCTGCTGTGAGCTGTTTAAGTTGTGTTTTTTAGGGCTTGTGCACCCACTGTAAAGAAACAAGGGAACCCAAGTAAGGTCTGCCTCTCAGAAGCCAGCATTTACTGTCTGTAACCCAGGAACACGGACCTTACACAACCCTATATCTGGAATTAGGAGCACGCGGCTGCGGTTCCCTTCCCCATTGGGATACTCAAGCCATCGAGCCTTTCCCTTCCCATCACTGGATGGGTCTCACTAATACGGCGCCATTACCTTTGACGCTCTAAACGGTCCGGGTCCCCTACACCTCTGATTGTATTTTTCGTGGTCTGGCTGTTCACCATTCGTGCCCTCAGCTCCATATTTGTTACTATCCATGCGGGAGTTGCCAACATTTGTTACAGGCAATTGGACACAGGCATGCTTATTCTAAATGTCCTGATGATGATCCATTTATTGTATATATGGATCGAAACGCCGTTGACACTCGATACACCTTATACACTGCTCTAAATTGTCATTTAATGTGTAAAGATGTTCTCTTGCAATTTGTTTGTTACAAGGAAAATTGTGTGTTTAACAAACCTAGAGCTTTGCCTGAGCCTTTTGTGTTTTTCATTGTTTGTCCCTCTTCGTTTAGTTGGATACAGGCTTGTGTCCCACTTACAAATTGTCCTGTCTGTATTTTTCCTATTTGAATTTAAAATATTAAATATCTGACCTCTGTCCGGCTGGACAAGTTATATAAATATAGTACTGACTGGGTCTATCTTCATTTACCCCCCTTTTTACTGTTGTTTCTCTAGGGACCACTGTTCTTAAAAACAGACCTGTATGTTAAGCAATGCACGTGAGTGAAACCAGATTCCCTCCCCCTTCCCCTTTAGCAACAGGGATATTCTACATCAGAGAGTGAACAGAGGGTGCTCTGAGACAGCACTAATCTGCTGTGAGCTGTTTAAGCTGTGTTTTTTAGGGATTGTGCACTCATTTTGTGGCTAGGAGAGTGAATAAAGTTTTATACAAGCAGTATTGTTAGAGGCCATAGTTTGTTAGGCCCTTACCTGCAGAAGTCCAAAGTGTCGATTGAGCCGGTCTGTCTCCTAGGAGAATCTGAATTGAGGAGCAGCTTCCGACTCCCTGGGCAGGCAACCTTGCCTGAGGTCGCAGGGACCTTACTATCTGGCACATGCATCAACAATGCCATTTGCGATTCCTTAATAGCGAAAAATAAGGATTCGCTAATAAGGAATAGCAAAAGGCTATGCATGTAGAAATCGCTTACAAAATAGCGATTTCTAAACATTCCTTAATTGCTACTCGCAAATTGTGAGTCGCAATTAAGGGATACCTCCCCATTGATTCCTATGGGCCTAGAGGCCCATAGGAATGAATGGGAAGACTTTCTCAATTTGCTAATCTCAATTAGAGAATCGCAAATTGCTCATGCTATTTCAAGGGTGCCAGGGTGTCAAAAAGACACCCTGTTGCACCCCTGAAATCTGCATATGAATACATCTTGCACACACACATGCCCCAAGGGCATGTGTGTGTGTAAAATGGAACTTTGAAAAATGCACTTTAGTGCATTTTTCAAAGTTTTTGCAAATTACCATGAAGTTCAACTTCATGGTAATTTGCTCCCCCTATTAGCGAAATCGCTAATTTTTTAACTTACATGCATTGCATTTAAGAAATCTCAATTTGGGATTCCTTAAATGCAATAGCAATTTAAGGTATCGCAATTTAGAGATTCCTTAAATTACGATTTTTGCATTTGGGATGATGCATCCCAAATGCAAAAATCCCAGTCGCAAAGGGGCAGATTCTGAGAATCTGCCCATTTGCGACTGGTTTTTGCTTTGATGCATGTGGGCCATAGTCTGCTATTGGATGCTACATGTATGCACTGATGGGTAGTTGCATCTGGTGTTTCTATTAGATTAGTGTTCTCATTGGTTGGGTATCTGAGGGTTCTGATTTGTTTCTGGGCCAGTGATTCTATTGATGCAAGGCTTAGGGTTAGTGATTTAATTGGTGAATAGGTTTAGGGTTTCGGATAGGTTCCTGGGGCTGAGCTTTCTATTGGACGTCGGGTTTAGGGTTTCCTATACGACTGGCTGCTGGGACTAGGGTTGGGACTACGGCAAGGGTTACGCTTTCTATTGGACATAGGGCTTAGGGTTTCCTGTGTGATTGGTTGCTGTGAAATAGGGTTGGGACTAGGGCTTTCTATTGGACATAGGGTTTAGTTCCTGATTGATTGCTTGGACTAGGGCATTGATTGGTTGTAAGGTCTTGGTCTCCTATTGGACTTAGGATTTAGGACTAGTGTGATGATAGGTGAGGGTTAGAGTTCCCATTGGCTGAAGGGGTCACCTGATTACGAGGGCTATATAAGGCCAGGGCTTAGGGCATCTCAGCCTGGGCATCGCAGCTAAGGGTGGAGAGGACAATGGTGAGTGCCTGTTTGAGCCTGTTGGGGACTTGGGACAGAAATGCTGCCCAAATGTTTATACACCAGCGTCCACCCTACACCACCAACACCCACAACCATATTAACACGCTCACACCAAATGTACTCCACTTATTTACTACAAACCAACCCCATGCACAATGCAATGTCTCAGCACCCACTACTAAACCACAACAACCACACCTATATATCCTTCTATCCCAGCTACCACACATTTCCACCATCACCTACAAACAGTACACAACTCTATGATTAACACAACCCAATTTCACACCACACTGAACTATATCCCAACCAGACACACACTCACTGCTCTAATTATACCGCGCAGACCCCTTTTTGTCACTAACAAACCTATACTCATCCTTCCATCATTTCTCCAACAAACACCTTCCTCTTCTTTCAACCAGAATAAGACAAACACACAACACTTACACTCCACTGCACCACACATATTACCTCTTGCAGCAACAAGTCTAAGACAAACACTCATAACTCTACTTCATCCTCTTTTACACACAATATACACTCTACTCACAAACACATCACCACCCATTTTTCCTTAGCACTTCCTCTCACAAACAATACTATACTAACACATCCATCTCATAAAACAAATATACCAGCATCTCCTTTCACTACTCCTCAAAAACAAAACATATCACGCACACCAGCACAACAAAATCTCTCGAGCGCAACACCTCACAATAATTACCATCACAAGCTACAAACATACACCCACCTTTCAAATTACACAAATGAACAAACTCCAATACCAAGCTTTCTCTCTTCCACCGCACCCAACACATATACAGCATCACAGCAACTCTTTTAACCGCCTCTCATCCATTGGACAGTTTAGAACCTTACTACATTACCCACACGCTGCACCGCCACCCCTGACTCATACACCTTCCACCCTAAACATATGCAAACAAAATAAGCAACGTGTCACACCTCACAACTTCGCTTCTCCATGTCTACTGAAAAACAAGGTTACACTACAAAAACACAGCACAACAACACTCTCAAACACCCTCTCCACCACCTACACATGCAGACCGATCAAAATGCCTTCTTAGCCTGCTGGACGAAGAACACAATACAGAAAAGCTACACGATTGCTATCCTCATATACCTAATACCAACACTAAGGACACACCAGCTGCAAGCCCACAAAATACTGCTCACTCCTCTGCAAAACAAAGTCACACTATCGCCAAAGCACATTCTCTAAACTGTCTACTAATAAATGCTTGATCGCTCTCTAAGAACAAACACATCCACGACCTTCATACTGATGCAAAACCAGACATACTATTCATAACTGAATCATGGTGGGGAGATGATCTGGCTCAAGTCCTGCATGAAGGCATTCCTCTAGGCAATCAAACAATCGCCCAAAATCGCAAAGGCAAAAAAGGAGGTGGCCTAGTTGTTGTGTTCAGACAAATATTACATATCACTAAAGTTGACAACGTCTCCATAAAAAAATTGTGAGGCCCTTTTCACCAGATGCAATCCTGCACCATCTTCCTGCACCATCTTCCTGCTCCTTTACAGACCTCCACCTAGCAAGGTAACATTCCCAGGCACGCTTCTAGACACGGTTTCAAACCTGATAACACTACACTCCAACCTATGCATTCTAGGGAACCTGAACATACAATTTACTTTAAATCATTCTCAGATCAAAATCGCTTTTCTGGATGTAGAAATCTATCCATCTGATAATGGTTTGGCTACCACCTTGTTCAAAAAGACAACTGATCGAAACAAGACCCTACACTTCTCAAGTTACCATCCGAGAAACTTACGCGAAAATCTGCCTTATGGACAATTCCTGCGCATAAGACGAAACTGCCAATTCAAAGACGAATATATGTCTCACGCAACCACACTATTTGAAAACTTGAAAAAAAGAGGATACCCCAAGAAATTCTTAAAAAGATCAATGAAAAGAGCTTGGTGGACCCCAAGGGAAGAACTACTAAAAAAGACTGAGAGGCAACCACTACAAAGGATTGTCTGCGTCTCTACATTTTGTCCTAACTCAAACCTATTGAAAAAATGCATCTCACAAAACTGGCACTTGATTAAAAATCTTGATGCTTCTTTTAATCAAAATCCACTGTTTGCATTTAAAAAAGACCGTAATATTGCCAACCAAATTGTTCGAGCAGCAATGCCTCAAAATAAACCAACTACTGTACGGGACTACGTAGGACTCCAACCAATTCAAGGCCACCACAAATGCGGCACCTGCATCTGCTGTGATTCCACATTAGAAGGAGATCTTTTCGAACATAACTCAATTTACTGGAAACATGAATCGTTCACCAATTGTAAAAGCAAATCAGTCGTGTATGCAATACGTTGCCCTTGCAACCTCCTATACATAGGAAAAACCAGCCAAGAAATCCGAACCAGAGTGTCCCAACACAAATCCCAGATTAACAAAAATGTACTAACAGCTCCATTGGTCAATCATTGGAGAAATAAAAACCATCTAATCACTCTTTTAAAATGGACAGTTATTGCCAAAGTCGTACGAGACGCAAGAGGTGGCGACCTGGAACAGAAACTCTCTAGGACAGAAGCTATGCTAATCCTTAAATTCAATACTGCCACTAATGGTCTCAACAAACTCTCTAAACTTTACAACCTAAATTAAAACCCCATTGTTACTAACCGGAGACAAGCACCTTTTATGAAGTAAATCATAGGTAGTAACTAGTTTTACTAATTATTGCACATCTGGCGGATATCTCTTAACTGCTCAACTTTGCTTCCACCCTACTTCTTCCCATTAATTGCATTCGCTAGTAACCACTTTGGCTTAAGCACATGCTTTCACAAGCATTCCATCAGATTTATACAGTCCACGGACTCATAATATATATTTTTTTATTTTTATTTTTCCCATCTATTCATCATCTGTTTTAAATCTATCTTCGATTAAGAGAATGTTATTTAACTCGGCAAACATGAACTCGGCTAAGATTGCGCCTTCAACGCTACAAAGAAGTCTTCTCTTTATGTCTAAACCATGAGAACCAATTAAAAGACAGCCAAGTACACTGACGCAACACACGTCAGTACTAGCAAGACTGGAAACGTAGACGAAAGCGAACGACAAACGCAGGTATGCCCCGTTGCCACATCTTCGCACTAATGAAGACAAGCTCACGATTTCCCTAGCTAATCTGAGTTTCAATCCTTTGTAGCGCCGATGGGAATTCAAAACGGTGACAACCCGATCAACAAAACTCACCGCACAGAATAGACGCGCCCCCAATCGGCCGCACACTTAGGTAACCAATTAAATTCTTTCCAAACAATGCCGTTTTTCCGACTATGTGCTCATCAACATACTAAAAAGACTCTCATGCTCTATACCCAAAATTGAAGTGAGGATTACTTCAACTCACCAGATACAACCGTCCCCATTCCGCTTCTACACCGAAAACTTGATGTGAAAAGTAAGCCATTTCTCAAATTAAGCTCATATCTATGATTGAGACTCTAATGGATGCTATTACACCTCCTCTTTCACTCTTTTCTATCCAGGTTTCTCCTCTATCTCAAAACGCTCGTCTCCATTCAAACCAAGGTAACTTTATTAATACAGAAACTAACAATCTGTTCAAAGAGGTACAGGGGCCCCTTCTGTTACTGATACAGGCTTCTCCTTCCTCACTCTACAGGTCCTGATGAGAGGCCCAGCTAATCAAGGGTCTCGAAACGCGTAGACCTTGTATAAAGACCACAAGAACCTGAAAACTTTCTAAATAAGAATCATTCATGGATATATATGTTTTTTTGAATGCTCTATTTCCGTGGTCCAAACAGAAAAGATTGTAAAATACGTCGTTAATGTGTTAATTTCCTGATCAAAAAGCCTGCGTGATTGTATGATTGGACAAGATTGTTTGGTATGCGAGAATAGTATGTTAGTTGTGAGTGAATAATCGGTGTGGTGTAATTATTACAAACTCTTTTGTTGATTGTGATTCCCCCTTTTTTTTAAAAAATTGCTTCGACAATAGGAAGGGTCAAAGTTCTAAAAGAAAATTATTAAAATACTGATTAATTCAAGCAAAAGACAAGTCTTTGACACTTTTTGTTTCATCCTCAAAATGTGTCCTCTTAAATAAAATGGAGTTCAAAGACTTAGCGCAGTACTAGCAGTGTTATTGTTCAATTTAACAGAGGCTCAGCTTTACTGCCTCTAGCCTACCTCCAGTTTTGGTTACGGTGGTCTTCTGTGCTGCCATGGCCCCTCCCACCTTCCCTGTGTGGTCAGTTAGCTGCCCCTGACCCCCTCCCACCTTCCCTCCATGGTCTGTGTGTATGCCATCACAGTCTCACTGTTGCTCTTCATGGTGTGTCTTGCTTCTAGTGCCCATCCTGCCTGACCTCCATGGCTATCTTGCTGCTCCTGCCCTGCCCCCTTGCCCCCAGCCCTCTGTTTACATGTGCAGACCCCTACTCCCTCCCTCCTGGCTTGTCTGTTCCATTGTAATGCCCCTGATCCGTCCCTCCTGCCCTTTATGGTCTGTTATGCTGCAGCTTTCTCTCCTGTCTGTCCATTATGGTCAGCTAGCTACCATTGCCTCTTGCCCCTCTGTTCTCTGTTGTCCATGTGCATGTTCCTGTCCCCTCCCTCTTGCTTTCTATGGATTGTTGTGCTGCACTCCCGTCCCGCATGCCCTGTGTGGTGTATTGTGCTGCTGCAAACCCTGATGCCTGCCCTGCAGGGTCAGTTTGGTGCACCTCTCCATGTCCCTCCTGTCCTCTGTTATCCAAGTCCATGTCCCTACCCCATTTCCTTCCATGATCCAATGTACCATACTTGCGAACATTTTGAACTTGGTAAGAGGGAGATTTTGAAAAAAAACTGGGGTATTGATTTTCCCCTTTGAGTTACATTGAAAAAGAGGAGATTGTAGACAGGAGACAGATCAAATAAAGCCCATTTGAGCTTAAAAACATTGGACGTTTCCTGGCTGAATCGGGTCTGTTGGCATGTATGGTTGTACTACCATTGCCTCTTCCTTCTGCCCACAATGGTCTATTACATTGCCACAGCCTCTCTTGCAAGTCCTGTATTGTTGGTTTGTTGCCCCTGCCCCCCTTTCCACTGCCCTCCATAGTCTGTTGTGCTGTCACGGCTCTTCCTGCCTGCTCAGTGTGGTTAAATTGTTGCCTTTGCACCCTCCTACCTGTCCTCAATTTTCAGAGTCCGTGCCCCTGGCCTCTGCCTCTCAACAGTATCCCAATGAACAACTAGATTGCTAACATTCTATATTTATTACAAAAGTGTGGAACGCCTGACGTCATCTTGATGTAATCAAAACTGTAATACCTAGAGCATTTCCTTTAGAAATTACATATATGAGAGGGTCTTATTGGCATCAAAATTATGGTTAGTGCTCTAAAAGACTAAAATAAGGACATATTTTCTGAGTTTTCAAATAGCGACAAAGCACTTTTAAATTATTTGTTATCTTTATGTTTTTTTATCCAGTTGACCACTTGATTAAATGTTGCACTTAGGGGAGAGGATGTGGTGTTACTTCCAGAACTGCAGACTTTGCAACTCGGGAACCAGGTTGGAGTTTCTGCTTCAGCTCGACATTCAATGATTCTGGTCAAATCACTTAGTCTCCCCATGTCTACAACCAAAATGAATTTGTTCTTGTGTGATGTAACCAATGCTCATGTAAAGCACTCCAATACCTGACAAGTCTGCACTATATAACACTGCAAAAACACAAAATAATAAGTGTTTTGCACACTTCTGTCATTGGGCTATATTTGGGCTACATCTGGGTGATTTTGGGCTACATTTGGGCTCTTTTGTCTCCGGTGGCCATCTTGGGAGATTTATTTGTTATGAAGTTTCCTAATTTCCTCATGTACTGCAGTCTCCTCAGTAGGAAATACTTTCAGTTTTTTACTTTGATTCCATCAAGAAGGCATTCAGATGTGTCACACATTTGCCATAAATTCAGAATGTTAGCACTCTTTTTGCTCATTAGATCACTGTAGTAAAGCTACTGCTCACCAGGGAAAACTGCTGCTGGTATTGAAAGTGCATGTTTCAGTCTGCATGTCAGAATTTTTTAATGAAATAAAAGAGGATTTCAGAAGTCAAAATGCGCCCTAGTTTTTCTTTCTGCAGCACTAATCATACTTGTTATGGAAAAATGAACCCCCTCATTTTGTTCCTTTTTAAATTAAATGTTTTAAGAGTTACCACTTTAATCCAAGCAAGATGGCTTCAGGTGTGCCATACGTTTATCATAAGTAGGACTGTTAGCACTCTAGTTGTTCTTTGGAACACTCTGGGAAGCTGCAGTAGAACACAAAGGAATCAACTGACAGTCTCTGCCCTTGTTGGATGTACATGTTTTACTGAGAATGTCAGACTTCATTCTCACATGACTGAGAAAGATAATGTGAATTTACAGAAAATAAGCTCTCAGTTTAGCTTATAGATCACCTTCCAAACCTCTGTGGGAAAAGCATGAGAAAATATTTTTCTCTCAATCATGATATCCCAGCAGAAGGCTTTTTCACATGGTGAAATCACCTTAGAACATACCACAATTCCTAAAATGAGTATGGTACCATCAACAAATTTAACTAAAGTCTTAAAACCTTCTATTAACTGCAATGCTTTTTAATGAGGTGCTATCATGTATATTGGTCCCAAGATGGCTGCCAACACTTCTTGGATGAAGTGCTGACAGCCAATCAGATCTCAGGATGAGATGTGTGGTTAGGCTCCGCCCACATATATATATGATTTTACTTTTGATTTTCTCAGGAACTACTGAACAGATTGACACCAGACCTGCAAAAGGCACTTCCCTGAGCTGAGGACTACCTCTCTGCCAAATTTCAAGTAATTCTGTTCAGCCGTTCGGGCTGTACCTTGGACTAAAGGTCCCTATGGAAAATTGCATGGGGAAAACGTGTTTTGGGACCCCCCTTTGTTCTCAGCCCCCGCTTGACGAATCCCCCCGAGACTTTCAGGGTAGGAGCGGAGCGCCCCACCTATTTTGAAAATTTCGCGAGGATTCGTCAACCGGCACCAAAGTTATTCCAAATAGAATGTTGCGGATTTCCTATGGAAACACGGTCCTAACTAGAACTATCTACTGGCGACTGCCAGTAGAAAATATATATATATATATATATATATATATATATATATATATATATATATATATATATATATATATATATATATATATATATATATATATATATATATATATATATATATATATATATATATATATATATATATATATATATATATATATATATATATATATATATATATATATATATATATATATATATATATATATATATATATATATATATATATATATATATATATATATATATATATACTTCAAATGCGGTGGTGCCCCGCAAATTCTATTCACGCTCCATGACTCCTTCAAGATTACCAAAAGGAAACTCGAGCACTCACGGGTAAGTAGTATGGCAGCTTCGTTTAATTCGGAGAAATAAACAACAAACGCCGTGTATCGGCTTGATGCTAACTGATAAAATATATGGTCACGGGCAATCAGTTTAAAGAAAAGGGAAAGAAGCAGAGAAAGAAAAGAAAAGAGAAGGGAGAAATAAGGTGTAGAAGAAAGATTGATATGACACAGTTTCAAGAGTCAATACTTAACAGCATATTCCGTTAGTTCATAATGGGTCACGGCGAGTATTGAAAGGTGCAACAACTATTAAATTTAAATTATGGTTAACCGGACAATATCCGATGGCGCTCATGAAGGGTCATACAACCGCCTATTGTAGGCGAATTGCCGATCCACGGCTTCATAAATTTGGGTTACACTGTGAAAAACATATTGAATGAAGTAATTTTGACTTCTATATTGGTCGGATGAAAACCTAATGAAATGTTTATGTGCTTCGACTTATATTAATTGTTACTTTCACAGTCAATCCGTAATTATTTATCAATACACCCTTGTATTTAACATTTGATTTATAGATTGACCCTTCAAAGATGGCGCCCAAAAGTCCCGGACTGCCGTCCTCTCTGACCTCTTTTATGTTTACTTCTAATGATGTATATAAAGAGTATCTTGTAATGAACATAGCAACAACACTGAAGAAGGACTAGCTCCGAAACGAGTTTGTTGTTTATTTCTCCGAATTAAACGAAGCTGCCATACTACTTACCCGTGAGTGCTCGAGTTTCCTTTTGGTAATCTTGAAGGAGTCATGGAGCGTGAATATATATATATTCACTGAAAAAACCATAGGTTTCACACATGTTAGTTAGCGGAAATTTTACTGATAAAAAACCAATGAAATTCCCCCGTTATAGTTAGTGCAGGCAACTATAACTCACGCGACCGCAATCCTCTGCTGATGCTAATACTGTATTTAGACACTTATTTGCCCATGTCTTCTTCCATACATTTTTAGCTATACATATATTACAAATATTTTTTTTTCATAAAGACACATATGTCATCAGCAGAAGATTGCGGTCGCGTGAGTTATAGTTGCCTGCACTAACTATAACGGGGAATTTCATTGGTTTTTTATCAGTAAAATTTCCGCTAACTATAACATGTGTGAAACCTATGGTTTTTTCAGTGAATTTGCAAGGTTTTTTAAATGCTAATTCCTAACTATAACGTGTGTGAAACCTATGGTTTTTTCAGTGAATTTGTACGGTTTTTTAAATGCTAAGTTACTTTACGCCATTCGTGGCGTGCGCGCCCACTTAACGCAGTTCGTTCCGTGCGCGCACGGTGCGCTTCGCGCACCGTGCGCGCACAGTGAGCACGCGGTGCGCTTCGCGCACCGCGCGCCCACTTTACGCAGTTAGTGCCGTGCACGCACGGTGGGCACGCGGTGCGATGACAAAGCAAGAAAGCACGTCAACAAATCTGTTTCTGCTTTCCTCCGTGACTATGGTATGGGTGCCATTTACCACAACAACTTGCGTTATGACATGCAAGACATTTATAGAGGAGATGGTGTGCACTTCAATGATGAAGGGAACAGAGTCTTCCTCTTGAACCTTAGACTCTGCATCGGTACTTACTTGTAGGTACCACTAAAAAATCATTTCATAAACACAACGGCTCTTTTTAGAGCCCCCTAATATCTAAACACTTAAATCTGATTTTCATTTTTTTTTTTTTTTTCTACCGTACGCTTACCGTAAGCTTACCGTACGCGTACCCCGTGATTTTTTTTAAAATCAATAAATGTTTTCTTTGTACTTTACAGTCCTTCTTTGACCCCCTCACAAATGTAAGGGGGTCTGTAACTCTCCTCATTGCCCCCTTTTCTTGTTTTCACTCTTTTTTTTCTGAGTGAAATACACAAAATGGCGGCCGCCGCTTCCTGGTTTCGGCCGATTCAAATGTTTACTAAGATCTAAGAGCCAATCAGAATCGCGCTCGCGCACGCCACCGTACGCTTACGGTAAGCGTACGGTAAGCGTACCGTAAGCGGGCTCAGATATATATATTGATTTAAAGGCTATTTTCTCAGAATCTACTGAACAGATTTACACCAAACCTACAAAAGGCACTTCCTTGACCTAGGGACTACCTCTCTGCCAAATTTCGAGTAATTCTGTTCAGCCGTTCGGGCTGTAGCTCGTTCTAAAGGTCCTATGGAAAAATGCATGGGGAAAACGCGTTTTGGGACCCCCCTTTTATCTCAGCCCCCGCTTGACGGATCCCCCCGAGACTTTCAGGGTAGGAGCAGAGCGTAGCGCCCCACCTATTTTGAGAAATTCGCGAGGATTCATCGACCGGCGCCAAAGTTATTCAAAATAGAATGTTGAGGTTTTCCTATGGAAAAGGGGTCCTAACTATAACTACCTACTGGCGACCGCCAGTAGGTAATATATATATATATATATATATATATATATATATATATATATATATTATATATATATATATATATATACATACACGCAGACATACATACTAGCAGCATATATACAATCAAGCATAGGCACATGCACACATATGCATACATACATATTTACATACATACTTACCTATATACATACATACATACATAGGTAAACAGGCCTTCTTAAGATGCTCCTCCGAAGCTGGTGCACACGTGTAGTTGGGTAGATCTTGTGTTTCTCATTACTACAGACACAACCACATACACTCGTCACATACACTTTCAGAGCTGAATGGTCGTTATGCATCATATACATATATGCATACGTGACTACTTGGGGGGGGAAATGGTGATTTCTAACCTCATTATTATGTTCTGCTCCAGATCCTAATCATATCCTGCATATGTTTGGAGCTCATGGAACATATTTCTGAAATAATCATGCAATGCATCAAGTCAGCTTGCTGCGCTGCGTGATAGGCAAAGGGCAGGAATGCGCCGTATTGAACATAATATAGCGCTGTCCTGTCTTTTCTCAGCGCTGGAGCACAATGTGCTGCCTAGCGCCAGCGCAGGCGCCCTTGCATCATTGTGCAAGGGTGGCTGCGTTGTAAGCAGGGTTGTTTTAGTGCAGGAAGGGACACTTTCCTGCACAAGAACAATCCTGAGAGGCATTCTTCTCTTTCTATGTGTGCTGAGAACAAATATAGGGTGCAAATAACTCTCTCTCTGTTGCTTTTCAGGTGTGATCTTGTTCACTGTGGACAATCAGGGCGTCATCAGGGCGGGCTCGCCTCCAGCTGCTTACAACGACGATTTCAAGTCCAGAGCTCGTTTTCTGGGGACGCTGGGCGGTGTAAAGCATGTGCTCTTCAGCCGATATAAATTTCTGTATGTCGTGAGAGGTTCTGAGCTCTATAGCGGTCCCATGCCTTCAAACCCATCCAAGAACTGGTTCCAAGGTCCTGGAAGGCGCATAGGGAAAGCAGGCTGGGGAAGATTCAAGCGCCTTTTCTTTCACCCCAATGGAGATCTTTATGCCGTCACACATCAGGGTGAGCTCTACGCAGGCCCCCCGCCGACCAATGAAGACCAGGTTTGGAAGGACGCACTAGGTAAAAAAGTTGGTAATGGCGGATGGGATGGATTTCACGCCCTCTTCTTCGACCCCCAAGGGATCCTGCTGTACGCAGTGACTGCTAATGATAGATTTGTAAAAGGAAGTCCTCCAACGGGTGTAAATGACAACTGGATTGCAAGAAGCCAGGCCATCGGAGCAGGTGGATGGATCAATTTAAGCCGATTTATGTCCTTTACTCCTGACGGCAACCTTTGGTGTGTCTCCAAGTCAGAGGGAAAGATCTACACGGCCTCTCCGCCAACCTGGGGCGACAACTGGCTTAAAAGAGCTCAAAATCTGGGCGTGAGCTACTTCTTTAAATTCATGGCCTTCGCAACGTAGTGACGAGAAGAGCCCAACACCCTTGTCTACGTACGTATGACCTCATGTTCTCCTCTAATACTTTTCACAAAAGCTCTTAGTTGAACTTTGCCTTTGAGTTATTCACTCTTCTTTCCTACAGGGAGTTTTCAAAATGCACGGATGCTAATTGGGCGAGGATGTGGTCCGTCGGCTAGAGCTGCCGACTTTGGTGCTGGAACCCAGGGTTCGAGCCTCGAGGTCGCGTCCACATCCTGTGATTCTGGGCAAATCACTTCATCGCCCCGTGCCTGAATGTGTAATTTAAATACGGTGCTCATGTACAGCGCTCCAATACCTTCGGGTCGAGTTTGCGCTATATAAATATGCAAAAAAAAAATACAAAGTCAGCGTAGCCAACACACTCCATCCATCTTCGGTTCTCAAACATCACAGTTTCCTCCTAATGAGTAACAAGTCTCGCTTTTTACAAGCACCCCTTGGCACATTAATGGCAGCTGATTGGGGAATAAGTTGAGATGTTGGCAGGGGTGTCAGACCTTGGGTGACAGTTTCTCTTACAAAGCAGGAGCAGTATGTAATTAAAACAGCACTTGCCGCAGTCTTTATCTTTTGATTTTCAGAAATAAAACACCAAAGCGGGGTTTACTTTTAAAACACTAGACAAAGATGTCCTAGATGAGTTGGGGGTATCCTAGTCTGCGACCACTAAGTCTTGAATTACGGACATTTGATGATCTATCAAGGGTGGGCGCCCCTCCCTAAGTGACTGATGCAAAAAGAACGATTGGTGGACAGAATGTTGAACAATGTCAGCATCCTGGGAGCAGTTTCGGGGTTTCACCCCTCAACAGCCAGGATAGCTTGACTCCAGTGGCATGCAGAGCACGGAACAACGTCTGAGCATACCCGTCCCACTCGGGGTGACAAATGCAAAAACAACAGTTGATGGACAGAATGCAGAACAATGTCATACATTCACCCCAGTACAGAGATCTGGGCCTAAATCCATCGTTATTTTGCTCACCACGCCACCCCAGTTCAGACATGGCCATATGCAAATCATTCAATAAACTTTATTCGACAAAAAAGTCATAAAAGCATCACATATATACAAATACATTATACAAATTAAAAAACAATTATATAAATAATTAAAAATGTATCACTACATTTAAAAATTAATTAAACTGCACACATTTTTATGTCGAAATTCTTTAAAATAAATTATGGGGGATGAATCACCTTGCTTCACTTATTTCATTCCATTTCAGACTACACCTATGTGACTTTTATCTAACTGATCGACTTCCTTTAATCGAATAAGCCATGCCCATTTTAGAAATTTTGCCATTGCTATTGCTATTAAGAGGCTAGGGTCTGTACACAGTATTCAATGCCTCCTCATGTTTCCGAAATCCGATTATGCGACAGATAGGTTTTATCCATTTGTTTCTTGGGGCAACATATAAAGGACAAAAGAACAAAAAATGACTCATACATTCTATCTTGTCCTTACATTTTGGGCATTTGTCATCACCAGATCCTGCTCACCTTGAGGTAAATGACCTTATTGGTAAACAACCTACCCTAAATTGGAAGTAAAGCTAACGATCCAATGGTTTTTCGATTGCATCCCAATACGGTTCAAATACGGGAAGGGGCTTAAATTGGAGGAAGTGCCCTGCGAGATGAGAAGAAACATTAGCAGCACATTTTTCAGAAGTAATCATCTCCCAATATATCCTCTTCATTTCTATTTTAGAGGGTAAGACAGCGTTTACGGGACCGTTCCATAAGTCCATCAGTCCCATTTTCCCTAGAAGGGTCCTTATTGAGTTTAACCAACTAATTTTATGAAAGTGGTCCTTCTCAATAAGGTCCTTGAGTCCCTTGGCATAATGATGTAGTTCCTCAGTTATCCAAAGTCTGCGCCAATATAATACTGGACGCAGCGTGGCTAAATCTTGCACGGATCTTTTACCAAGTTCCCAAAACAAGGGAACTAAAGGGGTACTACAAGGTACATACGTAAAACTTTCATCCCATAGATCTCAAGTAATGGCCTAATCGGTTTTGTAAAAGATGACATATGTTTTAAGTAAAATGCCTGCCTGTTGTTTATGCCTTAATATCATCATTTCTAACTGGGCATTCCAACACGTATCACTCTGTAAATTAACCCCAAGATACATAAAAGCTTCAACCTGTTCTAGAGGATTATTGTTCATATATAATCTTCCCTTAAACCGTTTTACAGACTTGTGACGTATGGGTTCGGCGAAAACCATAAATTTAGTTTTCGCGCAGTTTATTTCTAAACCACGCGTGTCACAAAAGTCAGTAAAACGCTGGAACGCTCTTTGGAGACCACTTGGAGTCTTCGAAATTATTAGTGTGTCGTCCGCGAACATAAGGATCGGGACACGCTCTCCTGCAATCACGGGGGCATCAGTCGGGACTAGAGAAAGATATTTTGCCACCCCATTTATGAAGAGTGGGAACATAACGCACCCCTGCCTCACTCCCCTCTTGACCGGGAATACATCTGTAACCTCACCCGGCTTGCCCCATCTCACTCTGGCATAGGTATCCTCATGTAAGCGAGCAATCAGAGTCATCAGCTCCAAGGACATGCCCAATTCCTCCAGTACTTTCCAAAGCTTCCCTCGCGGGACAAGATCAAACGCCACCCTGAGGTCGACGAAAACTGCGTATAATACCCCTTTGTCCAAGACAACTGTACGCCAATATAAGACAGCCAATCTCAAAACCTGATCTATCGTACTGGTCCTTGGTCGGAAGCCTGCCTGCAATGGGCTCAGGATATCCCCCTCGTCCATCCAAGCCTGTATCTTTCCAAGAACCAGTAGTCCCACTATTTTCTGTAACGAATCGATCAGGCTAATTGGCCTATAATTAGCCGCAAGGGCCTTATCCCCTTTTTTTTATAAACAGGGACAATTTCGGCGCCTTTCCAAGTGTTAGGAACAACCATCCCCTGGGCAATGGCATTAGAGAGATAGTAAATATACTGTCTCCATCTCTCTCTGTCACTAAGATATAGGTCCGCGGGTATAGCATCTATCCCTGGAGCTCGACCCTTAGTCACAGAGTTCAAGGCACAATCCACATCCCCTAAACTAAAAACGGTTCCTTCATACAGTTTAAAACCTGGGGCTATCTCACTTAAGTTTTCTTCACAGGTAAACTGGGGCTTGAAACATTCAACCTAAGAATTTATGGGCCCATTATTTTGCGGAGTTACAGCATAACCTCCTCCTTCCCATTTGTAAGTATTCCAAAACAAATGTTTGGTTCTTAGTTTTACATGCAGCTTTAAGGTCCTGCCACAATTGGTCGTCCCACTCTCCTTTTGCCTCTTGGATCTTTTTCCTATAGTTGATGCGTGCCGTTTTTATTATCACAGGATTCCTAGTCTTTAGGGCTATGCTCAGTGCAGCACGAGCCTCCCTACATGTTTTATTATACCACTTCTCATTTTTTTTTATAGTTTTGGGTTTGGTACTACATAGCTTACAAAAGTGGGTTTTAAGATTAGGAAACAATTCTTTATGTTCATCCTCTATAGAGCTATACTTTTCTTCATAACTGGCGCCAGTTCCAATTTTTTCTAAGGTCTTTGCTATTAAGTCATTAATAGCGACAAGTGCATCTGGTTGATTAACCACTTTGCACCGCTTAAGATGGCGCTCATCATTTGTCAAAATGATTTCAGGGACTGTCAATTCTTCTCTAGAGTTTATCAATCTTGCTTGGCCTAACCTGAATAATGCTGCCAGGGGGTTATGATCACTCTCGACACGGGACTTGACCTCCATGTCCACCAAAGTATACCAAAGCTTCAAGTGGACAAGTATATAGTCAATATTACTTGATCTTGTACCATTATCGAAGGTTTTCACCCCCTTTCTGTCAGACAAAGTCCGACCATTTGCAGCCCTTAGTTGGTTAGCTAGACAAAACCCATTCAAGTTGAGCGCAGCCTCGGTCCACTTGACTATAGGCCTATCCTCAAGTTCAGGGACACCCCATCTGGAATCTTCCTCTTCCAACATATTTACATTTTCCAACCCTAGGGGTTCGAAAGTTGTGTTAAAGTCACCCGCAACTATCGGTAAAACCCATTCTGGCTCTGATTCAATCAATGATTCTAATGCCATTAGCACCTCCGATTTTTTCCCACCAGGGATTCCTCTAGCATACACATTAAAGATATCAATTTTCAGGCCATCCCCAATACTGAGTCTAATATCACAATGCCTAACTGGAAGTGATTGAATACTACAACTTAGGGACAAAAAAATTCAAATATCCTGGATGGTTCCACAGACCAGGACTCTTGGAGGAGAGAAATATCAAATTTGTTAATGAAGCCTAGCCAGCATGGGGAAACAATTTTTTGTCCCAATGCCAGCCTGGTTCCATGATACCATTGAAATCAGGCAGGCTAAGGTTTGTGGGCCCTTTATTAGTGTATTCCTAGTTGGAGTTAAGCTTGGCAGTGGCATCACATGTTCTGTAATAGTTTGTGGGCTCTTTAATTATTAAACACAATCTCTTTTGGGATGGTGCTAGAGTATGACATTGGATTCTCCGGAAAAATCGATAGATAATTTACGCTAAGAACACAAGGTCGAAAGAGGCGATTAATAGTTGATCCTAGGGCAGTATCACCACTTTTATTTTCCCCAGGATTCAATAGTCTACCTGCCAGAGCTACACCTTCACTTGTTTGTCCCTCACCTCCGGCGATACTATCGCTTAATATACTAATTACACTTGTGTCCTTGCCCCCGTCCTGTGTTTTCTGTCAATCACATTCTTCCAATCCTGACAATACTGAGAACCTGTTAAATAATCTTAGATTCCTTGTGGCGGGATAACTAGATTGATCATTCCATGAGGACACTTGTCTACATTGGTCCTGCACTGGGGCATAAAAATAGGTCAATGGCAAGGGTTGGATTGTGGATCTAATATCTATTTGTGGCCAATTACAGATGTGTGCTACACATCGTTTGTCTCTGGAATTGACAATAACACAATCCCCCCCAACTGTCTTAGCATTTCTACCTATCCAGTTAACCCTTCTCACAGACAGAATCTCTGCCCTACAGTGTATAGGTAGGGGCCTATTAGCATTAAGCCAAAATATACACTTATTTTTTAGTTCTGTGTGAGTCTCCTTTTTACCCGCCACTAACTATGGTACCCCTGACAATAGAACCACATAGGGGGCCGATTCAGGGGGAAGTTCTATAGTTGGCAAGTTTAGAAACACTTGGTCCCGTTGTTTAGATAGTGATAAGCAAACATTTGTTGCAGGTTTATTAATCGCCTCATTATTATCCTTAGATATTTGGCCCAGTTTACTCGGGTCTAAACCCTTAGCTGGTGAATTAGCAGGTCTAGTATTTTCATTCGTGTTTTCTATAGAACTAGTATTACAAATTTGCAAACCATTCATAGTTACACCCACATCACCAGTATTTTTACATTGAGGTATAGATGTTGCCGGCTTTCCAGCTATGCCATTACTCCGGATACCTGTCGTCTTCTGGGCTAATGCCAACGAGAGTTCCAGGCATGCTAATCTAGATTCAATACGATCTAGCCTTCCATTTTTAGGGTGGATAGACTTCTTGAGGACAGCTTCTAATCTTTTAAAAAACAAGGTACCCAACTCCTCTGGATAGTTAAGCTCAGTTGTTGATAATGGCAATATTTCTACACTTGCTAAGGAAGCTGAAGCGTGACTAACTTTGGGTGCAGTGTTTTCCTTGTTGGGCTGCTCTTTTACTTTTCCTTTCTTTCCTTTATCATTTTTTTTATTTTTAACTTGTGTTTGTGTTCTAGTTTTTACCCCAACACCACTATTTTCAGTCTTATCCACATTTAGTTGACAGCCCACACCCTTATTTGCAATATTTGCTGACCTTGTTTTTATAGTAGGCAAGGTCAGATTGCCCTTAGAAGTGCTGTGGTGTTTTTTTCCTAAAATGGATGCTGGTTGTTGATCCAAAGCCACGGCAGGAACTTCAGCACAAACAGTAGGACTACTTAAAGCTTCAGCCAAAGAACATATTGTATCATCGGAATCAACTTCGTACAATGCAGGCGACCTAGCCCCAGCTATACTTCCCATAGATGACCTTTTTACGCAAAGTGGATCTAAGGATAAAAAATTTTCAGTCAGTTCGATGTCTTTGGCCAACACTGTAGATACCCGAAAAATGAAATTATCTAGAGTACCCATAAGCGATCCACCACCATGGGGGGCAATACTAGAACCACTATTATTGGGCTTTGTAGACGCGGACATCATGATTACTTAACTGACCATCAATGTCAACTGCCCAAATATTTCAACAAGATTCCCTTTAGACAGGTTACCCTCAGTAATTAAAACAATGTAACACGGCAACCTTATCTCTGTGTAGACGTTAGCAGGGTGGCCCGTCCCGTCATTGACCGGTCTTGAACGGGCTTAAAACGGGCCCGCCCTTGGTCCGGGCTTCGTCCGGCGCCGCCCGCGCTCGTCCCGCGACGCAGAGGAAGCCTCTCCCTTTTCTGCGCTTCCGGGCGCGAAGGGAACGGGAGTTGGCCGCTAGGCAACCTGGGAGCTGTAGTCTCCCCCGGCTGTGGCCGCGCGATGGTGTGGAGCGGCAGCAGGGGATGCACACAGCGTCAGGGCCCCAGGTACGGCAAAATAGTCAGCAGTATCGGGAGCAGGCAACAAGTCCTCAGGTAGGTCCGGGCAAAGCAACACCAAATGAAACACCATATGCAAATCAGTCTTGACCCTGTGCCTCATGGGAACAGTCCAGCCCGAACTGCCAAGCCATGTCTTTCCTGGACCGGAATCAAGCATCCTAGAACCGGTTTCGGGGTTTCACCCCCTCTTCAGCCAGGATACCTTGATTCCAGTGGCATGGAGAGCACGGGACTCACGTCTGAGCATACCCGTCCCACTCGGGGTGACAAATGCAAAAACAGTTGATGGACAGAATGCAGAACAATGTCATACATTCACCCCAGTACAGAGATCTGGGCCTAAATCCATTGTTTCTTTGCTCACCATGCCATTCCAGTTTGGACCCAGCCATATGCAAATCAGTCTTGACCCTGTGCCCAATGGGAACAGTCCAGCCCGAACTGCCAAGCCATGTCTTCCCTGGACCGGAATCAAGCATCCTATGACCGGTTTCGGGGTTTCACCTCTCTTCAGCCAGGATAGCTTGACTCCAGTGGCATGGAGAGCACGGGACTCGCGTCTGAGCATACCTGGCTCACTCAGGGTGACAAATGCAAAAACAATTGATGGACAGAATGCAGAACAAGGTCATACATTCACCTCAGTACAGAGATCTGGGACTAAATCCATAGTTTTTGCTCACCATGCCATTCCAGTCTGAACCCAGCCACATGCAAATCAGTCTTGACCCAGTTCTGCATGGGAACAGTCCAGCCCAAACTGCCAAGCCAGGTCCTCCCTGCAGTGGATACAAATATCCTGGGACTGTTTTTGAGGTTTCATCCCTCATTAGCCAGGCTAGCTGGAGTCCAGTGGCATGGAGACCACAGAATCCACGTCTCGGCATACCCATCCCACTTGGGGTGGCAAATGCAAAAAGAACATGTCAAACATTCACCCCTGTACAGAGATGAATGTTTGCATTGTTAAGCATTCCATCCATCATTTGTTCCTTTTGCTTTTGTCGCCCTAAGTGGGAAGGGTATGTACAGACGTGGGTCCCGTGCCAACTGTGCCACTTGATTCAAGCTAGCCTAGCTGATGCCCCAAAACAAGTCCCTGGATGCTTGTTTCCAGTCCAGGGTGGACCTTGCTTCGCAGGTTGGGCTGGACTGTTCCCATGAGGCACAGGGTGAAGACTGATTTGCATATGGCTAGGTTCAAACTGGAATGGCATGGTGAGCAAAAGAACGATGGATTAAACCCAGATCCCTGTGACTGGGGGTGGTTGTTGGCATTGCTCAGGATTCCGTCTATCATTTGTTCCTTTTGCTTTTGTCTCCCTAAGTGAGGCGGCCTGTAACATGCTGTGGAGGAGCCGGTCTTCCAGGCGCTAGAAAACTAGCACATGATTTCCAACAACTGAGCCAGCTAAGGCTGCGCTGCCAGAAACTGAGCAACCTTCAAGGTGAAGTAACCATGAGTGGGGCTTTCCGTTACCACCCCACTGCAAATAAAGCCCTTTTTATTGAGTAGAACCATCTAACTAAATATTAGGTGCAGGTGCTCAAATTAGTTTAGGAGGCCCCACCCACGTTCCCAGCTCCGCCCACTTCCTTCAGAGGCTCCACCCACTTCATTTATTGGTCCCACCCACATCCACAAGCCAATTGCTCTTTTAAAATTTTCAAAACTCAAGGCCCTCCTTCTCGAGGCTAGGTGATATCCATTTCTGATGGTAACAAACATAGCAGTTGAATTTGGGATGACAAGTAATGCAGCAAGTTCTGAATTCCCAATGCCTTCTACTCTGGTATCCCACAAGTTTAAATCTGGCGAAATGTTCAATTGGGAAACTGCGGAAAAATAAGGAATTAGCCTGGCAATTGGTTGTGGTTACTGATTCCTGCAGTAAGTCCCTCAATTTGTAAGGGCACTGTCGGGATCCCAGTGCGGGACATTGTGATATTCCTGCATCCAGGAAATACTGATATCAATGGTATCCAGCTCAAACCCCATTCATTACTATGAGCACCAAAAGTGCTGTTTTATGAAAAGAAAAAATATGGAGGAAAGGTCTACATAAATGTATGGAGTAGTGCACATTTTTACTAATACATTGCATTTGCAGAACGCCCAATATCCACAAGGCTTATCTGTCTTAGCAAACCTCTGCTTCCCCGAAATGTATGAATTCTAGCTTTGCACATACGATTTATCGACAATTCCATATTTTTGGAGTTGCAAAATTACAGACAAACTTTTCTGGCAAGTTTACTCATTATGCATAACAAGAGTAACCATAAGGCAATAACAAGTCAAAGTCGGGCAGAAGACTGCATCTTTTGCAAATTACACTCATTTTTGCTTTTTCTTCTTATGCAAAATAATCTCCCATGTAGATTAAAGGCTTCTTCTATACATTCTGAAAATCGGAAGGGGATTGATTCTTTCACAAACCCAATTTGCTAACTATGTCAGCATTCTTTTTATATCAGTAAATACATAAATTAGAAATGATCGCAGATAATGGAAAGCATTTTGGCTTTGCCGTTATTTACCCCATTCCAAAATGACATCCCAGTTGCCTTATTGTGAAAACACTTTTATTTCCACTTTTATTTCCACTCCAATGCAAAGCAACAGAGGAAAATCCACCCACAGGGTGGATCTTTTCCAGGTCATTCGTAGGTTTAGGGTGTGAAAAATCCTAAAATTAAGCTTCTGTAAATAAGGATGTTGAAAAATGATTCTGTAATCCAACGTTTTGCAGCTGCAATTTTTGGGGGGATTTAGTACCCAAGTGACTGGGCTGAGTCCAGCATCAGTCTCTGACCAGGAACACGGCTTAGTACAATATTCCAGCAGTGATACGTATGCAGTCAGTACGGGTGACTTTTCTAAAAATGGTTTCATGCTTCCTTGGTTTTCTAAATCTTTACATAGAAAAATCCCTTTGTTAGAGTTCCGCTATATATCTCTTACCAGGTTCTTGATAGTAATTTAATGTTTGTGATGTTTCCTAATCACATTGTTTCTCTGCAGGTTTTGCATCGATATTTCCCCCTTATCTCAAATTTAAAGTTATTATCTACTTATGATGTCTTTTAAATTCCAAGGGTCATACAATTCATTCCGAGCAAGTCAAGCAATAACCTGCACACTCTACCTACGCAAGTGGAGTCGGAAATTTGCAAAGATGCTAAAGTTTAAAAATGCAAAATACGGGAGAATTCTAGTTTTTTGCCCCTTAAAAAAAATGACTACCTCCCCTGAATTCTTCAGTTTGTCACTACACTATTACAGAACCATGCCAGACAGAAATTATCATTTTGTGTAGACAAAGATTTTGTGAGGCTTAGTGCGACCAGGATGCAATCTGCTTTAACATGTTATTTCACTAAAAAACAAACTGATCGAGACTGAGTGCAGAGCAGCACGTGCACTATGAGACTCAAGCGCAGCCTGCCCTCTGGCAACTATCGTCCACTTTTACAAGGCAATAAATCTGAAGGGCAGGCCGAGCCCTCAGCACAGGAGACAAGAGATTAAAAGAACGTGCCTAAATGTCGGAAAGTTATTTATTTTTGGTTAGTGCAGCTCTTTTGCTTTAATGAAGCAAGTACATTTAATATACAAAAACAAAAATGATACCTGTATTGATTGCAGGTGCCGGCGCCCATATATATATTCAGCAATTCTAAAACGTTTATTGGCACTTTGGACGTCCTGCACACTTCCAACCTGGAGGGCCCCAGCTCAGCCAAGAGCCCGCTCTCAGCCATTCTTCAAAGCAAATGAAACAACATTCTTTAACCCCTTCGATGCTGCGCAGATTCCGCCGCTGTGCTGACGGAATCTTGCGCGGGCGTGGTCATGACGGAATGGTTCCGTCATGAGCACAGCTCAACCGTGGGTCATGACGGAACCATTCCGTCATGAGCACCGAAGGGGTTAAAAGCAGGCGTGATCTGCTCACGACTTGACATCACTAACTTGATGAGGACACTCTTCAAGAATGCCTGGACAAGGGTGGGACTTCCTCTGAGACATACCAGGCAGCAGCCACAGAAGAAGAGTAGCGCAGGAAATTATTTTAATAATTACCGGGCGATGGCTGATCTGCTGGAGGAGAAAAATCGGAAAGACCTGGCCCGGTAAAATAAGTGCCGGTGCTGAGCACCGGAAAGCTCCGGCACAAATTAAGCCCTGGCCACGACCAACATTTCATTACACATAGGGGTCCACCAGGGCCTTCTGGCACAAGCCTAGTTCTGTGAAGCACGGGGAGGTCATGCGGTCTCTTGACCTGCTCCCGAATCTTCTCAGAAATGTCTATCTGGCCTAGTCAATTCCTTTCTCTCCTATAAACAGAAAATATTGTACCTCAGCACTCTCAAAGTTTAACTTTCTATTTTTTGTGGCAGTAAGCCTAAAAGATAGACCCAATACTTAATGTGACTACTCACAGGAAACACTAGTCTGGAAGCATAAATTCAACAAAGATCTGTTTTAATGTTAAGTGACCAAATACACCGTGTTTCACTAGAAATAAGCGATCATGCCTAGGACAGTAGTGTAGTTTAAGCTAGCACAGTCCTGATGGTTATTATGAACAACAGAGGTACAGTTGGCATGTGGAGGTCCTGTTCTTAGAGCCTCCTTGGTGATGGCAGATGATGGCAGCCAACACCTGTTTCGTTACTTCTGTAACTTCCTCAAGGCTGCAAATGATGTAAAAAACAATAGCCATCACAAAATCAAAACAAAAAAATATACAAACTAAGAAGTGATGCGCTGAGACAAAAGAAAAAGTGACCACCGAAAAATAAAAACTTGACAAAGTGACAAGAGTTTAAAACGTGAAACACATATCCAATCAAAAACCACGGCAATGTAGGTGAGTGCAGGAAAGAGCCAGACAACCCAATAAAAACAATAGAGTGTAACATTATCATTAACCCCTTCTGTGCCCATGACGAGCTGGACTCGTCGTGGAGCACAGTCGCGCTGTGCCCATGACTAGTCCAGCTCGTCATGACACCCACCCACGGGGGAAGCGCTGGTGCTCCCCCCCATGAGTGGTCGATCATTTTTTTTTTTATTGGGAAGGCAGGGGAAGACCTTCCCCTGCCTCCTCACGCCCCCCCACCCCCGCGTCATCAAGGACGTCAGCGCACGAGCCGCGCTGACGTCATTGGAGGTTTCCCCTTTGTTCTCCGAGGCGCAGGAAGCCATTTGCTTCCTGCGCGTCGGAGAGTGAAGGTGAGTTTTGGGGCTGGGAAGGGGGGATTTTGTCGATCGGTGGGTTTAGTTAGGGTGGGGGCACTATGTTGGGGGAGGTCGAAGGCATGCCACAAGGCTCGGCTTCCTTCGTGTTGATTTTTAGTTGCTTCCCTGTGAAATGGATCCAAAAAACGAAAAGCGCACTGCCGAGAAATGCCCTTCTTCTGAAATGTTGAAAAGTGCAGCAGGATGGAGAGAAATAGAAGGTATTATTGTTAGGTTTATACGAGTGGCCCTCAGTGTACAGGAGTTATTTCCAATCATATGAGAAATAAACACATAACTAAATAAAGGCAGACAGAGGGGTTGCAAAGTGGCCAGATTGGTTTTATTTACATCCAAATACACCAGCATCACTTTACAGAGTTTGCCAGTGAAGCGCTACTTTCGTTTTCTCGTCTTTCTTTGAACAGCATTGTTGTTCCCAGGTTGGGAGAGTGTATCATTCCTGGAGGTACTGCAATACCTGGTTGATGGGTGGTTTGGACAACACAATGTGTACCATGGCTCTGTGTTTATGGATGTGGTCTATTTATACCATAGTGCTTACGTTTTGTAAGGATATAAGCAATGGACATTGAAACGGTTCCCTTCAGGGCCCTCTAGTCATGTCCATAACTTTTCAGTTTCTGATTTCTGAATAGTGAGTGAGAGATCGTTAAGGTAACCATATTGTTTCTGCTTACATTTCACATGCTTTTCTTGCATTCCCTATGAGTGGTAGCTTTTTTTTTTTTTTAGGCAGCATATTACTCTTATCAAGTGCATAATTTGAATTGAGCCGCATCCAAGTGTTTATAGCGGGCACAATTAGGTTATAGCTGAAGGCAGTGCGATTTTCTGTCAGTGGGGAAGTATGGTGTTCATTGGGGAGAGGATGTGGCACTATGGCCAGAGCTGTCGAATTTGGAACTGGGGAACCGGGTTCAGCCTTCATGACCAGTCCACCAGACCACTCTACTGAGGGAGCACATTACCATGCTAGACCGTAGAAGGCCCCACTAGACCTTAGAAGGCTTGATGTCTTAGCACAAGCAGGTGTACCCTAGTGGTGTCTATTGTGGGTTAGCCTTGAAGGCCTGTCCACCTCAATCCATCTCCAGTCTTGCGGGCAGGCCTACAAAGCAGCACACCCTAGAGCAACAGTGATCCAGTCGCTGTGACTCTGTCACTGAGGTCACATGAACCTTGAGCAGATTAGGGCGATGCGAACGGTGTGACCTCACTGGGTACCAATTTTGGGTGGGTGCGTAGTGTTTTCAAGTTTATTATGGTTTGAGAAAAACTTGCTGCCTCCTTCCTGGCCTCCAGCAATTTTCAGAAACAATAAAAATGTCATGATAACTTTGGTGATTAATTTTCTTCCTAGAGAGAGAGATGGAGTTTTGTCTAGTGGAAGGGTTGACTCCTGGAAAGGTAGCACAGAGGGTTAATGTGCCTGCTGCAAAGAACATGTACTATGCAGATCACAAAGTGCACTGCTTTAATGGGGGGACCATGATGAATGGTCATTTAATGTCAGCTGTAGATGATGGATCCCTGAACAGTGACATGTATGTGCATGTTTGCATTGTGCTGAGGGGATTACCAGGTGTAGGAGAGTAGGGTCTGCTTTCTATGTTCACCCCCACTTTTTGCTTTTGCTTTACTGGTTTTCGACTTAGATGTGGCTGTGGGCCTGCTAATCAGACCCACAGCCCTGCTGTTCTCTCTCTAAATTAATACTATGTACTTTAGGTGCATAACCCATTTGGATAGGATCACCTTATTGGCCCCTGTACAGTGTACCCTAGGTACCCAAGGCATAGGTGTACCCTAGGCCTACCAGGGGCTGCAGCATGTATTATGCCACCCCTGGCCTGGCCTTCCATTTTGACACAACTGGCTGATCACTCAGCTGGGGCAAGGTCGTGTAATCACCCCTTGCTTAGGTGTAGTATTCCTATACCTAACTTACATATAGACACATGTGTACCTATCAGTCACTCCTATGGCAGGCCTTGACAATCCTGGAGGCAGAGTGCTTGGTAACATGTGAGATGGTGCTCTAGCATGAGCTGAGCCTGTCTGCAGCTTTCGGAACCTTGTCCTTATAGCTGTTCTATGATATAGCCTACCATATACTCTTAAAGTGCCTTATAATCTTAGACGGTTATGGTAACTATGGTTTGGCTTTATCAAAACATGTCGTGTAAGGTGTCTAACACTGTGGAATAATACCCCCATGCCACTTCTGGACATGAGAATATTATTCCCCCCTTCTAGAGGGAAAGACATGTTAAAATCATACTTCAACTGTTAGCCTCTGACCAAAGCCTCAGCATCACTAAATGGATGCTGCTGCCACGACACAAGTCTGACCTCCTGCAGCTGGGAGTGATCCCAGCCAGGGAGGCCTGGACAATAGGTTTCCTGCTTGGGGAGGTGCTAGCACCTCCCCAGACAGCCTTTAGTGTATTGGGGCAGGGTGGGCTGAAAGGAATGAGACATGCCTGGGGCACACAAGGTGTTCCTTGCATAGTCCAGTTCAAACCGGCGCTGGGGCACTCCAGCCCCAGCTCTGGCGCGAAACTGGACAAAGGGAAGTGGGTGTAACCACCCCCTCCCAGGTCCCACCCATAAGGCGTGACCTAGCAGGTATCCCAGCCCCCCAGATTAGTATAAGAGTGGGAGTTGGGCCTCAAGACTTTAGATTATCCTGAACCTGCAAAACTGAACAGAAACTCTGGACCTTCGACATTCGACGAAAGAAGAAGACTGAAGAATCTCCCTTGTAGCCAAGGAGTGGCTACCCTGTGCAAACAGGCACCATCAAGAGACTACCCTTTGCTTTGCGACCGTTCTACGAGGAACCGACTGCAGAGCCCGACCAGAGCCTTGACTTCCAGACTTCTCCGACCCTCATCCACATCTGCAGCAGAGCTGAGATCCGTGGAGGCGACGAGCGACGTGGGACCGGCTACCTGGAAAAAGTGGCTAGTAACTTACAGCGCAGCTTCTGAGGTACCCTCGAAGTTGTGCACCGGGGATTGAGAAGCCCCACCCCCAAGCACCATCTGCACCGAAGATCAGCCCCCCACACTCCACGAGTCCTGCGTGGGGCCCTTCAGCATTTTCCTGCTTGCCGCGTCTGTCCGGTTGCTTGCCCGCTGGCTAGTGGCCTCTGTGACGACGCACCCTGAAATCTTCTGCGCTGGTTTGGCTCCTCCAGACTGGCTCCCGCTTCTCTGCAAAGAAGAAGCACCCCAGACCTTCCTGGTCTGCACCAGAAGCAAGTCCTTCGTTCTTCGTGGGTTCCGCTTGCCAAGGCTTGGTGAGTCCTAGTCCAACTTCGACGCCGCCGACAGCAAGAGCCTTCGTGGGACAGCTCGCCTCCTGGTCCTGGTCGTCCTCGACGCTTCCTGGTCCTCCTGGCTGCAGCGACAAGCTTCACCTTCACCTGCAATCTTCACAACATCGCCTGGTTCCTTCCTGGTTCCACGTGGTCACTGGCTAGTGACCTTGACTCTGTCCCTTCTGCTTGCAGGTTTCTTCTCTTCTAGATCCCAGCCTTGGGATCCACCGGACACTCCCCCCTGACTGCCTGTCAGCATCTTTCTTCAGGCATCCATAGGAGTCGACGACGAAAACGACGCATCTTCACCCCTATGCACCCGCAGCCTGTGGGCTAGGTAACTTGGGTACTCCGGTGCTCATCAGGATAGTGACTATCCTAGTGTCTAGTTTTCAAGTCTCAACTTCCTAGCTACTCCGGAAGTGTCCTAAATCTACCGTTTTCTAAACTGTACTATTGCTATTGACTTTTACGCATTACGCGTGAGTGTTTCCACTCTGCACACGAATCCCGTGGGCCTCCCACTTCCTAACTAACGCTAGTGTAGTGTAGCCCCAGCGATTCCCTAGGCCTAGGCCTATTCTATTTCCGTGACAGTGGTCCTTATACCACTTACTTAGTATATGGTTTGCGTGGCCCCTAGGGCCTAACTGTATTACTTACCTGTGTGACTTACTGTATGCATTAATAAGACTGTGTTGTACTTACCTCTAATCTCATAAAGAGTGCTGAGGGTTTGCTTAGAATAAATACACTTTATTTTATATATCTGTTGTGGTGTCCTTTCATTTGGTATTCAAGGGATTATATATGGTATCACAGCTGGCTTCACATGCCATTCAGAGTTTAGCCTAAGACTGCTCTTGTCCATGCTACCACTAGGATAGCTGGTCTATAAGGTTGACTTTACAACCAATCACCATAAGGGTATTTGGACTGATATAAGGTGTACACTATAACTAGTGACATCATACATCAGGCCAACTTCTCACACCAGGTAATTATTCACGCAGCTCTCTGATGGATGTCACATGTGGTTTTTCTGAGTCCCCAGATAGATCATACAGTCTGTGTGTTCTCTTTTGTACTGCCAGTCACCGGTGTATTAAACTGTGTAGCCTTGGACCGAGTCATGTATGTGCATGTAACTTGCATGATCGAGGTAACTATTAGCGGCGATACTACGTGTCTCTTGGACCTCTTTCAAGTGGTCGCTGTCTTTTTTCCCCAGCAACCCCCCCTCCCCAGGGGCGGGATTCTGAGAGATAGGCCCAGGAACCACAAGCTATAGCTACGCCTCTGCCCCCAATGTCTCTTTTATGCATTCCTGCTGCACGATCGTGCAGCAGGAATGGCCACTAGCGCCAGGTTTTTGTTTTTTAGGTTTGGGGTTGTTTGTGGGAGTGGCGCCTTAGGCAAGGGTCGCTCCCCTTATGGCCACATTATTTTTTAAATATTTTAAAGTGCAAACAAAATCAAGGAGGTAGCAAACAATAAGTTACAAGAGGAAAAGTGACATGTGTGCAAGTTACAGAAGAGTACAAAGTACAAGTAGAGGTATAAAAGTGCAATAAATGGCAGACACTCAAAACACAGGAACACACTTCTATAGGCATGGAGAACAGAATTTCCTATAATGTAAAGACTTCCTTCAGACAATAGAGAGGGCGTGAATTAAGTTTGGAAGTGTCTTTGTAGGAGGAGAACTTTGAGGTCAGTTTTGAAGGACTGGGAAGAGGGGGTGGTCCGGAGCTGAGGCTGAGATCCAGATTCTCGCCGCGTTGCCTGTAAAGGATTGGGCCATCGATCTTTCCTTCTTGAAAGTGGGAGGTTCAAGTAATACATTTTGCGCAGTACTTGATGGTCTAGAGCATTATATGCATATGTGACTTTAATGTTTTTTCCTCCTTTTTTTTCTAGTCTAAAGCTTTTGATTCCGGTTTCGACAGTGGTTGTTCTGCAGTTGTGTAGTTGCATTGTTTTGGTAAGATTTTTGTTTTTTGTTGTTATTTACTCCAAATGAGTGATATTGGAATGTTTGAATGAGTTTTTTTGTAAGTGATGTCATAATGGCAGCATATTTAGTAAGTGGTTTGAGCATGAAATTCTTTGCGATGTGTTTTGCATAGTCTTTTGTGTAATTTCTTTTCTCTTTCTTTTTTAGTGGGATATTGTTGCTCCATACTGTGTCTGTGCAGAGTAGGTGGTGGTGAGTAGTTTAGCTGCCTCTGGCAAGTGAGTGGTATTGTTTGAGTATATATGTGTTTTTGATAAAGGTGCTTTTTGTTTATTACTTATTTTACAAAGTGTTTGTTGTTGTTGACTTGTTTGACAAGTTACCTTTATTTGTAAGCATTATGGCTAGCCGTAGAATGACTGCTCAGCAGGTGGTTGGTATGCTTCTGGAATCTTCCTCTGAGCATGATTATGAGACTGACAGTGCGTCGGAGGGAGAGGAGGGAGGTGAAGATTCTGGCAGTGAGTTTTCTCTCCATATGGAATCTTCGGATGATGAAGGTACTCTCAGTGCAGATGAAGGTACTCTTGGTGTGGATGAAGCAACTCTCAGTGCGGATGAAGTGCCTGTCTTAGAGGAGGAAACTGCTGTGCCGATGGTGCAAGAGGCATCTGGATTGCAGTCTGAGGCTGCTAGGCTTCCTACTGGAAGTGCTGGACTTTGGGTTGATCCAAACATGGTGCAGCCGGTGTTGCCTGCCTTTAGCGGTGATGCAGGGTGTAGAGGGGATTGTGAACACTTTTTGCCTATACAGTTTTTTCAGTTGTTTATGGATGATGTATTTTTGGGTGAGATTGTTGAGCAGACGAATTTGTATGCTGAACAGTATTTGAGGGACAACAGTGACAAACTTAGGCCCCAGTCTAGAGCTACCTGGTGGACTCCCACATATCTGGAAGAGATTAAGAAGTTTTGGGGTTTGACTTTATTGATGGGTGTGGTAAGGAAGCCAACCTTGGCTTCATATTGGTCTAGTAGCCCCTTGTTGGCAACTGCCATATTTCCTGCAGTTATGACTCGTAATCGGGATTTACTTTTGCTACGTATGCTGCATTTTGTTGATAATTCTATGGCGTTGCCACGAGATCACCCTGACTGTGACCGTCTTTTTAAGATTCGGCCCGTTCTTGATCACTTTGTAGATCGATTTTCTGAGATCTATACTCCAGGGAAAGAAATATCTATTGATGAGTCTTTGGTCTTGTTCAAGGGCCGTTTGGTTTTTAGGCAGTACATCCCTAGCAAGAGGGCATGCTATGGAATTAAGCTGTATATGTTGTCTGAGAGTAGGACAGGATATGTTTTTAATTTTCGTGTGTACACTGGTAGAGATTCTACTATTGACCCCCCAGGTTGTCTGTCCACTTTTGGAGTTTCAGAGAAAATTGTGTGGGATCTTGCTAGAAGACTGTTTAACAGAGGCCACCATTTGTACCTTGATAAATAATTGCACAGCAGTATAGAAGTTAAGGAATTGTATAAAGTGGACACTTTTGCATGTGGCACAATCCGCTCTAACCGTAAAGGTTATCCGAAAGAGCTTGTTTGCAAAAAACTTCAGAGGGGGCTGTGCAGTTCCTTGCGTAGTGATGAACTACTAGCTGTAAAATTTGTGGACAGTAGGGATGTGTACATGCTGACTACCATCCATGATGAGAGTACTTCACCTGTGGCTGTTTGGGGTCAGGTTGCTGAAGTGCGCAAACCTGTGTGCATTCTAGACTACAATAAGCACATGGGTGGTGTTGACAGAGTAGATCAGAGGTTGGAACCTTCCTCTGCTATTCGGAATGCTTATGTTTGGTATAAGAAGTTGGCCATCCATTTCTTCAAATTAGCAATTTTCAATGCTTTTATTGTGTTCAAGGAGTGTTCTCCTGCGTCAAAGTTGACATTTCTTCAGTTTCAGCACTCTGTGATAGCTAGCCTTGTTGTTGTGGAACAGGCAAGTGTTCCTAGATTTGGAGTGGTGGAGGATGTGGTTCGATTGAAAGATCGCCACTTTCCTGATTTCATCCCTCACACACCGGCAAAAGATTTTCCCACTAGGAGATGCAGAGTCTGTTGGCGAAGAGGTACGCGGAATGAGATTCGTATGTACTGCCCCGACTGTCCTTCTAAACCTAGGCTGTGTGTCCCTGCTTGTCTTAGAGCGTACCACACGCAAAAGAATTTTTGGGAGCATTCATGAGTGGTAAAGTGAACTGCCTGGTCTGTATTCTTTGAAAAATTTGATTCTGTTTCAAGGTTGGCGTTAGTGCAATATATTTAGTTTCTGATTTTGTGTTTGTAGATTTGTATCTATTTGCGATTTTTTGTGTTTTTATTTTTGTCTAAAAAAATCCTAAATGTGTTGGCGGTGTGTGTGGACTGGCACTTGGTTGGCGGTGTGCGTGGAATGGTGCTTGGCTGGCGGTGTGCGTGGACTGGTACTTGGCTGGCGGTGTGCCTGGACTGGCACTTGGCTGGCGGTGTGCCTGGACTCGCGATTGGCTGGCGGTGTGCCTGGACTCGCGATTGGCTGGCGGTGTGCCTGGAATTGCGCTTGGCTGGTGGTGTGCCTGGAATGGCGCTTGGCTGGCGGTGTGCGTGGACTGGTGTTTGGCTAGCGGTGTGCGTGGACTGGCGCTCGGCTAGCGGTGTGCGTGGACTGGCGCTCGGCTGGCTATGTGTGAGTAGTGACTTGCTGCTGGTCACTACACACACTGCTAGCTGAGTGCCACTCCACGCAATCCATCAGCTTGTGTAGTTGCTGTGTCAGGAATGTGGGCGTGTGAAAGTGATGGGCCCTTGAATGGCGCTGTGTGCTGGTGTGAGTTTTGTTATGTGAAGGGCCCGCGGCTGGCGGTGTGAATGGTTTTGTATGTCTCACACGTATGAAAGGTGTATGAATGGCCTGTAAAGAGGTTGGTGCCTTGTCGTGGCTTTACAGCTCAAGAGCTGTGAGTCAATGGTTCAGTTTCTCGCACTTTCAATTATTAACAGTGCATTTCATTTTTGTGAAATCACTTGCTAATACAATTGTATATACTGAACCATTACTCACCCTCGTGCCAAATCCAACCAGTATGTGTGTGTGCTTTAGGATTAGATGGCTGTGCAGTAATATATATATATTTTTTGTCTTCCTGAAGCAGGGTGTACCTAGTCCCTTTTTGTGAATGTTGTGATGTGTTGGTTTTGTGCCAGGTGGTGTGAATGGTCTTGTGTGTATCACGTATGAAAGCTGTGTGAATGGCCTGTAAAGCGGTTGGTGCCTTGCCGTGGCTTTACAGCTCACGAGCTGCGAGTCATTGGTTCAGTTTTTTGTCCATTTAATTATTGACAGTGCATTTCATTTTTGTGAAATCTCTTGTTAATAAAATTTAATATACCGAACCATCACTCACTCTCGTGCCAAATCCAACCAGTATGTGTGTGTGTTTGAGGAATAGATGGCTGTGCAGGAATCTTTGTCTTTTTAGTTTCTCTGCCAAGGTGTATGTTCCATGTAAGAATAACCCACCAACTGTAGATATTGTCGTAAACCCACGGGAGTTCATGGTGATGTCTCGCTTGTGAATTCCAAAAAGTTATTTCATCCACAATGTCCTGCAAACCTCAAAATGTCTGTCACATTTTCCTTGCAATATTGTGTCGAAATTCTCACGCTGTAGAAAATAACAACTAATTATGTCAAAACAATCTGGTTTTGCACAGGGTCAACTGTCTTTTTGGCCCGTGCTCGGCGGCCATCTACGGAAACCGACCAAACACATACATTTCTGAAAACTAGACACCCGGGGGCTTCCAGGGAGGTATGGCTTGCGTGGATCCCCCAACGTTTCCTTACCCAGAATCCCCTGCAAACCTCAATTTTAGCCGAAAAAATATCACTTTTTTCACACAGTTTTGTGTGGGAAAGTTGAGGCATCACCGGGCTCACTCAAATTTCCCACCACCCAGCGTTCCCCCGGGTCTCCCGGTAAAAATGGTGCCTCACTTGTGTGAGAGAGGCCCAAGTACCCGCGACAGGCAAGGGCCCAAAACGTAGTGATGCGACATCAACATTGCCTATCCCAAATATCGCATCACTATGTTTTGGGCCCTTGCCTGTCGCGGATACTTGGGCCTCCCACACAAGTGATGCACCATTTTTACCGGGAGACCCGGGGGAACGCTGGGTGGTGGGAAATTTGTGTCAGCCCGGTGATGCCACAACTTTCCCACACAAAAATGTGTGAAAAATGTGATTTTTTCGGCTAAAATTGAGGTTTGCAGGGGATTCTGGGTAAGGAAACGCAAGCCATACCTCCCTGGAAGCCCCCGGGTGTCTAGTTTTCAGAAATGTATGGGTTTGGTAGGTTTCCCAAGGTGCCCGCAGAGCTAGGGTTAAAAAACTAGAGCTAGGCACTTTGCCTAAAAAGGGTCATTTTTCACTGCGAAATTGAGGTGTGACCACGTTACGTTTTGCGTCGTTTCCGGTCGCGGGCACTAGGCTGACCCCACACAAGTGGGGTACCGTTTTTCTCGTAAGACTTTGGGGGACACGGGGTGGGTGGAAATGTGTGGATCCACGCAGATTCCGGAACTTTCCACCACAGAAATGTGGGGAAAATGTGTTTTTTTGACAATTTTTTAGGTTTGCAAGGGATTCTGGGCAACAGACCCTGGTGGGAGGCAGTCAAGTCACCCCATCCTGGATTCCCCTGGGAGTCTAGTTTTAAAAAATGTATAGGTTTGCTAGGTTTCCCAAGGTGCCCGCAGAGCTAGGGTTCAAAAATTACAGCTAGACATTTTGCCAAAAAAGGGTCATTTTTCACTGCGAAATTGAGGTGTGACCACGTTGTGTTTTGCGCCGTTTCCTGTTGCGGGCACTAGGCCGACCCACACAAGTGAGGAACCGTTTTTCTCGTAAGACTTTGGGGAACGCAGGGTGGGTGGAAATTTGTGGATCCACGCAGATTCCAGAACTTTCCACGACAGAAATGTGGGGAAAATGTGTTTTTTTGACAATTTTTTAGGTTTGCAAGGGATTCTGGGTTACAGACACTGGTGGGAGGCAGTCAAGTCACCCCATCCTGGATTCCCCCGGGTGTCTAGTTTTCAAAAATGTATAGGTTTGCTAGGTTTCCCAAGGTGCCCGCAGAGCTAGGGTTCAAAAACAAGAGCTAGGCAATTTGCCAAAAAAGGGTAATTTTTCACTGCGATATTGAGTTGTGACCACGTTGCGTTTTGCGCCGTTTCCTGTCGCGGGCACTATGCCTACCCACACAAGTGAGGTACCATTTTTATCGAGAGACTTAGGGTAATTCAGATTTGTAAAGGAACTGTTATTATCTATTGACTTTCGATGTATTTCTGCCTTCCAAATGAAAGATATTGTGTAAAAAAGAAGTCATTCTAAAAAATGACTGATAATTCTCATGCTAGTATGAGTATTCCCAATTTCAGAAATGTGCAAATAGCTACTGTTTCTAAACTCTATATTTTGTTCCCATTTCAGAAATACATAGGTGTCTTTCATACCGATTTTTCCATGTACACATTTTTACAGAATAATTACTATATACCCGGTACATAATAAAAAACCATTGCAAGTTGCTGCTCAGTTTTTTGCTCTGGGCTCGTCGGGTTCTTGGTGAACCTACAAGTCCTATATATGCCCACAACCAGTAATGTCCAGCGTATGTAATGGTGTATTGCTTTCAAAGAGCTGTCATCTTTAGAAGAAGTTACAGGTGAAAACGTTGACACAAAAGGCTGTTTTTTTCAACTAATTTTCAATTTATCCTATATTTAACTGTTAGTTTCTATAAAGAAACCTTGATGGATCTACACAAATGACCCCTTGCTGAATTCAGAATTTTGTCTACTTCTCTAAAATGTATAGCTTTCCAGGATCCATTGTTGCTTTTGTACCCATTTCTACCATTAACTGGAAGGAGGTCAAAAGCACAAAAATTAGCAAAAATAGGCTATGTCCCAGAAAAATGCCAAAACTGTGTAAAAAATGTTGGGTTTCTGACAAAAGTCTGGTATACCCAAAAAGCTGGGAAAATGGTGATTTTAACCCCACAAACCCTTTTTTGATAACATTTGCAGGAAAAAACCCAGATGCTTTCATTTGCAGCCAGTTTTTCCAATTTTTCCGAAAAAAAACCAAAATTTTGCTGTATTTTGGCTCATTTCTGTGACCCCTCCAGGGGAATCCACAAACCCGGAGTACCTTTAGAATCCCCATGATGTTGGAAGAAAAGGACGCAAATTTGGCGTGGATACCTTATGTGGTCAAAAAGTTACAGGGGGCTCATCGCGCACTACCCCCAACGGCCCTGGCAGCGAAGGGGTTAAAAAAGTGTTTCTGGACAAGAGTGCACATCCCGCTACACAGATTAAGGCCATACCGTTAGGAGAAATTACTCAATTACGGAGAAACTGCAGCGAAGACTGTTTTCCTTCGGGAATTAGGCAATTTACAGGAATGTTTCAAGTGCAGGGGATATTCTCCTCTAGCTCTAGATCAATCTAGGAGAAGGATTATGAAGACATACCCTACTCAAAAAGAGGTTCAGGACCCATCAAAATAAGCACATGAACCAGCTTTGTCACAGGATACAGTGTGAAAAGCCATTCCATTCACAGGATCATCTCGAAATACTGGCATCTCCTCACTCTGGACAGGTCACTAACAAAATAAATTTCCAGCAAACCAAAGATAGTACATAGGAGAGGCAGGACCCTTAGAGACATCCTCTGCTGTAGCTACTTATCCTCTAAACCTTCAGCCACTACATGGTTACCGGGAAAAGCTAAAGGCTTTTATAAAAGTGTGCTCAATGCAACATGTGCCCCTTTGCTTGTAATAAAATGAAAGAATTCACTTAAAATACTACCACCACGCATCAGATACAACAATTCATGAACTGTAATTCCAAGTTTGTTGTATATTGCATATGGTGGCTGTTGGATGCCAGTAGCCCCAGTAGTGTCCCACTGCGACAAATGCGCGACCCAGGACTCCCAACCCAACGTTAGGCCAAGTAAGGACACCGTTGAAGATAGCCCTGCTCACCCCCTTAGTAGCTTGGCACGAGCAGCCAGGCCTATCTCCAAGGCACGAGTGTACAGTATGTGCAACCACGCCCACAGCAACCCACTGGTGACAACACAAATCGACTCCACACGAGTTTGATAAAACAAGTATAAACTTTATATAAAAAGATATACGAGCGGACCACACGATACAAAAGCCAACATATAATAATGGGTAATATTTGTTCCGGCTAGTTAGTAGGTTCAACCCCCAACCACCACTTTCACAATGCTGTGTTGGTCATAATGCTAGAATGAATCACACATGTTGCAATGAATAAACAATAGTGCTCTTGCGATATACTTCTGTGCTGGACAAAGGAGAAATAATGCAATGCGTAACGATACACCCCAGTACCTTGCGAGGGGAGAAATAATGCAATGCGTGCTGCAACAATTATGTACTTTGCAATGAAGGAATTATACAATGCGTCATACCCCAATCATGTACATTGCAATGAAGAAATAATGCAATGCGCACTGCTACAATCATGTACTTTGCAATGAAGAAATAATGCAATGCGGGCCACTACAATCCTGTACTTTGCAATGGAGAAATAATGCAATGCATACCGCTACAATCGTGTACTTCCTTATGCAGAAATAATATCAGTCGTCATAAGACAGTTCAGCAGTTCGTTAACAGCAATAGTGGCAATGTGTATTACGACAGTCAGCCTCTTCGATAACAGTTGCCTCCCACATGGATCAATGATGACATCCAGCACCGCTTGTCACTCGGGCCCCGGTACTGCCACTGCTTTGGTCAGTACGGGCCCCAATCTGAGCCGAAGCAAAGGCTCACGTCGTCAGAAGGACTGGGAGGCCGAGAGAGAGTGTCCCTCCGAGCCCGCACCCCGCCCAGGCAATGCTCCACTGGAGGCGCGACCCCACTCTCCTCTCTTGCCTCCGCAAACTGGGCCTTCCGTGTAGAACTTTCTCAATGGGCCTCAGCAGCTCCGCTTGGCAGCTCAGCTCCTACGGGGGTGCCGGTCCAGGCTGCGACTGTTAGGAAGGTCTCAGGCAGCCGCAGGGCACACTTAGAGCACATTCAGAGGTTTTTGGGATTTGCCAATTACTACCGCCGCTTCATCACAGGTTTCTCCAGGATTATTACTCCCATCACTCGCTTGCTACGCAAGGGGGTGGTGTGCTGCTGGGATAATAAGGCAGAGCACGCCTTTCAGAAACTCAAAAGGAAATTCACCACAGACCCCGTTCTAAGGCACCCCGACTCCGAACAACCGTTCACTGTGGAGGCGGATGCCTCACAGGACGCTCTAGGAGGTGTGTTGTCGCAAAGGGACGCTGAGACGGGTCTTCAACACCCTGTAGCGTTCTATTCCAGGAAACTCTTACCAGCCGAACGCAACTACACCATCTCTGACCGAGAGCTCCTGGCCATCAAGACAGCTTTCGAGAGGGACTGAATATGGCCGCATAGTCCGTGAGCTCCGTCGTCCACCTTAGCCCTCGACTATCCTGTACACTGATCCGCAGCACCCGTATGTAGTCCCGGACACCGGATTGACAGCGGAGCCCATCCCTCTCGCTCCGGTGCGCGGAGCATCCGAAACAAGGGAGCGAGCACCCTTTTCATGTCGCGGCCCACTTGTTGTCCTGCAGCCGGGGCCCATGGCGGTTGTTCCTGCCGAAAAGGAGACCCAGACTGACCCTCCCAACCCAGCGGAGAAGGAGTAGTTTCTTTTCTGTAACTCCAGTTCTGTAGTAGGGGTATCTCTGTTATAGTCATAATCTAGTGAATAGTCCCGCCCATGTGCGTGGACACCGGAGCAATAAAAATAATCTCTTAAATTGCCAAGCCATGCAGACCTGCATCTACACTTAAGAGAGAATTCAAAGACAGATAATGCAGTCTATATCCACAGGCTACACTGTCCAGTACTTCAACTAGAAAATTCCACCAACATCCACAAACATCACTGCCTGCCCAGCTTTTTCTACAGAGAAAAACCTGCCTCTACCAGCAAAAGCCTCTGGAATGATAGAGAGGGAGGAATGGACAGACTAGCCCCATAGGCTGCCATTATGTTGCTCAGAACAGGATACTGTGCCTTTAAGAAAACTTTCCAGAACTTTTCCAGTATCCCAGAATGCACAGCAGGTCCCTTTTACTTTCAGTTCTTTTTGAAGGTGTAACACGCCAGACCTGTAGCATTCCTTATATTAACATTCATCTCTCCACCGGGGAGGAGGGCGGGCACTTATGACTATAACAGAGATACCCCTACTACAGAACTGGAGTTACAGAAAATAAACTACTCCTTCTGTAGTAGGGGATCTCTGTGTATAGTCATAATCTAGTGAATAGAATGGCAAGCCCATCCCCACACCAAAACGGCGGTGGAGAAGACAACAAAATAATACCACTACTGTGCGAACAAATTTCGCAGCGAAGCCTGCCCAACCTGAGCATCCGCCCTGGCATCCGTGTCCAGACAGTAATGCTCAGCAAAGGTATGGACCGACCTCCAAGTGGCCGCCTTGCAGATTCATGCAATCGGAACATTACGCAGCAAAGCAGTTGTGGCAGCTTTGCCCCTGGTGGAATGAGCCTTAGGTTTACCCCCTAAGGTCTTATTAGCCTTTTGGTAACACAATTGTAAACAGGACACAATCCACCGACAGATGGACTGTTTGGAGGTAGCAAGACCGGTCCTGACTGATCCATAATTGATAAACAATTGGTCTGACCTACGAATATCTTTGGTCTTATCAAGATAAAACTTCAACACCCTCCTAACGTCCAGGGAATGTAGAGCCCTTTTCGCTGGAGAAGAGGGATTCTGAAAAAACGTAGGTAAAGTTATGGTCTGGTCGACATGAAAATCAGATATAACCTTAGGAAGAAATTTAGGGTGAGTACGCATAACAACCTTAGCAGCATGAAATACCGTATAAAGTTCTTGGCAACACAACGCCTGAAGTTCACTCACCCTGCGGGCCGATGTAATGGCCACTAGGAACGCCGCCTTCCAAGACAGGTGCTGCAACGAAGCCTTGTGAATAGGTTCAAAAGGCTCCTTCATCAATTTGGACAGCACCACATTCAATTCCCAGGAAGGTGAGGGAAGTCTGACAGGAGGGAACACTTTCTTCAAGCCTTCCAAAAAATCCTTGATCACAGGGATCTGAAAGAGGAAGTCTGTGAAGGGCATTTCCTGTAAGCAGTCAAAGCAGCGAGATGAACCTTAATGGAATGGAAATTAAGGCCAGACTGCGCCAAATGCAAAAGGTACGGAAGGATGACATCTTCCTTACATGTCGTCGGGTCAAAGTGCTTGGACTTGCACCAGATGCAGAATCTCTTCCACTTGTAAGCATAGGACGTCCTAGTGGACGGTCGCTTAGCCTCCTTCAGAATATCCATACAATCTGCTGGTAGATTCAGATGGCCATATTGCACTATCTCAGGAGCCATGCCGCCAAACTCAAAGACGAGAGGTTGGGGTGCACCAACTGCCCCCAAACTTCGTGAGAAGGTCCGGCCTGCACGGCAGCCGTATCTGAGGAAGGAGAGACCGGTGAAGCAGGTCCGTGAACCACCACTGTCTGGGCCATTCCGGGGCAATCAGGATCATCCGCGCCCCGGACTGGGCCAGCTTGATGAGCACCGCCGGAATCAGGGGAATGGGTGGAAAAGCGTAGAGAAAGCTGTTCGACCAGTCGATCCATAGCGCATTCCCCAGCGTCCCCCGCTGGTAGTACCTGGATGCGAAGTCTCTGCATTTGCTGTTTTCGGCGGTGGCGAACACATCTACGTCTGGAGTCCCCCACCTTGCGAAGACGTCCCCTAGTACTTTGTCGTTTATGACCCATTCGTGGTTTTCCTGAATCAGTCTGCTCAGTGCGTCCGCCTGAACATTCTGCACACCTGGCAGATGCGTGGCCGAAATCGTCAGTCCTCGGGCCAGAAGCCAGTGCCAGATTGCCTGCGCCATCCGCGACAGGGTGCGTGATCTCGACCCCCCTGCTTGTTGAGGTAATACATCGTGGTTGTATTGTCCGTCTGTACAAGCACCGAGGTGGTCTGGAAGGACGGATGGAAGGCCTTCAATGCCAAGTAAACGGCTCTGAGTTCCAGGAAATTGATGTGGTACGTCGACTCCACCGGGGACCACTTTCCTTGTATCTGTAAGTCTCCGGAATGCGCTCCCCAGCCTTGGAGAGACGCATCCGTCACAATACTCTTCGTGGGAATGTCCTTGTGGAAGGGAATCCCCCTGAGGAGATTTTCTGCCGAACACCAACACTTCAGCGACTGAAGAGCATGCAGAGACAGCCGTATCTTGTCGTCCCAAGAACCTGTCCTCTGATCCCACTGATCTTCCAAGCACTCCTGCAGTGGTCTCATGTGCAGCGGTGCGTGAGGAAGATACATGAGGCCATCGATCTCAGCAGCGAATGTCGTCGATGGAGCGGTCATAAGCGCCTGAGCCTTCCGAAGGAGTGATAACTGTCTCTCCTTCGAAGGAGACACGCTTGCCGACAGCGTATTGATGGAGGCCCCCAAGTACTGTATGCACTGGACCAGAGTCGGGACAGACTTGGACATGTTGACGTGTAACCCCTGCTTATTCAAGAGAACGCACGTCTTCTGGAAGTGCGCTTGTGCTTCCGAGAAGGAGAAGGCCTTGATCAACCAATCGTCCAGGTACGGGTAGACAAACACCTTGTTCCACCGCAGGTGTGTAGCTACTGTGTATTGATAATGATTGGCGCCGACTTGGAATCGCAGGAACTTCCTGTGCTTCTGTGCAATGGACACATGGAAGTACGCATCCTGTAGGTCTATGGCACAGAGCCAGTCTCCCCGTTGCAGCTGAGGGTAAATCTGATGCAATGATAGCATGCGGAATTTCTCTCTGCGAATCCATTTGTTTGCTTGCCGCAAATCAAGAATGGGCCTGAACTCGTTCTTGTCCTTCTTGCGAACCAGGAAGAACCGAGAGTACAGACCTCTTCCCCTTTGAGACAGAGGTACGTCTTCCACCGCCTTTTCGTCGTCCGCATGCTTGCCGAACAGGGTTTCCCCCGAGAAAGGCAGGTTGGCCACTCTTTGTTATCCCTCCGGTTTGAGTGAGGTAAGGCGAAGCCAAGCGTGACGCCGTTGGTTGATGCCATGACAATATCCATGTGCCGCTAACAGAGACACATCCGCCGCCGCGTTGATAATCTGATTTGACACCAGCATCCCCTCACGCAAAGTCTCTAGAAAGTCCTCCTTCTTGTTGCGAGGCAGCAGCTCCGCGTACTGCTGGAGAGACTCCCACAGGGCACGGTCGTAGCGCCCCAACAGAGCCCCGGCACTTGCCGACTTCATGGTGGTAGAAGCCGTCCCACAGACCTTTCTGCCTGCCGAGTCTAGCCAACGGCTATCCTTATCAGGCGGCACTGTCGAGGAAGGAGTGGTAGCATGCTGCTTCCTTGCCGCCGTCACAATGACCGAGTCCGGTTTCGGGTCCATCCTCAGAAAGGTCGGGTCCGATTCCGGCGATCGATACTTCTTCAGGAGCCTAGAGGGGGCTGGTTTCGTCACCGCCGGAGTGAGGAACAATTCCGTAGCGGGCTCCACCAATCCCGGCACTAGTGGCAGCAGGGGGCGAGACAGGTGCTTCTTGTGCAGCGTCTCGAAGATCACGGACGTCGTAGGTGTTGGCACTGTCACCGTGATCCCTAGCTTGGCCGCACCCCTCAGTAGCACTTCCTGGAAGGAGACTATATCGTCGACAGGCGATACTCCCGTCCTTGGTGAGTCCGACAGCGTCGGCGAGTAGTCCCTGGCAGACGACTGGGTACGGGATCTGGCGCTGCGCCTCCTGCGGCGTCGCCCAGATGTCGATGATGCCCGTCCACGGCTCCGTGACCTTCCTCTCCGTCCGGAGCGGGAGCGTGACCTGTTTGGCTTCGGCCGCTTCGGAGTTCTCTTCGGCGGCGGATACCTAGGAAACGACGCCGACCGTGGCGGGCCACAGGTGGGCCCGACGGTGTGTGAGGCGGAATGGTATGAGGAGGAGGAGGAGGAGGTGGTGGCGGTGGCGGAGGCGTGGGGATCCGCGGTGAGGGCTTCCTTGGCAAAGGAGGAAAGGGTGGCGACCTAGGCTTAGGAGGTGTATACACCACTGAGTACACCGAGCCAGGTGACTCCGTTCTCTTCCTTTGTGACCCCGAGGAACTCCTGGCGTCAGCACTCCTCCTGCGCTGCCTCGGTGTCGATGAACGCCTCCTCGACGGCGAACGCCTCCTCGACGGCGAACGCCTGGGACAGTTCCTCGATGTCGGGGATCCCCTCGACGGTGACCGTCTCCTCTTTGCCGACGGCGAACGGCGACCTCGCCTCGACGGCGAGCGCCTACGCCGGGACTGTTCTCGACGCCGATGGCTCGACGGAGAAGTCGATGGCGTCGACGAAGATGATGTCGACGGCGGGCTGCTCAGCTTTCTCGATGTTGAGCGTCGACGCCGTTTCTCCCCAGAGCCCTGGGGAGATGGTGAGCAGACTGCAGCCATCCCCCTCGACGCCGTAGTCGACGGAGAATGGGGACGTTTGCTGGGCTTCCTGCCCCTGGGGAGCCCCCCAGGGGCCTCAGCATGGGCAGAATCAGCCCGTCCTGACCCACCTTGTGCCCTCAGCCTTCTGTCCTCCAGGCCTAGGAGCCTGATCTTCATCCTTTCCTTCAGGGTCCTGGCTGAGAAAGATTGGCAAATGTCACACTCCTCTGGAACATGGGACTGGGGAAGGCAGACGATGCACACCCTGTGTGGGTCCCACTTGGCCTTCTTTCTCTCGCACTCTGGGCACTTGTCAAACAAGCCAGACATGTTGACCACACAGAGCACACACAAGAAGGAAGGCAACAAGGTACTTAATATAACACTTGAAAAGTGAACAACCAGCAACCTCACACAATGGCTGACCGCCTGCGCCGAAGATCTCGCACCACTGAAGAACCCTCCCAGCAGACCCGGCAGCAAGAAAGCACCCTGGTTCACCGACGAACTCAAGGACTCCAAGAAGAACTGCCGCACCCTCGAGATAGCCTGGCGCCACGACCAGACCACAGACAACATGACCGCCCTCAAGCACGCCACCCGCAGGCACCACCAGCTGATCCGCACCACCAAGAAGACAGCATACAAAGAAAGAGTGGACAACAACGCCCACAACAGCAAGGAACTATTCAGTATCGTCAAAGAGCTCTCCAACCCCAGCGCCGGAAACAACGACATCACCCCTTCACAGGCCCTCTGTGACTCACTCGCATCGTACTTCCACCGCAAGATCGCCGACATACACAACAGCTTCGGCGCACCTACCACGCACCCAACCGCCGTACCAACGCCCCCCACCACAACCCTCTGCGCCTGGACCCCGGTCAGCATCGAAGACACCACCCGCACGATGAACACCATCCACTCCGGATCACCTGCCGACCCCTGCCCCCACCACGTCTTCAACAAGGCCGACTCCATCATCGCACCCCAAATACGGGACATCATCAACACCTCCTTCCACACCGCCACCTTCCCGGAGAGCTGGAAGCACGCCGAACTCAGCGCCCTCCTGAAGAAACCAACAGCGGACCCCACCGACCTCAAGAACATCCGCCCCATCTCGCTCCTCCCCTTTCCTGCCAAAGTCATCGAGAAGACCGTCAACAGAAAGCTCGCCGCCTTCCTCGAGACAAACGATTCCCTCGACCCCACGCAGTCCGGTTTTCGAGCCAACCACAGCACCGAGACCGCACTGATCGCAGCCACCGACGACATCAGATCCCTGCTCGACAACGGGGAAACAACGGCCCTCATCCTCCTTGACCTCTCTGCAGCGTTCGACACTGTCTGCCACCGCACCCTAGTACAGCGCCTCAGCAACATCGGGATCCAAGAGAAGGCACTGAAGTGGATCATCTCGTTCCTCGCCGGAAGAACTCAGAGTCCGCCTCCCCCCTTTCAGATCCGAGGCCACCGATGTCATCTGCGGCGTGCCACAAGGATCATCCCTCAGCCCAACCCTCTTCACCGTCTACATGAGCCCCCTCGCAGCTATCGCACGCCAACACAACCTCAGCATCATCTGCCGAGGCCGGTGACACCCAGCTGATCCTCTCCCTCACCAACGATCCCGCCACCACCAGAACCAGCCTCCAGGAAGGGATGAAAGACGTCACAGAATGGATGGAGAACAGCCGCCTGAAACTGAACTCAGACAAGACGGAAGTCCTCATCCTGGGATCATCGCCCTCCGCCTGGGACGACTCCTGGTGGCCCCTTGCCCTGGGCGCCACTTCCAAGCCGACGGACCACGCACGCAACCTGGGCTTTATCCTGGACTCCTCCCTCTCGATGACCAGACAAGTCAACGCCGTCTCATCATCATGCTTCAACACCCTACGTATGCTCCGGAAGATCTTCCGATGGATCCCCACCGAAACCAGAAAGACGGTCACCCAGGCAATCGTCACCAGGCGACTAGGCTACAGGAACACCCTCTACGCCGGAACCACAGACAAACTTCAGAAAAGACTCCAACGCATCCAGAACGCCACCGCACGACTCGTCCTGGACATCCCCCGACACGGCCACATCTACGGCCACCTGAAAGACCTGCACTGGTTCCCCGTCAGCAAGAGGATCATGTTCAGACTCCTCACCCACGCACACAAGGCTCTCCACGACCTGGGCCCCAAGTACCTCAACAACCGCCTGACCTTCTACACGCCCACCCGCCAGCTGCGATCGACCAGCCTCGCCCTCGCCGCCGTACCACGCATCCGCAGAGCCACCACCGGAGGAAGATCCTTCTCCTACCTGGCAGCCAAGACCTGGAACTCCCCCCCCCCCATCCACCTTCGGCTGACCAAGGCCCATCTCTCCTTCAGGAAGCAACTCAAGACCTAGCTGTTCGAGCAGTAATGGACCCCTCTCCCCCAGCGCCTTGAGACCCTCCGGGTGAGTAGCGCGCTTTACAAATGCTATGATTGATTGATTGATTGAACAAATCCAAATAAACCCTTGAAAAGGGAGAGCTCAATGCTCCAGGGTCCTGCTAGCAGGAGCCGGAAAAAAGAACTGAAAGTAAAAGGGACCTGCTGTGCATTCTGGGATACTGGAAAAGTTCTGGAACGTTTTCTTAAAGGCACAGTATCCTGTTCTGAGCCACATAATGGCAGCCTATGGGGCTTGTCTGTCCATTCCTCCCTCTCCATCATTCCAGAGGCTTTTGCTGGTAGAGGCAGGTTTTTCTCTGTGGAAAAAGCTGGGCAGGCAGTGTTGTTTGTGGATGTTGGTGGAATTTTCTAGTTGAAGTACTGGACAGTGTAGCCTGTGGATAGGCTGCATTATCGGTCTTTGAATTCTCTCTTAAGTGTAGTTGCAGGTCTGCATGGCTTGACAATTTAAGAGATTATTTTTATTGCTCCGGGGTCCACGCACATGGGCGGGACTATTCACTAGATTATGACTATACACAGAGATCCCCTACTACAGAAGCTGTGGTTCGTGGCGCGGCCACGACCCTTCTCCCCGATGACACCGCCTGGAGGTATTCAGCCGCTCAGGAGCTGCGGTGACATTAACGGGTCCGTAGCGGCGCGTGTACTGGCAAGAGAAGTGAGAAAATTGTAAAGTGACTGAGCGCGCCGGCTGCGGGACTCCAAATGGAGACGGCGCAGCTCCAGCGATGAAGCCTCTCGTTCTGCCTCCTTCATCGTAGCCGGCCTTGAGCGCTTGCATTCAATGGCAGCCCACGGGGAAGCCTGCACCTAAGATACCTGATGTCCAGTCTATTTTTAGCCCTGCAGTAATACTGTTATCAATAGTGCTGTTGTGACCCTATTCGGACTGTAGCTCCTAAAAGAGCCCTGACTGCACAAACTCAGAGGGGTGCCCAGCCCCATGATAACTGTACTGGTGCGGTGTGGGGGCACAGCAGCTGTGAAACAGGGTGCGCCGGCCACGGTGCAACCGGTAGCGCGCCCCTGATAATGGCGGCCTGACTTGGTGGCGTTGAACCCCTCGCCATTAACATATTGTGGCCAGTGGGGAAGCCTGACGCTGGGGCACACAGCACTGGATATACTTGGGGCAGATGCAGATGGTTTACGGATTCACTGAGGTTGGCACCAAAAAGTAACGACATTGCTGCGCTCCTAGCACGGCGGCGGGCCTGAAGGGGGAGCAGCCGGAAACCACGCTGCAGGTGGCGATTGTGGTCTCGTTGCGACGTCCTAGCAAATTCATCCTATTTACCAACTCCAAGACGACTTGAAGAGCACCACACGTGGATCGCTTGTTGGGTACGTCACTGATTCAGGGGGTGACTCTTCTTCCGCTGCTTGCTTTCTTGCGGTTTGCGGGCCCCCTCCCCTGACGATCGGGTGGCCCTCTGGGCCTTCTTCTCCCATTGGGGTGATTGGGAGCGACTTGAGCTGCAGCAACCATTTCTAATATCCGGTGAAGCTCGCCCCTTGGGACTGTGAGGGACTTCTTAGCTCGTGAGCTGATCGAGCTGCCTAGCTGCTGCGAATCTGAACATGAGTGCACGGGATATTAGAGCGAGACTATCCGGGTTGACCCTGTCACATCTATCTGGGCACCGAAGACATTGCTTCACCTATCCACCCTCTCCATCTCTCACTCGTGTGACTCATCTCCGGTGCTACGATGGACCGTACTAAGGGGTTCGGGATCAGGGGAACAAAGCCAGTCCAAACTAACAAGCTGGAACGATACACGGTATCCAAAGACTTGCAGCGGAGACACCCATCTGAGGAAGGTGAATGGAGAGGGCCTGGGACGGAGGAGCAGGAGCTATCCCTTAAAGACGTCATGGAGGCCATAACAGGGGTCAGGACCTCCTTGGACTCAGTGGCCATTGACATCAACCTTATCAGGACCGACATGGGGAAACTTAATGAAAAGGTGAAGCAGGTGGAGATTACGACTACCGGCCTCGTGGGTGACGTCGCACAGTTGCAAAGGGAGGTCCAGGAACTACGGGACTCCCGGAATCTCGCAGATCTCAAGCTGGAGGACTACGAAGGCCGTCTTCTCCGCAAAAATCTCCGCATCATAGGAGTTCCGGAGAAATCAGAGGGACAAACTCCTGACCCGTTTGTCGAAGACCTTATTCTCAAGCCCCTGCAACCCAAAGGACTCCGTAAATTCTTTGTGATTAAGCGGGCCCACAGGGTCCCGGGCGGCCGACCCAAACCGGGCGCTCCCCCGCAGCCCATATTGGCCCGAGTCCTGAACTATCGGGACAGAGATGTGATCCTCCAAAATTCCAGGGCCAGTGCCACCCACCGATACGCAAATGCCGATATCTCCTTCTTCCCGGACTTCACGTAAAGGATACAGAAACAACGAAGATTATTTTTGCCTGTTAAGCACGATCTGAGAGAGAGAGCCCTAAAATACTCAATGCTGTTCCCGGCATGCCTCCGGGTTGAGGCGGAGGGGAGAGCGTGGTTTTTTGATCGACCTGAAGATGTCGCTGACTGGATTGATTATCAAGGGACTAAAAACCCAGCGGAGCGGGGAGCCAGGGGCCACGCGGACAACGGACTGGCCTAAGACGGAGCCTAGACATGGACAGGTTTTCTTTTGAGGTTTGGGGGAGCGAATGCTGCGGGGCGGGCAAGGGAGGGGGGACAACGGAACCTTACCTAAAGGGGACTACCGACTTACTTTTGGTCATATGTTAACTGTTTAATAGGGGTGTGACAGCGATGTTGCAAAGGGCATGGACACGGAGCTCTCTGCTTCCCCCTCTGGATTGTTTTTTTTTTTTTCTTCCTTTAAAAAAATGTTTAGGGCGACAGGCACTCTGCGAGTTTTGTTGATGGGCAGTTTTGAGCCCTGAGGGCTGGACAGCGGGGTGGGGGGCTGTTGGGCAGGGTTTTTTTGTTTAATTGGTTTAGGATTTTTTGTTTTTTATTCTCGACATTATGTTGATGGTGCAGTCCCAGCTTTCGGCAGAGACCGCTGCTGCATTCCACATACAGGTCAGTGGGTGTACAGCGTAACAAGGAAGTTAGAATTTTAACTTGGAATGTAAACGGCCTGGGGGACAAAATTAAGCGGAGTATAGTATTGCAACAGGTCAGGCGGCTGTCACCAGACATTGTATTACTTCAGGAAACTCACCTCATTGGCCACACTTTTAAAGCTATGCATAGATGGGGCTACTCGATGATTGTGCACGCAGGTTTTGCGTCTAACTCCAGAGGGGTGGGCATCATGCAAAAGAAGTCATTCCCTCTATCACCTACGTCCACCTATGTGGATGACCGTGGCAGATATGTTGGTATTACGGGCACCTGGGAGGGGCGAACCATTACCTTCATGTCCATTTATGCACCTCCAGGGTTACAGGCCACAACATTTTCTGACGTCAGCAAGGTGCTGTTAGCACTGCCGGAAGGGCACCTCGTACTCAACGGAGACTTCAACTCCGTTATATCGGGTACACTGGACAGACATCCCCCACGCAAGATCCCTTATACTGCACATTCTCTCTCAAGTTTCTTGGAGGCGATGGGATTAGTGGATGGCTGGAGAATATACCACCCTGACAAGGTCCAACACACTTTCCACTCAGGATCCCACAATAGTCTCTCTCGTTTAGACTATATAGCTGTCCCTGCCCTGCAAGTGACGGACATCCACGAGATACGGCGCCTAGCTAGAGGCATTTCCGACCACTCCCCCCCCTTTGGGTTCACATTGTTCTTGACAATCCCAGGTGGGACGTGTTGCCCCAATCAACCCTTGGTATCTAAAAACCCTAAAATACGAAACGACCTGGTCAAATCCATCGATAACTATTTTCTGGAGAATGACAACACGGTTGACTCACCGCAAACATTGTGGGAAGCCTTTAAAACGGTAGTCCGGGGTGAGGCTCTCTCCTTAATAGCGGGATCCAAAAAAGACCAACTGAAGGATATCTCCGACATAGAGCAAGAAATTTATCGTCTCGACAATGAAATTAACTCTGATCCTTCACCAGAGACTCTCCATGCCCTGCGACTCCGCGAAGAGGAATATCGAGCCCTGGTCACCGACCGTGCCAAACTATTGGGACAGTACAGACTTGGCTGACTTTATGACTGGGGGGACAAGGCGGGGAAATTAATCACCTGGTTGGACAAAAAGGAACATGCCAGTAGGCTAGTTCCTGAACTAAGAAGCTCTGAAGGATCCATCATAGCGGATCCCCAGGACATAGTTGACCACTTCGCAGCGCACTTCCGCACAGTCTATAGCTCCGTTACGCCATACACTGAAGCGGACTCTTTTGAACTTCTACGTGATATCTCCCTACCGGTGCTATCGGACAGCGACCAAGCATTTATGGACAGCGCCCTTATCGCTGACGAGATTGCAACCGCAATCCAAGCGCTTCACTTCGGCAAGGCGCTTGGCCCAAATGGTATTCCGATCGAGCTTTACAGCCTCCGCACGGATAAACTAGCCCCATACTTGAAATCTATGTTCGAGACTAGTCTAGAGCAGGGGTCGCTTCCCCTTGATCAAAGAATTGCAACCATTGTCACGATTCATAAGGAAGGGAAAACTAAAACTGATTGTGCCTCCTATTGCCCTATTTCATTGCTGAATGCAGAGCCCAAAATCTTAGCTAAAGTACTTGCTAACAGACTGATTAAGGTGATAGGTGGTCTGGTGCACCCGGATCAATCGGGGTTTATGCCTCGGAGAAACACCGCTCTGAATCTGTGTAGACTCCATGGGGTCCTGGGCAGGGCATAGAATATGCACGAAGATGCTGTCGTAGTCTCTCTAGATGCCACTATGGCCTTCGACACAATCGAGTGGCCTTATCTTTTCGCCGTACTCACTAAGTTGGGATTTGGACCGGTCTTCAGCCAATGGGTGCGTCTACTATACAGCTCCCCGATGGCTCAGGTAGTCATGAACAACAGAAAGTCAGAGACCTTTCTTCTTAGCCGAGGGACCCGTCAGGGATGCCCCCTATCCCCCTTACTGTTTGCTTTGGCTCTCGAGCCCCTGGCGACCTGGGTTCGCAAAGACGTAATGGTCTGTGGACTACGATGGTCGGCTGACTGGGAGGATCGTTTATCCTTGTATGCTGATGACATACTATTATATCTTGCATCCCCCAAAAGATCCCTTATTGCTGTACTTGATATCCTGGCCATCTTTGGAAGATACTCCGGGTTTGGCATCAACTGGCAGAAATCTCACCTGCATGTCCTGTGTGGAAACCCCCCTCCGATACCCCGAAACTGCCCCATACCAATAGTATCAGAAGGCTTTAAATATCTGGGTATCTTTATTTCGCTGGACAAAACACTCAAATTTACCCGAAACCTTGTTCCCCCAATACAAAGACTCAAGCATGATACTACAAACTGGAAATCACTTCCTCTCTCTCTGCTGGGCAAGGCAGCCCTTTTTAAAATGATGTCTCAACCCCGATTCCTCTATGTCACGGGTACTCATAGTACGGCCCGCGGGCCGCCCGCGGGCCGCCAGCGGCCTAGCAAGCCTTCCTTGGCGGCCCGCGGATCTTGCAGACATCATACCTGTGTATTTATTTGTATCGCCGGTTGCAGCAGCGTGGACCTATGGGGGCCGGGCGATTCTTTTAAAGACCATTAACTTGTTAATGAGGCTTTGTTGTATTTCACCTCTTAGCGCCCCTGCATCTCCCCTCTGATTGAGTGGAGATGCAGGGGCGCTAAGAAGAGGTGAAATACATCAAAGCCTCATTAACAAGTGAATGGTCTTTAAAAGACCTGTGAAGTACTTGGGTGCGGCGGCTGTGTGTGTTCCGGAAGCAGTCTCAGTGCCGGGGTGAGGTGACAAAGGGTGACGAAGACAGCAGGGTGAGGTGACGGAGGGCAGCAGGCAGTGAGAGCAGCAGGTCAGGTGACAGTGGAGGGAGACAGAGGGAGAACAGAGGGGGAGGGAGAACAGAGGGGGAGGGAGAACAGAGGGAGGACAGAGGGAGGACAGAGGGAGGGAGACAGAGGGAGGAGAGGGAGAGGGAGAACAGAGGGGGGAGAGGGAGAGGGAGAACAGAGGGAGAGGGAGAACAGAAGGAGAGGGAGAACAGAGGGAGGAGAGGGAGAACAGAGGGAGGAGAGGGAGAACAGAGAGAGAGGGAGAACAGAGGGAGGGAAGGGGAGGGAGGGAGGGGGAGGGAGACAGAGGGATGGACGGGGAGGGAGACAGAGGGAGGGAGGGGGAGGGAGACAGGGGGAGGGAGGGAGACAGACAGAGACAGATGTGTGAATGCCAGGTCTGGTCTGGTGGCTCAGTGGACGAAGGTGTCCGCTGCAGGGGCCTGTGTTCAACTTCATGGTCATAGTTTTTTTTGTTGCTCTAGCCCCGCCCCCTCCCCCACTGCCCACGCCCCCACCGGTGCAGCCCTCAGCCACAAACCACACTGTAAATTTGGCCCCCGAGAGAACGTTTGTGAGTACCCATGCGCTATGTCCTTCAAAATTCGTCCGTCCCTGTGCCAAACTCTTATTTCAAAGAAATAGAAGGGCTCCAGCGGGACCTTCTCTGGGATGGGAGGCCACGTACTGCTCTACAAAAACTCACCCTCAGCTGGTTCGATGGGGGCGTCGGGTTGCCCGACATCAAGAAATACTACTGGGCAGCACATCTTACCGCAATAAACCATAGCAACTATGGTCGGCCCGACAATCCGGGGTTTAACATGGACAGATGGCTCCTCCCAAATGGATCCTTTACCCGGGCTCTATACTCTAAGCCGAACAGATACCCCCTCACCGGTCCTACCAAACACACAGACCAGATCTGGTACTCGGCGACTGCATCGTTCGGCTGGAGCAACAGACTGACTCTATCCACACCTCTGTGGGACTCCCAGAGGCTGAGAGACCTGGGCAACTCCAAGGGCTTTGATAAATGGGATCTAATTGGCATCTCCCACATCAGAGACTTATGGGATAAAAATGGCGTGAAGTCCTTTGATTCTCTCCAACGTCAATTTACTGTGGCAGAGTCAGAGCGTTTTCGGTACCTACAAATACGCCACGTACTGCAAACAGCATTGCCCCACGACTCCTCCCCACCTGAATATTCTCCATTAGAGCACAGACTATTAGATGGTCATCTACATGAGAAAGCTATCTCCCTGACTTACAGAAAACTCATTAACAATATGGATGATCCCTTGCTGTCCCTAGGAGAGAAGTGGGTCGAAGACGGGATCGAATTAGACGACGAAAACTGGCGGATCGCAGTCTCCTCCCCTAAAACGGTTGCTATCCCAGCGCATCTCCATCTAATGCAACTAAAAATACTGCATAGAGTTTATATCACGGGCCCCCAACTGATACATATGGGTGGTCCAGCGGATGGGTTTTGCAGGCGGGGGTGCACCCAAATGGGCACATTCATACACATAATATGGCACTGCGACCCAATTCAGGAATATTGGCGCAAAATTCACAACATTATGAGTCAAACACTGGAACTCGTGATAAAGCCAGAGGCCCCCAGATGCCTCAACATTTGGGAACCCACTGACCTTAATTCACACGCAATACAATGGGTCACACTGGGCTGCATGATCGCTAAGAGAAATATCGCTTAACTTTGGGGGGCGCTACATGCTCCTAGGATCGTGGATTGGGAGACAGACCTTGATTGGTGTATGTTGCGGGAAAAGACAGTATACACGGCTCGAGGTTGTCTCTGAAAATGGTCCAGGAATTGGGCTTCCTGGAATGAGTATCGTGGCAATATATGTACTCCCCAGGTAATCCCGAATGTAATAATCCCCCCTCCCCGTGAATTCCAAACATTATCCTACTGTATATATCTTGATTCCGCTGTGTTCCCTGTTATTGATTTAAGTGGCACTGTACCTTTATGTCGAGTATGTTTAATAAAAAGATTTATAAAAAAAAAAAAAAAAAAAAAAAGACGAGTTGCGCCACTACCTGAAAGACGCCAAACATCCCGCGATTATCTACACAGATCACCAGAACCTGCAATTCCTTCGACCGGGAAAAGAGAACGCCAAGGCCAACGCGCTATCCCACCTTGAGGACACCAATGACTGTTCGCCGCTGAGCCATTGCCCATCATTCCCGAACAGTGTTTCCAGGGTGTTGTGTTGTCTTCTGATTTCCTCTCCCAACCCCATGACGATATCACACGGATCAATCAGTCTTCCTTCGTAGAGAACCACAAGGGTGTTACCACACAGAACGGGTTCTTGTATAAAGAAGACAAGTACTACTTTCCTCTGGTAGCCCGCCAACAGCAGGCCCTGTACATGTGTCACGACCATGTTCTGTCCAACCATCCGGGATATCACAAGACCGTGGACCTTTTACAGAGACATTTCTGGTGGCCCACGTTGGAAGAAGACACCATGGTCCAAATTGCACGTTGTGCCATATGTGCCCAGGGAAAGAACATGCCTGGACCATCCGTTGGGCTGTTACATCCCATTCCTGTTCCTCCTCATCCCTGGCACACCATTTCCATGGATTTTGTAGTGGAATTGCCGGCCACCACGTTAGGGTACACTACTGTCCTTACCATAGTGGCCCACCACACGAAAATGGCTCATTTTGTACCACTGAAGAAACTACCTTCGGCAGCCGAATTGGCAGTGATTTTCAAGCAGAACGTGGTTAGACTGCATGACATACCGTCTGTGGTGATAACAGCCCGGGGTACGCAGTTCGTGTCTCGTTTCTGGAAAGATGTGTGTACTGCCATGGATTTGGACGTTAGTTTGTCTTCGGCATACCACCCTCAGACCGACGGTCAAGCCGAGAGAACAAACCACACCACGGAGCAGTATCTCCGTTGCTTACTTCTGTCAACTGAAAAGGAATGGGCAGAAGTGCTGTGGATGGTGGAATTCGCTTATAACAACACACATTCTGCCATCGGTATGTCTCCCTTCTACTGCCTCCAGGGCAAACATCCCAGAACTATGCCATGGGAAGAACCACAGAACAGTCCCTTGCCCACGGTTCAGGTGTACCATGCCAGGCTCTGCACACTCTGGCAGTAGGCCCGGTTTGAACTAGCCAAGGCCAAGGAGTACTATAAACAGTACGCGGAAAACTGCAGGAAGAAGGAACCCACCTACAAGAAAGGAGACAGAGTGTGGCTCTCCATTCGGAACCTCAATGTGCACAGCCCTAAGAAACTGTTACCCCGTTTTGTGGGTCCTTATGTGATTGAGAAGGTGATCATCCGTGTGTCCATGAAGCTCTTGTTGCCTCCTCCGATGAAAATACACCCCGTCTTCCATGTCTCCCTTCTATGTCCCTTGCACCCTGAGTGCAATGTGTCCTCCCCTCCTGCTCCAGTTCTTAGGGATGATCACATTGAGTACGAGGTCAGGGCTATACTTGGTTCCCGTCGTACCCAGGGGAGGCTCTTTTACCTGGTTGACTGGAAAGGTTATGGTCCGGAAGAGAGGTCCTGGGAGCCCCTGTCACATACGCCCCGGTTGGTTCACGCCTTCCACGTCTGTCACCCGCTCAGCTCTCGCCCTGCTACCCCTGTATGATTCTGCTGTTGCGGGCGGGGGTTCGGTTTTGGGCGGGGGTGCTGTCATGGTTCGTTTGTTGGCCCCCCTTCCCCTGTCACCTGGGTGCCTCTGTGCGCATGAACCTTGGCTCATGCGGGAAGCAATCCTCCTCACTTCCGTTTTTTCTGCCGGTTAGCGGTCCAGCCTTCCTTGCCGGAGCCGCTATGACATCACTGGCGCTTCCGGGGAAATCCGCATAACAGCAGCGGTTTTCCCCCGGTTCAGCGCTTCGTATTGACGCCAGTCCCTATGCCGGATGCCTGTCCATGTTCCAGGACGCTCCCTCAGGTAAACTGCCTGCCACACTGGAGCGCTTGGTTGTGTATCTGCCCGTGACTCTGCCTCGGCTCTGGAGGATCCTGCTGCCTCCAAATTTGGTGAAGAGTCCGATTTTATCTTTCAGAGCTGTGCAACCTTCTTCTGAGCAGTTGCAGTGTAGATGGGCCAGGGAGCTGCAAGGCAAGTGTTTGGATCCTGCGGTTTCGGGGCCTGCAATTCAGGAAAGTAGGTCTTCTACTTCAAGAGAGTTCTTAGGCAATTTGGCGAAGTGCTGGAGGGTCCCTAGGGTTTCTAGAGGTCTTCCAGTGGCGGGACAAGACAGGGCTCCGTGATTGTTGAGTCTTTGGGCTGCAGGCAGGGTTTTGCGCCAAAATCCATTCCAGGATTTCTGTTCGAGGTCAGCTGCTCTTCTTTGTCCTTGATTTTCTTGTGTCCATCGAATCTGAATCTCGGTGCTCAGGGATGCCACAAAAATAAAAAAATTAGGGGTGTTAAAGGGAGTGCCAGGTATTGGCCAATGGGCTACCTACCTTTAGGGTGACTATACCCTCTAAATGCTCAGCAATGTGGAGAGTGGACGTGACCCTTACCCTGATAGGCTATTTGCCCCATCTTCAAGATGGTGGAACGTGAATGAGGAGTCCACATCGCCTGCCCCACATTAGAAGTGGTGCAGATTTCCTGGGTACCCTCGTCCTCATCCAACTAATTTTCCCACCTGTCTTCAAGCCGAAAGTGGGGTCAGGGCGGAGGGGGCTTGCCATCTGATGCTAGCAGGAGAGGCGTGGAGCAGAGTTAAAGGTGGCATCGCCTTGAAATCGTCCCACCCTGGAAAGCTGTTCCTGCCTGGAGGAGATGTGAAGCACCTTCGCCCAGGACAGGCATTGTTACTGTCCCCTGGGAGTAAAGGTTCTCACCTCATGGGTCCAGAAACATGTCTAGTAACGGCAGACTGGTGGAGACCAGTCAGGAACACACTAGTAGTCAGTCGGCTTCCGGGAACCCTTCTAAAGGGTCTTCTGGGTGCAATTATAAATAAATCTGACACTGGAATCAGTGCGAGTTTATTATGAGATGTTTGGTACCAAACATCCCGTAATACAGTGAAGCCATCATGGGGCTGGGTAGCTCGTAAGGACGGGTTTCCAGCCCATGCATGCTCTATGGCTTCCCTGTTCACTTACGAGATCCAAGATTCGACATGGATATTGCAGGGGACCTATCTGCTCATGCAGATATGTCCTCACAGGGTATATAGTGTACCCTACCAGAGGGGTGACTTGCCAATATCCCATACAGTGATTGTGGGCATGGCACACAGCCATGTTGAATCTTCGGTTTTTTCTGCACCAAGGAACCCAGTCTGCAATGGCAGGATGTGTAGCCTTGGTGAGGGGACTCTAGGGAGGCACAATTTGTGCTGCTACCCTTGGGTTCCCTCTTCAGTGCCAAAGCCCTAGGTACCAGGGGTACCTTTTACAAAGGACTTACAAGCGGAACTGAAGTGATGCCAATTGGGAAACAAAAGGTACAGTTTAGGGAAGGAGCTCTGGCACAGGGGACCTGGTCCAGTCAAAATCACATCATTTTCCAGGCAAAAAGTGGCGCCAACCATGTTCAAAAGAGGCACTTTGCTACACATGGGCATGCCACTAGAATGACAGACCTCTGCCATTTGGGGGCCGGATGTGATAGATTGGAGAGAGAGGTTTCTACGCTTTGGCACTCATTCTGATGGCGGTGGGACCACTTCCGATGGCTCAGCTGCTGCTGCAATCTGAGTGACGCATTAGAATGCATGTGGTCGGAGGCAGCAGGTGGAGGAACAGTCTGACGCTTTCCCATGGGCTCAAGGAGCCCGGTGGACCATCGGAGGGTCAGTAATACCTACAATAGGGACAATGTTCCTTTCCGCCTGCCTTTTCATGGTGGTTCGCCCGCCATGAAGAGGCAGGCGGAAAGTGACTTGGGGGGGGGGCCCTAGTGGGCCCCCTCTTCCCATTGCTCCTCCACTATCGGGCTTGAGGGGCACCTATGGTGCCTGTCTAAACATCCCTGCACCATGTGGCAGGCACCCCATGGTACCTACCATGTGGTGCAGGGATGTTTTTAAAGTGTACATTTTCTGTTGCTGGTTGTGCTTAGAGTTGGTGTCCATCTCAGTTTGCTGTGGGCGGGCAGTCTTATTATAGGTGTCCATCTCAGTTGTTGTCTGTGGGCGGTGATTCTTATTGTAGGAGTTCATCTCAGTGGTTTCCTGTGGTGGCATTTCTTGCTGTAGGTATCTGTCGGAGTTGTTGCCTTTGGGCGGTGAGTCCTATTGTGGGTGTTGATCTCTGTTGCCTGTGGGAGGTGAGTCCTATTGTGGGTGTCAATCTCAGTTGTTGCCTGTGGGAGGTGAGTCCTATTGTAGGAGTCGAACTTCACTGTTGCCTGTACACGGTGAGTCATACCATAGGAGCCGGCTCTGCAGGCATGCTTCATCTTGCAGTACGTGGATTTGTAAAGCGTGAACGTAGCTACAAAGCAATGAGGCGCTGTGCAGTAAGGGGTACAGCATTGTGGGCAGGAAAAAATAAGACAGAACATATGAAAGTTTGAGAAGGAAAGGGGTGGTGGCACAGAGAAGAGGCCCCGATTGCTCTGTCTAGTGAGTTTGTTCTATAAAGATAAACTCAACAGAGGGGCTTCAGAGAGGATGACAAAGCAAAATATATTTTTTGCAGCTGAAGCACCATATTTTCCACCATAAACCCTTAGGTTGACTATCCTTTTTATGTGGAATCCTTCCTTCCTCATGATGCAGTGAAGGCAGAGGAGTTTGCAAGCACCTGAAACCTGTCATCATTCTGTAAGACAAATCTAGGTGTGGTTCCGTCCATATTGCTTCTGTCAGAGTGTTGCTCCACAACAGTGAATGTGCAGGCAGATGTAGGTGAATATATACATTTTGGATTGGTTTTCATATTTTTGGGATTCACAGCATCCTCCAATAACCCCAGGAAATATTATTAAATCTGTAGTTTTAGTAAAGCCTGCATGTCATTTTGGCCCAGGAATGTCTGAATGCAGTCTGTTGTCATTTCTTGCTGTGAACAAGACATCTGCATTTACTGTGTCATGTGAAATGCACATTTACTTTGTAGCCTTTAATTCCACTCAACAAATATTGAAGTTGTGCAGCCATAGCCCCATTACCACACTCAGTTCAACACTTGTGCCTACTCGAGAAGGGAAATACAGTTAGGGCATTGACAAATGTTGGTCTGTCCCAGTCCAGTGCAACTCCCGTGACACTCACATGGGAACCTACATTGCATCACCCTCAGGAAAAAAGTTCTCTGCTGGCACATGTCACCAGAGTAATGAAGTTTACGTGGTTCATGCATATGTAGCTAATCCAGTACATGTATTTTCTTTGCATTCTGGGACTTGCAGTCCTTTAGATATTAGCCACCAGTACCAGAAATAAATTGCAAATTTGATTAAATGAAGTGTATGAAAGCAAGGCAGCAACTTTCATTTAAGGCACAACTGCTCCTTGTAAAATACACCATTGATGACGTAACTCATCATTAGGCCTGGGCGGTAAATTCCGTTCCGCTCGCGGAATTTGGGTCATTTCGCGTTCCGTGGAGAACACGGAATTGCCCAAAATTCCGTGATCCGCGGCTACGTGGAATTTTTTGCTTGTTTGCACTTTCAAAATGCGTGTTTGCGAGTATTTTCCCCCCAAACACGCAAACAGCATTTGTGAACAGGAGAAAAGCATCGTGAACAAGCAATTCCGCGTGTTTGCGGAACTTGTGTGCTTGTGGAGATTTTTTACCGTTTCGCAGAGCTTTGCTTAGCGCGACAACACAAATTCCGCCCACCCCAACGAGTCATCATACGTCGTAACCTAACGAGGATATAATCACATGGAAACATACACGAACAAATTCATAAGGGCACCACATAATACTGAACACATTTGTCATTAAATTGTCAATTACATTAGGAAAACTACAATAAGTACCAAGCAGCTGCTAAACTCAATAAAAATCCCTGATGTCATATCTAACCACAATGGAAACCTTACCCACAGCATTAACCATAAACTTATCATACCCTACCCACATCTCTCACCTTGAGACTGACCCTAGTCCTTAAATGTTCCTTCCAGTGGGGACAAAATGTGGTTCTCTCGTAGGGAATTTCCATTTATAGTCATAAGCACTGAATAGTACCGCCCACGTGTGGGGACCCAGGAGCACTTTTTCACAATATATCTTAAGTGTAGACGTTCGCCTTTCTTCAGGAAGGCAAGCGAGTCACTTAAGAAAGACAAATATTATGCATAGTACCGCCCACGTGTGGGGATCCAGGAGCACTTTTTCACAATATATCTTCTTAAGTGTAGACGTTCGACTTTCTTCAGGAAGGCCAGCGAGTCACTTAAGAAAGACAAATATTATGCAGCCTAAAGGACTCGGCTACAATGCCCAGTTCTTGATCTTGTACTCAAGAAAGGGCCCAGGAGAAGAATTGAATATGTGTATAATTTCATGATAATTTAATATAACAGCATAAATCTCTTTCTCAAACCCTTTTTAGGTCTCGCCTGGCGAACGCAGCGCGAAGCGCTGCTGTTGGCAGCGAGATCTATTGTTGCTGACTTGCCTCGGAAGGGGGACAGGAGATGGGCACGCGCAGGCTCTTAGCGGATTTGAATTGGTGTACGCGCTTACAGCCACGCGGCGTGCACATCTCCTGTCCCCCTTCCGACCACATGTCAGCCCTGTTGGAGCGGCCCGCTGCAAGACGGGGCCGCTCAGAATGCCAAAAGGACGCTGTGCCTTGATCAGGCACCAACAATAGCCCACACGGAGCCCCCCAGCCCTTCTTCACTCACCGGGCTGCTCTTCTGGGGGGGCTCCTCCTCGCGGCTGCAGCACTTCTCTTGCGGGGCTTCCCTGCACTCCCGGGAGCCCCGCGCTGCCGTGGGCAGCCTCGGCCGCCGCAGTCTTCATCCGGGCCCCCTCCTGGGACCTGGGGCTTCGCTCCACTCCGGTCGCAACCGCGGGGCTCTCCCTTCAGCATGGGAGCCCCGCGTTAGCATGGCACGCCGTTTCTCTTGCTGCCGGAGCAGGCCCCGCCCACGTCCCGGGCAAGGGCGCCTGACTTCCGGCTTGTTTTGTTCTCGGCGCCCGTTTTCATCATTAAGCACAACCCTCCAACCTCCCATTAAGAGCCCCCCCACTCCCACTCAGCACAAACACAACCTTTCCCTTAATGAGGCAGCAATGCCTCTTCAATACTCACTCCTCCGCAGCAGCAATTGCTGCTCTACCCGACCTCCTCCCTCCGCCCCCAGAGGTCTCCCCGCTCTGCCATGGCACACATCCGCCTGCCCTTTGTAAGTTCACATGTTGTTTATTAATCCAACTTTTTTAATTAGTTGCATTTCTCTATAGTGTGTCTTTGTGTGTGCGTGTTTGTGCCTGATGCTTATTGGCTTCCATGTGTACGTGTTTGTGTCTGATGCTTATAGGTTTCCGTGTGTGTGCGTTTTTTTGTGTCTTTGCATGTTTGTGTCTATTGCTTATTGTTTTGCGTGTGTGAGAGACTGTGTGCGTGCGCGTGTGTCTGTGTTTGTTTCTTGTTTGATATGTTCCTTAACGGTCACCGTCCTTAAGTCTGGCCGCATTCACCCCTGAAAAGACTCCTGTTGCAAAGCGACACCTGGCACTGCCCGCGTTTTCACTTTCTGCTTTGTAATATGGAAGAAACCATTTGCAACGGTAGGCAGCCGAGCTCTGTATTTTGGATGCAGAAATAATCGTTTTGCAGCCGGCTATTAAAAAAGTGAAAGCCTGCACATCTCCGCCAAATTCAGGTGCTCGTAATGGAGAAAATCATAAAATGGGCTAGATTATAAATCTCGGTCTATTGCCCCTTCTCCGATTTGCATGCATATTCTACAGGGGGGGAAATGAAATAATGAATTTGACTGGCCCTGGTGGCAGCACCTTAGGGGAAACTCGGGTTAATTAATGACCCCAGGACTCGTGCTTGTTAATGTTGGCACGCTTGTCTGAGGTGTAGGTAAGTTAACAACACTGCAAATACTGCTCTGTGGTGCTACTTAGGGCGCTTCCTTCATTCAGCAGTTTATTTCGCTGAGCTTGAGAATGAGGCTTGAAAGACCCCAACAGGACATCTGAAGAAATGGGACTGGCTTAGTCACACCCCGTAAACTCCGCTATTGCTAATTAAGTGGGTTGTGGTTAGGAAATAACAGCTACAATGCCCCTTGAATAAGCCGTTTATCACCATCTGCGTCTGTCAAGCAGAATTATGTCATTTTTGGTGGTTCTCCATACACAACATTTATTTTGTTTTATCTTGGAATCATCATGCGCTAACTAAAAGTTAGTTGTTTTTTAAAAAATTGCTTTTTAGAAACGCTGGCAACTGAAGCACTCTGCTCGAAATTGCAGTGTTTGCTGCTCAGGTTCTGACGTTTGCTTTGCCTGTAATGCAGGATATTATTATAAAAAGATGCAGGCCTTTAGAAGCATAGCTTTTCTAATGCAATTTGACGCTGATGTAATCCTCAGGTGTATTATTATTTTGTTCTTTCTGATAAGATGTTCAACTGCATCAAGGGTTAAAAAAAAGCTCTTCTAATACGTGTTCAATTGAGAGTTTGTCGGTCTATGTTGCTTTTTAATACCTAAACGTGTGTAGGTCCTTCTTATTCTCTAGTTTTATCATTATTTCCCTTTAAGTTTAACAATGTACATATGCATACACTGCACCACATTTTCTGTTCGAGACAATGCTAAAATCTAAAACAAAACGTTTTGATCACAGTTTACATATAAACGTTGTTTTTTTCTAATGTATTCACATTTAATTTCTTCTGAATCTTGCAATGCAATACGTCTCGCATTTGCGAGAGTTTAAGCTATTGGCATTGTAAATGGCAATGCCTTTTATGTTTTAAAAACCAACACGTAAATAAAAGGCATTGCCATTTACAATGCCAATAGCTCAAACTCTCACAAATGCGAGACCTATTGCATTGCAAATGCTTGTTTGATAGAGCATAGAGATGAAGGAGAGCGGGACAGTGTAGCCCCGTAGGCTGTCGTTCTATGAGTTTAAAATAGAGTCTGTGCCTTTAAGAACACAGAGACGACCAGCATCCCATCATGCTCAGCAGGTGGCAATTGCTTTAGTTATTTTTCCAGCTCCTGCTGACAGGACCCTGGAGCATTGAGCTCCGCTAAATTTTGGCTTTCCTCTACAGAATTCTCAGCTGAATTTTGGTGACAACCTGTTCCTTCGATGTCTTTGGTCTCTCCCTGACCTTTTCTATCTTTTTTCGATAGAAATTGGAGGTTTTTTGACAGAAAAACCTCATCTCTTTTTGGCTAATGCCCAGGCTATGGGAGAAAAAAGGCCAAGACAGACCCTTATGAGATGTGTATATTCTGTCTCCCAGAAAATCATGTTCCTGAGTCTTACTATCACTGCTGGAGCTAAGAAGCACCCTGAGAGACCGACAGAAGATTCGCTAATCCATGGTACAGAGGAGCAAAGAAGACGACAGACGCAGTCTGAAGGTGGGACTTCAGGGCAAGGTGAGGGTTTGACCTCTACCAGGGCTCTGTCATCTGTTTCTTAAGAGTGTGCCATGAAGAAAACAGCACAAAAATGCCATCGGTACCGGTCGACGCAGAGAACATTGACGCCAAGGAGAGGCATGGTGCCAACCTGTTTGCCATCTATCCATGGCTCAACGTCAAGCAAGTACCGCAGGTTACTGTTGAGGCCAGGAGTATCTACACCGATAACTACTCCGCCGACCCACAGGCCTTGCTGGCATCGAGGAGTCGAACATTTACGAGGCCATCAAGACTGTCGCCGTTGAGATCCGTGTCGACGTCATGGCACCGTCGAAGATCGACTTCGAGGTACACTCTCAACGTCAAGGCACATTCGGCAATCACCGTCAACAAGCAGATCAACGTCAAGGTCAATCGACGTTGAGAACTCTTTCGACGTCATCTAGGCTACAGGAGGAAAGAAAGAAGACCAGACGCATTTACTCCTCCCCAGATTCGGAGTACTCTAAAGCATGTTCTTCTTCAGGAATCCAAACATCTTGACCACCATCAGCTCCATCTCCTCCTCATCTGCCACCTCCTCGGCCTCCTCCACCATGGCCTCTAGCTTCACTGGCATGGTCACTTCAAGATCCAGATCTCGTTCCAGGTCGCGCTATCATTCTAGATGCCATTGTCACAGCCCAAGGCACACTTCTACCTATTCCAGGTGCTTCCGCCATCATCATCATCATCATCATCATCATTCACGATCTCAGTTATAACATCATAAGGATATGTCCTCCACTTCTACTGGACGATACTCCCCAACGCTTTCAGGCTCTCCACCACCATGTATATCACCGGTGGATATCATGAAATTTCAAGAGGTCTTCATGAGTTGTGCGAAAAAACTTAACATTCCTAAATCGACTCCAACACCACGGACATCAGTCATTTTTGAGACTGTACAACATAGGTCAGCACCAAGGCCTTTGCTGCCTCTAGTACCAGGTCTCCTTGAACCGGCTATGGACCTCTTGACACCAGCCTCCGTTAAGACCGCACCATCTAGGCTTCAAAAGAAATACCGCCCTCCGGAGCAAGATCCTGCTTTCCTTCAAACAGATCCTAAACCAGACTCGGTGATTGTAGTAGCAGCAAAGAAGCAACATGCCACCACTACCACTTCTACATTGCCTCCCGATAAGGAGAGTTGGAAGTTAGACTCTGTACATCGTAAAGAGTGCAGACGGCAGCAACCACCATTAAAGCAGCCAGTGCCACTGCTCTCCTAGGCAGATATGACAGGTCCCAATGGGAAACCATGAACCAGTTTGCAGAACGTCTCCCTAGAGATTAGAGGGAATACTTCTTGGAAATCCTGAATGAAGTATTAATGGTCTCATCAAGTTATTAGTGCTGCAGCAAACGTTTCCCCTCTTAGCAGCTCAAGAGTACTACCACGGCCTCGCTCTTAGAAGGTACTCTTGGCTCCACCTTACATCACTCAAGCCAGAATCGCAGCAAAGAATATTAATTCTGCCATTCTCTGGTACCACTCTATTTGGAAGCCGTGCCAATGATGGGATGGCACGCATGATCGCGGAAATGGAAGCTCTAAAGACAGTGTGCTTAGAGAGACCAGTGGAACAGAGGAAATCTTTCCGACCCTGCTGAGGCCGTTTCTGTTCCCAGAGGGTTCAAACCACTTACTGGTATCAGGGCCAGCAGCAAAGTGGTGCACAAGAACAGCAGCAACGTCCCTACCAATCATATAGAAAAATGTAGCCTAGAGGGAGATCTACCCAGCAGCTTGCTCAAGGGGGCAAAGAACAATCTGGCTCAAAACCCTGAATCATTACTTTCCCCTTTCCTGTTACTGTTACCCACTCCGGTGGGGTTAAGCACCCAACATTATCTGACAGAGTGGCAAAACTTCACGCAAGACGCCAGGGTACTGAATGTTGTTTGCAATAGATATTGTCTGAAGTTCACCAGTCCGGGACCGTCCATACCTCCAAAACCATCCAGTTTCCAACTCCCACTGTTACGATTGGAGGTCAACATCCTCTCACAAAAGCTGGTGGTGGAACCTGTTCCTCACCAACAAAGAGGTACAGGCATTTATTCCAGGTACTTTTTCGTCAAGAAAAAACAGACAAGAACAAATTCAGGCCCATTCTCAACCTCAAAACATCCAACAACTAGCTTCAGCGAGAAAAGTTCTGGATTCTGATATTACCAAATTTATCCCCAATTACAACATGGGGATTGGCTCTGTTGCAACGACTTTCAAGACGCATACTTTCATATACCAATCGCCAGAAAACATCGAAGGTTCTTGAGGTTCGTGGTGGGACAGGACCATTGCCAATACCAAGTCCTCCCGTTTGGTCTGAAGTTAGCACCCAGAACATTCTCCAAATGCATGGCAGTAGTGGCTGCCCATCTCCTAAGATTCAAGATATTAGTCTACCCATACCTAGACGATTGGCTAATCAAGGCGTCCTTGTCTCAGGAAGCTCAGCTTCATTACAAATGGACTTGCAATCCCCTGTGGAGGCTTGGCCTTCAGATCATTCACAACAAGTCCGTCTCTATCCCAGTGCAAACCTTACATTATCTGGGAGCCTCCATCGACGGTGTAAGGGCAAAAGGGTGTCCTTCGGAGAAGAGATGCTGATCGATCCTTCAGAAGTATCATTCTCTCATGAAAGCTTCCCATTCAACAGTGAGAACAGTATCTCCCTTCTCGGATCGATGGCCTACGGCACGTTTCTCACACCGAATGCCCATCTGCACATGAGGCCTCTACAGGAATGTCTTGAGGACTAGTGGGACCAACTAGACAGGCAACTGAGAAGACCGGACAAAATTGTCCCTCCATGCGAAGTGGTCCCTCAAATGATGGTGCTCTCCAATCAATCTCCTCAAAGGCACTCCATTTCATAAGGAGATTCCACCTCAAACCATAGTCATGGATGCCTCACTGCTGGGAATGGGAAGTCCACATGGACCACCTCCAGACCCAGGGAAAGTGGTCAGAGAAGGAATCAACGAACCATATCAATCTCCTCAAACTTCGCACAGTCCATCTGGCGCTGAAGGCGTATCAGCCATCGTTCAGGTCCCTCTCCCGCTTCTTCAGACAGACAATACGACAACCATGTACTACCTCAACAAGCAGGAAAGGATGACGACCAGGCCCTTGTCACACGAGACCCAGGGGATCTAGAAACGGCTTCTAGCCAGGGACCCGACAATCACAGCAACACGCCTGCCAGGTGTACATAACGCTCAGGCAGACTCCCTCAGCAGACTCCTGCTAGAAAACCATGAGTGGGTCCTAAACGATGACATCGTCCAAAACATCTTTCAATGGTGGGGAACTCCGGCTAGCGACTTGTTTGCCATCGCAGAAAATAAAAAATGCCAAAGCTTCGCCTCGAGGTACTTCCAGCCAGGGACGCTGGGCATGCCTTAGGGATCAATTGGTATTGTAAATTTCTCTACGCTTTCCCACTGATTCCGTCAATCGCAACAGTCCTCATCAAGTTATACCACCCTCATAGCTCCAGAGTGGCCACATCAATGGTGGTTCACGGACCTCCTTCACCTGTCCGTCCATTCACATCTCAAGCTGCCATGCAGACCAGATGTGCCAACAAAGTTCGGAGTCCAGATGTTACACATCAATTTCTCCTCTTTTAATTTGGCAACATGGCTCCTGAACTAGTACAGTATGGACAGTTGAATCTGCCACAAGACTGCATGGATATCATGAGAGACTAAGCGGCCTTCCACTCGTTCTGCATATGCCTTCAAATGGAAGAGATTTTGCATATGGAGTTCCTCTAACAGCGTAGACCCTATATCTTGCCAGGAAGTTGTCATTCTTTCATACTTTCTTCATTTGGCCAAATCTGGCTTGCAATTCTCTTTCATAAAGGTTCACATGGCAGCTCTTACTGCCTACAAAAAACGTCCTTCTCAAATCTCTTTTTTCAATATCCCCTTCATAAAGGATTTTTAGAAAGGTTGAAGAAGGTTCTTCCTCCCATTAGGCGTCCTTCTCCTCTCTGGGAGCTTAATATAGTACTTTTGCGTCTTATGCAGGACCCCTTTGAGCTGATCTACAAAGCCTCCCTGCAAAACCTTTCTTGGAAGACAGCTTTCCTTGTAGCAAGGACATCGGCTTTCAGGGTTAGCAAGATCTAAGTGCTTTGTTCTCACAAACCATATACAGTCTTCCACTCATGTTAATCAAACTATCTCCTTACCAACATTCTTTCAGAATCTCTCTACTCCAGCTGAAAGACCTCTTCATTCACTGAATATGAGGAGAGTTATGAAATTCTATTTCAATAAGGCAAGGGACATCTGCAGAAAGTACCAATTATTTATCAACTAAGGTTCGGTCTGTACGGGTTTAAGTCACTTCTACACAATCCATCTCCCGATGGACAGTTTCCTGCATCCTTTTGTGCTACCCAAAAGCTGACAAGACACTATCAGCTAAACCTAAAGCACACTCCACTAGAGTGAAAGCAGCTACTGCTGCTTTATTGAGGAATATCCCTATTCCGGATATTTGCAAAGCAGCCACGTGGAGATCTGTCCATACATTTTCCAAACATTACTGCCTAGACTTGGATGCTAGAGCAGACGCTCAAGTAGAACAGGCCTGTCTTCGAAATCTATTTCCTTAAATGGCTACCATAGTTCACTCGGTCTTCTCCACCGAGCTTTGTGGGGATGGGGTTGCTACTTTATTCAGTGCTTATGACTATAAAAGGAAATCCCCCACCAGAGAAGGTTTAATTTCTTACCTGTAACTCCAGTTCTCTCGTAGGGGAATTTCCATTAAAGTCATAAGCAACCCGCCCTCCTCCCCGTTGAATAGACAATGGTAACCATGGGACCTAAATATCATCACTCATCGACTTCAAAAGGAACTGAAGCAACTCTTTTCTTCCTCTTTACTGGATGATTCTTTTAATAACAACAAAATAACTTTATATTATGTTTCTTCGTTACTACGCCATGTAAAACGCCTTCCTAACCTGAGAGCTCTGCTCAGAGGGAGCAGCTGAGTAGCTTATCTATGCTGCATGTTTCGCTTTGGGAAGATCAATGAAATATATAAATGTGTTTTGGTTTGTTGTATCTGCTGACTTACTGGAGGCTTAAAGTTAGTTTTCTGCTTACACATGTTTCTTTTATTGATTTTTCTAGAATGCCACATCAATAAGACCGATGTTTAAAAGGTGTGGAGGAAAGCCAAGCCTCAGGAATTTCAACGCTGGACACCACTCTATTCTGAAATGTTACAGACCATCTAAGACATTCAGTTCCTGATTATATGACTGATTTTTACAAACCAGCTGGGAGAAAGATCAAGTCATTCTGTTGCTCGCTGTATATGCACGAATACTCTGCAGTTGTACAATCTATGCATAACCTTTTTTATGGTTTTCTCACAGTTTCAAATAAAGGGTGATTGAAGTGTCAACATTTGTCCTCCCCAATTCTTTCTTTTTAGTTTTCTGTCTTAAAAGTGCAGCTGTCACCAGATAATTATGTGAACATCACTAGAGAGGGGCTTTGTCTCCGCCCACATGTTGTGAACCAGAGGTACATGTTTTCATTGGACTGAAGTTGTGTGCTTCCACTAAAAAAGAGCTTGCCGCCACACAGCTGTATTCATTTTGTTGATGTATCCAGCTGCCTAACCTTGAACTTTAAAGCATATACACATGACATTCTTACTCCGCCAAAGTGCAGAAACAAACTGAAAATATGGCTAAACGTGCGTTCATGCTCCCGTATTTAAACATCGGAGAAGAGGCGAAAAAAAGGCGTTTAACTCTGGATTCTTGCAGTGTGGAAGGTGGCGAAAAAGGGCGGTGAAATTGCGGTTTTATTTTTCTCTTTTTATTACACTTTTCCCGCCTTGCTTCCATTTAAACTTAGTTGGGGCAGCGTTGGGATGGCGGGAAAGCCATTAAATACCGCCTGGGTCGAGGTGGCGGTTAGAGCGTTTTGGGGAAGAAATACTGAAAACATGGCGCTGCTGAAGCCCAACTCCACCAGCGGTAAAAGGCTTCCATGGTCCCGCCAAAATTTCTGTCCAGAAACTAAATAGAAGTGTGGGGTATTACCGCTACTTCTCCCGCCTGGTACTACCACGTCCGCTCCTGTAATTACCAGTCATGTGTAAAATGTTCTAACGAGATAAAATGTCCAGTAAACTAATCAGTCATTTTTTCCTTTTTAACAGACAACAGTTCACCGTCTCCAGCTTTCACTGCCTCCAGTTGCTTTCTGTCTCCTGCACCTTCCGTCTTGCTCCCTCTTCTCTTTGCCTGTAGCTCACCTCTCTGTCCTCAGGTTTCTCCTTTATGTCACTTGCACTGACACTTTATTCTTCTCATTCCCTTATTGACATGTTCTCCATTTTTAGGTCGAGCCTAGGCAGCGCGCATGCACAGTCTACAACACCTGTTGTAATCCTTACAGGCAGTGTAATCCTATCTGCTGCTTGCCATTGGTTTACCTGCCTATCGCTCTTCTTTGTTGGCTTCTGATTGGTTGGCACTCCCGTAACATCATTTCCTGTTTCCTCTCATTTGCACTGGCCAAGTACAGTTTTGTTACGCTGTAGGTGTAGATATGTTCATTTGGGGACATCTTTTTATTTCCATGCGTGCATAACTTTTCTCCCCCATGGGCGCAGCACTTCATGTTTCAGCACGGCGGCCATTACGTATCTTGTTTATTGTTATTGTCCAGAAGTTACCTATGTGCAAGGCCGTCATTCCCATTGCTAATCTTATCTAATGGTAACTTGATGTTTCAGAAATAAATAACTGCGTCATATATGCCAAACAAGCCAATGTTCCTCCGTGCAAACAGATCTTTTGGGTGTTGCCTGGGAACATGAAATTTAATTTTTTAAATGGTGTACATTTGTTTTGTACTATTCTTGGTGCTCGCCGACTCAGTAAGAAATGGTCGCCACCTCTTCACGGGTCATAGAAGCTGGTGGTGCATGTGTGACTTGGGAGGGATGACGCAGAGCCTGCTGCAGGTGCTGCTAGCTCAAGAAGCACTAACGGCGCTGAAGCATCCAAAGCACAGGGCTGTACGAAGCAAAGGGAGATAAAGGCAGTGCAAGGCCAGCGTTCAGTCATTTCCAGCTCCCCGTCTGCCTCTGCCCCCTCCTCGCGTGTGTGCAGAACACCGGCATCCACTGGCCCCTGCTCTTCACGCAGTCTACCCTGTACATGCACATCAACATGCACACAATGTAGTGTGCAAACGCTGCCAATCTGCACGCACACGCTTTCTTGCACACAGTTGCCCATTCTGTGTAGCACACACCCACGCAGTAATTCATACCCAGGCCCTCCCACAAAAACCCTCACATGTGTCCTTTTACACTCCCATCACCATAACAGCTGAAATGGAGGCCAAAAAACCACACAAAAGAAAAAGCGGAGGTGGTTACGACTGCAAACGCCTCCTGAAGAACAGCAGGCTCCTCGTCACCCCCGCAGTGCCAGTGGTGCTTGGTACGGGTTGTCCCCTCCTCCATTCCTCATTTCTCCTCACAAACCCCACAACACATAGGGTGACTAACCACCCCTATTTTTCACGGACTGTTCCTTTAACTGAAGACATTTGTCTGTAATTTTCGTTATTTTGGGTGACAGACAACAAAGTGAATTGTTTCACCCTCCAATGGTCGCCCAGCACTTTGTGTGGAGAGCTGCTGGGAGTGGCTTGAAATCCATCAGCCAATCCTAGTGCTCGCTGCTCCACTGCAGGACTAATCTGGGCCAATGAAGACAGCTTGGGTTGCCCAGCCATGGGTTGCTTTAGCTCATGCAGAGCATGCTTTCAGCCTTTTCCTAACTTGTTTACAGGGACCTGCACTTTTGGAAGTGCAACTTCGTGTGCACCCGGACACCAAGTCAGCCACGGGCTTCATTACCCCCTTCAACCCCTTGGCAAGGACAAGTGGAATCATTGTGCTGTTCATGGTTTGAACTTTTACAAGAGCGTTTATTTTCAGTATAATGAAGTTTGTCTACTGTCACGGTGTTTTCTCTTGCTCTCTGTCTCCCCATGTGTACTCTTTCCTCCTCCTCCTCCTCCTCCTCCTCCTCCTCCTCCTCTCTCTCTCCTCCCCTCAGGCTCTCTCTCTCTCCCTCTGGCTGTCTCTCTCTCTTCCTCCCTCTGTCTGTCTCACACTCTCTCTCTTCCTCCCTCTGGCTGGCTGTCTCTCTCTCTCTTCCTCCCTCTGGCTGGCTGGCTGTCTCTCTCTCTCTCGCTCTCTCTTCCTCCCTCTGGCTGGCTCTCTCTCTCTCTTCCTCCCTCTGGCTGGCTGTCTCTCCCTCTCTCGCTCTTCCTCCCTCTGGCTGGCTGTCTCTCAGTCTCTCTCTTCCTCCCTCTGGCTGTCGCCCTGTCCCCCTCTCACCCCCTCTCTCTCTCTCTCTCTCTCTCTCTCTCTACCCCTCTGGCTCTCTCTCTCCCCCTCTGGCTCTCCCTCTCTCCCCCTCTGGCTCTCTCTCTCTCTCCCCCTCTGGCCCTCTCTCTCTCTCCCCCTCTGGCTCTCTCTCTCTCTCCCCCTCTGGCTCTCTCTCTCTCCCCCTCTGGCTCTCTCTCTCTCCCCCTCTGGCTCTCTCTCTCTCCCCTTCTGGCTCTCTCTCTCCCCCCCTCTGGCTCTCTCTCTCTCTCCCCCCCTCTGTCTCTCTCTCTCTCTCCGTCTCTCTCTCTCTCTCTCTCTGTCTTTCTCTCTCTCTCTCCCCCTCTTTCTCTCTCTCTCTCCCCCTCTGTCTTTCTCTCTCTCTCTCCCCCCCTCTGTCTTTCTCTCTCTCTCTCCCCCTCTGTCTTTCTCTCTCTCTCTCCCCCTCTGTCTCTCTCTCTCTCTCTCCCCCCTGTCTCTCTCTCTCTACCCCTCTGTCTCTCTCTCTGTCCCCCTCTGTCTCTCTCTCTCTCTCCCCCTCTGTCTCTCTCTCTCTCTCCCCCTCTGTCTCTCTCTCTCCCCCTCTGTCTCTCTCTCTCCCCCTCTGTCTCTCTGTCTCTCTCTCTCCCCCTCTGTCTCTCTCTCTCTCCCCCTCTGGCTCTCTCTCTCTCCACCTCTCTCTCTCTCTCTCCCCCTCTGGCTCTGGCTCTCTCTCTCTCTCTCTCCCCCTCTGGCTCGCTCTCTCTCCCCCTCTGGCTCTCTCTCTCTCCCCCTCTGGCTCTCTCTCTCCCCCCCTCTGGCTCTCTCTCTCCCCCCCTCTGGCTCTCTCTCTCCCCCCCTCTGGCTCTCTCTCTCCCCCCCTCTGGCTCTCTCTCTCCCCCCCTCTGGCTCTCTTTATCTCTCTTTCTATCCATCTCTCTCTCCCCCCTCCCCTCTCCCTGTCTCTCTCTCTCCTGGTTCCCACTCCCAGGTCAATCATAGCTGTGGCATAAAATATAATGCACTTACATTTAATGCGGTGAGGAATCTGTACGCAGAACCAATGAGAGGAAGCAAGCACACCAGATAGGCTCTCGTTCTCTCTCCCTCTGACTCTGACTCTCTCTCTCTCCCTGGCTTCCTCTCTCTCTCCCTCTGTCTCTCTCTCTCCCTCTATTTCTCTCTCTCCCCCTCTCTCTCTCTCTTTCTACCCCCCTCTCTCTCTCCCCTCTCTCTCTCTCTCTTTCTCTCTCTCTCTCCTATTCTCTCCCCCTCTGGCTCTCTCTCTTTCTACCCCTCTCTCTTTCTCCCCTCTCTCTCTCTCTCCTATTCTCTCTCTCTCTGGCTCTCTCTTTCTATCCATCTCTCCCTCTCCCCTCCCCTCTTCCTGTCTCTCTCTCTCTCTCTCTCCTGGTTCCCACTCCCAGGTCAATCATAGCTGTGGCATAAAATATAGTGCACTTACATTTAAAGTGGTGAGGAATCTGCGCGCAGAACCAATGAGATGAAGCAAGCACACTAGATAGGCGGTGATAGCAAAATAGAATAATAGTGGTCATACCATCAACTGCCCAACATGTGTGATTCGTGCAATCAGCACATGGCCTGCACCGGTATTGGCTCATTTACTTACATGATATTATCATATTTGTTTGGCTCAACTCCAGGGATGGTTTTTTAAATGAAAAGAAAATGAGTATTACATCCACCTTTTCTCACTATGAAAATAAGTACATATATTATCACGGCGACTACAAGATGTATTCACCTACTTAATGTTTGACACCAAAAAAAACATTTTGTCTATAGGGTTGGTCTATGCCTAGTACAGTGGACAGAGATTGTCCTACAAAAATACACTGAAACTCTACTCACACCTCTTTAGGTCAGCAGAGATATCTTTAAATGCCTCAAAACATTGACTGATAATCGCTCTCGCGCATGGCCTGCGGATGCTTGCGATTGCACAAATCCATATGGGCATTTCACTGGCTGAGAGGAGTTCACATTCTGATGTTTTTTTTTAATATGGTAGAGTGACTGTTTATCGAGCTCTGAAAGCTTCATCAGCAATAGAGGCAGGCCAGATGCACCACTGGTACCAGGAGGGCTAGGTGAGAGGTCAACCAGATGTTAGACACACCTCCTGGCAGTTTATCCAAATCACACCTCACTTTCACCTTTTGGGGTTCGGAACAGTCAGTCTCTCCTCTGCTGTTTATCTTTAGCTCCTGACAGCCTCCTCTTGCCATTAATACCTGCTGTCACTGCTGTCCCTACCTAGAGTCTACATGTCTTTGCTGCTAGCCTCTGAGCACTGGACTGTCTCTGCTACAGGTCTATAATACCTGGCCATCTCTGCTGCCTGACTCTCACGTCTTCAGCATCTTTGCTCCCTGTTGAACCTCTGGCTGCTTCTTCTGTTCGGCTCTGCTCTCACGTCTCCAGCATCTTTGCTCCCTGTTGAACCACTGGCTGCTTCTTCTGTTCGGCTCTGCTCTCACATCTTCACTATCTTTGCTCCCCTGTTGAACCTCTGGCTGCTGCTTCTTCTGTTCAGCTCTGCTCTCATGTCTTCAGCATCTTTGCTCCCTGTTGAACCTCTGGCTGCTGCTTCTGTTCGGCTCTGCTCTCACGTCTTCAGCATCTTTGCTCCCTGTTGAACCACTGGCTGCTTCTTCTGTTCAGCTCTGCTCTCACATCCTCAGCATCTTTGCTCCCTGTTGAACCTCTGGCTTCTTCTGTTCGGCTCTGCTCTCACGTCTTCAGCATATTTTATCCCCTGTTGAACCTCTGGCTGCTTCTTCTGTTCGGCTCTGCTCTCACGTCTTCAGCATCTTTGCTCCCCTGTTGAACCTCTGGCTGCTTCTGTTCGGCTCTGCTCTCACGTCTTCAGCATCTTTGCTCCCCTGTTGAACCTCTGGCTGCTTCTTCTGTTCGGCTCTGCTCTCACGTCTTCAGCATCTTTGCTCCCATGTTGAACCTCTGGCTGCTTCTTCTGTTCGGCTCTGCTCTCACATCTTCACTATCTTTGCTCCCTGTTGAACCTCTGGCTGCTTCTTCTGTTCGGCTCTGCTCTCACATCTTCACTATCTTTGGTCCCCTGTTGAACCTCTGGCTGCTTCTTCTGTTCGACTCTGCTCTCACGTGTTCAGCATCTTTGGTCCCCTGTTTAACCTGTGGCTGCTTCTTCTGTTCGCCTTTTGCTCTGTCTCAGGTGCACAGTGACAGCCCCGAGAGCCCGTGTCTCAGCTGACCGTTTCTAGCTCTTACTATCTCTAGCCCTCTCTGACTCTCTGCTCTGCAGGGCTCCTTGAAACTGGCAGTCGTGGGATAATAGCCCTGTTTTCACATGTTGTGGCTTGCAGTAATCCTGGAGCCCTCGTGGCTTCATTGGAAATCGCTTTCCTAGCACAGTTACCAGCTGTTGTTTATTTTAGTTTGCCCGATAGATTTTACTAAATGTACGTCCTTTCCTTTACGAGCTTGTAACTTTTAATGCTCCCGAGAAAAGCAGTCCTGCTTGAAATGGTTCCGGATGTGTAATTATCCCACGCCGTTTGTAGACAAATGAATTGACAAATACACCTATTAACTATTAAAAGGACCCATACAAAGCACACTTTGCAACAGTCCAAGACACCGTTTGTGGTGACTGTGCACTTGAGAAACACACACTACATAACACAGCAAAGTACACAACCACAGAGCAGTCGATTATTCTCTTCGTTTCAATAGTCCTGTTCCATCAGGATCTATTACTGTGATTACAAATAAATCAATTTCTAAAGGGTTGGGAAGGCCATAATTAAAGAATTATTGATTTAATTACCTTCCCATTCTCAACCCCAAAACATCTGATTAATAACCATGATAAGAACAATCTGTACACAAATGTGGGTACAAACATCAGGTATATATTTCTATCTCGTTCCACGTCTAAGGGCCGCCAAACCCACATTGCACTTTACTTACCATGCACAAGTGCTCCAGTGTGCTTTACTCTCTCCCAGTCATACCTTCAAGCATATCCTGGGCTGTGCCCAACTATGCAAGAACATATACAACAGGCCTCCTGACCTCATCTCACGTCCCATCCTACTGGAAACTGCTGAAACTAAAGGATTGCTTTTTTATTTTCATACTATTTCTTTCAGTCTATTTTTCCTTCTGTATCTTGTTGTGTTTATTAACTGTTCGTATGATGGTTGCAATGTAAAAGTAACTGTTATGACCCCGAAAAAGCAACATTAAAGTTGTGAAACACGTGTTGGGCAGTGTTTGTTGATAATAAGGATAACAGTACAGAATTAACAGCAAAAAATGACTACTTTTCCTTTTGCATCTTTTGCTATTGACCTTCGGGTTTTCCACTTCCCAATTTACCCCAATACAAAAGGTCACTGCCAGTTTCCTACGTCCAGCAAACTCACCTCAGGCAGTCCTGTGAGCTTCCTTAAGATCTTGTATTCAGGGCACACAAAATATTTTGTAGCATTGACACTTAGTCAGCATCATCCTGTCACTTTAACATCTTTTCGCTCCATTTTTATTTGACCCTATCCCGCCATGGCCCATTCCATCATATCCCTCACCCAGATGTTCATTGGTGGTGTCTTTGGTCTCAGCTAAAGTAGAACTACCCTGAGCTTGGCTAGGATAACTCCCAGACCATCAACTTTGCATTTCTGTTTATTTATTTTCAAGCTGGGAGCACTGCTTCACCCCTAACTTAGGTGGACCTCTATAAGTGGCTGCCGCCCCTGTACATTAAAGCTATAATGCTATATCAGCTGACACAGCCACGTCATACATATAAATCATAACCTAGGGCCATGGCACCGGGAGCAGTCACACGACCGGCCACGCCAATCTGGCTCACCTTTAGTAGCCAATGTCCATAATTATATTGGCCCACTTTAAACTTGCATCACTGAGCAATCTTCAACAGCCACACACGTACAAACCCCATCCGTGCTTGCAGAGTGGCACTTTGCTTTCACTTTGTGCCTTTGCCACTCTATTTTGCACAACGGATCCCTAATATGGCTGTCCCACTCGGTGATTCCCACAGTACCGTCTGAGCCGGCAGATACTGGGAATGGCTGCTGCATTACCGCAGCCTGCCATTAACACCAGAGCTGAATCATAACTTGTATATACTTGGGTCTGTTTTCTAGCTTGGGAGTGCATCATTAGGTAGCTAGCTATAATTGCCCAGGATCACACTGTTTGTCTGGAGCGGGATAGTAAAGGGGCGAAGCCACTTTCTACACCAAGCTTCTGTTGCGTGTTTATGGTTTATAGAGTTCAAATCTTCTCATTGCTTGCCATTGCTTTTTATTTGCCTATATCAGTGTCCTTTAGAAATCCTTCCTTGCTAGTGGTCAGTCACGCCTCTTTGTCCCTCCTTTTTGTCTTCTGTTCCATTCACCACTTCGTGCACAAACTACCTATCCTTCTCTATTTTCCTTTTTATCTATTCTGTGCAGCTCTCACCCCTATGTATTCACCATGTCACATAATTCCACTACACAAATACACAAAACACCACACAATTCCACAGCAATTCCAATTCAACCCACATAATTCCACTCCAAACCACATACATCCGCTCCACTTCACACCAAAAAACAGATAACACATTGTCATCTACAATACCCATAGCTCTAACTCTCACAAATGCCAGACCTATTGAATTGAAAATAATTGTTCCTTTATGTTTTTGGTTCTTTCCCTTCTCTTATATTTCGAGTGCTGCTGTGAATTCCACGCTGTGCCTAACCGTGTCCCTGGTTTTAGGTCTCGCCTGAGCCAGCGCATGCGATGCACTGGCAAGACTTTTAGTAAGTGGGCTTCAAAAAGCTCACACGCTTTTTGTGTGGCCTAAAGCGTGCGGTTGCACGCATGGTTACGCGCACAGGCGCCATCTGGCTTTCCTCTCTCCTCATGGCTCATGAAGACCATTGCTCACGGGCATCCTTACAGCACGCGCACATCGCACACCACTAGTCAGGCATTTTTTTTTTTTGCTTCTTTCTTTCCATCTGCCTGTCTGTCTGTCCCCTTCTCTCACCCAGACCTACCGCCTCTTTTCCCTGCCTCTCCTTTATCCTCCTTCTTCCCATATGGTCTCTTTCTCTTACAGTGTCTCTCTCTCCGCCTGTGTTTTTTTCTTCCGTCTCTCTGCCCCTCCAGCGCCCCCACCCCTGTCTTCCTCCCAGTCAGCCTCCACCCCCCTCCCCCCATCTTTATCTCTCCTGGCTCTCTATTCTCATTCCTCCAACCTTGTGCCCCTGTCTCCCACACTCCTTCACTGTACTTTAGCAGCGTGACAAGTTAAACACCATCTTCTGAGGCAAATGCATACATTGCATCAACGACACCCATAATTGAACCGTTTTACAGCTCTTTGAAATGTTGCCTGGATGAGGCAGCGGCAGCATGTTTACATGGTCTGTCTGTTTTTCCCTTTAATGTATTTCATTCATTTTTATTTTCATGTTTACATTCCAGATTTAGTCATTACAAAACACGCCATATTGTGTCATCTGCTTCAACAAGTTCAGCAAAGCCATTAGATTTCTCGTTTTGTTAAGGGAAATGTTTGATCATACTTTGGAGAGGTTGTGTGTCTTCCAACCGCCTCTTTTCCCTGCCTCTCCTTTATCCTCCTTCCTCTCATATCGTCTCTTTTTCTCACAGTGTCTCTGTCTCTGCCTGTGTTTCTTTCTTCCGTCTCTCTGCCCCTCCAGCGCCCCCACCCTGTAATGTTCTCTGGCGGGGAAGAGTCCTAGTCTACCTGCAGCCGAAACTTGCGTACGAGCGTTGGCGCATGACGCCAGGCGTATCTGGATAATAAATAGGTGTGGCCCCGGGATAGTCAGTCGGGACCGCGCCATCGATACTAAAACATGTGTGGCGTACTTTATTAGCGGCCACAGCACGCATCGGCACCACAACACTGGCGACAAGGGGGTCTTTAAAGCCCATGCTGCCGATTTGCTCAACCCCACAGTGCATACAAGTGAGAAATCAGCCTGCTGCCACCAGAGAGAGCCCTGAGATCCCAGTGTGAACCCGACGGCTGCCATGTGGGAGGGCCTTGTAGCCCAGCCGGTACCTGTACTTCCAGCAATCATTAACCCTTGAAGGCCTGGTCTGCAGCCCCTCACCAAGCGGTCTGTCCAGGGCACTCTGGTAGGTGTGAACAACTGGGGCTACCTGAAGCACACAGGGCACAGGGTCCAAGCATGTTCTCGGCCAGGTGACTGCCCTCAGGCCTGACAGTGAGACAGCGCACGTGCCATGAAGCACGAATACGTCCAAGTCCAAATGGCGGCGATTCCGGCCATTGAGCTATTTAGAGTGGATGGTGCCCCCTCTTCCCTTGCCCCGAAATGGAGAAACTGGACGGAATGTCTCCAATTCTACTTTGAAGGGGCGGATATAACCCATGAAAGGCGCAGAGCACTACTCCTCCACCTAAGGGGCAAGGGTATCCACCGCATCTACAAAATGCTGGTAGAGGCTACCCCTAAAACGTACGTGACATTGCTCAACGCTCTCAACGCGCACTTTGAGCCGATGGCGAACAAGGACTATGAGAGGTTCATATTTCGCCACGCCAAACAGGAAGCAGAAGAGTCATTAGACACTTTTCATGGGTGTTCAAAGGAGCTCGCCAGTACCTGCGGTTTCCAGGATGAACAAGAGGAGATCAAGGCCCAGAAAATACAAGGCTGCTACTCGTCCAAGCTCAGAGAGAACATTCCCCAGGCATCTGGAAAATCCTTGGTTGACATCCTCACCCTGGGACGGTCTAAAGAATTATCGAAGGCCAGAGCATCACACATGGAGGCTTACCTCCACCACCCCATCAAGACCGAGCAAGCGAACGTGGCAGAGCAGGTCAACGTAGTGAAAGCCAAGTCACGCCAAAGTCCAGGGAAGCATCTGCAAGACAGGAAGAGAGAATGTGGCTACTGTGGAGGCACGCCCCACCGCATGCAAGACTGCCCGGCGAAAGGATAAAGGTGCACAGTCTGCGGATGGATGAACCACTTCGCGGTGGTATGCAGGTTGTCGAAGCCCCAGAAGGAAACAGCACAAACCGTAGCTGAAACGCTAGACAGCGAAGATTTGGACGACGACATGGGAGATTACCCCGTCCATTATGTGTTCACAATGGGTCAACCACCAAAGAAAAGACAGCGGCTTCCAAAGTACAGACTCAAGATTCACCACCAAGACGTACGAGCCACTATAGACACAGGAGCCTCAATCGAACTGATGGCTGCCAAAGTATACAACCAATTGAGTCCACGCCCGCATTTGCGCGAAGCAAAGATCCGGGTATTTGCCTATGGACAGAAAACTCCCATCCCCACTCCTAGGATGTTTCAAAATGGAAATCAAGCATCAGGACCTTGAGACCCCCACCACAGTGTACATGACCAAAGAAGGGAGCGGAATGCTGGTAAGCGGCCAGACGGCAGAAGAACTGAAGCTGATCTCTTTTGCTCTCGCAGTCCAAGAAGAGGAACTAGCGGCCATCATGGAGGAATTCGACGACGTCTTCAAGGGAATTGGATGCCTAAGAGGGAAAGAGGTCTCTCTCCACATTGACCCATCAGTCCAACCGGTAGCGCTAAGGCATAGGCGCATTGCATTACATCTAAGACAAAAGGTCGAAGATGAGCTAGAAGCACTCGAAAAACAAGGGATAATAGAGAAGGTCAGCCGGCCTACTCCGTGGGTGTCCCCGATCGTGGTGGCGAGGAAACCAAAACACCCAGGGCAGGTCCGTATCTGTGTAGACATGCGTCTCCCTAATGCAGCTGTAAAAAGGGAACGCCACTTAACTCCCACCATCAATTACATTCTGGGGGAACTGAACGGTGCAGTGTGGTCCTCGAAGATGGACCTACGTTCAGGATATCACCAATTGCCCCTACATCCGGACTCTCGATACTTCACTACATTCTCTACCCAAGTCGGCCTCAGGCGATACAAGCGTCTCAACTTTGGGATCTCAAGTGCCGCTGAGGTATTTCAGAACACCATCAGAGAAGTAATCAGCGGTCTCCCAGGGATTTTGAATGTGAGTGACAACCTATTGATATATGCCTCGTCAGTGGAAGACCACCACCGAAGACTCCGCAGTGTCCTCCAACGAATTAAAGAGTCCGGCCTTACTCTGCACAAAGAAAAGTGCCAGTTCTGGAAGAATAAAATCAGTTTCTTTGGCTACACGGTCTCCACTGACCACAAGCCCCTCATACCCCTATTTCAAGGGTTCGCATCCAAACCTCCACCGAGGATAGAAAAATGGATCCTTCAACTGCAAGATTATGACTACCGGGTAGGAGTACAAACCAGGCTCATCCAACCCCGCCGACTACCTCGCGAGGCATCCGAGGGCCGCAAACAAAGCAGAGGAAGAGGATGCCGAGGACACCGAGGAATATGTCCATTTCATAGTGGAAAGGTCACGACCGCTTCCGATGAGCCTTGAAGCTATAGTGGAAGCCACCCGGAATGACGAGTGTCTGCAACTAGCCATCACCGCAGTTCAGGCGAACGACTGGCACCCCATTCAAACCACAATGGTCCGACGAACCTCCCAAGCAAAGGTCACGCTCGAGTCGATCATGCGAATCGAGGACAAATGCAGCGGGTGTCTACTTAGAGGGCCGCGACTAGTGATTCTGTCAAGCCTAGCAACAGGCGGTGGATCTCGCACATCGTGGACACCAAGGCGTAGTGAAGACAAAAGGCCGACTGAGAGTAAAAGTGTGGTTCCCAGGGATGGACCCAATGGTGGAGCAAACAGTCAGAACATGCCAATGGTGCCAGGTGTCAGGCCAAGCAGACCGCCCTCACCCCGTCATCACGGAAGACAACCCACAAAGACCGTGGGAGTGCGTCTGCATCAATTTAGGCCACCTTCCGGATGGGCGCTATGCCCTGGTAGTCATTCATGACTTTACGAAATACCCAGAGGTAGAAGTTGTCGGAAACCAAACAGCCACAGAAGTGATCACCAAGGTAGAGAAGATCATTGCAACTCACTGGATTTTTGAAGTGGTGAAGACTGACAACGGCCCATCCTTTCAGGGACAAGACTTTTCTGACTTTCTCAAGTCTTGGGGCATCCAACATTGGAAAATAACTCTTCGCTGGCCCCAAGCAAACGGGGAAGTAGAGAGATTCATGTGCACTCTCAACAAGGTCATTCGCATCGCACATGCCGAGGAAGCCCCTATGGAAAGAGCCATCTACAGCTTCCTGAGGGAATACAGATGGACGCCTCATCTCACGACGTTGAGGGCACCTGGACCAGCATGCATGGATCGAGTGGTGTGAGACATCATCCCTCATCACCCAGACTGGACCCCTTCCCAGATTGATACTATAAGGGTCCTAACCAAAAGGACCAGTGCCAACGACCTTGCCAGTGTCAGCCGAAGAGTAAAAACATCGACCATCCAAGAAAGAGACCTGGTCTACGTCAAAGACAGGCATCCAGGGAGCAAGTTCCATCTCCCGTTTGAACAGCATCCATGGACAGTAACTCGCCAGACCGGTATGATGATCACAGCTCGGAGGGGAACAGAAGAACTCACACGGAATGTATCCTTCTTCAAGAAAGTCAATGCAGGGACACCCAACGTTTCGTCACTAAGCAGTAGGGAGGCGGGCCCAAGTCAGCAGAGAACGGAGGAGGAAGTAGAAGATGACCAAGGAACTATCCCTATGAATGATCTGGACAGATCTGATCGAGAGGCACCATCATCGCTCTACAGTCCGGACAGAAGTCTGTCCAACGCCCCAGCGAGCGCTCCGAAGATCAGAGCATCGCAGTAAACAACTCCATCCCTATCATCACGGGGAGAGCATCCCAGATATGGCCTGAGAAGCAATCCGGCTCTCTCCTCCCGTCTAGCGGGATTCATGGTTTGACCAATCAAAGACTTGCAGCAGGAGGTGATTGGTGGCTGGGTATGAGTGGAGAGCAGACGACCCGACCAGAGCTGGTAAGCGATCGACAAGTTGATGTTTTGTTAATGTTATATAAAGGTTGGAAGGAATGGTCCTGATGAGAATCCCCACAATTGGAGGGATTCGAAACGCACAGACCGTGGCGTTTAGGCCAATCGAAAAACGAATTTTGTATTGGTCTTAAATTTGGCTAAATTCTTGATGTTGATGGCGTGTGCCTTGTTTTGTTCTGTGTGCCTTGTTTTGTTCTGTATCAAATGCATATTTTGTAAATATTTTGTAAAGCTCTTTTGGCTCGTGATTGAACAGTGAATGTAGTGAGAGGTGTGGTATGTTAGAATGGTGAAAGTGGGTATTTTGACAGAATGAATGGAGTGTGGAGAATGCACATAAGTGATACCAGTTTGGAAGCAACACAGTTGTGTGTATGCATGTGAGGGAGAATGGGAGGTTGGTTATTTATGTTCCAACAATCAGAGGTCTAAGATGTTTGCATTGTGTCTTTGATAAGTTTTTAATGTTGACTGTGAAAAGCTTTTTGGATTAAATCCAACGGAAAAAGTGGTTAGTGTGTCATTGTTTTGTTCAATTCACTGAGAATAAGTTATAAATAGAGTTGCAGCACTGGCTTTTCTTTGTTACTCGATGAATGAGGCAGCATGTTTACACGACCTGTCTGTTTTTCCCTTTAATGTATTTAATTTGTTTTTACTTTCATGTTTACGTTCCAGATTTAGTCATTACAAAACACACCGGGCCCGATTCACAGAACTAACTTAAGACAAAATCCTAAACTTACTACCATTTTTGTATTCACAGAAGGCACTTACTCATTTCGGTATTCACAGAAGTTAGGAGTCCTAACTTTAGGACTCCTAAATGCCTTCTGTGAATACCGAAAGTCTTAAAATTAGGATTTTTCGTAAGTTTAGGATTTTGTCTTAAGTTAGTTCTGTGAATCGGGCCCACCATATTGTATGTGAAGTTGTGGGTGTTATTGCGTCATCTGCTTCAACAAGTTCAGCAAAGCCATTAGGTTTCTCGTTTTAAGGGAAATGTTGGATCATACCTTGGGGAGGTTGTGTGTCTTGCCTAAGCTGTCATACCACAGGCGCTAGAAGTATGGATGGAGGATGGGGTGCTGCAATAACCATGCTAGAGTTCAGAAGGTGAATGAGCAATAAAGATGCCTTTAATTGGTATTTTTATTCGATCACATTTATTGGGTGTGCCAAACCAGAGGTCAAATGTCGGGCTATGTCTTCTGACAAATTACTGCATATTTTATGACATGTAGATTAGTGCTTCCTTTTTTTAGGGCGAGCCTGGGCCAGTGCGCATGTGTTGCTACTGCATGATGTAGTAATTGTTTAGATTTTCAATCCTTGGTGGCACAGCACCCAGTATAGAGTGCTGCATGGCTAAACACTTATAAGTCCCAAAGGCGAGACCTATTGGCTATGCCAATGCTTGTTAGATTAGCTCGCTGAGTACTCATGCTTGCTTTCTTCTTTCGTTTGTTGATTAACCTTCTTCCATCCCCTCCAGCCCTCTTTACCTGTCTCACATTTACACTGCTACACCCTTGTGCCATCTCGCTGCATCACTTCTTGCATTTTTCTGTTCTCTCTTTCTCTTCTTGTTGTCCATCTGCTTCCCTCCTCTCTTCGTTTCCTACATTCACTCCACTTATTTCTTCTCTCCTCCCCAGCTGCTGTCTTTCCTTCCTACGTCCCTTTCTTCTTTTCTTCCTTTTCGTTTTCCCATTATATCTCTTATTTCTATTTTCTCTTTTCTTCTCTTACCCCTTCATTGCTTCCTCTCCCTTCCCTCATTCACTTCTCTTTTATTCCACGCACTCTCTGCCTTTTCTCCTTTCTGCTTCCTTTGCACTACCATATTATTTTGCCTGTGTCTCCAGGTTTATCTTAAACACGTTAGTGAATAATGGGTAGAAACAAACAAATCCCACACCATTAAATAATTTGGCTTTAAAATGATTATGATACAGTGCAAATGATTCAAGCTGTTAAACATCCAGGACCACAACATGAGCACAAACAAAACACTATGTGCACGCGTGAGAGAATGGCTCGGTGTCAGGGAGTTCAAAGTACCATCTGCACTATCGACAGCAGAGCTCCGAGCGAGCCTCAGTGCTATCATGAGCAGAGCTCGTAGTGAGCCTCGGTGCTATCATGAGCAGAGCTCCGAGAAAGCCTCAGTACTATCATGGGCAGAGCTCCGAGTGAGCCTCAGTACTATCATGGGCAGAGCTCCGAGTGAGCCTCGGTGCTATCATGAGCAGAGCTCCAAGTGAGCTGAGTGAGCCTCAGTGCTATCATGAGCAGAGCTCCGAGTGAGCCTCAGTGCTATCATGAGCAGAGCTCCGAGTGAGCCTCAGTACTATCATGAGCAGAGCTCCAAGTGAGCCTCGGTGCTATCATGAGCAGAGCTCCGAGTGAGCCTTGGTGCTATCATGAGCAGAGCTCCGAGTGAGCCTCAGTGCTATCATGAGCAGAGCTCCGAGTGAGCCTCAGTGCTATCATGAGCAGAGCTCCGAGTGAGCCTCGGTGCTATCATGAGCAGAGCTCCAAGTGAGCGGAGTGAGCCTCAGTGCTATCATGAGCAGAGCTCCGAGTGAGCCTCAGTACTATCATGAGCAGAGCTCCGAGTGAGCCTCAGAACTATCATGAGCAGAGCTCCAAGTGAGCCTCGGTGCTATCATGAGCAGAGCTCCGAGTGAGCCTTGGTGCTATCATGAGCAGAGCTCCGAGTGAGCCTCGGTGCTATCATGAGCAGAGCTCCAAGTGAGCTGAGTGAGCCTCGGTGCTATCATGAGCAGAGCTCCGAGTGAGCCTCGGTGCTATCATGAGCAGAGCTCCAAGTGAGCTGAGTGAGCCTCAGTGCTATCATGAGCAGAGCTCTGAGTGAGCCTCAGTGCTATCATGAGCAGAGCTCGTAGTGAGCCTCAGTGCTATCATGAGCAGAGATCCGAGTGAGCCTCGGTGCTATCATGAGCAGAGCTCCAAGTGAGCTGAGTGAGCCTCGGTGCTATCATGAGCAGAGCTCCGAGTGAGCCTCGGTGCTATCATGAGCAGAGCTCCGAGTGAGCCTCGGTGCTATCATGAGCAGAGCTCCGAGTGAGCCTCGGTGCTATCATGAGCAGAGCTCCGAGTGAGCCTCGGTGCTATCATGAGCAGAGCTCCGAGTGAGCCTCGGTGCTATCATGAGCAGAGCTCCGAGTGACCCTCGGTGCTATCATGAGCAGAGCTCCGAGTGAGCCTCGGTGCTATCATGAGCAGAGCTCCGAGTGAGCCTCAGTACTATCATGAGCAGAGCTCCGAGTGAGCCTCAGTACTATCATGAGCAGAGCTCCGAGTGAGCCTCAGAACTATCATGAGCAGAGCTCCGAGTGAGCCTCAGAACTATCATGAGCAGAGCTCCGAGTGAGCCTCAGAACTATCATGAGCAGAGCTCCGAGTGAGCCTCAGAACTATCATGAGCAGAGCTCCGAGTGAGCCTCAGTGCTATCATGAGCAGAGCTTGTAGTGAGCCGGGAACTATCAGTTGCAAACTTGGAGTGTGTCAGTGAATCAGCAAGATCAAAGCTCTGAGTGAGCCAAGTGGCCTGTGTATAATCAGAAGCAGAGCTCTGAGTGAGCTAAGCATGCCTATGTATCAGCAGAAGCAGAGGTGTGAGTGAGCCGAGTGTGTCTGTGTATCATCTGAAGCAGAGGGGTGAGTGAGCCAAGTGTGCCTGTGTATCATCAGAAGCAGAGCTCTGAGTGAGCCAAGGGTGCCCGTGTATCATCAGAAGCAAAGGTGTGAGTTAACCAAGTGTGCCTGTGTATCTTTAGAAGCAGAGTTCTCAGTGAGCCAAGCACACCTGTGAATCATCAGAAGCAGAGGTCTGAGTGAGCTAAGTGTGCCTCTGGATAATCATAAGCAGAGCTCTGAGTGAGCTAAGTGTGCCTGTGTATCAGCAGAAGCAGAGGTGTGAGTGAGCTATGTGTGTCTGTGCATCATCAGGGCCATAGCTCTGAGTGAGCCAAGCAAGCCTGTGTATCATCAGAAGCCAAGGTGTGAGTGAGCTAAGTGTGTCTGTGTATCATCAGGGCCATAGCTCTGAGTGAGCCAAGCAAGCCTGTGTATCATCAGAAGCAGAGGTGTGAGTGAGCTAAGTGTGTCTGTGTATCATCAGGGCCATAGCTCTGAGTGAGCCAAGCAAGCCTGTGTATCATCAGAAGCAGAGGTGTGAGTGAGCTGTATTTGAGTTGGTGTCCTATCAAGAACAGATGCATGCGAGTGTCAGTACCTAACCAAGAACAGACCTGGGACTGATTTAGGGTGTAATGAAGAGATTATCCGAGCGGTACTACAGGTTTTTAATATTTGATCCTTGTATTATTTACTATGGAGAGCAGCGTTTCTAGTGAGTCTGTGTTATCAAAAGCTGGACCTGGGTGTCACTAAGGCCAAGGTCCAGAGTGAGTTAGGATGTCACTGAGAGTAGAGCCATGAGTAAGTTATCAGGAGCAGAGTCCTTTGTGAGAGTAGCTTGTATCGGGCACAGAGATCTGATTGACGTTCTGCATTATTAATAGGAGTTTGAGTGGGACAGGATAGTATTAGCAAAATTATGTTGGAGACTGTGCTTTATCAGGAGCAGAGCTCTGCACCAATCAGAAATGAGCTAGAGCTGAGCTCACTGTTTTCACTGGCCTGACTACTATCAAGAGCAGGCTGGTGACAAGATCAGAGCCCTGCGTGAGCCTGGTTATAACGAGAGCAGATCCCTGAGTGAATCTTCCTGTTATTAGAAGAACGAGTGAGTGATCTTAACATCAGGAGAGAAGCGTAAAGAAGAAAAGATCTCTGAGGGAGTCTGCGCAGTTACTAGAGATGAGACCAGTGAATGACACTGAGTATATCTGGAGAGGATCAGAGCTCTGCACCAGTCAGAGATAAGCAAGAGGAAAAATCACTGTTTTCACTGGCCTGAGTACTATCAAGAGCAGGCTGGTGAACAAGATCCGAGCCCTGCGTGAGCCTGGTTATAACGAGAGCAGATCCTTGAGTGAGAAGATCTCCGAGTGAGTCTGCGCAGTTACTAGAGATGAGACCTATGAATGACCCTGAGTATATCTGGAGAAGATCAGAGCTCTGGGCAACTCTGGATGTTATCACGAGAACTTCTCTGATGCGCTTTCCATGTTAGTAGGAAGAGGTCACTGAGTAAGTTTGCATTATCACCATCTGAAGTCTGAGTGACTCCCTCACAGAAGGGAAAGCTCTCACATGGGTATATCTGTTGCAGAAAGCATGGATCTGAGTGAGTTTGCTGATACATGACGCACGCTTGAGTAACTCTACCTAACTCTAGTGGCGTAACGAAACTTGAGGGGGCCCCCTGCAAAGCACAATCAGGGGCCCCCCCCAGCGGCCCGGCCCACCACCTACCACTTTGCCCCACCGACAAAAGTAAGCAGTCACCTAAAGCCGTATTGTCAACACTTATCTGTGCATACTTCGAACAGTAAACAGAAATAGGATGAGCTTTAATTGTGTTCTAGGGCTGCCCAAATGATCCATGACTGATAATTAAAGGGAACCAAGACAGAAAAGTCACATTACAAATAAATACATACATTTTTATTTATAACCATATTTAGTGTCAAGACGAGGTTTTTCAGGGTCTTTAAACAACACATGGCTGGCATTTTTCTTTTGGCAACCCTACTTTATATTCCTTTTCATGAAATGCATTCTCCCACTGCAGCAGTAAATGTAAATTTCAACTGTAAGGAATAGGCAGAGTGGGGGCCCTTTTTTTTTTTGGGTCACAGCATGCCTAGGCTTTCAGGTGTTAACCTGCCGCAGGCCCATGGTTTGTGCTGCTTGCCTTCTCTAGTTATGCCTTACTGGCCTACTCTCTCCTACTCCCACCTACCTGCACTTGTTGAGGCTACCTTGGTTGTACGGATACTGTATCTTTCATGTTCGTCCACGGCATTACCCTGCATATGTCTCAGAAATCAACATGTCTATCTCTCTTTATCTCTCTCTCTCACACCTCCCTCTCTCTCTGTCTCTACCCCCTCTCTCTCTCTGCTCCTCCTTTCATGGTATCACCTTGCCTGTGTTACCCCATCTTACTCTGGATTGCTTGCTGGCCTGAATGTCTGCATGTAGAGGCCCCTCCGTTCTCACCACATTAAATGCCGTCCTTACCAATGGATTGCGGAGTCTTACAGTCTCCCAAAGGGACTTCCTGTACTTTACTGCCTCCGGTTATAAAGGTACATATTGTCTCAGCGACTCCTGTTGTCATCCAGCGTGTCCTTAAGTGTTCATAGATTGGCGACTCACTGAGACAGAAAGTAAGCCTGGCACCAAAATAAAAGTGGCCCTCAATAGCAAATCAGACAAGAAAAGAGCAGCCCATTTACAAATAGGGATATAATTTTTATCTCATCAAGGCATGCTATATATGTGATTTCAAGGTATGGTAGACTGCATGAATGTATGCTTGCTGCAGTGCAAAGTTAGTGGTAATATAATGGATATCAACAGTGAAACCCATCATACCAGTCAACAGGCCGACAAACAGCCGAGAAATCAGCCCACTCTGAGGTGTCACATCTACTCTTTTGGGGACAGTACTAGCAGTGGGAGAGGCAAGGAAAAAGAAAGCTCTTAGCTGAAGGCTGCCACTTGTTTAGCAAGGAATGTGCGACTGAGTTTATTTAAGGATACTTCAGGCAAGGTTTGTTGTATAATCCAAAAATCACCTGTTAAAACCCAGAGCACCAGACCATACAGGCTGAAATAAGTCACTTGACACACTGACCTGTAAAGCTACCCCATAGGACTGTATGGCACAGGTGGCAGGCCGGCAATGAAAAAGGAGGCTGCCACCCATATGCTCTTTATATGTTTTATAACTTAGGTATGAGAGATGTCAACTGTGCATTTAGACTTGCTCCGGCAAGGTTTATATAGCAGAGAAATAAGCAAGAAAACACAATGCACAAGACCCTACATGCCCACAAACAGCCAAAACAAATCATCCCACACTGTGACGTTTCACACATGGCCTTTGGGGACGGACGTTATCGGCAGTGGGTGAGGCAAGAAAATAAGATAGCTGCATTCTACCACTTCATACATGTTGGAGCCGGCCTCGTGGCGTGGTCCTGTTCCCCCTCGCCAAGCCGCACGAGGTCCCCTGCACCTCGGGGCTCCTCCATTTTGGATTGTACGTGACTCTGCGCACCAGCCTACGTGACCCCGCTCAACCCGGCCTCGGCCCCCAGCAAGCCCCGACATCAAGGCACCAACAACTGACCAGGGGGTACCACGTGAACACTTCCCCACTCCCGGCGGAGGGCAGTATCGATGGGACCCCCAACCGTCCTCCCACACCTAGGTGCGATCGCCCCACAGTTCTCCTGGGCCTGGCGCCTCTCCTGCTGAGCGTCTGGCCGCTCACGACCCGGCCTCTCCGCCCCCCCCGGGCGCAAGGGTCCGGACATCAAAGGGCTCCAGACCTATATCTGGGGCGACCCTGCAACAGGACAGCAGTTGTATCCCGGAGTCAAGAGCCCTGCTGATCGGATCGCGGCTGACCCTACGGAGAAAGACTCATCCTGGAACCACGCTCTGAGCCCTGCTGACTACGTCGCGGCTCCACCGTGCTTAAAGACCTTCACGAACCTTTGGGGCCCTGCTGACGCGGTCGCGGCCCGACCTTGTTGAACTTACCATCAGAGTCCAGCTGACCTCGTCGCGGCTCGACCGAAGCGGACCTACCACCGGAGCCCTGCTGACTGTGTCTCGGCTCGACCCAAGCGGAACTACCACCCGAGCCCTGCAGACACCGTCGCGGCTCTCCACGTCCGAGCTGCTTTGAGACCAGCACCTGCCGCTCCGATCCCCGGAGCCACCTTCGGCCTAACTCAAGGTCTGGCGCAGAGCTTCCCCGTACCAGGCTGGTACCAAGACTGTCCCGCTACCCTGTCCCTACAAAGACATTGAGACTCTTTCTGGATTTCTCGATCCCCCTGTAAATATTTCGAATATACTACTATTGATAAAGTACCTAGATAAGCAACTGATACGGAGTCCTGTGTGGTGGTGTTACTGGGCCTAGTACGATCATAGGAGAAAGACCTCTCCTAGGAGGCTTCTCAGCGGCGCTCGGCTATAACTTTGCGGTAGGAAGGTGCCCCGGAGTGGCCCCCCGGACCCCCCGGTGGTCCTCCCTCCAACAATACACGTTATAGGTGTTTTCACTTTTCAGTAATCTCGCCATGCATTTGAGCTTGCTTCAGGCTTTGCTGTAAGATAGGGGAAATCATCATTAAAACTCAGAACTAAAGACCCATTCGGCCTACAGACTGCCAAAATGAACCAGCCCACACACTGACCTCCACAGCTACCCTTCAGGACTATAATGCACGGGCGGTGGGTACGGCAATGAAAAGGGAAGCTGCAGTCCACTGGCTCAATATAAGGGGCCAATCAACACACTGCATAGATACAGCTATGTTTTTCACCACACAAGGCGCTGATAGGCCAGGTGGTATGCTTGAAGGAGAAACCAGACACAGCTTGTTTAAATCCAACGATCAGGGTCAGCGATCTCGGCCAGTAACTATAAAGTCAGTGCATTGGTCGGTCAGATGTAAGTAAAGACCAAAGTATCTTTGAGACAGTGGGTGTCCTGTAGTGTGCGTGGGGGCGTCAATGATCTGGGTCAACCCGAGATTGCTCATGCTGTCAAGGAGGTGGGCGGTGTTGTTGTCTTTGGGGTTATTGTTGTGGAAGTTGAGGTCGCAAAGGAAGATGAAATCCTTGGAGTCCAGGGCTAATGGTGCAATGAAGTCTGTGATGCTGTTGCAGACGTTAAGAGTGCGGGTCCAGAGGTCGGTATGCCAGGGTGCGTCTGATGGTTTTCCTTCTGTCCGCGTGGAACTTGAAGTTGAGATGTTCCATGGGGGTGGTGGCATTATCGGTGGTGGTGGTAATTAACACTGAAACATTGGAGGAACCCTGGTGGACAACTGCCCTTCTCCATTAAAAAGATTTTTCTCCTCCCTTCCTTCCCACTCAGGGGCATAACACAGGACCGATAACCCCTGTGGTGCAGGAAACTCCAACCCTTCTAGGGTCCGCATCCCCTCAGGGAAGCCCCATTCAACCTAAACCCATGATTATCTAGGAGCTATAGGAGATTTAGGAGCCCCTCTCACATTCTGGGGGGGCCCATAGTTTTGCGTTAAACTACTGTTACTGCTAGAATACCTATGGATTTGACTTTTTATTTCTTCAGCAGCAGCATTATGAAGCGGCCCTCTGGGCAAAGCCGCCTCTCTCCTACAAAGAGCACAGCTTGCAACATGATGAGCCACAAACAACCCCTCTAACCTTTCCACATTAAACAGACAAGCAGCTTCGATAAAAAACATGGATTAATATGTCAGCCTAACATAATCCAGCGGCAAAACCAGAAATGTCCTGCCTTTCTAATTTCGAGCACTTCGGGTCTCACGCGGTTTAAAGACATGATTGATTTTGCATGGGAATGGCATGAGGTTTTATTAGCGCTGACTGAAAAGAAAAATAAAGAAAAAAACTAAGAAATCAATGTATACAACATAATTCCACAGGTATGCATTAGCAGGTTTGTTCGTTTTTAAACATATTCCTGGAACAGGATAAAAAGCTTTTTTTTTTGGAACAAAAGGACACAGAGCTGCCCTCACTAAAATTGTTAACACCTGAAGTGTACTTAGACATTTATCTGTAGCAGGTGCTTTCCTATTAGTGTAGTTTTCAGAAGAGCTATCTACCAATCAGAGCTCTCCGTTTCGTTTAATGGTAGCAGGTTCCGTGAAGATTATCATACCTTTTAGTGGAGGAAGTAATTGAAAGATTATGTAGTAGATTAGCTACTAGGGGCAAAGAGGCCTGTTGTAATCTTGGTTTGTCCCGCCCCCCCCTTCCTTTTCCTCCCTGATGGTTTTTCCCCTTGCTGATGGCAACGTTCTATGTGAGCCTCCTCAAGGGGTTTGGTGAGAAAGGTTTGGACTTCGATGGTGGTGACTAAATAAACGCTGTCTTACCTTATAAGGCGTCTTCATTATAACACTGGCGACGAACACTGCGTGGGGGCAGTGCACCACCATCCCCAGCTGATCAGCATTTCTTGTCCATACTTTCGGGACGAGGTTCCTGTTTTGAAGTGTCTTCTTTCTTCACCGGAGGTTCCTGCGAGGCATGTTTCAATCCTTTCAGGGTTCCTGGTCTTCTATCCAGCCAAGTGAGTGTGTCCGCTCTGATTCCGAGAGATTGACTGGCGCTGTGGCTGTTGACTGTTTTGCTGCACAACGACGGTGCCACACGCTCAAGAGTGACTTTAAAGTTGTGCCTCACCGGTTGGTTCTACTGTGCAGTGTTTCCTGCCGGCTGTCCTGCTCCGTTGGCGCTGCTCCTTCCATGTTACCGCCACAGGAGAGATAGCAATGGTGTTACACGCCCCACAGTACGTGTGAGTTGGGCTTCAACGTATCGCTCTTTCTGTGTCGTTTTCCCCTTACCGGGTTCCTGCACGGTTTGGCGCTGCTCCATGCATGTTCCAGTCATTGGGATTAGCGGCAGTTCACCTGTTACTTTCACTTTGTTGTGAGAGCGAAGGGCAGATTCCGGGTTTTGCCTGGTGTGCGCCTACTATTGGGGGTGTAGTTGTAGGAGCGGCAGAGATTTCCACATTCTTCTGGAGTGGTGTCCGTGTTCAGGGCGGCAGAGTGCACCTCTGAGGAGATTTCTTCGGCAGAGAGCGCCCCGTGTGGCTCAAATTTCTCTTCAGCAGATTCTTCGTTTCTGTCAGCTGCCATCTGTTTCAAGTAAATATAGTTCTATTTCGGTTCCTCAGTTTCTACAGATTTTCTCTACGCTGATGGGCACAGCTTTTTCGCTTTTAAATAGCGGAAATTCAAGTTCCATGTTGGGTTGTGACCTTGTTCTACACGCTGATAGGCACAGCTGCGTTTTGCCTATCAATTCTGTGAAGTTATACAAATTTGGTGGGTCATCCTACCACACTGTATGTTGTCAAACGAGACTTTCTCACATTTAGTGGCACTTTGAGACCATTTATCAGTTTTAGTATATTGTCATTCTATCTTTGTCTTGTGAAATACTAGTTATATGCTCTGGTTATAGTTTTGTTACCAGTTCCCTCCTTACATTATTCTTGGGGGTGAGTTGTTCTAGTCAGGGTCACCCAGTATGGCTGCGTTAAATATGGCGTTACCTCCGTCTTTTCTCAGTGAAGAAGGGGATCCTGCCATTTGTTGGAAAGATTGGAGAGTCAAATTTGAATCTTATTTGATTGTGATAGGAGGAGAAAAATTTTCTAATTTCAGGAAACAGCATATTTTGCTACATAATTTAGGAGTAGAGGGAAGGAAAATTTATAATAATTTGGAAGGACCTGATACTGAAGAGGAAGGAGGTAGTGAAGGCGATTTCAATGTGTATTTGGCTACGATGAATAAGTTAGAGAAACAGTTTGGTAAAGCGATAAATGTGGTATTGGAGAGACACAAATTTTTCTCAAGGTCTCAAGGCAAGAGTGAAAAAGTAAAATCGTACATTGCAGCTCTTAAGGGGTTATCTAACACTTGTGAGTTCGAAGGGCTAACTGATTCTCTCATCAGAGACCAGTTGGTCAGATGTACTAACAACCATAAAATCCAAGAGAAACTGTTGACAGGGAATCCTGATCTCAAACAAGCAGTGGAAATAGCTTTGAGTGTTGAACACACAGCGGAGTGTATAAAAGAAATAAATGTGGGGGATGATGTCAAATGTCAAGAAGTGAATGCTATTGTCAAGCAAGATAGATCAAAGGAAAAGGAGGTTAAATAAAAAAATTTGATGACTTCAAGTGTCAAAATTAAATGTTACAGATGTGGTAACCCTGCACATTTGGCTAATAGTCCTTCTTGCCCTGCCAGGAGTGCTACATGCCACAATTGTGGCAAGAAAGGACACATAGACAGGGTATGTCATGATAATTCTAAGAGAGTCTCTTTGATTGTTTCAGAAAATGTACCGGCTGACAATAAGTTGATTTTTCAGGTTGAAGACAAGGATAGTACTGTTAAATTTCCGGAATGCACCATCACTGTAGACAACAAGTTGGTAAAAGTTTTTGCAGACTCATGCTCCCCATACACCTTGTTAGATGGCAAAGTATTTGAAGGTTTATTTCCTAATAAATTAGGAACTCTGGAAGAAGCTGATATAAAACCTAGAGGGTATGGGGGAGACCCTATCTCGCTGCTGGGGATGACTACTATGAGAATTGAGTACAAAGGCAGAAGCACAGTTGGGAAAATCTATGTATCAGAGAAAGGGTCTAATTTAATTGGTTGGAGACATCAAAAAGACCTAGGTATGAAGCTGGATCCCAACAGCACTTACCAAGTCCTATTAGTGGATAGGTCTGTGTGTGGACAAGCTATCTGTGAAGAATTCCCGGAGGTTTTCACAAATAAATTAGGCCTACTTAAAAACTACCAGCATTGTATAAAACTCAAAGACAAGGCTAAAGCCATTGCACATAACGTGAGGCCTATTCCTCATGTAATGCATGAACCGTTCCAAAAAGAACTAGACAGACTGCTTGAGTTAGGGGTCATAGAACCCATTGAGTGTTCCCAATGGTTGTCTCCCATTGTAATCACGTCCAAGGCTGCCAGCAAAGATATTAGTCTTTGCATTGATCTTAGAGACTTAAATAAAGAAATTTGGGTAGATAGGCACCTGCTACACAGAATACATGAAATTCTTACATTAATTAAGGATGCCAGTCATTTTAGTGTCCTTGACTTATCATCAGCCTACCACCAAGTAGAGTTACATCCAGAGTGCAGACATCTTACCTCTTCTGTTACACCGCTAGGGGCGTTTCAGTATCTCCGTATGCCTTTTGGGCTAGCCTCAGCAGCAGCTGCATTTCAAAGAATCATGCAGCACGTACTCAAGGATGTACCAGGCACAATGTGCTTTCAGGACGATATTTTGATTTTTGGCAAAAATGATTTTGAACACAAGGACAGGTTGAGGGGTACCCTGGAAAAATTGAGCCAAGCAGGTCTTACCTTAAAAAGAGACAAATGCCAAATAGGGGTAAAGTCTGTAGAGTATTTAGGACACTCCATTTCCAGTGAAGGTATCAAACCTAAAATGAACTTGGTGGAAGCAATACTAGAAGCAGCTGCTCCCACCAATGTAGAGGAATTGAAATCCTTTCTAGGGTTAACCGAATATTATGCAAAATTTATTCAAAATTATGCCAGTAGAGTAGAACCGTTAAGGAATCTTCTTAAAAATAAAACACCATTTGTGTGGAATGAAGACTGCAAGGGAGCTCTTGCAGACATAAAAAATTGCATTACCCGGGCTCCTTTCCTGGGTAGGTTTGATCCCACGAAAACCACTTACCTTTCCACGGATGCCAGCAATAAAGGGTTGGGAGCCAGTCTTACGCAAAAAGTAGGAAACACTGAGCAAGTGATAGCATTTGCATCTAGAACCCTAAAAGGTGCTGAACAAAACTACTCGGTCATCGAAAAGGAAGCGTTGGCTTGTTTTTGGGCTGCAAACCATTTTAAATACTTTCTTTGGGGGATACCGTTTACTATCAAGACGGATCACAAACCACTCACATAAGTATTCACGACCAAAGGGTCGGCTAGGTTAACTCCAAGGATAGCTAAATGGATGATAGGTTTAGAAGGGTTCAATTTCAAAGTAGAATATGTACCAGGGAGAACCAATGTAATTGCTGACTTCCTTTCTCGTTCCCCTTTGAAGGTTATTGATGAGGTGAAGGAGGAGGGGAGTGATGTAATAGTGTTAGAAGTAACAGGTTTGACTAAGAAAGAGTGGGAAGAACAACAAGAACTAGATAACACATTAAAAACAGTTAAAGAACTCATCCGTAAGGGCTGGCCAGAGCTAAAGGGCACGTTAACTGACCTGATTGCGAAATTCTGGGAAGTTAGGCATGACATGGTTGAAATCAATGGAGATATATAGGGGGGAGAAAATCGTACCCCCTGAAGGTATGAGGAACAAAATCATAACTCTAGCACATGTAGGTCATCTAGGGCGAAGCTTAACAGAAAATAAAGTAAGAGAAAGTTACTGGTGGCCTAGCATGGACAGAAGGGTAGAGGAAGTAGTAAAAAACTGTGTGGAACGTGCCAAGAGTGACAAGACTCTGTCCACGAGGAAACCTACACTATCACCGGTTGATGTTCCTGACCGTCCATGGTCCAAACTGGCATTAGACATTATCGGGCCGTTGAATCTAAAACAAGCCACAGACCGTTTTATCCTGGTCCTTATAGACTACCATTCTAGATGGGTGGTAACCAAATGGGTGAATATGATTGATACCAAGATCTTAATTCAGTTCTTAAGGGAAACTTTTTATGAAGAGGGAATACCGGATGCCATTGTGACGGACAATGGAGTCCAGTTTACTTCAGAATTGATAAAGAAATTTTTGTCGGACCTACGCATCAGCCATTTGAAAACAGCGTTGTATTGTCCGAGAGCCAATGGACTAGTGGAACGTATGAACAGAGTCATTAAAGAGTGCATACAAAGAGCAGAGGCCACTGGTATTGCTGCCAAACAGGCACTACAAGAAATTATATGGTCGTACAGAACGGCACCCAATACAGTCACACATATATCACCATTTGTGTCTTTGAAAGGAAGGAAACCTAAAACCAGTCTCACAGCAGGGTGGCTGTGTAATACCTATAACTGCAACGTAGACAGGTTGGACATTGCGAGGAAAATTGGGAAGCAGCAGGATTAGTATAAGTTGAGGTATGACCAGAAAAAGAGCGTCAAGGTACCCTCAATGGAATCAGGTGACTGGGTCCGTACAGACTTACCACCGGCTAGAAGAAGGAGTTCTTCCAGATTTTCCGAGCCTATCAAGATTGCAAGTGTTGGAAGGAATGTTGTCCATTTGGATAATGGACAAACATGGGGAATGGACAGAGTGGTCAAATCTAACCCTCCACGCAATGGTGGTGGTAGTGATGCACCTTTGCCTAGTAACCAGGACAGTGTCTGCAGTTCCACAAGAAACACCACTAGTCCTGTTTGGCACAAAGACTATATTGTTACTTAATTTTGGCAATAATCCGTTATGTTTATATTCCTGTTGGTTGTTGTTTTCCTTTGCCCAGGGAGATGTGTTGTAATCTTGGTTTGTCCCGCCCCCCCCTTCCTTTTCCTCCCTGATGGTTTTTCCCCTTGCTGATGGCAACGTTCTATGTGAGCCTCCTCAAGGGGTTTGGTGAGAAAGGTTTGGACTTCGATGGTGGTGACTAAATAAACGCTGACTTACCTTATAAGGCGTTTTCATTATAACAAGGCCCTTCCCCAGATAGTTACGGTGAATTGGCTTGACGTGCTGTATTATCTCAAGAGGCGAGAGTAAAGGTGGAAGGAGGTGGGGGGCTTAGGGGATGATATGATAAGTAGGATTGGGTGAGGGAGATAATTTAGCTTCAGAGCTGAGGTACAGCTACACAGGGAGGTAATTACAAATTGAATAAAATATGATTATGTTTTTTTATTAAGAGTGTAATAGCTGCCAAAATGTGTGCGTTATCTTGTGGAATTAGAAAATATCAGGCAACAGGGTTCAAGGCACGCATGGTGATGAAAATAAAGCCTACACTGCAGGAGTCTACTTTTATGGGCAATTTAATCTAGTGTCCAAATGGCAAACATGAAAGAAGCTGGAACAGTCCCAGGCCTCATCCCCGATTTTGTTTTAATATGGTTCTGGGCGCAAACATGAGTTTCTGCCCACGCTGGTATTATTAGAAGTGCAGTAATGCCACACACTTTGGGATTTCCATACACACATGTCACCAGATGAAACCTGACAGAATGGGTCCATAAATGATATCTGAAATGTCAGAATCTCGGTCCACATCCTGTGTTTCCTCATTCGTCAGTCGAAGACTTGTAATATCATGTTACATTTACATTACAGAATTACTGAACACCTGCAGTGTTGGAAATTTTTGCAGAATTACAGTAGCCCTGTTCCTGCATCACACGTGATAGTGGCTTTAGTGGCCGGTGAAAGAATGTTTTGATACTGTCCACACTACAGTCAGGAAACCAAGAAACATCTTGATGTCACACAATTTTTGCACCATCTGCTCTGTTTACACTGATAGAAGCAAAAGTGACAGAATACATGCTAACGCCTGCTACATCAGTGCGGCCACATTGCAGAACAAACTTTTTTTTTTAATTAAAGTTCTTTTTTACAGGCCGGAATTTTTTAAAGAGAGATTTGATTGCACAGACAATGGAGTAAATATATTTCTAAAGGGCGTAAAGGTGATGTAACATCACACCCAGGCGAGTTTTTTCTGGAAATTTACCGTTTTGTTGCAGCACAGCAGCAAAGGTTGTACATAACAGTAGCAGGACACGGACATTGCAGCCAGCGGTAGATGTCGAAAGCGACACATCAGCCACAGCCTTACCTGCAGGCCCGGATCCAGGATTTTTTTTGGGGGTGGGCCAAGGATGCATTTGGGTGGGCCCAATTTGTCGTTTCTTGTGGTAGCCTACATGCCCTAGATTACATCATATCTACTTGCAAACAGTCACCATGATACAATGGATCGATTCTGTGTGTATACACAGCATGTGGAGAGTAATTTGAAAGTAAGAGCAATGTCTGAACCTAAGTGCAAACCCTCAAATTCCAACAGGCCAGGCTTCAAAACAAGTACTTCAAGGCCTGATTAAATAGTTTTCTACCATCCCTCGCCTGTGGACCTTATCTCACAGGTGACCTTGGGCCCCAGCCCCATATCAGCCACCATCCAGCTCCACTTCCCTCATTCCCATATAAAACCTTAGTAAAATCACCTTCAAACTTGAAAAACATTGACTATAGTAGTAAATATAATTAGCACTCACTTTAATATGTTCCACAGTTGCACTAATGACCCGACTGCTAATTAAGTAAAACCAGAAAGGCCACGACAGGGCCGGCTTTAGCGCTAGTGCAAAAGTCTTCAATGGCGCCCACCAATGACCTGTTTCTCTGCAGATACCATTACTACCACCCTCCAACAGTGCCATTCATCTCTCCGTAGCCTCTCTCATATGCCTTTCATTTGTTGTATAGTGCTACTCATATCAGTGTAGGGTGTCACAGTACTTTACACCACGCACACATTATACAGAGACAATAAATCATATGTAAATCAGTCTATAGGGAATGCCACATAAGCCAATGAGGATTACAAGGTGAAGGAATCACACATCATCCATACTGGCGGGCAGTATATTTAAAGAGGGTTTGGGCTGGGGAGGCACAAACTCAGGATTTAAAGCATACTCCAGTGGTTGGGGGTTGGCTTTACTAATAAAAATGCATGTCGGCCCAAACTCTTTTTATACAAGAATCTCTGTGACAAAGGCAGTAACCCACTGAGCTATCCACATAAAATACAGCCTATCTGCATTTCAAAACTACCAACAGGCAAAGGATTGCTCTCGAGCAGGATCATTAATCACCAGTTATCTGGACATTTTTATTGTTGTTTTGCATCCATGGCCATGATGATGATAAAAACTATTTAAATGAAGCATACACGAAGCATGTGCAGATTTAAAAAATAAAAGCAAATAGTAACACATTCTCTTACCTACTCTATTGGTTAAACTTTGTGTCACAGCCTGATCTGGTATGCAGCTGCAGGGGTCAGGAAACGTGAATAGGAATAAACAAGCTTATTTTTTCTAGCGCTGAACAGAAAAGGAAATGTCCACACAGCAGGATGGTAGGCAAAAGTGCCAAATAAAGAATGTGTCCCCTTCGCCATGCCCATATTGTACATGCAGGACACAGCCCACCTTTCTAAAAGGAGTTGGGTGATTGGGGATGGGTGTGAGAAAGAGCCCAGGTCCAATCACTCAACCCCCAGAACAGAAAACAACGTTAGGAGTAACATTTTAAATGAAAGATGTCATTTTGTATTGGCCGTTGCGATGTCACTGCAAGGGCCGAGGCGCACGTTTGGGTGGGCCAGGCTCATGTTTGGGTGTGCCTGGCCCACCCGGCCCCCTCTCTAGAACCGGGCCTGCTTACCTGTGAAGCGGCAGCGATTCCAGGGCCCCCCCAGGTCCGCTTTTGTTTTATTTCCACTTTTAGTCTTCGAGTTTTCATCATGCCGCGCGCGGCAAGAAGTGAACGTCCCTCGGGGGCCATGCGTGCGCATGCGCACCACCATGCCAACCAATTAGAGGCCGCGCCGCCGCGTACCAAAAACGGTACAATTTAAATAATAGAGACGCAGTGCGGCTGGCCGTGGCGTGCGCGCACCACCATACCAACCAATTAGAGGCCGCGCCGCCGCGTACCAAAAACGGTACCATTTTAAATAATGGAGACGCCGTGTGGCTGGCCGTAGCGTGCGCGGCGCGCACCACCCTACCAACCAATTAGAGTCCGCGCCGCCGCGTACCAAAAACGGTACCATTTAAAATAATGGAGACGCCGTGGGGGTGGCCGTGGCGTGCACCATTTATTTTATGGGGAGGACGCCGTCGCGCGCACCCTTTAATTTATGATTGAACTTCAATCATGAATTAAATGGTGCGCGCACAGACTTGAGGCTTGCTTCGATGTTTGAGACTGTGTTTTATCAGGAGCAGAGCTCTGCACCAATCAGAAATGAGCTAGAGCTGAGATCACTGTTTTCACTGGCCCGAGTACTATCAACAGCAGGCTGGTGACAAGATCAGAGCCCTGAGTGAGTCTGCCTGTTATTAGACGTATCAGTGAGTGATGTTAACATCAGGAGCAGAACGCTCAGTGAGAATGAGTAAACAAGAGAAGGTCTCTGAGTGAGTATATGAAGTTACTAGAGACGAGACCTATGAATGACCCTGAGTATATCTGGAGAGGATCAGAGCTCTGGCCAACTCTGGATGTTATCACGAGAACTTCTCTGATGCACCTTCCATGTTAGTAGGAAGAGGTCACTGAGTAAGTTTGCATTATCACCATCTGAAGTCTGAGTGACTCCCTCACAGAAAGCAAAGATCTCGAATAGGTATATCTGTTGCACAAAGCGTGGCTCTGAGTGAGTTTGCTCATAAATGACGCAAGCTTGAGTAACTCTACCTATCTCTACAGCACCAGAGCTGTGGCTTAGAGGAGCTTCGGTGACATCATTAATAAAGCTCTAAGCGTTTCTCGTTAGTCCCAATAGCAGGGCTCTGAGGCCTTTTAGGTCATTCTAAGAAAGGAGCTCTGAGTTAGGATCTGTATTATGAAGTATGCAGTGATGACTCTGGGTGGAATAAGGGAACGGTACAGTATCCTAGCAGATAAGAACAGGACAGCCCCAGAGCTGGACTCAGCAGAGCCCGGCCATTGTATCTTCCTCAATGTACATCGAATGAAGAAGTGGTAACTTAAAATACCTCTTTATTCTGTGTTCTAGAGGAGAGACCCCTTTCACTGTAAGTCCAGAAGCTTTCAATGCTGTCAAGATTCATATTGAAATCCCTGCCCTGAGGGTTCTTTATTTCAGCAGAAACCTGCTATGAGGTCCTGTAGACCAACTCATGACATCTGAGGCCGGTCCTAGGCCCCAGTGCCACTGGGCCTGGTGTTGGCTCAATAACCTCAGAGGCCTGATTCAATGCACAGTATTACTAATGCTGTTCACATACTTTTCATCCTAGTGTTATCCTGCCACCAGAGCGCACGTAGCTCTTTAATCATTTTTCCACCACAATGGTATCTCTCCTGGTGCCTCTCTGTCGTAGACGCTAGTTCTGCTCAGCTCAATTCTGTAGATTAAAAAGGTTTATTTGTGACACCAAACATTTTCGTAGTTTCTCAAGGAGCAGGATTTAAAGGTGATTTGAGTACCATAAAACAATTCACATTAGCAATGCTGCATGATTGACTTTCTTCCTGACTGTTCTACCTCTAGAAAAGATCTACAAAACCAATACACAGCTAAAGCAAACATGTTAGATTCTTATTTAAACAACAAAAACACAACACCTCAGCTCATTGCTTACAAAGCCTTCTAAGGACTATCATCAGCTGAAGTTTTGGGTCTTGTCAAAGCGAGGAAGGCAGCAGTCTGGCCCTCTGACCCGTGTCCACCTCAAAGATTCCACTATCAACGTCTGCAGCTATCCCAGTTACAACACTCATCAACAACTCCTTAACAACAGGAGTTTTCCCAGACGAATTAAAAAACACATATATACGCCGTTATTAAAATAAACCTAAATGGACAATCATAACCCCAATAACTACAGACCTGTAGCAAACGGACCATTCCTGAGCCAATTTACAGAAAGAGCAGCTTTCGCCCAAATGTCACAATTCATTGAAGACAATTCCATACTTTCCGACTTCCGAACAGGATTCCATCCTGGAAGAGGCACAGATAAGGCCCTAATCTCTATCTGGGATGATGTAAAAAAGACATTGGACTAGAACGTAGTCTCTGCCCCTCTTCCCTTGGACCTTTCAGTGGTTTTGACACAGCGGATCATGACACATGAATCAAAAGACTTGAAGAAGCCGGAATAGAAGGCACAGCTCTCGCTTGGATCACATCGAACCTACACAAAGGACAAATATTATACACACTCCTCCTTTCTGTTCCAAATCATACAACATTAAAGCAGGAGTCCCTCAAGGCTCAATCATCTCCCCCATGCTTTTCAACATCGACATGAAATGACCACCAGAGCTGATCAATGGCTTTGCCTTCACCTGCTGTAACTACACAGATGGCACGCTGATACTTCTGGAATTGGAAGACCCAAAGGATATTGGTGTGAGAAGTTGGCCTGTTATATGATGTCCACTAATTAAAGTATTCACCTTGCACACGTCCAAACAACCCTTATGATGTATGAGGTCAAAGAGAACCTTTAGAAAGCTATCCTAGTTGTATCTGTGGAGATCAGCCTTCAGGCTCAATCTTGAATGAATGTAAAGCAGCTTGTTTTACCAGAATATCACCTCCTGAATTAATCAAATGAAATAAGAGCCACACAGTAGTTATATAAAAAATATGTATTTAACAATATAACACTCACTACTATCCTCTACACGAGGATAGAACACAAAGCACACAATTTGATCAATAGAACAGTTGTAAGTAGCACAATACAGAGTGGGCTCCAGGGGGAGACCAAACCATATACTAAAATAGTGGTATAACAATCACAACTTGACTAGAAACAGTGCCTAGTGCATGTAAAATCGTTGGGGCCCAAAGGAACCACCCAAAGGAGGGACACAGGGAGCCCACGGAGGATGGATGCAGTGAGGAAACACGACCGCATGCTCCGTGCAACTCTATGGAAAAGTCACAGTTGGAAATTTGCAGTGTAAGGACCCTTCTAGGAGGACTTCGAGCATACCCTTTGGAACTTAAGACCTTGGAGAGCCACCCCACCTGTGGATACCGTACTACCAGAGTTACCTATCCCAAAGGCAGGGGCGGCTCCTCCATTAGGGCGGAGGAGAACCGCCCCACTGCTTTCTCGTAGCGCGAGAAGCAGAAAATAAAATGGTATTTTAAATACCATTTTGGAAGAGCGCTAGGTGGCGCTGGCCAAGATGGCCGCAACGGAGTGAGGCTCCTGGCTGCCGGACCCCTCAACGCTGATCCTCATCCGTAGATGCCGTCCTAGGTCCTATCTGACGACCGGCACGGGTGGGGAAACCGAAGCCCTACCCCCGGACCGAGTTTCGCTGACTCCGGCACCTCCGCGGTTGAGCTGGACGGCCCGTGAGCCTCATCGGCGCCTGGCTGCGTCCATCCGGTTCTGTGTGCGGCGCTGTCCGCTACGGGAGGCCCCGGCGCGCCACGAGGGGCGCGGGCCGCACGCTTGCCACTGGCTGCCCTGCCCATGCTGACAATCACCGGCGCTCGCCTGGCGGAGGAGGGGCTCTATTCAGCGGGGAGGTCGACCCGCATTAGCCTCGACGGCGCTGGGCCGCCTGGGGGTCTGTGCCACTGCTAGTCCCCGCTATCTCCTGCCGCTTGGCCCGCTGTCGCCTCTTGGGAGGTGGATTGCCCTGGCCGCCCCGCTGTGCCCCCCTGGTGAGTCCCTGGCTGCCGGAGTCCGGGGGTGACACAGGAGAGAGGAGCTGTCGATGGCTGCCCAACGCCCGGAGGAGCTGTGATCCGGGCCCCCGTTGGCGGTGACTTCGAGGTGAGCTGGGACGGGTGAAGCTGGAGGGGTGCTTCTTGGGGGTGGCGAGGCCCTCGTCGGCGGGCAGGCCGGCCCGCGCGGAGAGACCCAGGCTGGTGAGACGGAGCTGTCGCGTCGTGGCTGCCTGCGTGGGAACCCCCCTGTTGGCCCCCCCTGCTGCTTTCTCCTGGCGGACTCCCGGTGGGGTGACCGGGGGGTGCAGCGCTTGGAACACTCATTTATTTTTGGCGCCAACCTGTGCGGGCTGCTGTGGTGACCCCCCGAGGCCCTGAGTCACTGCCCTGGGACCATTGCCGGCGGGGAGGGGGCCTCCCCCATCGCGCCCTCTCTGGTGCCGCATCTTGCCCCCGGACCTGGGAGGGGGCTGGGCTGTCGGCCCTGGAGTCTCCTGATGTCCTGATCGGACGACGCCTTGGTGGCCCCCCGCGGCTAATCGTTGGATACCGGGTGGACGCTCTGGCTTGAGGCTCACACCGTGGTGACGGCGACCTGGTCTGGCCCCGACGAAGCGGCTGGGTGGTGCCCGTGCCCTTCCTCCTTATCCTCGACCTCATCCCTCGCTGGCCTGGTGCGGGGGGGTGCCGCGTTCACAGAGCGGGAGTCGCCTGCTGCCCTCCGGGCCCACTCACGGACCGGGCCTCTACTCCCTCGGTCCGCCATGGGCAAGGAGAAAGGCCCCAAGCTGCCAGGTACGTCCCACCAGGCGAGGATCGACCAGTTTGCCAGCTCAGACCCTCCGGGTGGGGGGGGGGCTCCGGCCCCGAACAAAGACTTGGCCGTCATCCTTCAGGCCATTGATGCCTCCCGTACCTCCCTGGAGGGGATGGTTGGCGAGGTGAAGGTCAATGTTGCGCTCTTGCGGCAGGACCTCCGCAACGCCACGGCCCGCATTACGGAGGCAGAGTCCCGGATCTCCACGGCGGAGGACGACATTCACTTGCTGCAGGACAAGGTCAGAGAACTCACAACCCACTCTAAAGAACTGCACAGGCGGGCAGAGGACGCCGAAAATCGTGCCCGTCGCAACAACCTTCGCCTGGTGGGCTTTCCGGAGGGAGTGGAATCTGGCCGCGCCGACGACTTCCTCGAGCAATGGTTCAAGTCCTGGATGCCGGAGACCGGGTTGTCGACCTGGTTTGTGGTGGAGAGGGTGCACCGGTCTCTGGCGGCCAAACCTCCTGTGGGGGCTCCCCCGCGCCCGTTTATCCTGCGGATCCTCAACTTCAGGAACAGGGACGCTATCCTGCGGGAGGCGCGAGTGCGTGGCCCCTTGACTTTTAACAATCACACCATTATGGTCTTTCCGGACTACACCCGGGAGGTCCAGGAGCAGCGCCGCTCCTACACAGAGGTGAAGCAAAAGCTGCGCTCCCTGGGTCTTCAGTACCAGCTCCAATTCCCGGTCCGCCTTCGTGTTGTCTTCCAGGACAAGACTCTGTTCTTTGATACCCCTCGGGCAGCCTGGACCTGGCTCACGGAGGAAAAGCCTCTGCGCCAAACCGCGGCGATGTCGTCCACTGCGGGGCCCCGGGGCAAAGAGGTACTTGGAGCCCGACGACCACGGCGCAGGAAACGCACGCAATCCCGGCTGCGCCACGGAGGGGCGATGGCCCGAACCCGGTCTGCCAATGCTTCTGAGGGACGTGTGAGAGACTCCTCGGCCTCCTCTGGTGCATCGTCTCACGTGGCTGGGGGACCCCGGCGCTGCCTGTCACCCAGGCCGGGGGGATCTCCCGCCCCCCTCACCATACAGTCTGACTTGTCTGACCTCTCCCGTAGTCCCGCCATGTAACTTGTTGTCTGATCCAAGTCTCCACGGGGAGAGGTGACAGCCTTATTTGAGAGAGGGGAGGAGGGAACTCTGCACTCCTGCGCTTTCTCGCAACTACCTAGGACGTATAACTGAAATCCGTACTTCTGGAGGGGTCCACTACGCTCTTTACACCCGAGCATCTAGGCTTGGGGTCTTGTAACTGTTGGGTTGTTCGGGCGACAGATGCTTCCGTTTTTGAAGTGTAGGGTGGGGGGTGGGGGTCTGGGGTTGGGGGCCTGTTGGCCGTTTCTTCTTAGGGGATTGTTTTGTTTGGGTTGGATTTGGTTTTATTTGGGCGTCTGCTACTGCACCACACTCGATACACTGCTGTGCCCCTCCATGCATTCACTCGTGCGGGCCCCGCCGCTGCTTGCCCTCATGCGCAGTCCATTGCCCCTCCCTAGTGCAGGACCCGCGGTCCTGGCTTCTTCTGGCCACTTCCTTTCTGGCGTGCTCTGCTCCTATCGCTCCCATGGATGATCTCCCCTCCAAGGCTCATATGCGCATTCTGTCATGGAACGTGAATGGCTTACTGGATAGACTCAAGCGCACTGCAGTCCTTAAATATGCTCAACACACTGAGATCGACGTGCTCCTTCTTCAGGAGATCCCACCTGCTAGGCGAGAGGTGTCCCTTCTTGGCCAGATACGGGTATGACCGGGTGTGGCACTCGGGATTCTCTCGCGGATCTCGGGGGGTCGCCGTCCTGCTGCGCCGTTCTGTTCCCTTTGTCTTTACCCGGGTGGCCCGCGACCCCCAGGGGATGGGGATCGCTGTCAGTGGCACGCTGGAAGGTCGGCCGCTTACTTTTCTGTCGCTCTACGCGCCGCCCACCGGGTTGGCCCAAGCATTATCCCATGCCGCGTCCCTGCTGGCCGCTCTCCCGCTGGGTGCTGTTGTTCTGGGTGGGGACTTCAACGCTGTCTCTGCCCCGCTGCTTGACTCTTCGGTCACCGATTCAGAAGGCCAGCTTCAGTCCACCTCCGTGGCCATGGCAAATGCCTTCGCTCAATACTACGCTCGGCTGTACCGGGCCCGGGCGTCAGACTTATCCCTAGCTTCGCTGCTTGCAGCTCACAATTTAAAACTTCCTTGTCTTCGGTCCAGTGACTGGGAGAGTCTGGAGGTGCCCATCTCTCTGGAGGAGATTGGGGAAGCGATCGGGCGCACATCGGCGGGGAAGACCCCGGGACCGGATGGATTCCCGCAAGAGTTTTACGCCGCCCACAAGAACCTTCTGACCCCTCGGTTGAGCGCCCTTTATGCTGAGGCGGTTGAACGCGGCTCCTTCCGTCCAGAGGCCGATATGGCCACGATTGTGGTTCTGCCCAAGTCCGCGCCGCCCTCTTGTGACAGGTCAGCTTACCGGCCGATCTCCCTCATCAATACGGATATCAAACTCTACGCGGCGGTTCTGGCACAGAGGCTTCGGCCATTTCTGTCCAGCCTGGTGCATCCGGACCAATGTGGCTTCATGCCGGACCGCGGTACTCGCCACTGCCTCCGTCGACTTCACGTGGCCCTGGCTCACCGCCACCGCATATCCCCATATCTCACGCTCCTACTCGCCGACTTCGAGAAGGCGTTTGATTCGGTTGGGTGGCCCTATCTATTTGAGGTCCTGACTCATATGGGTTTTGGCCCCAAATTTGTCGGAATGGTGCGGGTCCTCTACGCGCGTCCTCGTGCCCGAGTGCTAGTTAACGGGGCGTTGTCAAAGCCGTTTCGGATTGGCCGGGGGACGCGGCAGGGGTGCCCACTGTCGCCTCTCCTCTTTGCCCTCGCTATGGAACCCCTTGCTGCCCTGGTCCGCGCAGACCCTCTTCTTCGGGGCTGGGAGTGGCCGGGTCTTGCGCCCGACAGAATAGCCCTTTATGCAGACGACGTGTTGTTGTACCTTAGCGACCCGGCGCGATCTGGTCCCCGTGCCCTCCATCTCTTGGGCCTTTTTGGCCGTGCGTCTGGCCTCTATTTAAACCCGCACAAATCGGTCCTTGTGCGTCTGCACCCCTCCCGGGAATGCTTTGACTGGCAGGACAGGATTCCCCTCCGCCGGCTGTCTTTCAAATACCTGGGTATCTGGGTCTCCCTGCTCCCAGAACTGAGCTGGGCCCTTAACGTGGCTCCCCTGGTCAAGAAGGCCAAGGCTGACCTGGCGCACTGGCAACCGCTCCCCCTCAATCCGCTGGGGAGGGTGGCACTCTACAAAATGATGATTCTCCCCCGGTTCCTCTATATATTACAAAACACCCCGTGTCCTTTCCGAGGCCTTGGTTCCGTGAGATGGACGGGTTGGCGACTCGATTCCTCTGTGGCGGTGGGAGGCCGCGGCTGGCTTTGTCGACGTGTCGTCTACCCACCTTTGATGGAGGGTTCGGTATGACCAACCTCTACCTCTACTATTTGGCCACTCGCCTTCTCGTCATACACGATTGGTTCGGAGGGGGATGGTCCGACCCGGCCTACAGGGTGGAGCTAGCCGACTTGGGTTTCCCCTGCATTTTGGATCGCCTGTACGGAGCTCCCATCCCCGCTTCCTGCCCCGGAATCACTAGGGCGATCTTCTTGGCCTGGCGAGCGGTGCTACGCCATACCCGGTGGACCGGACGGCTGACTCGCGCCACTCCCCTTTGGCACGGGGCGCGGTTACGGGAAGTTACTGCCCTGGAGGGCTTTAGGTCATGGGACCTGCTCGGCATCTCCCAGCTGGGGGACGTCTGGCGGGGGGGGCGCATGTGCTCATACGCAGAGCTGCAGGAACGCTTCTCCCTTCATTCGTCACAATTTTATAAGTACCTCCAGCTGCGCCATGCCTTACGCACCTATACTCCTCTGGACGTTCGATTGCCAGACCACAGTCCCCCGGAAGCTCAGGTCTTGCTGGGTAACCTAGGGAGGGGGGGTATTTCCCGTATACACCGCTCTCTTATTAACGATACCCCCGCGGTTCAGGACGGCTTGAGGGAAAGATGGGAGGATTGGGTGGGACCCTTGGATGAGGTGGCCTGGAGGGACGCCATTATGGCCCCCCGGCTGGTGACGGCATCCGCCAAGTTGCGGCTGATTCAAATATACTATCTCCACACTGCATACCTCACACCGGCGCGTCTACGCCGCGCGGGCCTCTCTGTTGACGCATCTTGCCCCCGCTGTGGCTTTGATCCGGCCGACTTTATCCATATGGTGTGGTCCTGTCCGGACCTAGGAGATTACTGGAGGGGCATAGAGGCTGACCTCACGGAAGTGTTGGGATGGGAGGTACCACACAACCCTCGGCACGCCCTACTGGACATCACTGACGGTCTACATGGCACCCGTGCAGAGAAGCTGTTTCTTATGACAGCGTTCATGGTGGCAAAAAGGGACATTGCAGCGGCATGGAAACACCCACGGCCGCCTACTTTGGCCAAATGGAGTGCTGGTGTGGACTGGTGTGCGGCCCAGGAACGAACTCTCTATCAGGCGAGGGGCTGCCCCAAGAAATATCGTAGGGTATGGGGGAAATGGTTGGGCAATGTATTTTGATTGGGCGCTTTGGGGGGGTAGGGGCGGGGGACAGGGCTTCGGGTGGGGATGAGGGGGGCGTGATCTCACTCTGTGTGATTGTACATTGGTGGTTTGTCAGGCGCAATGTTTTCTTTTGCTGTGTTTTCAAATCTCCAATAAAACTTGTTTATCAAAAAATACCATTTTATTTTCTGCTTCTAGCGCTGCGAGAAAGCAGAAGGCAGGGGTATGCCTGGTTGAGGGCGGGCGGGTGGGCGGGTTGGGGAGGAGTGGCTTGCACCACTCTGAGTACCCTGACTGCTTTGGTCAAACCTGGGGCCGACCAAAGCAGTCATGCGCACTCTACATTTTCTCTATGTAGGCGGCATGCATCCTACATAGAGAAAATTACCTCCCTAAAGGTGTCCGGCTGGGCGCTGTCCGGGACTCCGCACCAATCACTACACTGCCATTGAAGCGTTGTGATTGGCTATCAGGAGGGGAGGGAGCATACCTGTTCCTGTTCAGGAGAACGAAAACGTGGACCCGGTCCAGGAGGGGATGCGGCTCAGGACCGGTCAGGTAACTTTATTTTAATTTTAATTTTAACCCCACCCCCTGCTCATGGTAACCACCATGCGATAACCCCGGCACGACCCCCCACCACCGAGCCACGAATGCCAAGAGGAGCCGGGTACATAGGTCTGTAGAGATGTCGGAAACTGCAGTCGTTCTCAATGGAGGGCTGTGAAGAAGTGCTGCTGCCGTGGAGGTGAAAAAGGTCCGGTGGAATCCAAGCCTGGATTTGGTAAGGAAGAAACCTGAAAGCAGAGGGGACAGATTCTGGGTCACTTCAGAGTGACCAGGGGCTTGGTAGACATATGCCCACCGATGTCGGGTGCTTCAGGTGTGAAGAAGGGATGCTTGACTCTGCAGCCACGGGGACCAGGAGATGTTGACGGCAACCAGGAGCCAGATGCCAGCTGTCCCACGAAGGATGTCAAGTGCTGAGGGGTCGGTGTCCGGCTGGAGCACCAACAAGCCTTGGCAAAAGCAACCCATGCAGGAAAATCAAGCAGGTTACGGTGTGGACCAGCAAGGCCCAGGGGACTCACCAACCAATGGGGAGTCAGAACACATCTGGAGCAACCAGGATATCCCAACAGAAATCAAGAAGACCCTCACGAGGACCCACAGGCCAAATGACCAGGACCTCAAGCAAGATCGCAAAGTACCAACCCACGGGGGACTCGGTGCGAGGAGGCTGGTGTTCTTTGTTGCAAATACTGCTCAGGGTCAGGACTTCACAGAGACCAATGCACAAGCTCGGGAATCTGCAAATGGACGCAGTGCACAGGGGCTCAGGTTATGCAGTCCTGAGAGGGCAGATCAACCTCAGGGACCTTCTTAACCCAACTCCTGTGTTGCTGAAATCTTCAGATTCCGCAGGAGCTCAGAAGCAGCAGACCGGTCAGTTGTGTTGAGGTGCCTGCGAATGCAGGGGAGTGACCCCTTAACCCCAAGGGAGGATATTCAGTTGTCCTTCGTGCATCACAGGTCCTACACGGTGCCTGTATGGAGCAAGAGCACAGATGGAGCTTTGGACAGAGAGGAAGATGAAGTCGGGCCCAGTCGCAGTCCAGCGAAGTCCAGCATGTCCAGACGGTCGAAGGCCAGTGGTCTCTTCTTGTAGTTCTTGTAGAATCTTGTCCACATAAAATCTAAAGTCTTACAGTCAGGTAAGCCCTTTTGTACCCACGGGAGAGGGCTGGGCAGATTCAGCGGACCCTCCTAGGGGAGGGTCAGGACAAAGACGAGGATACTCCCCTGCCCTTCGTCCAGTTTCGCACCAGAGCAGGAGCTAATGGCTCCCAGGACTGGTTTGAACTGGACTATGCACAGGAACATCAAATGTGCCCCAGGTGCGAACTTTCATGCACTCTCTGAGTGCTCCCGCCCAGCCCCAATACACTAAATCCTATCTGGGAGGTGGTCACACCTCCCTGTCACAGAATGCCTATTGTGCTGCCTTCCTCTGCTCGAGCTTGGCTCAGCAGCAGAAGGGCAGAAATGTGTTGCTGGTCGGCAACATCCATTTTTTGCTGTCTGGGTCAAAAAGGCTGGCACCGGATAGACCAGTGACACCACGAAGCTCGCTTCAGAAGGGTGGAATCATACCTCCCACACTGGTTACCAGTGTGGAGGTATGATTCCAAGGTATTTTTTTAAAAAAAAATTTCAAAAACCTTTATTGAACAAAATTGCACATCCAGGTTACCTGATTGCACTTCATAATCACATTATATGCGAGCAGAGGGTCCGCAATCACAGGGGAGAACCACATTCGATAATATACAACAGAGGGTATGACAGAATCATAAAGCACGTTGCATTACTTAGAGGAAGGGGTTCTGAGGCAGCACTGGGGGAGTGATTGAGAGCATCCGGGAGAGGCCCAGCATATATAGAAGAGGGACTAGGAGATCAGAGGAGTGTGCGTGCAGGGAGATGGCACATCACTGACCAGCACCGGCAGCCGCCGCGGGCGGAGGGCCGGCGGGGAGCGCGGGAGAAGTCGCAGTATGCAGGGAGTTTTGGCACGAGAGATAGGAGACAAGGGGACCCCAAATGTAAATTGGGCGGGAAGTGGCAGGCATCAGGTCCCAGAATTCAGCTAAAAGTGTCTGACAGAGCGAAGCGTCCTCGAGCTAAGCGCCAGCCTTGGGCACAGACCATCGACCCCAGCACATGGAGACACTGCACCGCGCAAGAACAAGAAGCATCGCAGTCAGTCGGCGTGTAGCGTCTGGGCATAATTTCACAAAGCCTAGGAGGCAAAGCAGAGGGTCCGGCTGGACTGGCGACTAGGCAATCTCAGTGACAGGCGCACACACCTCGTGCCAGTATGCTGAAATCCTGGGACACAGCCAGGCGAGGTGGGAGAAGTCTGCTGCGGGAGCAGAGCATCGCAAACATCTATCGCTGGGGATGAGGCCCATTTTGTGCAGCTGGGCTGGGGTGCACTAGAGCCTATGCAAATACTTAAAGTGAATGAGGTGCAGGCGGTAGTTTGGGGACAAGCGTCTTGTCTGATTGCAGCAGTAGAGCCAGACCTCCTGAGAGACGTCGGCGCCTAAATCTTCACTCCATGCTGCGCGGGCTCGGTCAGTAGAGATGGGGGAGTCCGCAAGCGCAAGGGCATAAATCTTGGTGATCAGCCGACAGGGGAAGGGGGATGTATAGAGAAAATTGAGGGTGGCCATCGAGGGGGTAGGTTGAGGAAGCGTGGGATGAAGCTCCCTACAGAGAGCCCTGAGTTGCTAGTAGAGCAGAGTGTCCATGGGGCCGGATTCGGCAGCAAGGGTGAAAAAAGTGTCACCGGGGTAGAGGTCTGACACCGCGGAGAGCCCCAAGCGCGTCGCGTGTTTGACCATTCCGGCTGACTATAGAAGGGGGAATGCCGGGTGATGTGTGATGGGCATGGCGTTTGCAGAGAGCATGCTAGAGCCGTAGTATTTCCGGAGCCCGTCCCATGCCCACCGTAAAGTTTCAACAATGGCAATCTCATCGTGTAGGGGTTTTGCCTGGGCGAATAAGGTGGTCAGGAGCGGCCAGGGGGCAGTGAGGTCAGCCTCCACCGTGACGTGCGGCTGAAAAGGAGTCGGGTGAATCCAGAAGTGGAGGAAGCTGGCCTGTGTGCTGAGGGCGTATAATTTAAAATCAGGGGCTCCAAGACCACCCCGCGATACCGGGAGGGTGAGTATATTATATGCGATTCTGGGCTGCCAACTGGCCCTGACCAGAGTGATTATTAGCGAGCGCAGTCTGCGAAAAAGTGCGCCGTAAGGGGGATTGGGATATTTACAAATAAGTACAAAAACTTCAGGCGCACCACCATCTTGGCGATGGCTATGCGGCCCGCCAGAGATAGGGGCAATCGTCGCCAGAGCTGGCTCTTAGACTCGAGCCAGTCCACAGCGCGGCCGAAGTTGGCCTTCCAGAGTTCGTACACATCCCTACTAAGCCAAATACCTAAATATCTAGTCGGACCCGACACCAATACGAAAAGGTAATCTGGAGAGAAAGGGACCGTAGCATCCGTAAGAAGGAAAAGAACGGACTTACCCCAGTTGACCTGGATGCCAGAGAAGCCCCAAACCATATCACCTCGCGGACTATTGGGCTGAGATTCTCCTGAGGGTTGCGGACATAAAGTGTGACGTCGTCCGCATACATGGAAACAACAAGAGCTCGGGCCGTGAAACTAAGACCCCTCTGGGTGTGATGTTGTCAGAGCCTGGCGGCCACGGGCTCCATGGCGATGGCGAAAAGCATGGGTGAGAGCGGGCACCCCTGCCTGGTACCCCTCGCGATGGGAATAGGCTCTGAGATTTGGCCATTGATCAGAAGGCGGGCTGTGGGGAGGGTATAAAGAAGCTGGACTTTGCGCAGGAAAATGGGATAAAGCCAAAGCTAGGGAGGAGGTAAAAGAGAAAGGGCCACTCGAGAGTGGCAAATGCTTTGGTGGCATCAAACAGGGCGGCCACCGCCGGGAGCGTGGGATTGATTTGATGAAGGATGGAAAAGATGGTACGGAGATTGTGGGACATAGCTCGGCTGGTTATCAAGCCGGACTGGTCCGGGTGAGCAATGAGTGGCATGAGGGGGAGAAGGCGGGAGGCAAGTAATTTGGCAAAGATCTTGTTATCCGTATTGATTAAAGACAGGGGACGATAAGAGTCGCAGAGATCCGGGAGTTTGTTTGGTTTCAGGAGTAGTGTGAACAATGCCTTGCGGAGTGAGGGGGGAAATTGGCCACTTTCAAACGATTCATTGTACATGGTGGCGAGGTGCAGGACAGGAGGGGCACGAAGGCCTTATAGAAGGATGCTGGCCTTGTCGCCGGCCAGACCGTTAATGGCAGCGAGGATTTCTTCCTTGGAGAAGGGCTCATCAAGGAATTCCCGGTGGGAATTTCCAAGCCAGAGGAGCTAAAGTGTGTCAAAATATTGATTGAGAACGTTGCGCGACGGCACAGTCCCGGCTGTATAAAGTTGAGATTAAAATGCGTTAAAGCGAGCCTTGATCTCCTCGGGAGAGGTAGTTCTGTCCGGGCCTCCGTCCTGGAGAGCAGTAATATAGGATGCCGCGTGGGGCAATTGGAGGGGGTTGGCAAGAGTCTTGCCAGGGCGGTCCCCCTCACCGAAGCGACGCACCCTCGCCTCCCTATCCAGAAATGTGAGCTCCCTGTTAACCTCGTCTGTAAAGTCGGTGAGTTTACCCCGGAGCTGCGCGAGTGTGTCAGGGTTAGGGTCAAGGGAGTGGGAGGAGTCCAGAGCCTTGATGTCCACCTCCAACTTGTCAAGAGTGCCACAAATGGAGCGTAACACACCGGACTGCTTGGATATGCATTTCGCTCGAATTACCACCTTGAAGCCTTCCCAGGGCGTAGAAAGGGAGTCAACAGAGCCCTCGTTGAGATCAAAGTAGCTTGTGATGGCAATTTGAATCTCATTGCAAGAAACCAAGTCCCGAAGCACATTGGGGGGCAGCCGCCAAGAGAACATGCGATGTGGGGAGCGAGGGAGGCGCAAACAGAGACAGACGGGAGTGTGGTCTGAAAGGGTGCGCGTCATATGCTCAACAGAGGTGAGTCACTCAAATGCATCCGGGGTGGTGATCCAGAGGTCCAAGCGGGACTAGCAGCCACGAGAGCTTGTCATGCAAGTGCCTTCGCATGCATCAGGGCGAGTGTGTCGCCACGCATCAAACCGGGAGTTGTCTGTAAGTATGGAGTGCAAAAGAGAAGCTGCGCATGGATGGGGAGTATGCGGCTCAGAACGGTCCAGCGTGGCTGATAATGTAACGTTAAAATCACCCCCCCAAAGAAGCGCGGCTGGGCCAAACGAGGAGATGTGCTGCTAAACCTGTGCAAAGAAGTCCGGGTCATCAGAATTGGGGCCATATAGCGCCGCAAGGATCAATGGTTGGGCCAGGAGGGTGCCGCGCAGGATGACAAAGCGCCCCCCCGGGGTCAATAATCACCTGTGAAGTGTGCCAGGGAAGCCCTCTGAGCAGCCGGATAGATACCCCGCCAAGCTGTATCAAACTGTGGTCACTTTCAGCAAGCAAGAGCATTAAAAATGCTCTTGCTTGCTGAAAGTGAGAATAATTGCTTTGACAGAGAGGGAGCTGCATGTTAGCAGCTCTGTCTCTGTCAAAGCAATGTCGTCTCCTGCTGGAGGCGGGGAGCCAGCAGGGACCGCGGGGCCTTCAGACTCCCCAGTGGTCCCCAACACTAGAATGTGGGTGCCCTGGGTGGGACCAGGGCACCCACACTGGAGGTCGAGCCCCGGGGAATAGGTCCCCAAAGCTGAAATTGGTCTGGAAAAGAGGGGGATCGCTTGGCACCCCTTCCCTTAAAAAATATGGGGAAAAAGGCCGGGCCCAGGGGATTGGGTCCCCGGGGCCAAAATTGGCCTGGGGTGGGGGGGCTGCATGGACTCCCTCCTCCATTCAGTAAAGGCTTTCTGGCACACTTCTGGTTGAGGATGAAGTCCCCTTGGCTCCAGAGGTTCCTTGGGGGCCAACAAGCCCTCCTCTCACCTCCAGTATGTCCCATAGACCACAATTGTTGAGAGGACTTCGGAGGCCATGCCTCTTTTTCCACCACTCTGCAAACGCGCATCCTGGCTGTGATGTAATATGTAAGGTAATAAGCAGTGCATTGCGGGGGCGTAAGTTATAGTTAGATCAGGTAACTATAACTGCTGAATTTCACAGGTTTTGTAGGAATTAAATCTGAGCCTAACTATAATGTCCCTGCATCCTTTATTTTTTATAGTGAATGTCCAAGGTTTTTAAAGTTCTATTTCCTAACTATAACGCCCCTGTAACCTTTAGTTTGTTAAGTCAATATGTACTTATTTTTAAGTGAATATATACACAGATATATGTCAAGGCCACAGGACGTGGTCGAAACGCCTCTTGGACCGCACTCTGTCACTCAAATAAAACTTTAAACTTTGCACCATATCGGAGTCCGTGCCTGCTTTGTGCAATACTTGCACTAAAGGATTGCTGTGACACACACACATATATATATATATTCACTGAAAAAACAATAGGTTTTCCAGACGTTATAGTTAGGAATTAGCATTTAAAAAACCTTAGAAATTCACTGAAAAAAACATAGGTTTCAGGGACGGTATAGTTAGTTGGACATTTGACACATATAAAGCCAGAGAAATTCGCCCGTTATTGTTAGTTGAGCTAACTTTAATTCGCGCGCCCGCAATGCACTGGTGAGGACGTCACATATTACATCACTCATGACATGGTCAGTGACATCACTGATGACATCTCAAATAACATCACTGATGACATCACTGATGACATCATCCACGTGATAATCTGATGCACATACTGATGCCCTAATATAAACTTTGATACACAAACTCTAAAATACAGACTACTATTTTTGAAACCATACACACAACAATGCCATCACTGATGACATCTCAAATGACATCAGTGATGACATCATCCAGTGAATGTGTGTTTCTGTAAAGTTTAAATATTTTTCATATATATCTATGCCAAGGTATATTGAAGAATGAGTGGATTTACAAGTGCCTGAATGGATTATTTAGTAGGTGCGTGACTGACTGTATAAGTGAGTGATTGAACATGTGTTACTGAATGCATGGGTTAGTGACTAAACTGTGTGGAAGTCTGTATTAGTGTCTCAGTTGGTGTATAAGCGGCTGCATGGGTTGGTGAGTAGCTACATGAGTGTCTATATGGGTTATTTATTTGTTGTCTGAGTATCTGTATGTGTGGGTGGGGGTGTGTGACTATGTGCATAGATGTCTGAGTGGGTGATTCACTGGTTGTATGGATTCAAAAGTGCATCTCGGAAGGTCTGTATGGGTGAGTTAGCATGTGTATGGGTGTGTTGGTTAATGAATGAATGTCTCAGTAGTACATGTGTGAGTAACTACATATGTTTTAAGGCAGTATATGTGAGTGTTGGAGAATATATGACTACATGTGAGAGTAAGTTATTTGAAGAGTGGGTGTATAAATGAGTGTCTGCTTGCATCAGTGATTGTATAAGACAGTAAGTATGTGTTAGTATCTGCATAAATACGTGATATGGTGTGTGTATAAATAATGGAGTTGGTGTGTATAACTGTATACATGAGTAAATGGGTATGTGATAGATTCTTTGCATGACTGACTAGGTGTGTGAATAACTCTATGAATGAGTGACGGAGTGTGACTGTATGTATAGGTGTATGAGTGCATATTATAGTACTGTATTGATGAGTAACTGCATGTATAAGTGACTGAATGTGTGTGTAGACCTAGGAAATAGTGGGTGGTATGTAGTATCTGGCATTGTTGTGTGTATGGTTTCAAAAATAGTAGTCTGTATTTTAGAGTGCATGTATCAAAGTTTATATTAGGGCATCAGATTATCACGTGGATGATGTCATCAGTGATGTCATCAGTGATGTCATTTGAGATGTCATCAGTGATGTCATCAGTGATGTCACTGACCATGTCTTGAGTGATGTAATATGTGACGTCATCACCAGTGCATTGCGGGCACGCGAATTATAGTTGGCTCAACTAACTATAACAGGCGAATTTCTCTGGTTTTATATGTGTCAAATGTCCAACTAACTATAACATCCCTGAAACCTATGGTTTTTGCAGTGAATTTCTAAGGTTTTTTAAATGCTAATTCCTAACTATAATGTCTGTAAAACCTATGTTTTTTTCAGTGAATATATATATATATATGTGTGTGTCACAGCAATCCTTTAGTGCAAGTATTGCACAAAGCAGGCACGGACTCCGATATGGTGCAATGTTTAAAGTTTTATTTGAGTGACAGAGTGCGGTCCAAGAGGCGTTTCGACCACGTCCTGTGGCCTTGACATATATGTGTGTATATATTCACTTAAAAATAAGTACATATTCACTTAAACTAAAGGTTACAGAGTTGGCTAAAGGCTAAAGGTTGGGGAGAGGAGTTGGCCTAACGGCTAGGGCGCTCGACCTTGGACCTGGGGAACTGGGTTCGAGTCTCGGTAATGACGCTGAACATCCTGTGATTATGGGCAAATCATTTAATCTCCCCGTGCCTAAAAAAAAAAAAAAAAATGAATGTGTGTCCTCGTGTAACATAACTGGTGCTATGTAAAGCGCTCTGATACCCAATTGGATTTGGGTCAAGTTCGCGCTACTTAAACTCTGCAAAAAAAATTGCATGAGTCAAATGTCCAACTAACTATAACGTCCCTGAAACCTATGGTTTTTTCAGTGAATTGCTAAGGTTTTTTAAATGCTAATTCCTAACTATAAAGTCTGTAAAATTTATGGTTTTTTTCAGTGAATTGCGAAGGTTTTTTAAATGTTAATTTCATATTTTAATATTTATAAAACCTATATTTGTATAGTTTTTTTGTAATATTCTGGAACTCTATTATCCTTTTTTTTGTAATTTGAAAAATTATGTAATTTTTTATATCTTCAAAAAAAAGTATGTATATCTTTCTTTTTTTGGGAGAAAACTGGACTCCCGTACTGGTAGTGTACCAAGCTCGATCAGCATGCGAATCCTATTCGCCATATTGCTAAACTCGTAAAGGATGTGCATTTCGTATCCGACGGCTTCGTAGCACCGCGTCCCGCCTCACATCATATACGTATAAGGTCTCGCCAGCTGCTAGTTTTGTATGTGACAGGTGCGCAGTACCAAACCGCGCGTTACATCATATACATATGGGGTAGCGCCGGCTGTGCATTCCGTATGTGACGAGTGCATGCCGCCAGGCCCAGTGTTACGTCATAGACGTATGGTATCGCGCCGGGTATGCCATCCCCTCATTCTTTTTTATGTCTCAAAACTATATCTAAATAATTTTAAAGTGTATAGGAGAGCAAGCGATAATCTAAAATATTTTAATCATTTATATATTTCTAACTGTAATAAACTTATATTATGGTAAATATATTTTCTCAAAATAACGTCGAGTGAGGCCTCCTTGCGTGCTCGGTGCGCGATTGCCATGTGACCTTAAAAAAAAGCATTTGATTGGTTCATAACATTTCCCATTGTAACAGTTGGAGGACCCCACCCATTTTAGTCATTCTCTTTACAGTGTTTGATGAGAGACACCTCTTCTGCTTAGAGAGCTTTTTAAAAATGTTTTTTGCTGTGTACACATATCTTATAGTACACACAACATGCAACGAACATCTTGATCAATATTCATGCTCTGTACAGTAGCCTTCCACGTGTGATCGCCATGCATCTGAAACGTTACATCAAAAAACTAATATGTGTTACACGATGCCTCTGGTGTGTGTGTGTGTGCGCATTATTGTGCTGCCTTTCGGCCTGGGTACTGGTGGCTCAAAGGGGTATCATCAGCCATGGGCAGAGTGCACATCCTAGATCACATGTGACAAACAGTAAAGAGTAATGTGTAGATTTGTGTTGCAGTATGCTCTGTTGTCAGGCTTTACCAGTATAGTAGTGTGTCATATGTGAAGACTTTCAGATTCACGTTTGACATGCATTGCTTGACTGTAATGAGCGTTATCACTGTGTATGACGTAGCCTCACTGCTGATCCTCCCTCCATCCGAGCACATTCACATGTGTGCGCTTCGCGATAGCAACACTTTCAATAATACCACACACCATTGACATGCGTGTCTGCGCATATCCACAGGCTTGACAACGACGTGATGTTGTCCATTCAATGTTTTCGGACATCATCTCATTAGCGATAGTTTCCGTCCTCCCGGTACATGCTACATTTATGTAAATTGCGTATTGTGCAACGTCAAAACTGCAACAGGGACACATACATAAGTACACTTCCTGCCCAGGCAGGAACTGAACAATGCCCAGGTCCCCGGAATAATTATTCACACCCCTACGCTGGCCTTGCGTACACAAGCCCAGCCCACTTTGCGTACGTATAAATAGGATAATGCCAACGCCACATCTCCCAGTTCTTCCACACCGCCTCAGGTGATATAACCGCATCCACCTCACATATCAAAATGCACAATAAATAAAAAGGGATCCATGAGGTGCACACCATCCTGATAATCAAAACTAGATCTGAATTGTGAACCCTGCTGGCCGTCGTGTTTGGACACACACCAATGACAGCAGATGAGCAGTGGGGCCTGGGTGCACAGGGGCTGCAATTGAGCATGGTGTGGGGGAAGGGGTGGGGTGCATCAGCCTGGGTGCGCAGGTGCAAACAAGCGATGTTGCCGTGCGTAATGCTGTGATCTCTGACCTCATTCAGTCACATCTCTGTTTAATTTTAAGGACCTGCTGTAGGCCTAAGCCAGTGGGCAGCGCTGCCCTACAGACACGTGGCGTTGGCTTTTGGGACACTGTAGTGAGCTGATTACTAAGTGTACATGCACACAGCCTTGCGCCACTGCATTGTACATGCACATTATGCTTCTAGCATGCGCTCTGTTCCTTTGTATGTGAACTTTGGCATAACATATTATTATTTAACCTTGTGTATTCTCGTGCACTCCAACTCGTCTTTGAACCACGATTACCACTGACACTTGGTATATCGTACTTCAAGAAGGAAGGATGCACTCAACTGGTGTTCTCTATTAAGCTTGAATTAAACCTTCATTTACCTCAAGACGTTTGCAGCATTATATTATTTCTCCCTTTTCAGACACTGAGTTAGTGGCACCATAATTGGCGGAGCGAATGCTCAGCCCGCGATAAGGCACTGGGCATTCTGACACCTTCCATCGTGGTCTCAAGACACCGTCCCCGACCAGAGACCTGCTGTTCCACCCTGAGAAAGGCACCCCAGAGTTGGAGCTCGCACCGGCACGTCGTTGGACACACCGGTTGTGGCAGGTGAGCACTGAAGCCTCGGTGCGAAGGAGCTGCAATTGAGCACAGTGCGGGGAAAGAGGCTGGGGTGCAGGCAAGCGATGTTGCCATAGATAATAATGTAATCTCTGGCCTCATTCATATCTCTGTTTCATTTTAAGGACTTGCTGGACCGTGCTCTTTCTCGTGGACCCCAGCGTCCCAGACACACGGGTTACGGGAGGTGAACAGTGAGGGCTGGGTGCAGTAGGCCGACGCTCTGTCTCCTCCTCCCTCTATTCTTTTCACTCTCCCTCCCCTTCTCCCTTCCACCCACTCACTCTCTGTCCCATTCTCACTTTCCTCCGTTCATTCTCACTACCTTTCTTTTTCTCTTAGACATGGCTCACATACTTATGTTTCTTTTTGTCTTGCAGGTTTTGTTTGCTGCTTCCGGAGGAGTCCCACCCACTTCTTTCATGTTTTACTGTTGTTCTAATAACCTTACATTTCCATTTATTTGTGTTGTGTTAATAAAAGTTATTTTTTTTCCCAATAAATAACTGAGTGTACGGGTCTTCTTTTTCTGATAACACTTTTCTGTAGTTTATTGTGAAAATTGGCGGTTGATAGGAGGTTATAAGGGAAATTTTGTTTAATTTTCCGGTGCACCTAGCAAATATAAACCAACAGACTATTACATAAATAAAGCCTGGATAATTCTACAACTGCAAGGGTTCTATGAGTGTATCACTTTACAACACCATGAGTACTGCCCGTGTGATTACAGAACCAATAACCCACTGCCTAGGGCCATCGAGGCTTCCAGGACTGGCGAGGCCCACCCTGCATACTTAAATAAAGCCCCGGAGATTGCCGATCCCCGGACTTGAGTTGGCCTCGAAGCCCCCGAACAATTTCTAAACAATACCCGGGAAGGTGGCGATCCCCTAGGCTGCGAAACGTCTCCGTGCCCTCCTGAGCCTAATTTACATGTGAAATTAAGATCCCCAGTGCTGCAGAGACCCCGCAATATAATAATAGGATTGGCCCCGGAACATTACCCACCAGTGGGCTCATTTAAATGGACGGCTGAGACCCCACTTCATTTTTTTCTTCTTCCATTGTTACCATCCGGATCTGCTTTATTAAAGCGATATGAGGTTTTCCTCCTCTCGCTTCAACGAGGCAAACAAGAATTTACTATCACAGGGTGCAAGCAATGCTCCCGCCCTGTAATAGCAAACATAAATGTCCCGCGCTTGCACAATTCGGGACATTGTATGACCTGCGCCTTGGAGGTGGCGCTCCATGGGACCATGATGCTTTGTTTAAAGCATAACTACAGAATCAGTATAAACACATATTAACACTACTTGCACACGTGTGGTACAGCAACCAGAGTGTAGTGAAGAGGCAGAGGAAGCCCAAAATCAAAAAATATAAATCCTACCAGAGGTAGGATGACATAGTTCGATGAGCCGACAACCCTGGGATGAGTAGAAACAGATTCACCAAGAAAATGGGTCTTCAGCACAACGCAATTAAGCGCAAAATCTTGGTGAGTGCTGCCTTCTTTTCACCTTCTTCCGCTCGTCGCCAAATTTATGTAGTGAACAGGAAGGCAGCAGTGGATCCGATAAGTAGATTTATTGTTGGAAAAGAAGACAGCTTAAACAGCCACCAACAGGACCAGACACCAAGGCATCCGTCTTCTCCAGCACCGTGTACAAACTCCCCAAGATTCCCCTCATGACAGCCCTACATTCTAACATTACATACTTACATTATAGTATCATTACATACTAACATTGTACTATGACTTACATTGAAATAGTACACAGAGCACATCACTTTACAGCAATGAGCTCACGGTTTAATCCCCGAGTCTTCAGACCAGTAGGGGTGAGTAGTTCGCTTCCCACTCCCTGTATAGTATAAACGCATACTAACACTACTTACACAGTTATACTACAGTGGCCAGTATGCTACAGCGCCCACAGCCCATCACTTTACAACAATCAAATCAGTTTGATCCCTGAGTCTTCACACCGGTAGGCGTAGTACTTCTCTTCCCACTTCCGGTATAGTATAAACACACGGTAGAGCTCAGTAGTTCGCTTCCCACTCCCTGTATGGTATAAACGCCTACTAACACTACTTCCACAGGTATCCTACAAACACCAGAGCAATGACCTCCCGGTTTAGGCTCTAGGGTTCATACCCGACTGTAGCAGCATCTCTTCTCACCACCATGTCACTCTGAGGAACACCACACTATCAGACCGGTAGGAGTGAGTACTTCGCTTCGCACTCCCCCAGAGAGGTTACAGTGCTTCTATCCTCCTGTTTCCTACTCTTTTCACCCTTTTTCCCCTTACTCGCTTTAATGGAATCACAAAATGGCGGCCAACACTTCCTAGTTGCAACCGCTCGCAGCACTCACAACCAATAAGCAGCAAGCTCGTGCTCATAACGCCTCAGCCAATCAGATGGCAGAATTCCCAAATATCAATATTTCTCGAAAACTACTGAATGGATTTACACCAAATAAACAAAAGTGTGCTTCCTAGACCAAAACCCTTCTCCCTGCGAAATTTGGGGCAATTCCGTTCGACCTGTAGCCTTGTCTAAAGTTTCCTATGGAAATTAACATGGAGAAAACACGTTTTTGGACGCCCCTTTTTTCTCTGCCATCCCAAACTTCCCACATAGGAGCTGACATGAACAAATAATTAGTTTGGAGAATTTCATGAAGATTCATCAAATGACGCCAAAGTTGTAAGCAAAACAAGAAATGATCTTCCTATGGAAACTTGGTCCTAACTATAACTACCTACTGGTGATGGCCAGTAGGTAAAATATATATATCAAATTACCTACAGGTGGTCGCGTGTTGTTTGACTTGCCTATATCTTTGATATCTTTGGCTCAGTTTAACAAATCTTACTGAAATGTTACAAAAAAGGACGGTAATTCTAGTTGTAAATGGCAAGTTTCCGGGTGATCCGTCAAGTTGGGGCTGAGAAAAAGGTGGGGGTCAATAAAGTGTGTTTCTCACACAGCTGCAGCCCGAACCGCTGCACGGAATTACATCAAATTTGGCAGAAAGATAGATTTGGTTCTACAGATCATGCTTTATGTTATTTTGTGTAAATCTCTTAAGTAATTTTTCAGAAATCCACATTTGTATATCTGGGCTAGGGCTAAGCACAGATCTCGTGGTGAGATCTGATTGGCCATAAGCCTTTCAATCAGGAAGTGTTGGCAGCCACCTTGTGACCAACAATATACATGACAGCACCCCATTGAAATGCATTGTAGTGAATGGCACCAATATACATGACAGCACCCCATTGAAATGCATTGTAGTGAATGGCACCAATATACATGACAGCACCCCATTGAAATGCATTGTAGTGAATGGCACCAATATACATGATAGCACCTCATTGAAATGCATTGTAGTGAATGGCACCAATATACATGATAACACCCCATTGGAATGCATTGTAGTGATGGCAGGTTTTGAGGGTCACAAAATGAGAAATCATTTGTTTATGGTCCCATACTAATTTTAGGAATTGTGGTGTGCTCTAAGGTGATTTTACTCTGTGAAAAAGCCTTCTGCTGGGATTTCATGAATCATGTTTGAGAGAAAACTCTTTTCTCATGATTTTCCCATAGAGGTTTGGAAGGTGATCTATAAGCTAAAATGCAGAGCATGTTTTCTGTAAATTCACACTATCTTTCTCAGCCATATGAGAATGAAGTCTGACATATTCAGTAAAACATATACTTTCAACAGGAGCAGTGACTGTCAGCTGATTCTGTTGTTTTCTACTGCAGCCTCCCAGAGTGTTGTAAAGAACAACTAGAGCGCTAACAGTCTTACCTATGACAAAACTATTGCACACCTGAAACCATCTTGATTGATTCAAACTGGTAAAAGTTAAAACACTTAACTTAGAAAGAAACACAATAAGGGGATTCATTTTGTCATAGAAATGAAAACTTTCCGCGTTAGCACAAAGGAAAGTTTAAATTCTATTAAGGACGCGGAGACGAGGATTATGCATTACTTTCTTCACTTTTTATTAACAGCAAGTTAAAAGATTAACAAAAAACATATCACTGAACTACAACTCCCATGAACAATACGAGTAACCATTGTCATCAACAGTCCAATCATACTACAGTCCGATAGTCCATATAATATTGCCGATGTTGTAGTCCATCCTTTTCTTCCCTGGGGGAGGTTAAGCCCGTTGGACCTTATCCCGTTTTAGATTTTGAACCTAAGAATAAAAGTAGAAAGCGTTAAGAACTCTTCTTTAAACCGATCCTATAATAGTATCCCATATACAAGGCAACGAATGTTGTATCAAGGGAAAATTATCATATATGAAAAAGAAAATCAACAGTAAGCACGTAACATTGAAGTCGCATGTTCAAATATTAACATACAATGTGGGAATAGGCAGCTTTGATCAGACATGTCAATATAGCATAGACAAGCATATCAATAAACCACAATGGAAAGGAAAAAGGAAAATTCCTTACTTTCCTGGCAATCACAGGATTTCATACTCTTATCTGTAGATCCTTGAGTGTCGCTGCGTAATCCGTCCCAGGAGGGGAAGCATAAATAAGGTACGCCGGGGGGAACAATCCTCGCCTCGGCATCTTTAATAGAATTGAAACTTTAATTTATGCTAACTAGGACATTTTACATTCGATGTCAGGACCAGAGGCGAGCTTTATGCATTTTTAAAGCTTACTTACCACCGGAGCGGCTTCATCATTGATTGGTTTAAAGTAAAACTTCTTGAAAGTGGAGTCAGATGACCAATCCGACACATTCATAATATCTTCCAATCTGCCCCCTACCTGGACAGCCTTGGAAGCAATAGCCCCTCGAGGAGAGTGTGCCCCAAACTCAGTAGTGCTGATGCCTGCCTCTGACATAATCCATCTCACCCACCTGGCAATGGACGGGGATGACACCGCTTTGAAGGATTTTTTTATGGCAGACAGCAATTGCCGTTCTGCAGGAGGCCGTTCCTCCAATGTCATGTCTTCGTAGGTCTTTAGGCATCTAACTACACACAACTTGGATGATTGGGGAAAAGCTGAGTGGAGTGCTGACCTGGTACTCGTCTTAGTTCTTCTGGATATGCTGAAAGTGACCCCCTCCGGGGTAAAAATTCTAGCAGATAGGTCTGAGGCCCTCACGTCTGATGATCTCCTGCACAAGATGAGGCAGAGCAACATTTGACAAGTTTGCAGATATCTCCTTCCTGGACAGGTATTGGTTGTCCTGCCAAAACGCCAACAGGCGTAGGACCAGGTTGACATCCGACAGGCCCGCATAGTGAGGCTCAGGTGGTCGAGAGATCCTGATGCCCTTGAGGAGCTTACTCACCCAGGGGTGATCTTCCACCGGAACATTTTTCACCGCGGAATGACCCGCTGAAAGAGCCGATCTGAAAGAGTTGATGGTACAATAAGCAAACCCTTCCTGAAAAAGTTCTGCCAAGAAATATGTAGTAACCAGGCTGAAGCAGTAGGTTGTAAGCTGGTTATTTATTTGGCTACATAGGAGACAGAGCTCAGTGAACCAACTCTGCCTGATGAATACAGGCCCCAGCTAGGCCCACAGGACACAAGGGTTCGCTCTCCTGTAATGGAATCTATAAGGAAGTTGGCACGGAAACTGCAAAGTACAAAGACAGCATTTATTAACCCTTAAGGGTGGTCCTACAATCCACACAACACTCTTCAGTATTGCATAGAGTAGCACAAAGAACTTACGTACATGGTCCCCTTTTATACACAATAGAGGGGCTCATAAGTGGGTGGATACAACATGAGGCCGAAGAACATTACCATTTATGGTCATTTTCGATACTGAATCAATATGCGGGCGGAGCTAACACACTCCTTGAGCCCGCGAAAACATGGTCAAGCAAGGCTAACTGATAACAGATGTGGTCAGTTCTGGGCATGCGCCAGATGGGCAAAGGAGCTATTTATAGACTGTTACTAGGCAGATTACAAGAGCAACCAACACAGAGGTTGGACTCTTCTCGTGGGGAACACGTGGAAGCATGACAATACAAAATGGAGTCCGAACTTCGGTCAACATAACAGAGAAAACATGATCTAAGTAAGGGAATTAATGTCTTTAGTAAATGCTTAATCACATCGTTGTTTCAATTTACAATAGACGACCCTTTCAGCATTTACTGAAGACATCCGGTTTGTTAGGGTAATCATCATATATGTCAATTGTCATCATTTCTTCGACTTCTTTAGCTAAACGTTTCTGATGAGCCACATTGGCAATAGCTTTCTTATCGGGGATACAAAATGATATACATACAGAACAGAGCAAGGGACCACACTGAACACAGATACAGCACGAGAACAGAACTGCTACAATAATACAGAGACCAGTTAAAACCTTCCATCCCCAGGCAGTAATTAACGCCCAAAACCATCCAGAAAAGGACCAAGTGCCGTTTTCTGTATGGATCTCAGCTGCAATTTTATGCAGTTTATTGATGGCATTATAAACTGATGGCGTATGATCAGGGATAAACACACAACAGCTACTTCCAATAATTTTACATGCTCCTCCTCTGTCAGCTAGCATAACGTCTAATACCATACGATTCTGCAATGCAACAATTCTAGTAATTTGCAATTCCTCCGTAAGATTCCCAAGAGCAGCAGCAGTCTGATTTGTCACAGCCTCTACCACTCTTGTTAATCTTCGGATCTTCCTACTGTTCAGAGCAGCCCCAACAAAGAAAAACAGTCCTAAGTTAAAATCAATATACTGTTGCAGACTGGTATCAGTCTGATCTACATCATCAATTGATAAAGTACGTTTATACCTATTTACAGTCACATTATTCAATAATTTCAGATCCTTATGATAAGATGCGGGTGCTAGGAATACAGGAGGTAATAGGAATGATACATAGCATACCCCAGACCACCCAGACGGTAATAACCTTTATTTCCACACACAAAGTACGTATTATGGGAGGCTAAAAAGGTACTATTGTTCAACCCATCAATGTTCAGAACAGTAATACAATCACTAACACCAACAGGAATAAAACCCACACTCTGGACACACAGATCCGCTTGAGCTTGCGCTACTTGAATCACAAATTTGTCCTTTCCCACAGTGTCTCTTGTGTTCGTGAAGATGTAGGGAATGGATTCATTGTCTGGTCGGTACTCTTCCCACTCCCAAATTGTCCCATTCGCTTGTGGATACCCATTTTTATGTTGATGGCATTCTTTATTGAGTCTGAAGAGCAATCGTCCCACTGTCGGTTTCAGAGTGGCAAAAAGCAAAGTATACCATGCTCTACAAGAGCCATTATGAGAGAAAGGAAGTGGTATAAATGGCGTTCCTCCTTTCTTCTGATGAGCTGGCATCATCCCACATATCCAACAGTTCGTAGCGTTCGTAGCAACGTGGGTATGATGCAGCATCTGGATGAAAGTGTTGTTCAAGTAAGACTGTCGATGCTTCAACTCTTGATACGGTAATGTATAAAAGTAGTGCTCCTCAGGCACCAGAGTTGTCAACACAAGAATTTTCCGAGCGGGAGTTACATCCTCCACGAACCATGTGGTTATCCCAACAATGGCTACTGTCAACATGAACCCTAATGCACAAAGGATTTTCTTTTTCTCCATGTCAAAGTAAAAACAAGCATTTGCAATGCAATCGGTCTCGCCGTTAGGACCTTATATGTATATAGCTATGCAGCACATTAGCCTGGGTGCTGAAACATCTACTGTTCTTTAACATAGAGGGAAAGTAAGCACCAAACTGCGTGACACGCTAGGTATGGGAACACGTGGAGATAAATATGCCTTTTAGAGGGAAATGGTATAGTCCAAAGCTCTGTTTTTAAAATAAAATCAGGGCCTTTGGTGGTCATATCATTGAAAATACAAAATGTGAAAAAAATATTATTTTCTACAGGTGCTCATGGAAGACAATTTCTATGGACTGGAATGGAGAGAATGCTAAAGTGATTCTGGTATTTTACTGACCTCTGCTGGTTGTTTTCTATCAAAACAGTTAAATAGAGGCAGTTGAACAGAAAAGAAGTCCCTAAGCGGAAGCAGACAAGTCCTAGGGTTGATCTCCAGACACCCAAAGTACATACACATATAAGTACACAATAAGTATATACTAAAGAAGTATATACAAGAGGTCTCCAATGCTCGACCTGAAAAATGAGATCGCTCAACAGATAACATCCACCCCTAGAGGAAACCAGAGCCCAGAACTTGAATTTAAGATTTATTTTAAATGTTTTCTGGTGTCTACTTTATATTGAAGCCTTGCTATCATAGTGGTGATACACAGTTTTGCAGTGCTTTATTGCCCCCCGCAAAGACCACCTCTCTCAGATTGCAGAGGTTTTGTGCAGGCCAATAGAACGAGGAAAGAAGAAAAAAAAGGAGAAACATTTAAAGCAGGCTCACCTTCCAAAAAATCATGGAAATCGCCTACAGGAAATACCATTTGGCATGCCATTACTCATTATAGAACTTCCCAGGCTATTGAAGAGAGAGATTTTTGTGAGTCATCTGAATCATAATTAAAAAACTGTGAGTGTACCTCCTCACACACTTTGTAGCAATTTGCAGTATACTTCAACAATCTACGAGTAGCACAAAGCATTTTAACAAACAATGGCAACTTGCTGCACTGCTGCCCCACAACTGGGGAAATACTTCCTCCTGCATATGGACACAAGCCAAGTGATGCTTAAGGACTTTTCCTTGCTTGTCTTTATGCCTCACTTCATTCACCTCATTCGCTATTAGCTTTTATACATTCGTCACAGATAAACCAGTAGCTTCACTGAGTGTTAATTCCCTCCATACACGTTTCTTCCTTTATAAACTAGGTCTGCCACATGGTACACTCTTTGCATAGGTAATTTACTTCTGCTTGTCTTTGAGGTACTTTGGTAGAAGACTGCAATTTGTCTACCCTGGCCTGGAATTAATTAGCCTTAAAATTTAGCAGAGGTAAAAATGCAAGAAGAAATTCAAAAGACCACTGCTAAAATGCATCCTAAAATAGCAGAATGCCTAAACTTACACGAGAGTGGCACCTCTTTTACCTAAACAATAAAAGGGAGTTCGCAGATGAAAATCTCCAGTGCCCGATTGTTGACTGGGCTCCTTGTGTGAAGTGGGAGGGGGGGATGGCCGGGGGCAACGAGGGTGTGTTGACCAGTGATGACCTGTTTGTTTGGTTCTTTTATTTTGTGCTTAGAAGAAAACTGAAAATGCCAATAAAAATATTTAAAAAAAAAAAAAAGAAAATCTCCAGTGCTTTTTAAACCAAGGCAGCCACCGCAATTTCTCTTATTAATAAGTTAATTGAAAGATAAACGTATGAGTGAGAAACATTATTTTATTGCCACAGCTGTCTAACACGAACACTGTCCCTCTAGAGGTAAAATGGAACAGTTAATCTCACAAAAACTCGAAATGTAAATGACACCTCGCAAAGATTAAAACAATAAGAATAATAAATACCCTGTCTACAGCCACATTCAACCTAGCGAGCAAACCTCTCACCACAAGCTAATCTTCCCCAGGACAATCAATTCATACCAAACAGCGACATAAAAGGATCTCGCCGCAAATTCAGGAAGAAGGCAGTCGCAGAGCGAACACCCAATTTTCAGCTACAATAACTTACAACGAATGATTAGAACAATGCAATAATCCAAAGGAAGCATCTCTTTTTGTGAGGTTTTTCTCAAGGAAAGGCAGCCATCACTAAAAGATGCACACATAGCAGTGATGCGCATTACTTTCTTGTGCGCAGTATAGTGAAAGTCAACTAATTTGAAAGTAATAATTCTCGAGGAGCGGCTTACACCAAAACAGGAAGTAGCACACTCTTTGTGAACACCAAAAACACTCGATTCAAAATTTCCGGTAAACCCAGGATTGTTTTTCAGCCCTAATTAAAGAGGGTTCAATTTGCCTTTCTCTAAGTACACTCTACGTCCAAGTTGCTGAAAATCTATTTATTCCAATATCCCTCGAGCGTCATACCTGGTTTTGTTGGAGGTGTAATGTCACTTGTTCTATCATATATCTGGATACAATGACAGAAGCAGAAAGCGATAGACGCGCAGTGCATACTCTTATAGCTAGCTGGCAGACACGTCACACGGGAGGAGAAGTGTGTTCCAAGCCTCATTCTGGCAAAATAAATTTCATTGGTAAAATAAATAAAGGAAGGGCTAGGCTATGTAGCGCAAACTCGACCTGGAGGAATGCAAAATTTATATCAGCACTACTTGCTTGCATGACACAAGAACAAATTCATTTTTGTGTATTTTTAGGCATTGGGATATTAAATAATTTGCCCAGGATTTCAAGATGGTGAGCCGATGTGAGATTCGAACCGGGTTCCCTACTTACTGCCCCCTCCCCGCCTATCTGGGCTGACGTCAGGGCTCCCGGCTGTGGTGTCTGACCCCCGGGCAGCAGAAAAATTAAAAGATCCTGGGTTGCCTGGCGATCGTGAAATTCGCCATCCGTACACTCCTGCAGCCTCGCGTGTGCAAGCATACGCACAAGCATCGACTCATCACACGCTTGCCAGCCTTATCTTTTATTGGCTTGAAACAAAATTCCTGCATTCTCATTGGTGCTTGGCTTCTCAATCCCGCCTCCTGGCGGTCATGACTTCATTTTTATCCTTACGAGGCTATCAGCCCCTTTACTAGAAAAACTGTTTTGTTCCCGTGCCTCTCATCATTCCCTCCTGTAGTCTGTCACTTATTACACCACTACCACCCCTCCACCTCCTCCCGTTAGTGCCTTCTTATACCCCCGCACTTTTGTGTAAAATGCAATAGGGCTCGCGTAAATTTGAGCCCTATTAAATTTTCAGTGCTTGTTTGCCGTCTCATTGGTGGGCGATTTCGCACTCTTTGTCTCGCATGCGCGCGATGCCTTACATTGTGCGCATGCGAGACAAAGAGAGGCCGAGACAGCACAAGCAGTGAAGCAGGACGAGGTGAAGCGCGGCTGTGGTTCGTTTGCCTCTCTTGCTTCGGTAGGTGGAGACAGAAGCAGCGCCCCAACAAGAAGCACTAAACGGATTCCATTTGCAAACCGTTTCTGCAGCTTTTCACATTATGCCATTCAGCCACCAAATGGGTACCTTTTTAATATCCAAGGTGTGTGATGTTTTTACATTTCTGGGGGCTCGAGGATAGAGCGTGGATCTGGACAGCCATATGGAAGCTCTGCCCTATTGGCCTCAAGCTGAGCCAGAGACAGGCACCTGGCTAGAGCTTTCAGTGACCCTCCCACTTCTAAGAAAAAGCCAGATACGTCCTATGACTTTTGAGAAGGCACGAGCCTTACACATGTCTGGTTGGCTCGAGAGTAACACGAAATCTGCATAACTTCCGAATCTGGACAAGGTGTCATTTCAAAGGCTGTGACTGACTCTTTTCCATCGGTCCCACCGTTTCAAGATGCAGAGACCTGATAGCTGATTCACAAATAAAAGTAAGACACACAGTTCCCCATCATGCCATGAAGACACACAGTTCCCCACCACGCCAGGAAGACACACAGTTACCCATCACACCATGAAGACACACAGTTCCCCACCACGCAAGGAAGACACACAGTTCCCCATCACGGCCCAGCCTGGTTCTCCCTATTGCCTCGCGGGGTCGTGGGATCTTGCCACTGACTGACCCATGGGGCCACAGGATAATACCGTTACCCCGGCAATTTCATGTGGCCTGGAGCGCGAGTCACCGATATATGTGCTACGTCACCGATTAACAATGTAGTGCGGCCCTGCTCGGGTGATGTGAGAACTGAAGAGTGGTCATAGCAGGAGATGGAGGAGCTATGCTGAAAGAAGGGAAACACAACATACCATACCTCGTGGCCTCTAAACTGGCCGACCCTACACCCATGTGCTTCGAAGCCGCATCTTGAAGCACCAGGTGCTGTCCTGATTCTTTACAATACCTGGGGCTTTATGTGGGCCGGGTCCTGCCGGTGCTCAGCACCCCCGTTCTAAAAAGCAGGTGCTGAAACGGGTCCCTGTCGGGCTCTCATTTTTGCCCTCACCCTTAGAGGGGAAAAAAACTTACCTCTGCAGCAGAACCACCATTTACTGGGATGTAACTTCAAAGAGATGGTTATAGTTCTTTCACAGTCTCATCATTTTAGAACTGCAGCATTTTCAATATTCTATACACCGAAGCCCTAGTTGTTGCTTTTTTTTATCTTATGCAAATAACGGTCATTGACAAAGCCAATAGTCCTGGCTTACTGTAGGCGTAATGTTACTTGTTGCATTATATACCTGGATGCAATGACAGAAGCAGCAAACTGCCAGTCAGGCGGCACACTGCTACGCATATATATATACCATCCTGGATAACTTAGCACAGGAACAGGGGCGACTGGTGACATTTGAAAGTGGTGAGCCGTAAAATTATTGTCATACTGCACCGTAGCGAGTGAGCGTAGCGAGCGAGCCCGAACAACCTAAGGGGAGCTGTGTGTGGGGGGGGGGGGGGGATTTAGAAATAGAGAGTGGACAAATGGTGCATTTTCAAGCAAATTTGAGAAAGCAGGAAGTTTAATAAAGCATTGTGAAAGTGCAGTTATTACATTAATAAAGAAATGTCATATAACATAGGTAGCTTATTCAGTTTAGGTAGCTGCTTATTCAGTATAACCACAGATCTTCATAACAAATTTCGAGATACAATGCATTTCTGAGTACCTCACAGATGTTTTTTAATTAACAAACAACTAAACATCTAAACATCATGTGCATTTTGTGATCTGCATCAGATACATGTTCTTTGCAGCAGGCACATTCTGCGCTACTTTTCCTGAGTCAAAACTTCCACTAGACAAAACTCTGATCTCTCTCTAGGAAAAACATTAACCATCAGCGTTATCATGACATTTTTATTGTTTCTGTGAATAAAATCAATTTAGCCACTTTGCGAACTCTCTGACTTGCTTTATTTCGTTTTTTATTTATTTTTCATAGTTTGAACCTTTTATTCCCAAAGCGCACTGTGAAAACAAAAATGTTGACCTCCCCCTTACTACTACAAGGAGACTGAGGCCTGTTGCTATATAACAGCGTCGTAGAAACAGCTATCTTTCATGAATGACCTCTTTAAACTAATCACAACCAAAATAAAATCAAATCAACCTCTTACTTCCCACTGACACCACCCTGTTAAGAAACGTTCATACCGGGTTAACTATATCTTCCGATTGGAATACTTCTGAAGTGCCACATATAACCCCGGCCAATGACCTCCTTGAGAAGCTTAGAGTCCAAATTCAAGCTTCAAAAGGTCCAAAGGTTCTGAAATGCACTTCCATACATTTAGACATTTTCCTCCCTAATTAAGAGCCCTGAGCCCATCGCCCAAGTCTGTGAGTCAGAGTGCTGTGAGCTCAACCGTGGCAGAGCTGCCGCTGATTGGTGTAACACTGTACAGCAAAGCACAGACTGCTGGCCATTCCTGTATACATCAATAGTGCGCAGAATAGTGCAGTGCAGCAAAGCAAGTAAAACACCACAAAGTATAGTGCAGCAAAGCACAGCACAGTCCAGCAAGCCTCAGAACTGTGGAGCAAACATAAGACTGGTATAGAAAGCACAGTGCACAACGCTACCGCACATTACAGGATAGAAAACTATAGCATACAACAGTGCAATACAGTGCAACATAGCACACGACAAAAGCACAAATCCGGACATCCGATTCAATACGGTAAACCCCTTGGCACTTGATTAGAGCAGTGAGCATCAAAGCAGAATATAACATAACACAACAATACACAGCACATTAAAGTACAGCACTGTACGCAATGCAGTGCAAAACAGCAGCGCTTAATAGAGCACATCCTTCCACAATATGTAAATGTCTTTAGGCCTATTGCCCCGTATGTTCATGATTGGTGGCATTGGTGTTGCTTTCTCTATATATGTGAATTTATGGGAACTATGTCTCATGTGCATAGATTATGTGTCTGTGCTAGAGCATATGTATTGGTTATCCCGTTGGTTTTCAGGACTGGCTTGACAGTGCAGCTGTTGCAAAGACCTATTGTTACCAATTCTTTAAAATGCACAGTGTACTTTGCGTCTATTCATAGGAGTGTTACTCTTTCATGTTGTTCTGTTGGCTGTTTTGTGTATCACTCAGTCTCCTGTGGAGTACCTGACAATGTAATGCGTGGCAGATTAATTTGAATGCTTTAGCAGAGCTCTTTAACTCGGCCGAGGAATGTGGTAATTCGGTTTTAAGTGCCCTCTAAGTGCCCCTGCCTCCGTGCCCTTCACGAGAGCTGTGTTGGGTAGGATCCATTGTCTTTGATGAAAGCACTGCCTGGTTATTCGTGCCGGGGCTTCAAAACCCAAGCAAACCAGAGGGATAAAGAATTTCACACAAAGTGCTTCAATGCCTCGTCGGGTGTAGTAAGTGCTAACCTAATGAAATTTCAATGCAATAAAGTAAACCTATCTGTAGGATTTTCCTTTTTTTTATTGCAAAGTCACGAAAATGAAGTCCTAAAAACGTAGGATTTTCCTTTTTTTTATTGCAAAGTCACGAAAATGAAGTGCTAAAAACTCCTCTCACATTATACTATAAAGGCACAGTTGGAACAAGTAACTATCTCACTGAAGAAATAAGTCGCAGAATAGATCATTCAGCAGGTGCAACATTTGACTGTAGGCATATAAATAATTGTTCACTTTTCTTTCATTCACAGTAGTGCTGTCATTTGCATGTACTTCAGTCCGTATACTTCTGGAAAGTATTTGGCCATGGTAGCTTTTCATTTTAATTAATTGTTTTGCAGCATGAACTTCATTTATTTATTTGGATGTTTACATGGACCTATGAGTGTTGGGTAGGAAATGTAAATGGTCTATACCCCTCATCCTATCAAGCCCAACAGACACTCCAAGCCTGTTGATAGTTCGTGTTTCCTCCCACTCCCTGATACTTTTAAAATTGTGGTTTTACGAGTCTGTACAATGAATTTATATTCCATGGGATTAAGTTGGGCCTAATTAATTGTGGATGAATTTGAGCGGCCACTTTGGCGAGTTAAGTGGAGTGAAATAAAAAGCATCATAATATGATAAAACATTTTCTAAAGTCACACAAAATTCAGTTCTCACTTCCTCCTCCTGTACTCTACAATGTACTCAAAGGCACGAGGGCCCTCTTGAGGGGAAATCGCCAATATAAATAATCTAGCATGTGCGGTCGATTTCCAGGCTGTCCAGCCCCTGTTCTCGAGAATGTTCATTCTTACTTTAAATTCTGTCCCAAATGTTTTATCCCCGGACCCTCCCTCTGTTTCACTGTCTGTCCTCTCGTTTCTTAATATCACGGTTATCTCAGCTTCCACTGGACTTTAAGTTTGCTGTTAGACAAATATCTCATAGTGAAACCGCCGAATATGAACAGCCACCAAGAAACGCAGAAGGGGCTGTCAGCTCTTGTTCATTTAGGCCAGGAACACACAAAAAGCCCCCGCTTGGTTTCAAGGCAAGCGCCGCAGCTGCTCCCCTGTCCAAACAGTAGAGGTATTTAAGACCTATTTTAACTTTGCAGTTAGAATGACCGCCACAAGTTCGGCTCAAATCCAGAAATGATTGCTGGTGTGCTAAGGGAATGGTGCACTGTGCCTGCAACACATACAGAGAGATGGACTTGAGGAGAATGGCCACTTGTTTTTATGCGCCTGCACTATTATACAGTGCATAATCTAAAGTTGGAATTCCCCGGAGTTAATGCGTGAACTGAAGGCAGCACAAGTCGGAAACAGTATGCAGTGATTGCCGCCCGGTCGCGGCTGGCATGACGGGGGAGAGGGGTACGCGCAGGGAGAGGGGGGGGTGGGGGGGAGTGTTTAATTAAATTTAAAAAAACTTACTAGGATGAGGCATCTCCCCCGCCGGTCCCGCGTCGCATCACGTCTCCGAGTCCTCGCAGGAACATTCTTCTCATACGTGAGTTTGAGCTATTGTTATTGTAAATAACAATGCCTTTTATTTTTGTTTTGGATTTTAAAACATGAATAAAAGACATTGCCGTTTACAATTCCAATAGCTTAAACTCGCGTAAATCCGAGACCTATTGCATTGTAAACGCTTGCTTAGGCATGCTGAAGTGGATGCCTGCTTGTGCCCCGGGGGGACCACAAAGTACTCTAGTAGGTCCCTGCTTTTGCCCCAGGGGCACTATAGTGCACGCAATGGACACAAAGATAAACCCCTTTAAGGGGGCTTGTTTTGAAGCGACGAGCGGTGGCGTAACATGTAAAGCTGCCGACTTTGGAGTTGGAGAGCAGAGTTCGATCCTCGGCTTGGGCTGTATAAAGATAAATCATTAAAAGAAGGTCCGCGGCGTGGGCTGTATTAATCCTAAATAATTAAACAGAGATCTCAAATAAAACAAGCTTTGTGGGGAGAGACAAATAAAACAAGCATTGGCATAGACACATAAAACAAGCATTGGCAGAGACAAATAAAACAAGCATTGGCAATGCAATAGTATGGGGGTGTGAGAAGGCATTGGAAGCAAGTAGTCTGTGCAGTGAAGGGGCTAATAGCCGTGGAAGGACACAAATGAAGAAATGTCCATCATAAGGAGGGACTAACAAGCCTACAACCAATCAGAAGGCACCATCTAGGACACCAGCCAATGAAAATGATGGGTGGAGAGTGGGTGGAGCTTATATACACTATAGTGTATACTGCATGTCTCAACGAGACAGCGCAAGCGCTGCCTAGGCGAGACCTAAAAAAACCAATATCTTCCTGAAACTAAAAGTCTGTCAGAACTCTTCCCCTTGGGCAGCGGTCGATTTCTTCACCAGTGGGCCAAGACGGGTGTCGATACACTAATGCAGGGCTGATCCCCCCCCCTTGCCTCATCGGCTCTCCGTTTCACTAACCCAAGGGCCGTTCTGACAGTATGTCCCGGTACTGGAGAACTCACTTCCTTGGTCGAAGATGATATCGCCTTCCTCCAGGAATCGCGTGGTCCGGAAAGAGCTCCTCAGTGGCGTTTGGCTCCGCAGCACGGCCTGTCTCTGCAGCCAAGATTTCTCGTTGATCGGTCAGCACGGTAGGTTCCACCAATCCGGGCGGCACCTTCCTACAGTGCAGGGAATGGATCCAATTCTTTCTGTTGGAGACTCGCACAGCCGTCCTCGTTGCGAGGAGGACCTGCTCAGGACCCACCCATCTCGGTTCCAAGCTGTTTGTTCTGTCAAAGATTTTCACCATCACGTGGTCACCAGGTCGGAGACCATGTCCTTCACCGGTGGACCGATCAGGGAGCGCCTCTCGGACCTGTTGATGAATAGAAACCAAGTTATCCGTTAACTGTGCCAGATAATCGTTCATCATTACACACGGTACATCATACACAGCTTTAGGTTTTGGTGGACCCCAAATATTCATTGGCCGTCCAAAGACAATCTCATACGGTGTAAGGCCAGTTCGAGAGTGTGGTACCGATCTTATTGACAATAGCGCCAGCGGTAGAGCATCTGGCCAAGTCAAGGACGTCGAAGCTTGAATTTTAGCGATCTTGAGCTTCAGTGTACCATTATACTTCTCGACTAGTCCCGCAGACTGAGGGTGGAATACCGTGTGAAACTTCTGGGTGATGCCCAGGCCCTTCAAGACATACTTTATAACATCCGCTACAAAGTGAGGCCCATTATCACTCCACAGAAGTCTACAGATGCCATATCGAGGGAAGAACTCTTTCAGCAGCAACTTCGCAGTAGTCATTGCAGTATTGTCTTTCGTAGGGTAGGCCTCAACCCATTTACTAAAGGCACACACCACTACTAGGACATACTTCAAATTGTTACAACGCTCGAGCTGGATGTAATCCATCTGCAAAACCTCAAAGGGTGCAGTAGGTGTCACGAATCCTCCTACTGGAGTTCGAGTACCCTTTCCTGGGTTATACCTCAAGCAGATCATACAAGTCTGCACCACCCTCTTTGCCGTGCTAGCAATCTCTGGATGCTCCCAGACTTGAGTAAGCAATTTTACAATTGCGGAAGCTCCAACATGTGCTAGCCCATGTGCCATCTGAACCATAGGTTGTACAAAAGCTGTGGGTAATTTCCATCGATCCATCTGCTTATTTCTCCAGCAACCCTCATCATCCAATTCTCCCTCACTGGACCATTGCTCCCGTTCTTTGTCAGAGGCGGTCCTCTGTATCTCTCGCACTTCTTCCTTCGCATCATGCCATCTTTCTACTTGTGACTTCACTACATACATGGCAGTAGTACCGGGCTGCATCGCAGTCTCCCGCGCCACTCGGTCTGCTAACGCATTCCCTTCTCCAATTTTATCAACTACTTTCTTATGGGCGCCACATTTAACAATGGCAATTTTCTTCGGATATGTCAATGCAGTTAAAAGATTTTGAACTAACTCCCCATGCATTATTTGTACTCCATGCGACGTTAAAAACCCTCTCTCCTTCCAGAGTAGGCCGAAGTCATGCGCTACTCCGAAGGCATAGCGGCTATCTGTATAAACATTCACACATAATCCTGTACTGAGCTCACATGCTCGTGTTAATGCTATCAGTTCCGCTGCTTGAGCTGATTTCTGTGGTATGCGTGCAGTCTCCACTATCGTTTGCAACGTGGTAATTGCATACGCTGCTGAAGTCGTACCATCTGGTAGCTTCAGACATGATCCGTCCACCCACAGTTCTCCATCTACATCTGGAAAGGGCGTATCCTGGAGATCAATACGACCCTTTGTTTGTTCCTCAGTCACGAGAATACAATCATGTACTCTCCGCGCCTCAGGCTGGGTTTCGGGGTATGGCAACAATGTTGCCGGGTTTAACGTTACGCACCTTTTCAACGTAATATGAGGAGCCAAAAGCGTCAATTCATATCCCGTTAAACGGGCACTGGTCAAATGCTGCGTCTTTGTTTGATTAAGCAGGGCATCGACAGCATGGGGGACTAATACCAACAACTTATGAGATAACACAATTCCCTCACTTTGGCGTATTGACACAGCTGTCGCCGCAACCGAGCGAAAACACCCTGGTAATGCTCGGGCGACAGGATCAAGTACAGCCGAAAAATATGCACAAGGGCGCTGCTTATCGCCGTGCATCTGCACTAAAACTGACAATGCACATCCATCTTTCTCATGCACATACAACGAAAAGGGTTTTGCATAATCAGGGGTCCCTAACACTGGTGCTGAACAAAGGGCCTGTCGTAGTTGCTGAAAAGCAGTATCACACTCATCTGACCAAGGGATTGGGATAGGCGTGTCCTTTGTCAAGAGGGCTAACAATGGCTTAGCTATGTGTGAAAACCCCAATATCCACTGTCTACAAAAAGAAACAAGGCCCAAAAATGCACGCACATCCTTCTGTGTGGACGGTCTCGGTGTGTCCAAAATTACTTGGATGCGATCCGGTGTGAGTGCACGTCCCTCCTTAGACAAAAGGTGACCCAAATAAGTCACCTTTGGTCTACAGAATTGCAATTTCTTCCTAGATACCTTATGATTGTGGGATGCTAAAAAGGAAAGTAAGGATAACGTACTTTTTTCACACAACTCCAGGGTGTCAGCCGCCAGCAAGATGTCATCGACATATTGAATGAGGGCGACCCCCTCGAGCAGAACAAAGGAATCCAATTGTCTTTTCAAAGCCTGACTGTAAATGCTAGGGCTTTCTGTGTAGCCCTGGGGGATCCTACAAAAACGATAAGATCTATTATTTAATGTAAACCCAAAAAGATATCGGCTATCAGGGTGAATGGGAATGGAAAAGAAGGCATTCTTCAAATCGATCACTGAGAACATAGTCGCCGTAGGTGGTACCAAAGTAAGCAACGTCGTGATATCGGAAACCACTGGGTACTGAGGTATCACGATCTTGTTTACTTCTCTCAAATCAATTATAAACCGATAAACTCTGGCATCCGTATCCTTTTTCAGTATGGGAAGGATCGGACTGTTACAAATGTTGTAGGGGACTTCCTCCACTACCCCTACCGCCATCAAATCCTGCACTATCTGCATGAGAGCCTCCTCGCCCTCCTGGGAAATACGGTACTGTGGGAGGCGTGGTAACACCGCCCCCTCCTGGACACTAATGTGGACCGGTGGAATCACCATTTGTCCCACATCAGTATCCGACGTTGCCCACAAAGCACGAGGGAGGGTAGCTAACAGCGCATCCTCTGACATCGCACACATCCGTTCAGACCTGGGGTAATTGTCATTTAATATTACCCGCACACCAGCAGGGGAGCAGCGGATCGTAGCCCTAAAATGTTTTAACATATCAAGGCCCATAATGTTGTCCGGTGTGTACGGGGTAAGCAGAAACGGACAGGGTGCAGAAAAAGAATCAACCTTAAACATGAGGGGCTGCGAAAGAGGGCTTCGGGAGAGTGTACCGTCAAACCCTACCGATGTGACCATTAAGCCGGATGGGGGAGCCCCCGGAACCAATTGCTTAGACAGCGCACTACGTGTCGCTCCTGTATCCACTAGGAACTGATCAGTAGAGCCCAAAACCTCAGCCGATACATAAGGACCCTTCTGATCGACCGGCACCTCAACTGATTCTAACCCCCATCCAACGCATTCCTATGCATGCTGAGAGTCATGGTACCCCGATCGGTCAATCCCCGACACTTGATACTGATGCTGGCGATCGAAAACATTTGATCTATCTCGGTGCTGCCCAGCAGAGTCAAAACGAGCCTGTTCGTTAGAATTCCCTCTAAAGTTCGAGAAACCCCCTCTACCTCGCGGGCCACCCTGGGTATGCCCCTGACGCGATGCATGCAACACCGGGCAGTTCCTAACCCAATGACCCGATTGCTTACAATACGCACATTGGTTCCTATTCAAATCAGATCGGCCCGAGGGAGGACCATAAGATCCTCCCCTACCTCTATTACTACCCCGTCGGGGCGGGCCATAGACTTGTGCCAACATCACCTTTGTTTTTAAATCTTTCGATTTCTTTTCCTCCTGGCCCTTTGCTTCTTGCTCCTGACGCTCATAATACTGGGCGATAGTCAGGAGGGCCGTCGGTGTTGCGGAAGACCAAGAACTTTCGCTCGCTTTTAAACGGGCCGCAACTGCCGGCAGCAGATTAGCCACATATTTATCCGCAAAGAGGTGGCGACCCGTATCATCAGTAAGCGACTGGCCACTAAAATCATGAAACGTCTCCTCAAAACGCGTAAAGAAGTCCGCAACCGACTCGTCAACTTTCTGTTTACATGAAGCTAACATATTCCAATCAATCTTTTTAGGGGGGATAATTGTCTTCAACTTAGTCAGAATAGCAGTAGGGAGGTCTAAGATACTCTGGGGTGGTTTCTGCGCGGGCTTCCGTTCCCTATCCTCATCCTCAAGATCAGACCACCGAGCCTTAAAGGCAACTATATCATCTACCTTTCGGACAGATCGCCACATATCCGGTGGTAGAATAAGGCCAAAGAACAGGTCTATATCTGCTAAGGTCATAACGCAAGAATTCAAGGCCCCCTCGACTTCTTCGTAGAAGGCCGCTGGATTCTTGCGGGGATCAGGCAACGCATTCTTTAATGCCATGACGTCAGCCCTGTGCCAGGGAGTATAAACCCAATTATACACAAAATATCCCTTGGCATCGGCGGAGGTAATATCCGAGCTAGTCCCCGCTCCTTTAGGAGGAACATACAAAGGCGCCGCCTCGCGCATTGGCTTAGCATGCACTGGATCGCTCTTATCTGATTGAGAGGTGGATGAATGGCCGCCTCCAGTACGCAAATCCGACCGCTTTTCCTCCTCAAGATGTTGGCGCGCTTTCTCTTTAAGGTCTGCTGCCTCATCCCGCAACGCAAACAGTCGTCGAACCGCCTCAGGCGCCTTAGAGGGAGAGAAAACACCATTACGCAATGCTTTAGAATCTGATACCACATCAGCAGGTTCAAAGACACTGGAATATTTCCGAAAGGCAGTAATCACTTCATCAGAAAAGTGTCCCAAGAAATACAACCTTTCCCTGTCCTGCCACGACTCCCAAGAAGCCAACAGTTCATCAAGGGATAACTTGCCCTTACATGCACGATAGGAAAACTGTCGAAGCTCACCCATTCGCTCGGCCGATAACATGGACCGCGTGTCTACCTTACTCAAACCCGATCCAGAATCTTGTGGCCTCGGGGCAGACGCGCCGACATAAGGAGGCGGAGAACGATCTAATAAATAAAAATCATCGTCATGATTATTAAGGACAGGATAGAGTGGCTGACGAACAGCATATTGACCCGAGACTTGTAACCTATGTTCTTTCTCTTGCCTCTCCGTCTGTTCTCTTTCCTCCCGACGCCTCGCTTCCTGTGCTCGCACATGATCATTCTTCCGTTGTTCTTTATCAAACAGCGCTTTCTCACGCTTCTCTCGCTCACGCACTTCCTTCACCCACAACCGCACACACTCAAACATATCCTGCCGAGCACGCCGTTTACACATACACTGTTCCACATACTCAATCTTACGTATATCAAACGATCCATACAAAGGCCATCGCAACTCAGGATCTTTTTTAGTATATTTCCTCCATACTGTGCTGTACATTATGGAAGAAAGACCATGCTTCACATACATATCCCTATTAGGAGTCCCCTCTGGGGGAGCCGGAGCAGATTCCTCGAGGTTCAACCGGTTTCCAAAGCAGCAACACCACTTACGGAGTGCGCTAAAAGCAGGCATGCTCAGAAATAATGCAAAATATGCAATATTATAAAGAAAATGGCACTTAATCGTTGCGCCGTTCAAGGTTACACAGCTCCGGAGAAATCTCTCCACATTACCTGCCTATATGTGTTGCAACGCATATATTTTCACAAAGACAAATACAAAATATGACTAGTCATCACAAATCAAACTCAAATAGCCAGACCAGGCTTCAAAAACTCGGAGCAAGTACCGTACAACGGTTCTTACCAATCAAGAGTCCAGATTCCAACTGCCAAGCTCCAAAATCGCCCAAACGGCTTTCACGGCAGGACCGACAGAAGAGGTCTCAGTCGAGGACCGGCGCCACCCAGACGGTCAGCTCGGAAGGGAAGGAAGAAAAACCTCGGGATGCCAGGGCTAAGACGCCGCTGGCAGTGATCACGTCCCTGGCCAAATTCCTCACCTTCGTCGCGCCCAGTCTTTTGAGCATCTGAGTCGCCGATGAGCCCCACGTGACGGGCGCCAATTGATGAATACAGGCCCCAGCTAGGCCCACAGGACACAAGGGTTCGCTCTCCTGTAATGGAATCTATAAGGAAGTTGGCACGGAAACTGCAAAGTACAAAGACAGCATTTATTAACCCTTAAGGGTGGTCCTACAATCCACACAACACTCTTCAGTATTGCATAGAGTAGCACAAAGAACTTACGTACATGGTCCCCTTTTATACACAATAGAGGGGCTCATAAGTGGGTGGATACAACATGAGGCCGAAGAACATTACCATTTATGGTCATTTTCGATACTGAATCAATATGCGGGCGGAGCTAACACACTCCTTGAGCCCGCGAAAACATGGTCAAGCAAGGCTAACTGATAACAGATGTGGTCAGTTCTGGGCATGCGCCAGATGGGCAAAGGAGCTATTTATAGACTGTTACTAGGCAGATTACAAGAGCAACCAACACAGAGGTTGGACTCTTCTCGTGGGGAACACGTGGAAGCATGACAATACAAAATGGAGTCCGAACTTCGGTCAACATAACAGAGAAAACATGATCTAAGTAAGGGAATTAATGTCTTTAGTAAATGCTTAATCACATCGTTGTTTCAATTTACAACACTGCCAACAGCCTCCACAGATCCGCTGGTACAACAGGTTGCTAGGACACCAGCATTCCATAAGCAAATACATCATAGGACATGCTTAAAGAAACATTACATCATTTAATGAAGAGATACAACACACCATATCTTCTTTTCCTACCAATAACAAAACAAACAAAAAAAAACATAACAACAAAAAGGATAGTAAATAAAACTAAACTAAACTCTGTATCTATTGGGTTTAACGATAATTCTAGAACTCCTCCTGTAAGGCATTTGAACAGGATCAGAGCAAACGTTTTTCATTGCAACAGACGTAACATTCTTTTCTTTAATCTTAACTATCCTATTCAGGTTCCACCAATAACCACCATCAACCATAACTGCATTTTTGTGTATTTTCACAACTTTGACCGGCTCGCTGAATTTATTGTTACCTTTCATGGAATGAATGCCAGACTTAATTTTGATCATGTCTCCCACATTGAGTGGAACTTTTTTTACACCGTTCCGTGAATCAAAATACTCTTTCTGCTTTGTTTGAGAGATGGCCATTTTCTCACTGGCTAAAGACATCAGCTGACTAACATCAGACTCAGACTTGACCCACTTGCTCATCCATGCCGGTCTAAAACTGGTGTTGGGCTTACGCCCGCGCAACCGCTCAAAAGGCGAAATCCCAGTAGAAGAGTGTGGAGTGGTTCTGTAAAACCACACCATTGTGTTTAGAGATTTACAAATGTCATGCCCTCCTGCTCTTGCCCATTTAATACACTCCCCCACTATTCGATTCATACGCTCAACTAAGCCATTTGTTTGCGGGTGATAGTGCGAGCTTTTATAGTGTTTAACTTTCAAATTCTGAGCTTACAAATTGTTTTCCATTGTCCGAGACCAGAGTCTCAGGCACTCCCTCTCTTATCCAAACCTCTTTTAGGAAATCCACTACCACTTTAGTGTTTGCTTCCTTAACAATCTTCACTTCTGGCCACTTAGATGCATAATCCATCATGACCAAAATGAAACGACAACCCCCAGGGAGAATTTCATAAGGCCCCATGACATCTATACCCACCTTTAACCAAGGACCCTTAGGACACTCAATGGGGATCAAAGGAGGAACAGACACTTTGAAGGCTTTATCAGATGCACCACAGACACAACAATTAGCAACAACCATGTCAATTTCAGCGTCCATACTGGGCCACCAGTATGTGTCTCGAATGCGCCGTTTTGTAAAGGTAGAACCCAGATGACCTTCATGCGCCTTCTGGATGATAGTTTTGCGAAACATCTCAGGAGGCACCAATTTATTTCCCCTTAACAACACACCATCTTCAACAGAAAGCTCATCACCAATCTTGCAGAAAACTTGAAGAGAGACTGGAAGAACCTTTTCTCTAGGCCAACCATTTCTAACAAGGGGAAGAACTTCACGAATCACAGGATCGGAATTTAAAGCATGAACCCAATCAATCTCCGAATTAAGATTAAACTCAGGAAGATCTAGCACAGCAACAAGACAATCATCACAATCTTCATTCGAAAAATCTTCTAAGCAAACCTCATCCAATTCATTTGTTGTGACGGGAAAACAGGAAAGAAAATCCGCACACACATTCTTCCCTCCAGAAATGTGTTGTACTCTGAACTGGTACTGCAACAGTTTAGTCACCATGCGCATGATTCTAGGCGAGCAACATTTGCTAACACCACCCCCCAAAATGTTTACGAGTAGTTTGTGATCAGTCAACAATAAAAAGTACTTTCCCCAAACATAAGGTCTAAATTTTTCTATGGCCCACAAGCATGCCAACAACTCCTTTTCGATTACCGAATACTGCAATTCAGGAGTTCGCAACACCCGAGATGCAAAACATACAGTGTTCTCACAGTTTCCCTTCCATTGGGTTAAAGTGGCACCAATCCCCGCCTGACTAGCATCAACTGTCACACAGCAAGACAAATTTGACAAAAATGCCGCTGGAAGCAGGCCTCTCATAACCAAAGTGCTCTGGGATTACGTCGGAAAGGTCACCCCGTGCCTCATCAGCATAAACGAAATCCCCGAGTAAGGGGAGCCGGCCTCCAGGCCTGAAAAGAGTATTATTTGTTCAGAGCCGTTATTAAACAGAAAGTGCGCGCGCGGACATTTAGCGCGAAACGACGAGTGTAGTAATCCACGGTAAATACGCAGGCCTTTTAAGCTGAGGGTTCTTGGAATTCATGGATTAAGCATCAATAAAAAGGGTACCTTAATATAGTGGGCAGATCACGCTTGTATGTAATAAGCTGACGAGGTGGACTTGTAGACGAAGTGCAGAGCCACTGCGAATCCTTGAATCAGTCCATAGCTTTGTAGAAGACTTGAAGCCAGTTGCGCTGCGTGGGTTCTATATGTAGCCAAAAATCGTCGCCACAAATATGTAGTAACCAGGCTGAAGCAGTAGGTTGTAAGCTGGTTATTTATTTGGCTACATAGGAGACAGAGCTCAGTGAACCAACTCTGCCAACAGCCTCCACAGATCCGCTGGTACAACAGGTTGCTAGGACACCAGCATTCCATAAGCAAATACATCATAGGACATGCTTAAAGAAACATTACATCACTTAATAAAGAGATACAACACAACAAAGTTCACTATATCAGTAACGTTGGTGCCCACGGGATCCAGGTGTCTCTCCACACACCAGCGTACCCATCTCCTCCAAGCTGATCTATACCTCTTGATGGTACCTGGGGCCCAAGCATGCTGGATGAGGAACTCAGCTCCCTGAGAAAGTCTGATGTACTGCCAGAGTTGCCTGAAATCCTCCACACCATGAGATGGAGATGGCCCTGGAGAACCAAAGGGTGAGGCTGACAAAGAGGATCCACCAGGATTTCTTCATACAACGGAAGACGCACTGGGGCGGCCCAAGCCAGCTCCAGGAGAGAGGGGTACCATGACTGTGATCGCCATATCAGGGTGATTAGGATCAGCGAGGCCCACTGAAGTCAGGCTTGTGCTACCACTCTCTGGATGAAGAGGAAAGGCATGTAGGGGTAGACCGGGACTGTCCACCAGTCCTGTAGGATTCCGGGTCTGGTCTCAGGCTGAAGTATCTGGGTAGCTGGGCATTCCACCTGGAGGCAAACAGGTCCCCCTGGCATGGACCCCAAAGAGTCAACAGTGCCCAGAATATTGCTGGAGCGAGTCTCCAGTCACTGGCATCTCTGAAGTGCATGGAGTTCCAGTCCACTAGGGAGTTTTGTGTCCTGGGGAGATATTCGTATGTCACTGAGATCTGACATTGGAGGCAGAAGTGCCAGAAGTCCTTGGCCAGTTCCGCTAGGGCTCTGGATCGAGTGCCACCCAGACGGTTGATGTACTGCACTGCCGTTGTGTTGTCCATCCGGAGGAGTACGCAACATGAGACTCTGTCCCTTGTGAATGACCGAATAGCAAAAGAGCCCGCTAGTAGCTCTAGGCAGTTGACATGGAGGGCGAGCTCCTTCTCCGTCCATCTGCCTCCCATGCAGGTCAATCCGCATCTGGCACCCCAACCTAGGCGACCGGCATCCGATTCTATCACCAGATCCGGTTTGCGAGCCAAAGATTGCCCATTCGTTCCAGGCTTCCATGTGGTCAATCGACCACTGGAGCTCTGTCCTGGCTTCCTGTGTTAGAGAGACTAGCTCGGAGTAAGTGAGTCCCCTCCAGAGATGGGATACCTTTAGTCTCTGTAAGGCTCTGTGGTGCAGCGGCCCCGGGAAGATGGCTTGAATCGAGGACGATAACAAGCCAACAATCCTGGCCAGCTGCCGTAAAGAGATTCTGTCCCGTCTCTGTACCGGAAGGTTCAGGGTTGCCACCCTGGAGTTGATCTGGAAGCCCAAGAATAGCATGCTCTGCTGCGAGACCAGGTCCGACGTCTGTTGTTTGATGGTGAACCCTAAACTCTGGAGTAGGGTTATAGTGGTATTCAGGTGAGCAATCAGTCATACACGGGACTGATCCATCAACAGAATGTCGTCCAAGTAAATATTCAGCCTGATGCCTATCGTCCGTAGGTGTTCCACCACTGGCTTGAGGAGTTTGGTAAAGCACCATGGTGCTGAAGACAGGCCGAACTGGAGGATCCGGAATTCGAAAATCTGTTCCCTCCACTGGAATTGGAGGAATCTGCAGTGAGGGGCAAAAATGGGGACTGACAGGTAGGCGTCCTGGAGATCGAGGCATGCAGCTAGTCGTCCTGTAGCAAAAGGTCCCTGAGGAGGTGAATCCCCTACCTTTTGGAGAGGCGGTACACCAGCCTCTCGTTGAAGGACATGAGATTGATGATGGGGCGGAAGCCCTTGCCCTTCTTTTCCACTAAAAAGAATTTGCTTAGGAATCCTCTGGATTGTAGTTCCGATTTGTACATTGCCTCTTTGGACAGAAGGTCCCGGACCTCAAAATCTATAAAGGCTACGTCCTGAGAGGAAAAAAACTGTGGGAGAGGCTTGACTGTCAGCACTGGAGTTCCGTAGAACTCTATGTGGTGTCCCCTTATCGTGTCTGAGGAAATCTCTGCCCATTTGTGAGAAAATATCCTCATTCTCCCTCTCAAACAAAGAGGTGTTAACAGTTCAGTGCTTACCACTGTATCCATTGGAGTTGTTGTGGGCCCCGGTTGTTTCTGCCTTTTCTGCCACGGGAGGGGTAGAAGGTTCCTTGCCGGCCGTCCTGCCAGCCATTGTTTCTTCTTGCCTGGGCTCTGTTAGGGCCTTGGTGGGATTGGCGGCCGGAGGAGCGACCCCTGCCTCTTCCGGACCCACCAAAAACCATCCCCTGGATGATCATTTCATCGATGCCTGGGCTTTGTCAAGAGCTGAAAACATCAACACAAACTTCCCAAGCTCCTTCACAAAGGGTGCGCCAAAGAGAGAACCCTGGGCTACAGGACCTGCCTCTGAGGACGAGAGTTTCCCCAACTTAGGGTCAATTTTGAGAAGGAGGGAGCTGCGTCATTCTGCTGAGAGGGCGCTGTTGGCTTTGCCCAGAAGACATACCTCCCTCTGCACCCACCCTACCACGTTGTCCATGGGTAGAGGCTGACCTAACTCCTTTGATCGTTTGACAACCTCAATTATTTTTGTTAGTGGTCCCACCACGTCCAGGAGCTTGTCCTGGCAGGCCCTCCAGGATCTATCTATTCCCTTCTTGGGGTCCCTCATATATTTACTGAAAAAGGTGCCCAGTTTGGGGTCTATCTTGGGGGTAGCTGTGACCTTGTCGGCCAGAGATGGCGCAGGGCATTCTGATCGGAGGCGGGCTCTCATCTCCTTACTCAGTGGTTGCCTAATTTTGTTGCCCACATGCTCAGCCACCTTCCTGTCAGGGACCCACTCCGCAGAGCGCGGTCCGAAAATACCCTCTGGGTCAAACATGTTGGAAGGGGCCCCATCCCCCTCACTAGGGTCGCAGTTTGGAGACTGAGGGCGCCAAAACCTGCCCGAGTCCAGAGTCTCATCAGAGGAACCCTCCTCCTTGTCAAGATCACCCTCCCCATGTCGGGGAACCCCTCTTCAGGGTCGAAATCTGTGGCGACCTAGTCACTGTTAACCCCGGGTAGATCTTCCTCCCGGTAGGGTGCCTCATTAAGCGTTCGCACACTCTTGTGGAAGACTTCCGCCAGCCGGCAGAAGCCTTCAAGGTGCCCCGCATCACGCTTCTTAGCCTGTCATGAGTGAACCGGGTACACTCCGCAAGGCCCGTGCCCTTGAAGACCTGGGCAGACAGCTTATCCGTGTATTCCTGCAGGGGGGCCATGGCCTGGGAAATAGCCCTAGAAGGGAACTTGTCCACCCCTGCAGGAATGCGCAGTTGAGGGGGCCGTTCCTCCTCAGAGGAAAAAGAGGGTGCGTAGTCGTGGTCCCGTTGGGACTGCATTTAATAGGGAAGGAATGAGCACTAAACATTAAATATATGCCCTTAACATAAATTGGGGCAGCCCCCTCTCCAGTGCTTGAACGTTCCTGTCAGATCCGAAGATTTTCCCTTGAATAAAGCCCTTCGAGGAATGCTTGAAAATATTCTCATAATGGACTAATCCCGCATGTCTCACTGCCGTGCGGTGTCAGGTGAGGGTTGGTGGGAAAAGAGGCACGAGCGGTATGCCGCTCTATTTCCCAGGTGCGTAAATAGCAACGGAGTGCAAGCAAGCTGCTCTGAAGACCGAAGAAGAGCGTTAGAGGCCACGTAGCGCACCCGCGCAGTATCCTGAAAGTGCTGCGCTCGGGCTAGAGAGCCTGCCACGCTGATAAGGAGCGGGTAACCGCTGTGCGAGGAGCACTCGTAGAGCGTGTACTCTATTATCACTACTAATACAGCCAAAGTCAACAAAATAAGACAAAAGCCCACCATATAAGCCCTAAATCTAGCTCCCTTAGTCAGGAAGAAGGACTGAAGGGACTTAACTGATGAGGCAGCAGTGAGGAAAGAATAAGGACGACATCACCGCCAATATTATATGGACTATCGGACTGTAATATGATTGGACTGTTGGTGACCATGGTTACTCCTAGTGTTCATGGGAGTTGTTGTTCAGTGATATGTTTTTTCTTTATCTCTGAACTTGCTGTTAATAAAAAGTGAAGAAAGTAATGCTTTTCCTCGCCTCCGGTCCTGACATCGAATTATGGTTAGTGCTGTAGAAAGAAAAATTAGGACACATTTTAAGTGCGTTCTCAAATATCTTCCTCTTCTATTTCATTAAATATTCTTAAATGTAGACTGCAAGATGCACATTCAACACCAGCAGCAGACTGCCAGTTGACTCCCTGGTGATCAGCAGCTTTACTACAGTGCTCTAATGAGCAACTAGAGTGCTAACATTCAGAATTCATGCCAAAAATGTGACACATCTGACCGACATCTTGATGGAATTGAAGTGGAAAACTGAAAGCGTTTTCTACTGAGGAGACTGCAGTAAATGAGGAGATTAGGAAGCCTCATAACAAATAATTCTCCCAAGAAGGCCACCAGGAAAAAAAGAGCCCAAATGTAGAACAAATATCACAGATGTGTAGCCCAGGTATAGCCCAATGACATAAGTGTGCAAAATGAAATGATATACCAGCATTTGTGAAGCACACAGCTACCTCCGGAGAGATGTCCCGGCGCTGGGGGCCATCGTGAAGATTAAGTGAGCTATTGCCTAGAATCACATGGTGCTGGGCTAACCTGCCGCCGGCGATCGAAATGTGAATCCTGTGGGTCGGAGTCTGGCACCCTGGCCGCTGCGCCACACCTCTTCCCCAAAACACTTAATTATTTAGTTTTCACAGTTTTATATAGCGCAAACTTGACCCGAAGGTATTGGAGTGCTTTACATGAGCATCAGTTACATTACGCAAGAACAAATTCCTTTTGGGCTTTAAGCATGGGGAGATTAAGTGGTTTGCCCAGAATTACAGGATGGATGTCGAGCTGATGCAGACACCTGTACCTGGTTCTCCAGTTGAAAAGTCTGCAGCTTTAGCCGTAACGCCACATTCTCACCCCTAAGTGCAACATATACTCAAGTGGATAAAAAATACATCAAGATTGCAAATAATTTAAAAGTGCTTTGTCGCAATTTGAGAACTCATAAAATATGTCCTCATTTTTATTTTTTAGAGCACTAACCATCATTTCTATGATAATAAGATTCTCTAATTTTTATAATGGCTAAAGGAAACACATTTAGGTATTAAAGTTTTGATTACATCAAGATGACGTCAGGTGTGCCACACTTTTGTAATAAAAACAGAATGTTAGCAATCTAGCTGTTCATTAGAACACTGTGGGGAGGCAGATCTAAGGGGCACGCATTCGGATAATTAAGGGCAGGGAGGAGGTTACAGAGGCAATAGGTTGACCATGCTAGGCAGACGGGAGGGACAGAGGCAGCCCAATGGACCATGGAGGGCAGGAGGAAGGAGGGCAGGGGGAAGGAGGGCAGGGGGGATACACCAACCATGCAGGACAGGCAAGAGAGGCTGTGGGAATATAACAGATCATTGAGGGCTGAAGGAAGAGGCAGTGGCAGTACAACCATGCATACCAACTGACCCAATTCAGAATGTAGACTCCCAATGTTTTTAATCCCAAAGGGGATTTTTTTTATCTGTCTACTACCTAAAATCTCCTCTTTCTCAATGTAAGTCAATAGGGAAAATCAATTCCCCAGTTTTTTTTCCAAATCTTCCTCTTACCAAGTTCAAAATGTTGGCAAGTATGGTACATTTGATCACCGAGGGCAGGAGGAATGGGGTAGGGACATGGACTTGGATAACAGAGGGCAGGAGAGAGATGGACAGGGTCACCAAACCAACCTTACAGGGCAGGCGTCAGGGGTTGCAGCCGCACCATACACAACACAGGGCAAGCGGGATGGCAGTGCAGCACAACGGACCATGGAAAGAAATAGTGAGGGGACAGGACCATGCACATGGACAACAGAGAACAGAGGGGAAAGAGGCAATGGCAGCAAGCTGACCATACTGGACAGACATGAGGGACAGTTGCAGCATAATGGACCATGAAGGGCAGGAGGGAGGGGGTAGGGGAATGACAGCAGATTAAACAAGGCAGGAGGGAGGGGATAGGGGCCTGCATATGGAAAACGGAGGACAGGGAGCAGGGAACAGGGCTTGAGCAGCAAGCTGACCATGGAGGTCAGGCGGGATGGGCACTGGAAGGACAACACACCATGGAGGGCAACAGTGAGACTATAATGCATACATGTCAACATTTTAGATGAGAAAAGTTGGAGATTTCTAAAAAAAACAAAAAACGGGAGAATGTATTTCTCCCATTTACTTCTTTTGGGGTCTGAATCGGGTTATGGTCATGTGTGGGATATGGAAGTCTGTTGCTGCAGTATCGAATGTTAGAAACTCAAATGTACGTTTTTTTTCCTGTCAAGAACACGGAGAAAGTCCTCTGGCAAGGCAGAGAGAGCATGATGTAAGTATTGTGCACTGGCCTGGAGGAGCATGTTACTGGCAGTGCATACGCTGAGTTACACAAGACTCACCCAGGGTGTAGCGGGCGTAATGCCTCTACGCGTATTTCCACAGAGTTTTTAAAAAACTCTGTGGAAATATGCTACGCTCCCCCCCCCTCCCAAAGCCAATAAAAATGTAAAAGAAGGCACTTACATGTTGTCTGCCGCCTCCCCTGCCTGGCCGCTCTCCGTCCTGCTCCTCGGCCCTCGTGTCCCCTTCTGTAATAAAAAAACCCACTATGGTGTACATCTGATGCGCACGCGCACGCTCGTCAGACGTACAACGTAGTGTTTTTTTTATTACAGAAGGATGCGAGGAGCAGGACAGAGAGCGGCCAGGTAGGGGAGGCGGCAGGTAACAGGTAAGTGGCTTCTTTTACATTTTTAAAGACTTTTGGAGGGGGGAGGGAGCGGCTAAATCCGCTCCGCCACATAGGCGGAGTTTTTGCCTACTTCCAGCTACACAAGACCACCCTGTTAGATGAAGCTTACAGAGGAATCAGGTTTCTGCATGCAGGAATCGGGAGGTGGGAGACTAGCCTTGAAATTCATAGTCTCCCACCTAAATCGGGAGGGTTTGCATGTATGATAATGGCATGCACACAGATAACAGAGGGAAGGTGGGAGGGTGTGAGGGGGTCAGGGGCAGCAAGCTGACCAAACAGGGCCGGTGGGAGGTGCGGGGCAACACAGAAGGCCATGCATGGCAAGTGGGAGGGTTAGTAGCAGAAAAAGGGCCATTGTGGCCAAGAAGGAGGGGGCAGGGGCATGCGCAAAGGACCATGGAGGACAGAAGGGAAGGGTAGAGTCTGGACACAGGCAGGAGAGGGCAGGGGAAGAGGCTTCACAACAGACCACGTGGATAGGCAGGAAAAGACGTGGCACCACAACAAAGCATTGAGGGCAGAAGGGGGGGCATGGAAGACGGGAAGGAGGGAATAGGGGCATGGAACTCAGACAGGCAGGGTGGAGGTGGCACGGACTGGCAACAATTATCTGACCATGTTAGGCAGGTGGCATGGGCAGTGGCAGCTCAACAGAACACTCAGAGTAGATAGGAGGGGCAGTGGTAGGTCAATGAAACAAGGTGAGCAAAAAGGAGAGAACAGGAGTATGCACACAGACATCGGGTGCAGTGGCGTAATTAAACTTGAATGGGCCCCCCTGCAAAGTACATGCAGGGGGCCCCCGATGTTCCAGATCCAATTTGAATCTCTCAGGCCAGGGATTTGTTAGGGCCCCCCTCCCGCAGCGCCCTGTGGGGTCTTTTCTAAAGCTACTGCCCATTTAAATGCTTCGGGGGCGTTTGCAGCCACTGCTTCATGCGGTCGTACCAGGCAGTAAAATGGGGCTGTTTGTTCCTGGAAGACTGGGTGAAACTGCTCCGGCTGACTCTAAATGAGGGGGATCTTGGTGTTCCTCACCTTCCGAAAGTGTGACACTGTGTCTCCTCCACACATCACCTCCTCTGTGGCGCAGCCTGGTCAGCATCCAAGATGAATGATTAATGTGAGGTGGAAACACAAGCGCAGCCACACAGTGTTTGTCATCGATGGAATATCCCCTTTGTTCCCCCCTCGTCTTCTCCCCAGCCTCACACCTAAAGCAACCCCAGTCAAAGGCATTAATGACTGCTCAACGCGTATTCAGCATATGAACACAAGCTAGAACCCTTGGCGCTCATGGCTGGCTCTTCTCTGTCTGTGAAGCACTCTACCTACTGTCAGTGGCGAGAAGCTGCCTCCATTTCACCACAGAGCGTACACGTCACAAGCACCAGCAGTGCTAGCAGCGCAGCCCCCCACACTCTCCCCCAAAAGACCAATATAAGATAGGATACATCACCGACACTGCAGGTGCAGAGCAAACAACAGTAGTGCAAGCTTCGCCAGACACACAATACGTGCAGCAGAGGCAGTTGTATTTAAGAGTCCCTAGTGGTTGCAGCTCATGCAGTGCAAGCTTCAGGACCCTGATGATACAACTGCAGATAGGATCAGGGTAGCTAACACTCACACAAAGCAGGCGCAGCACAGGCGACAAAGGTTCAAGCTTCAATATCACCGACCTCTCACCCCCACACACAGAATACATATAGTAGAGGCAGCTCTGTTCACCCTTCACTCATACTGCCAGAACAGTCATATCTCTGACAGAAACAGGGCAAGCTTCCCTCACTCACAACAGAAAGGGCAGCAGAAACACAAGAGACCTCAAGATGCCCTTATAAAGCAGGAGCAATGACAAGCTAGTCAAATGCAGCACAAACTTCCTCACACACAACAGAGACATGACAGGAGGGCAGCAGTGTGAGCTCCCCCACACACACATAACTGGTACACAATGTGCAAGTTTCGTCCCAAACACACCCACATGCACAACAGGTATCGACGTCAGTGAAAGCAGAAGTAATGCACGCAGATCAGATCTAGTACGAGCGGCGCATGATTGATATCTCTGCCTTGATGCTATCTGCAAGCTTCCTTCATAACCAGGGAGCAGCGGCGCGTGAGTGATATTTCTGCCTTGATGCTTTCTGCAAGCTTCCTTCATAACCAGGGAGCAGCGGCGCGTGAGTGATATCTCTGCCTTGATGCTATCTGCAAGCTTCCTTCATAACCAGGGAGCAGCGGCGCGTGAGTGATATCTCTGCCTTGATGCTATCTGCAAGCTTCCTTCATAATCAGGGAGCAGCGGCGCGTGAGTGATATCTCTGCCTTGATGCTATCTGCAAGCTTCCTTCATAACCAGGGAGCAGCGGCGCGTGAGTGGTATCTCTGCCTTGATGCCATCTGCAAGCTTCCTTCATAACCAGGTAGCAGAGGGAACATCGCTAGAAGCAGTTCAAGTTTCACGCGCACACAAACTAGGTAAGCCGATGCCTAGGCTCCCTCAGATATATTGAACAGGAACTACAGTAGGTGCAGCATGTCAAGCTTCTATTATAACCAGAAGAGGTACAGGGGCATAGCTTCCATTAGTGCAGCCAGTGCAGTGCCACCAGAGCCCAACAGCATGAACACATTAGCCCTTTCAATTTAGCCCATCTGGCGGTGACAGACTGGCTGACTGCCCGAATAGTTATTCCAGCATTGGGTACAGCATAGCAATACAGAGTGGTTCTAGAAACCAGTTCACCGAATCGGAGTCATGGCTCCCGAGACTGGTTGGACCAGCTGAAGTCCAACTCTGGCTTACTGGACCGTCGGACATCGATGTTTAGTCCAGTGGCGGATGGTGACATTTGAAAGTGGCGAGTCATGTCAATCCCTCCCCTCTGGAGTCCACTCCATGGCCCCCTACGAAGTACAGTCCCCCCCTCACCCTCCACCACCCCCCCGGGGGGTGGAGTAACTCATTTTGCCCTTCAATACCCGCAGGCCACCCGTCGCACACGACAGAAATGAAAGAATGCCCTATGTTTTCATAGTTTTTCTGCACGCCTGAGTCCTCCCTACATGCTACATCGCAGGTGTGACTATTATCAAATGTAACAGTACTTAAATTATGAACCTCACAAGGCTGAGTTAACCTCACCAAGATACCACCTTCAAGACACCGGAGATGTCAGTGGTGAGCGCTTAACGTACTTAGAAATTCTGCAGACAGAGAAAGTTTATTTCAAATGTGGTATTGGTGTGAATAAAAGGATTGATACACTGGTGTCAGGAGTGCATAGTGGGTCGCAGGAGGGAACGCGTGATTATTCAGAGGCGCTGCTGCCTTTGCCAAAGCGGGCATATTTGTCAGGGGTCGAATATGTCACAGCAGTGACCTCTAATTATGGGTTCTGTGAGCTTCAACTATGGCCACCGTGGTGAGGGACTGATAAAGGCCCCCATGGGCCGAAGGCAAAGCAAGCACAACCTGGAAGTTGAAAAGCGCCTCCCGTTGGTTTAAGCTAACCAGGGTTCCCCATAGGCCTTTTTTTAATTGAATGCTAAAACAACTATTGAGGGACAGAATGCAGAACAATGTCATACATTCACCCCAATACAGAGATCTGGGCATAAATCCATTGTTTTTTTTAGCACCATGCCAATCCAGTTTGAACCCAGCCATATGCAAATCAGTATTGACCCTGCTCCCCATGGGAACAGTCCAGCCCGAACTGCCAGTCCAGGTCCTCCCTGGACTGGAAACAAGCATCCTAGGACTTGTTTCGGGGTCTCAACCCTCATCAGCCAGGATAGCTTGTCTCCAGTGGCATGGAGAGCACGGGACCCATGTCTTGGCATACCCATCCCACTCGGGGTGGCAAATGCAAAAACAATAATTGATGGACAGAATGCAGAACAATGTTATACATTAACCCCAGTACAGAGATCTGGGCCTAAATTCATCGGATTTTTGCTCACCATGTCATTCCAGTTTGGACCCAGCCATATGAAAATCAGTCTTGACCCTGTGCCCAATGGGAACAGTCCAGCCCGAACTGCCAGGCAATGTCCTCCATGGACTGGAAACAAGCATCCTAGGACAAGTTTCGGGGTTTCACCCCTCATCAGCCAGGATAGCTTGATTCCAGTGGCATGGAGAGCACGGGACCCACGTCTGGGCATACCCATCCCTCACGGGATGACAAATGCAAAAACAACAATTGATGGATAGAATGCAGAACAATGTCATACATTCTCCCCAGTACAGAGATCTGGGCCTAAATCCATCGTTTTTTTGCTTACCATGCCATTCCAGTTTTAACCCATCCATATGCAAATTAGTCTTGACCCTGTACCCAATGGGAACATTCCAGCCCAAACTGACTGGTGCTGAGTATCTGAAAAGAATCAGCGCTCCGTCCATCAACTCCCTGTGTTTGCTTTGTTTGACCTAAGTTGGCAGAGTATTCCCAGACATGGGTCCCTTGCTCGCTTTGCCACTGGATTCAAGCTAGCCTGGCTGATGAAGGGTGTAACCCAGAAACCGGTCCCACGATGTTTGTTTCCCTTTCAAGGAACATCTGGCTAGGCAGTTAGTTCAGGCTGGACTGCTCCCATGAGGCATAGGGTCAAGACTGATTCGCATATAGCTGGGTCTGCACTGAAGTGGAGAAGTGAGCTAAAGAATGATGATGCATTCAACCCAGATCTGTGACTGTGGGTGAGTGTCTGAAAAGTTTCAGCGCTCCGACCATCATCTCCTTGTGTTGGCTTTGTTTGCCCTAAGTTGGCAGGGTATGCCCCAAACGTGGGTCCCTTGCTCACTTTGCCAGTGGATTCATGCTATCTTGGCTGATGAAGGGTGTTACCTAGAAACCGGTCCCATCGTGCTTGTTTCTGGTTCAGGGAAGACCTGGTTAGGCAGTTCAGGCTGGACTGCTCCCATGAGGCACAGGGTCAAGACTAGTTTGCATATAGCTGGGTCTGAACTTATGGTGGCGAAGTGAGCTAAAGAATGATAATGGATTCAACCCAGATCTGTGACTGGAGGTGAGTGTCTGAATGTCTGAAAAGTTTCAGCGCTCCGGCCATCATCTCCTTGTGTTTGCTTTGCTTGCCCTAAGTTGGCAGGGTATGCCCAGACCTGGGTCCCTTGCTCACTTTGCCACTCGATTCAAGCTAGCCTGGCTGATGAAGGGTGTTACCCAGGAAACCGGTACCAGAATGCCTGTTTCTGGTTCAGGGAATACCTGGACAGGCAGTTTGGGCTGGACTGTTCCCATGAGGCATAGGGTCAAGACTGATTTGCATATAGCTTGGTCTCAACTGAGGTGGTGAAGTGAGCTAAAGAATGATGATGGATTCAACCCAGACCTTTGACTGGGGGTGAGTGTCTGAAAAGTGTTAGTGCTCCGTCCATCATCTCCTTGTGTTTGCTTTGTTTACCCTAAGTTGGCAGGGTATGCCCAGACGTGGGTCCCTTGCTCACTTTGCCACTGGATTCAAGCTAGCCTGGCTGATGAAGGGTGTTGTCCAGAAACCGGTCCAAGTATGCTTGTTTCCGGTTCAGGGAAGACCTGGTTAAGCAGTTCGGGCTGGACTGTTCCCATGAGGCACAGGGTCAAGGCTGATTTGCATATTGCTGGGTCTGAACTGAAGTAGCGAAGTGAGCTAAAGAATGATGATGGATTCAACTCAGATCTGTGACTGGGGTGAGTGTCTGAAAATTTTCAGCGCTCCGTCCATCATCTCCTTGTGTTTGCTTTTTTTAATTGAAGGCATGGGATTCTGTGGAATGCCGAAAAGTTCCCAGGACAGTTCATCTGACCAGCAGGTGAAATAGTAATGCTCCACACAATCTTCGGTCTGGGGAGACCCCTGCTCAGCATAGAGCTGGCTGCCAGGCTTTCATTTTCTACATACCACCACTACCCAAGGGAAATTATCAGCATGGCAGTTTCAAGCTGCAGGTAGCTCATCTCGCCTTCAAACCGACCTTCTGCCTAGGGCTGGGCAGAAAAATGTGTGGAAAACGAGCGCACATCCTGAGGGTCCGTGTACCCAGGAAAGGGGTCCCTCGTGCCTGGGCAGGCTCCCTGATCTCCCCGGCCTGGCTGGGTTGAGAAGCTGGGACTGGCCCCGGGGCCTGGGTTTCGGTCAGGGCCTGGGGTGTGGGAGCCCCCGTCCTGTGGCCTGCCAAAGGTCCATCTGCCCGGGACAAGGGTCCCTGGTGCAGAGCCCCAGAGCCCTGCAAGGGCAGGCGGAAGCCCTAGCACTATGGCTCGGGTCGGGCAGATGGGCGTCCTTTCAGTCCCGGTCATCTGCTCACACCTATCCCCTCGGCCATTTGGTCGCACACAATGCTTTCGAATAGGGCAACCAGATGTCCGGGCTGCCCTGGAATTCCCAATGGGGGCTCATTTGCCTCCTCGATCCCAGCCAGTGCTCCAGGAGGTCGGGTGCGTTTGTTCCTAGGGTCCCCTGAGTCTCAAGGTGCACATGGGTTACCAGAAAGGGGGATAGCCTTCCTCCGGATTACAAGGGACAGGGTACTCCGGAACCCCTCTTGGCCTAGTAGTCCTCAGCCGGCAGCTGGACGGGCCAGGATGCTGCCCCAGCCCGGGGTCCGTCCCCGGGCCTGCCGCGTGACAGGCTGCTGCGGATTGGGTCCTGTGGGCACGGGAAGCCTGCCCCTGCTTGGCTGGTTTCAGGGGCTCCCAGGGGCCCCAGGGAGGGCAGCCTCCTCACCCTGGTCTCTGCCCTCGGTCCTGCTGCATGGCATGGTGCTCGAGACGGGGTCTTGCGGGCCCGGGGAGGCTTCCCCTGCACCTCCAGGCCCGGGAGCCCTGGCTGGGTCCATGGGCCCTGTCGGGCACCAGGTCGGGTGCTCCAGCCCTGGGCCCGGTTCCCTGGGCTGCCACGCTGCCAAAGGCCCATGATGGGGTTCTGTTGTACCCAGGGAGCCTCCCCTTGTTTGGCTGCGTTCAGGTGCTCTCAGGGGCCTGGGGAGGTTGGCCTCCCCACCCCGGGCACTGTCCTCAGTCCTGCTGCATGGCAGGGTGCCCGGGATCGTGTCCGGCGGGCTCGGGGAGGCTTCCCATGCGCCTATGGGCCAGGGAGCCCCGGCTCAGTCCAGTGGCCTGTCGGGCCCTGGGTCGGGTGCTCAGGCCCCAGGCCCTGTCCCCGGCCTGCTGCTCCACCAAGGGTCCAGGACGGGGATCCGTCGGTCCCCTGCAGGCCTCCCCTGCTTGTCAAGGTGTCTGCGGGCCCCGGGTCGGGTCCCCCTCGCAGCCTCCATGGCTGGGGATTAGCTGGGGCTCTGGGCCTCTGGTCCCCCATGCCCCTGCGCCCGCTCTCTCTTTTGTTGGGGCGCAGAGCAACCAGATGGCCTGCCTTTAGAGCCCAGCCATCTGGACGCACCTATCCCCTCGGCCATCTGGTCGCACCTATCCCCACAGCCATCTGGTCGCACGCAATGCTTTCCTATGGGGCTGGGCTTCCCTGGAAATCCCGATGAGGGCTCATTTCCCTCCCCGATCCCATCTAGGGCTCCAGGAGGTCGGGTACATTTGCGCCTTGGGTCCCCTCTGTCACCTCGTGTGCACGGATTAGAGGAAAGGGGGGTAATTTTCCTCCGGATTACTAGGGAGAGGGTCAGTCAGACCTCCGTGACGTCCAGCGATTCCAAAACAGGGGAAGACAGAACCCGGGCATGCCCGCTGGGGCCCCCAGGGTCCCAGGTACGCACCTGCCTCTGAGCCGCTTCCCGATGGTCCTTTTCCTCCGAGCCTGCTCTGTCAGACCTCCGTGAGGTCTGGCAATTCCGAGACGGGGGAAGGCAGCACCCAGGCCTGTCCCACAGGGCTCCCAAGGGCCCCCAGGGGCCCAGGTCCGGGCCTTCCTCTCGGCCCCTTCCCGATGGGCCTTTCCTTCGAGCCTGCTCGCCACAGGAGCAGGCAGGGACACAAAGCTGGCATCTCCCATGCAGGGACTCTTGGTCCGTTTAGGGATGGACTGCTTGGCTAGCCTTGGCTGTTGTTTCAAGCAAGTGAAGCCCGAGGGGCCCCGGCAGCTCCTGCCCCCCAGTGGTCTGTCCCGAACGGAAGGGGTCAGGTGGTGCCAGGCCCTCGGATGCTGCCGCCCGGCAGGTCCGTAGGCCCCACACGCCACGCTGTCACCCCTCTCCACCCAGAACATTTCCACAGCAGTTCGTATAAACCGTTCCGAGGGGTGCCACCGCTGCCAGGCCCCGGCACCCCTGCGTCTCACTCAGGCTGTCGCTCAGCCCACCTCTCCCTCCTGGGAGAGATGGCTGGTCCCGCCGCTGCCCATGCGACTGCATCTCTCCACACCCCTCAAGTGAACCCTCAAGGCTGGCTCCTTCCCCCAGCAGGTTCCCGAGAGGGAGGGGTGCGCGAAGGTTGTCCAGTCGGGGAGATGGGCACACGGTGTAGGAGAGTAGGGTCTGCTTTCTATGGTCACCCCCATTTTTTGCTTTTGCTTCACTGGTTTTCGACTTAGATGTGGCTGTGGGCCTGCTAATCAGACCCACAGCCCAGCTGTTCTCTCTCTAAATTCATACTATGTACTTTAGGTGCATAACTCAATTGGTAAGGATCACCTTAT